>NC_143167.1:30840000-31465000 GCF_047325235.1 Durio zibethinus | reverse complement strand
ACAACAGGAATGATATCATTATTAATAGTCTTGCCAATAGCAACTTCTGCTGCAATCTTGCTAGCCAAGAGTTTATCCTACAATTTACAGCAAGAAAGCAAAAGGGACTTAACATTTCATGTTGAGAGAACAAACAAATATTGTGACATGTGAACTTACCACAACTTCACAGAATCCCTCGAAATCCACTGCAAGTGTTTCCCAGTGATAACTGACAGTTGGTAATGTTAAACATGCTTTCCCCTTTGCTTTTGTTTGAGGCTCAGTCCTGTTTACTTCCCTGTATAATCTATAACCAAAAACTGTATTTCCATCATACCTACAATAAAAAAAGAGAATTTATCAGTACCAATCACACAACAGATTTTACAAAATCCAGAACCGGGGGTAAACACTTACCAGTATGAAACATTTCCATTCCCCCCTAACTTCTTTTTTCGGAAGCAAGAAATTTCCTTACTACTTTTCAGAGTATCATTAATATATGACACTGCATCAAGTTGCTGTAGAATAATAGAATCCATTAAACAAAAGTTAAAATGGAATAGAATTACCACAACCAACATAACATTCATCTCGAAACTTTCTTTGCTTAAACAAAATTGGACATTGATTATGGGATGTTACAAACAAACCACTCTAAATACTGCATGGAAGAACATGATGACAGAAAGAGACATAAAATCAACAATTTCAGTTAAAGCAACACAGAATTCAAAGGGATGATAAATTACATCTGCCCGAATTTCACAGAGTGCTTTTAGGAGCAGCAAGCGACTTATTGGGTCAAGTTCTTTGTATCTGGATATCTCCCCTCTGCAAAACAACAAAGTGACAAAGCAATACAACCTCATTAAAAAGTTTGACTTGGCATCAATGATAAAGTGTGAATTTATTCGTTAAAACAATGAGAATATTGTCATTAATACCCATTGCAAGCAGTGAGTGGAATCTCTCCTTCAGCAACCTGTGGCAATAGAAAATAAGACGAATGAGTAAAAAACTCACAAAGACATCCAGGCTACTGTAAAGGCGGGCATATTCAATAGCAAAATTTTGCCTCACCCATGGCCACCACATTGCAAGTTTCTTGCAAAGTGCAGTCACCCATGCATCTGAACGATTCAACAATTTACTCACAGGTGGTGTCCCCTGCCAACAAACAATTCCATATAAGACATCTTAAAGAGATAAAACCCCCAAACAAGAAACTATTTATAAGAACAATAATCTGACAAAATCAGAGAGTAAATCAATAGCTTCACAATTGCAAACAAAAGCAAATCTATTACGTAAGTTAATCAGTTAGTTCCAAAGGCATTACCACAATCAAGCTTTTAATGCTACAGTAAAATATTTCCGTAAGGCTCAAGCCTCAATGTAATCATATATTAGATTCATAGCATCAAATAATGTTTTAGGACAAGCGTTAAAACAAGAGTTTAATATGAAAATTAACTTATTAATCTCAGTATATCAAATGATAAGAAGAATAACGGAACCTTCAAAAGTTTGATATGAAGAGCAGCAATTGAGGCATTAGGTTTAACAAGCCCTAACTCGATCTCTTCCACTGTTAACTTCAAATCATTCCCGATCACAGGCTCAAAAACCTGTCAAAACGCACCATCATTTTCAAACACTAACTCTGTTCCCTCATGTCATGATCTACGGTGAAATGTTGCATTTCTGAAAAAAAAAGAAAAAGAAAAAGAAAACGAAGGATCGCTTTTACATTAAGGAAGTTGAGAACCGAGGCGAGTTCCCATCTGCCACGTAGCTTCTTGACCTCCGACTGGCAAGACGAATTGTCCAAAATCAGGACTGGGTCATTTCGGGTTTCCTTGCCTTCCACCGATAGCATTGCTTCGCCAACGACTTTTCTCGGTAACGTAGTCGGTTTTCGGCGATCAACGACCATTCCTAGAGAGAGAAAACGAAGATTAAAGATTCACAGAAGCAATGGCTCGTTAGAGGGACAGGCTTGACGTTATTGAAAGAGCAAGGGAGGGTAAAATTTTGGGATTTTCCCGCCTAAATGGATTTTAACGTCATTGCGTGGTAAGGTTTAATTTTTTCTTGGACTGTCTTTTCAAAATTTACCCGGTCATGATTACTCTCGGACTCTAGTCTCTAGGCCCTAGCCTCTCTTCTGATATTCCATTACACCAAACGCAACGTTTTGCATGCCACCTTGCAAATTAGCTACTTTTGCACAAGCGGTGTCGTTTCTGCAACCTATCCAACAGACATTTTTGAAAATAATAATTTCTAGCTTCACTTGCCGTTTATGAGTAAGGAGTAAAACGGGCGTCTATGGGCAGGTTAGGCCCGTTGATACCTTGTAAAACTCAAGTTTGGTTTTGAGTACGACTCAATCCAATTCGCCTATTCAAATTATGTTTATTATTAAAAAATAAATATTTTATATTAATAGTTTTAAATATAGTTTTTAAAATAAAATTTAATAAAAAATATATTGCTTATTAAAATAATAACATTTTTATGCCAAACTTAAAATTCATGTTCACGACCCAATACAAGTCAAACCCACTCACGGGCCTAGTCAACTCAATTTACTTATAGCCCATGGGCCATTTGGTGGAGCCGTCCGTTGTAATAACTGGACTGTAAAATGTGTCAAAAATCAAAAGTTAAAAGATCTTTTTTTCTAATATACAAAAAAAAAAATTAAATTGCATGTCTTCAACTGTAGACGTTTCCAAGTCAGCTACTGCTCGCATCAAGTGATTTCTGTTCTGTAACCATCCCCTTCAAAGTGAGGCCATGAATTGTGAATTCAAATTCTTGCAGTAGGGAAGACAAGTTAGCAACCATGTCGACATGAAGTAGCAGAACAGAACCTTTCTCTAGCAACAAGTTACATGTACTGAGATAGCCATTGTTTACACAGATCAAGGACCGGAAGAGCATTCGCATGTAAAGCCTGAAAGGTAATTGGAGAACAACACAAATTTCTCATTAGCTGGCGTGCCTAAAAGCATTCAATCTAATAGGAAATTAAGATTACATAGCACGACTAGCCTTTATGAATTGTATGCACAAAAAGTTTTATTCTACTCTTAAATAGTATCATTCTGGATTGACAAAGGGAGAGAGTGTATCATCTCATAAAATTCAGGTAGCCAAGGCACATTACGTGTTAACTGGTTGAGGTCTTATGCTTTGCTTTTAACTAGAAGCAGGATAAAGATAAAACCTCAATTAACTCGGTGCTTTCAAAAGTAAAGTGATGTTTCTAGTCAAGGTCTCAAGGAAGTACTTTCATGCTTTCAGTTATCCAGCGGGCAGAACTATGAACCACACTCCGGCTGGTAATAATTGAGTGACTCTTCTAGGTAATTAGATTAAGGCGTTCATTAAGCTAAACTTCTTTTTTGCCTTTGCCACATGAAGGGGGCACAGGATACCACTGGGAAATCAGCTGAAGAATTATCACAGTTTAACTCCAAAGAACTATGACTCATAAATTGGACACTGGAAAAAAGCTAAGAAGAACAACCTGATGTGCAACATACTGGACATCAGCCACACTTCCACTTCGAGAAGCAATCTGGAAGGCACTTTTTAGGCGGCCACAAACAACACATGCCAGCACCTTCCTGCAAAAATGAGTTAAGAACAGAAGCACACACAGAAGGCATAAAAGTATATGATCGTGTTTTAGAAACTGATATAAACATAAATAATGTAATCAAAAGGCTGCTAAACGCAAACTATAAAACATATTCACCAAAACTTGCAGCAGAAAATGCAAATATGAATATTTCAAATTTTACTGAAAAATAACTAAAGATGAATCCTTGTCCCATTCAATGGCTAATCCCCAATTCGAAGTCTTCTATTGCTCAGTAGTTGCTGCGAGAAAAAGTTATCAATATAACAGCAAAAAATAATAGGAGTGAGGCACACACTGTAAGTATTCACCATCTATCAACTAAGTCAGATTTCATCTTGATAAACTTGTGACAAGTAACCTGTAAAACCTATGGCATTTTTCAGCCACAATTTGCATGCATTTCCCTAAATGGTACACTTGGTCTAAGGACATAACCTGAATGGATTTTGGTATCAGGTTGCCCTCACCCCATTCAACTGATCACTTAAATTCATGAGCCAAACAGGCTTTATTCTTTCAAGTGAAGGAGATAGAAAACAGGACTAGTTGGATATATATAGCATTCATGAATCTATTCCAAAAATACAGATTGACTAGCTCAGTAGTAAAAGATTGGATTGTCAGGTAAATGTCCTTAGAGCAGTCAACTTTTAGAATTTTTTATAGTTAGACTACCTAGCTAGCTAGTTCACCCATCCAAGGACCGAAAACAGTAGCTTTACCTAAATGAATATCTACCATGTATAACCTATTGTTCCTAAAAGAAAAACATGAAAATAAAAACTATGAAATACAGAAATAATCCAAACAACTTACCTATGACTGCTGGTTAGCATGTCTATGAGTCGGTCAGGGCGTTCCTTGTGTCTGTTAGCATACACATTAATAGCAGCCCCTAATACCTACAAAATTCCAAAAGTACAAGATTAGTCATTTGTGAAACAAAGGAATCTTGCTCTAAATAGGGGGAGTCTATACTCTGGCTGCTTCACTTGATTGCTTATTTCATTTTAACGAGAAAAGTATCAAATATACTGAAAACAATCATCATTGAGCTCAATCTGATTAAACTTGTTCCATTTAATGGACTGGATGGCATCTTTGTTTCAGGTAGACTATTTAATAAAACATACAAGTTATTAGCTGAACTCAGACAAAGAAGCTAACATGCAACCATTTAATGAATCAAGAATACAAATAAACAGAGCATGCTTTGACGCCTTGGCAAGTTTATTTAATATTTTCGACTGTATAGAGTATATGCAGTCCAAGCAAGTTCGTCTCAGTGACTTGTAGACCAAGAGATGCTAGTAGAACCCTCTTCACCTAAAGTTTCACTTTACAGCATCAGCACAAGTTAATTGGTAAGAGAAAGAGAGTTTGTTCATAAATGCACTTTTGTGCCTTTGATGTGTAACTATAGCCGTTGGTGTCCATGCACAAAGTTCTTAATTATTGAGCTCATTGCATAAAACTTAACAAAGTCTAACATTGTATTCAATTAAAAATTTTCTTTTGGTAAGGATCCACTCAAAACTATCAGAATATACCTTCCAAAGGTGTTAGCCCTCTGTTAAGTACAAATATATTGACTACATCACACCAAAAGAAAGCAGTTACCTGGTCCCAATCATCATCGTCAATTGTTCCTTTAATGTTTCTGAAAAATTCGGTCAACTGGCTGCCCTTTTTTCTTTCAGCAAGTGATGCAGCAACACCCGCATATATGTCAACAGCTGCAAGGCATTGAGAACACTTCAAATGTTAAAGCACAGCCACATTAACTTAAATCTTTAAGAACTTGACAAAAAGGAAACAAATATGTCACCACCTGGAAGATTAAATTCATATATAACTTGGAATGCCAAATCAAAGTTCCTCTCAACAAGAGTTTCAGCAATCTCGCACCTCCTCCTAAAAGGCAGCAAGCACAACAAACCAGTCAACATTGTCATTAAATTGTCAAGGTGCGCCCCACTGACAATGGATCCATACACAGAGAGCAAAACAGTCAGAACCATAGAATTCTAAGCAGGATATAGCATCCTCATGTGGATACTCGATGAGTGTAATTAATATAGTAACCAACTTATCAGATGGATACCAGCAACTACAAAAGTTTCATTGAGACTTGATTAACTTCAGCATTACATGTTGACAACAGATGTTCCACCACTGTTAGCAATTCTTTCACAAATTTCTAATTACTAAATGTTGAATTAAATTTTTATCCAAATCATAATAAAGATTACAAAAGCCTCTTCTCTTTATGCATTATTTTTTAACTTAAAATTTCTTCAAAAAGATGCTAATAAAAGCTTCAATTAATATACAGTGGTGATCTGATAATATATTTAAACTAACTGTATTTTCTCATTCCTAATAAATAATACATAACTACTGTGGCGTCCCAATTACATCAGGAGCTAATCATGGTTGCCTAGTTGTTGACCAACTATTCCAACAAGTGGAAACATCAGAAAAATCTTTTTACTACTCTGATGTCTAAACATAATTAAAGATGACAAAACCTGAAGGTTTCTAGATCATTTGGATTTCCAAAAAGTGAATGTCTCCACTGTCGTCCATCTGAGTCATTAAAGGTTTTCACAACTTCCACCTGCAAAGCCCAACAAATATGAATTAAAGTTGAGATATAACAATAAGAGTGACATTAAATGAAATCAATTGGAGCTCAAATTTATTCTTTGAAATCCAGTTTTAATCAAATACATTATTTAATCAACATCCAGTTTTAATCAAATACATCGAAGCTACTTAGATGGCAACAAATATGTTACTTTCACACGTTCATACAGAGTGTTGCACGAAGGATTGTCTAAAAACCATAAGAGCAACATTAGACAACTATTTAGAACTGCATCTCAATTATTAAACATAAAACTACAACAGAAACTAGTCTTGCAGCAGATGGCAACTTTATGGATGTTGCAAGGACTTATTCATGCATTCAAAACACAAGTTTGATATCTGGAAAAAGATTCTTTGTCCGCATTCATAAATTTACAGCATAAACTTCATTTCACATTGGTTTTCATATTCTATATTTCAAACGTTTTGGTGTGGGCTGAGATGGGTTTTCAGTACAACACAAGGTAGTGATATGTGCATTCAGACTTTCAGCAAAAATACCAGTCACTGATACACCTATAAACATGTGAATACCACACCATCTCCTTGTCCGTATTTATGGAGGATTCTATTGTTTGTCCCACAATTTCAAAATTTACTTGGAAACTTTTTCTTCACTGTGGGAACTAATCTTTTTATTAATCAAGAATATGCGCATCAAATTCTTTCCAAGAAGCAAAAGCCTTAATACCTTTACTACAAGCAGAATATCTTTTCTGGATACGTCATTACCTGAATTGACACTCTAGCTGAAAACTTGACAAGCCCTTCTTCTGTAAGCTTCTCAGAGGCAGTTTTTCCTCTGACACCCTTTGTGACAAGCTTGGTAGATTCTCCACCTTTGTATCGTGCTGATAAGCCCTCATCAAAATGCATCTTTAACAAATGGAAGGACAAGCAGCAGCAGAGCATTTAGAAGATATTCAGTTTCATGTGATTTTGTACGTAGAACTAGCCTTACTAACACCTAAGATATCTACATGGTTGATAATTCGTACATTTTTAACATTAAGTATATTGCTATCATAGTGTACTTTTTGGAGCATCTTTCCCCTTTTTTTTTTTGGGGGGATAATTATGCTTTTTGAAACATCAATCTACAGTACATGTAGCTTTTCTGAATCATACTTTTTTCAAACATCAATCAAGTCTATCATTGGTTTTCTAGTGCATTCTCTTACAAACAACTAGGC
Organism: Durio zibethinus; assembly: GCF_047325235.1. Lineage (NCBI taxonomy): Eukaryota > Viridiplantae > Streptophyta > Magnoliopsida > Malvales > Malvaceae > Durio > Durio zibethinus. The sequence continues at coordinate 31,457,515 of NC_143167.1, read as the reverse complement.
ATTTCAGAACTCTGAAATACAGGAAAAAGATGTGTTTATAATGAACAGCTACCTTAGCATGTTCCAAATGTCTGATAGCTTCCTCTTGAGAACAAGAATTCATAAATAACTGGATACAACAGAGTCCAGCTGCAACATGGTCCTTCTTGATTACCTGAACCATCAAATAAATTTAAGAAAAGCAACAACAAACTCTGCTTAACGGTAGAAAATATAAAATGGTCTAGCATATATTCAGGAACTATTTTTTTTTTAAAAGAGAGAGGGAAGGAGGTGTCAGCTATCAAATGATGATCCTCCGGTTATAGCTATTGCAGCCACTAGAGCAGCTATTCATGCTATATTTCACACCAAACCAGAAAAGAGTAAAAGCATGCGCTTAAAAAACATCACATATACAACTTGTAATCCATCCAATATCAGTAGTTGTTTATTCCCTTTATTTACCATCACCATATTGGCAATGATAAATACAATAAAGTCCAAGGAAGGGGAAGAATATCCTTGAAAATTGTTCAGTCTACTCCATCAACAACACCAAGATGATAAAAGAGTTTTACATGGGAAGACTGCAAAGCACACTCAAGAAAAATCTTCTTGCTAAGTATAAATTGTTAGCAACCCCATCCCCAAGTGCCCTCCACGCACGCCAATCTTAGCAGGTAGCACATGCATTGGAATGATGGCCTGAGATCCAGACTTTTCAGCAGCATTAATTAAAGAAAAAAAAAAGGTGGTTCTAGTTACCTGAAATTTGTATAGATAATTAAAATGCCTATGAGTTTCACAATATGTGCAAATACGACCAAGGGCAGCAGCTGTATATTGATTTATCAATGCATCCTTTTCCTTTGCAACTGAAATCCTTGTTGAAATCACTTCCTCCAGAACTGGCATAGCACCATAGCCAATGCACAAGTCACACAAATCATCAATGGTCCCATAATCAGTTGCCAAAGGATCTGATCTTTGGGGGGAAGAGGATGAAGTTACTAGTCCCATTGTTGAAGGTTGAGCAGGTGGAGGAACAGCATCAGGAGGAAAGAATAAAAAGCAAGCATCATTGAAGTGACCATGTTTAAACATAAATCCAAGCAAATGCTGACGAGCATACTACAAAGACAAAGGAAAGACAATCACATCAAAGAACTTATCACTGGAATGGGAAATATCTAAAGTAACATGAATTTACTATTGCAAAGAATGAAGAATGAATAACATAATTTATAGCAATGGACATGCAGGTTTCAAGAACTGTAAAGTGAGCCTAGTTGACAAACAAACTGCAATTGAACTGCAAGTAATTACTGAGTTGACACAAAAGGAAAGCAACTTGAATATGACAAATTTCTTCTTTATATATTTTAACTATAGCATCTATCATAGAACTTTCAGCATGAACCTTCAGGTTCAGGTGTATGGAAATTTATGGAAAGAGGAACATAATTGAATAGAAAAATAATCAGAGATAGAAGTTAAAGTGCTAACAACTTTAACATGCAACAAACAACCAAGCATGTAGGAAGAATAAAGAGTTCAGCTTACTTCTTGCAAATAGTTAACACACTCAATGTAACGAGCACTGTCCAAGTTACTACGTGGTCCATCTTCAAAGTCAGGACCGTATGGAGAATTACTATTTGTGGATTCTTGAGACCGCCTAGATCTCTCTGAACGAGGGAAGGTAGATGGCATGTACAGGACATTGAGATATGAATCAGCAGAAAGAGAATCATCCAAGATTGTCGGTGCACTTTTGGCCAAATGTTCATACCTGCAGCATAAATTGCATTAGAAGATTCCATTACATCATAAACAACCAAATGTTTCCACTCACTTTTTCTTTTTACATGCTAAGGTTCTCAATAGCTAAAATATAACTTTCATAGGCATGGTAGTAGGAGCCTCAGAAAGATCCAGAGGTGCCATCATTCAATTATTAAACCTGCCTCATGTTAAAATTTTTGGACAGTAGCAATCAACTTCTTGCTTGTTAGAAATTGTGACTCAAGTTGCATGACATCTTACATGGAACGAACAGCTGACACATCCACAGGTGGACCTCCCTCGATTGTATTAATGATCTCTACAATGACTGGTGCAGGATCACCCTTGTACAATTGAAGAGCTTGCCTGGGCCATAAAATAAGTGAAAGAACATCAAATTCAGCATTACATGAATCCAGAGTAGTACTTATATTCTTCTTGCTTACTAGATAATAATATTTAAATACATCTAAACATACTTGAACTTTACACGAGCTTGTGCATAGTGCTCCATCCGAATTAAAGCATGTCCCCATGCATTCCACACAGGAAATACATCAATCTGAGAGACATACAAGTATTCATAACCCCAAGACATCCAAACAGAACGGTAAAATTAATTACTAGAATCTCTGCACAAAATGGTTACCTTACACTTCCTGCAAGTATACACAGCCATGCTGTACCGTTCTTCAACAATCAATCTATCACGGAGACGGGCAGATGACTCCTTGTCAGCAATATCATCAAGGGAAGCAGCTATTCCAGATCCCAGAAGGCTTTGAAGAAGCTCAGCACGTCCCAGCCAAACATCTGCTTGAGACAGCGCTTCAGATAACTCATCTGTGGATTGACTACCCACACTTGAGCTACCAGCATCAGAAGATGCGTCATCAGTATCCCTGCTTCTTTCAGAATTACTGGACAAATCGTTGCCCCCAGTAAGTTTTCTCAGCAGCGATTTAGCATATATTAGTCCCTGCACATGCAAAATAAGACAAGATTGATAACAAACTTGGATAATTATCTGTGCTGTGCATGCAAGTTAAAACAAAAAGCATGCACCATTGCTTTGGCTGGTGGTAGCATTTAAAACACAGAATAATCACAATCAGGAAAGCAACTACTTCTAGCTATTGGCAGTTGAAGGGCTCAGGATGGCCAAATACCTGCACAAATGTCTCAGTGGCATGATATGCTCGGCCAATTGTTTCCATTGAAGCATTCTCAGGCAACTGCTGAGAGCCCAAAACAGTCTTCATCTGATTAACACATAAGTCTAGGGCACTTTTGGCAGACACAAACTCATCAGAACATAAGGAAAGCAGAGCCTAGGAACAAGGGAAAAGAAGAATCAGCAGATAAAAAGGTACATTGATTAGAACATTAAAAACAAGTGCCACATGTACTTATATTTCAACACTATCTCCAAGCATTCTAAAAGCCTAGAAATACTAAATACTAGTCTAGTTTATTTAAAACAAAAGCCTGACATAAATTTTGCTCTTAACAGGCATTCATAGAAAATTTCTTTCAGAAATACTCAATGATAGAGACCTGATCCAACAGATCCCACAATGTGATAGCACAAACATTCCTAGCAGCACTTCTACCAGGATTTGTACCACAATTCTCAAGCTAGCAACCAATAGAGATTGGACACGCACAGTTCAGCCACATTAATTAAAACATATTTGCCTGTTCCATTACCACACCTTGAAGAGGATAATGTCAGGGGAACTTTCATATCTGTGAGATACTCGAACAACTTCATCTTTACCAGCATCACCCGTTAGCATCCATTCCTCAGCAATTGAGACAGAAGGAAACCTCTCTTGCCCATCTGCATATGATGATACACGTTCCTCTTGAATCCCAGCCATTGCCTCCCAAGCAACTCTTTCAGAAGGTGACAAACCAAAATTCTTTCTTTTCCGATAAACATCTTTGGGGGCAGTCTTGTCCCCAGTATTACGTGGAGTCCAAGAGAAAGCTCTACGAGCCTCCTTTTGCAAGTTGCTTAAACTACTAGTGAAGGATGACCTCGTAGGTACACTCAATCTTGTTTTTGGTTTTGGCCTTGTAACAGAAACAGATATTCGTGGCTCCCGAATTGGAGAACTAATACTGACAGCAATCGCTTTAGCAGCATACAATATAATTACACTGTTGTCTCTCAATGAAGGAAACTCTTTAAGGATCTGTCAGATAGATGACAAAAGATAGGATTCAGGATCCATATGATGAGGAGTATAAGCTAAAAACAAGTTCATAGGAAAAGAAAAAGTGAAAAGTGAAAGAATAAACAAAAAGGAAGTGACATAATCTTTGCTCACCAGATACATAAGGAACCAGGAACCATTAGTCAACCTCTCATGTGATCATGAATGGTCTTATTTAGAAACTACTAAATGTTATTTGAAATAAAAAGCTAGAAAAGGCATTGAAAAAGTTTTTTAAGTTCAATACCATAGAAGCCGATTGTAGTTGTTTCCTCATCAGCAGAACCTCCAATATTAAATGTGGGTGCTCATGCAAGGAAGAACATCGTTGCTGCCATGGCAATGGCAAGGAAGCCAGAACACGAAGACCTAAAGCCCATGAGTTAAGTCGAGAAACCTCAACATCTGACAGATTCCCATCTCGTCGCTTCAAGAAGAAGTGAACCTTCACAAAAGGACACAAATGAATCATTTACAATTTTTTTCAAACTCAATGAGTGTAACTTACAGGACAGTCAGATCCCCAAAAAGAGGCTGATGAAAACAATTAATTACCAGAAGTTGCTTTGACCGTAGGTTAGGTAATAGCTGCATTGCACCCATAGCAACCGGTAGAGCATCATTGGAGTCACGTAATGATGATAAAAAACGTGAAGCTTCCGCAGGACCTCCACCATTCAAAGGATCCGCTGTGAGAAGCTTCACAAGCTGCCGGCCCTGAAGTTCTCTCCGCAATTCTGCTGATAATCCAGCACTTTCAGCAACTTCTAAAGCAGCAGAAACAGCTCCTCTCCCAGCTAATCTCAGTGCTAAGCCTTCAGGATCTTGCTTACACTCAGCTTCAACCTGAAATTTTCAGGAAAGGAAAGAAGCATAAGAATTGTAAGTTAGAGTCAAGCATGAAAGAGGATTACCACTTTTCATTTAGTTCCAGGCACTGAAAAGAATACAACCTCTTGCCAGCTTCCATGGTGATGATCTACACTTAATATGTGGCTGTACCTCTGCAAAGCTTGTCTCCTTTGCAAGACCTGCATAACCCAAAGAATACATCATTTTCCCAGTTATTAATGCAACAAAGCAAAGAAATCATATTAATCAGCTTCTACAGGAGGAAACAAGCACAAAAGTTCCAGCATCAAGAAAAAAACAAAGCAAATTACTAATCAAATCTGAACCTCATTCCTAACTGGATCACTTTGAGGCAGGTGGCAGCAGCACATAGTTAGAACATCCAAGGCAGCATCAAGTTCCCATCTGTGCATGTACCTGGGAAAAGAAATTGAAATTTGAGGGAGCCCACAAGTCCAGGCATGTTATAAATCTTCGATGAATTGCAACTTAAGCATTGCCGGTGGCTAAAACAGGCTTAAGAATAATAACACTTAAAGACAAACATTAGCTATACTCAATCCCTTTCATTGTAGGCCCACAAGGATACTTTGTCAACAGCTCTGCATTGCCAGTGGCTAAAACAGGCTTGAGAATAATAACACTTAAAAGACTAACGTTAGCTATACACAATTCCTTTCATTGTAGGCCCACAAGGATACTTTGTCAACGCTCTTATTTAGTGCAGTCTTGTTTCTAAGGATCTTCTAGAAAATAAGCAGCTGGGTTTTGTTGGCGGCTGGATGTTGAGAAGGGAGATACATTCTAGCACTCAAACATCCTGGAACAGCCACCTTCTTTTGACACCCACATAGACTAGTCTGTTCTTGCCTCATCAAGACCCACAAACAATTCCTTTAACACTTTTCCCGGCTGTCCTACTCCTACACAAAAAGAGGTTCGGTGATTTTAAATTTTGAAATTAAGTGACATGAAACAACATAAAAAGGAAAAAAAAAACCTAAATCAAAGGAAAGTGTGCCTGGATAAGATTAATCAGGCTACAAAAGTAAGTTGCCATTACCATAAAGTGACAAAAACATACATGTTTCTGGCCTACCACCGTACCACACAAGGTAGCAAAAAGTCCAATTTTAAAGATCTTAGGTATCAGATATCATGGAGAAAAATAAAGCATTCTTTTTAGCCCTTCTGTGTACCCTCAAACTGCAAAATCATCACTTATTGCAATTAAATTAAGCATGCATCATTTCGGCAGAGAAAAAAGATCAGAGCTTGCACATACTTGAGGGCAAGTCCAGCTGCCAGTTGTTTATCCTTCAACCTCAGGCAATACTGCCAACTATTGCTCCAGATGCCATGTCCTCCATAACCTTGAGGTTGTCCCGAGGTCGAATGGCTTTCTTCTCCACGTTCTATTAGTAGTTGAAGCAACCAGTCTGAGGCTCCATTACGTAGAAAGCGATCAGAAAGTGCAAGAGCATCCGTTAGTTTTCCTTCATCAATCAATCTAAAAGAGGGAAAAGATGATTAGCATGACACTCCACTCACAATAAATGATAAATACCATTCATAACCACCACTAACTCAATTCTTTGATCCTGAAATAAGGGTGTAAGGTTTGTGCCAAAACTGAAACCTCATATGGTGATACTTGTAAAAGTTAACATTCATATGCAACTGAAAAGTAATATATTAACTGTCAAAACTTTGGACAAAATACATAGAAAAAAAAAAAAAAAGGATAGTACCGTTCTACAGCTTTCTCATATGGATCTTCATTCTCCAAACCAAAAGAAAGAAAAACTGTACTATCAACTTCAGCTGTTTCAGGTTTTAAGCAATCATGCCATGGGTCTGGAGGAGGGCTGTCTTTAACATTGAGGTCCAACGATGCTGAGATGTTAGAATTACTGACAATTTCATCAACTTCAGACTCAGTGTCACTGTCAGATTCACGCAGTCTCTTAATAACAGTTCTTGTTTCAGGTTTAACCTTGCCATCGTCAGCTCTTTGCATAGCTGTCACAGCAAATTCAGAAACCCTATGAAGGTTAGTCTGCATTTGTATCCATCTATTCAAAGTTGGGAACCTGTTTCAGAAAAGTGAAAATTAAACAAAGTTATGAAGCAAATGAGATACAAGTGCATTAACATTCGGCAAGGCATGCATGGAACCTTTCAGATTGATCAAGAGCAAACTCATAAAACAACCGATCAGCATCAGGCGCCTGCATTAAATCATCATTCAAGGAGCTAGATATAGTAGAGTCACTGCCATTGTATAACATACTGCTTCCAAAAACACATGCCAAGACAGCCCTGACAGGAGATATTTTAACCAAATGTTTAACTATATCCAATTGTAGAGGATACAGAGGGATTCCAGGTGTTACAGAGGAACGACTATAACAGCTAGGCTTAGCTTCTTTAGCAGAAGGAGAAAGTACTTTATTTTCTGAACAACTATGGGGACATGTGGGAATGACAGGAATACATGCCCATCCATGACCAGACCGCGGAGGATAAACTGGAGGTACACATGCTGAAATCACTTCATGAACAAAGTCAGCAGACATAATCTCTGCTACTTTGCCAGCTGCATCAGTGCTGCCTCGGTCAAAGACCAAACGAGTTAAAAGCTGAAAAGCAAAATGGTAAACAATGAATACTTTTGTATGTAGAAAAGAAATCAAGCTAATTAGTTAAGGGTGTCATTTTCTCTCTTGCCATTTCTTGGGTACAATGGAATATCATTCCCCAAATTTCCTTGCATTCATCTCAAATCAAAATAAATAATATAAACTGGAGGACCCTTAACTATGGTATTCCATCCAGATAAAAAGAAGAAAGCTATTAACACCATGACAAGAAATCATAAAAAAGCACGGCAACACACTGTGTTTCAGGAAAATAGTCTAGGAAGCAGGGACAAAAAATTCTTACATCTTTAGGCCACTCATATACAAGTGAGAAAAAGTTAAAATCATGAGTTGTATCTGTTCCATCCACTATGTCACCAATTGCAGCAATATGAAGAATAAATTGTGATAAATAGGTTGTGGGTTTTGCACTTAAAGGACCAAATAGTCTCTTCCCAGTATCCTTCATATCATAACCAACAGGCTGCACACTACTCTCTCCAGCCATGGAAGTTAATGATGTCTGTTTGACAGCTTTTAAACCAAGCCCAAGAACCCCATCCTTGTCAAGATTGGACTGTACTTTCCGATCACTACCCGGTCCTTCCCCCTTAGTAAAATTTATTTCCATTTCTTCATCGGTGATAGCTCTCGCTAGATTGTGAAGTTTACCTACAGTTTCACAGAACAAGGACACATGAGAACCACGGGAACACATTTACTGCAGCAAATCAAAATAACAGCACCACCAGCAAAATAGCATGTAGGATCCCTTTTCCCTAAAGAACTAAAAAAGAATATATACCACTAAGAAACTGTCGCTTGCCCATATGAGCATCTTCAATCATCTGATGTAGCAGTGCAAGAGCACGTTCTCTTTGTCCCTGTCGATGAGAGTCCTTAGCTGATGAAATTGAGATCTCCCCTGTCAGAATGGCCTGAAGAACTGGAGGACTATCCTGGAAGAAAGGTCGCACAGACGAATCAGAAATCCAGCAATTATCTACCAAGAAAAGCACACCATATGCATTATACGAGAAGTTTTCCAAAGTGGAATAGATAAAGCACTATCCATACAACTTGTGTGAAGGAAAAAAGAAGGCAATGTTCAAAGAGCAGTTGATTATTTGTTTTCTAGTTCACCTAGAAGATGAGAGAGGGGAAAGGGAGACAAGAGGTAAATGCAAGCAAAAAATGAGCAATCAAGAAAATTAAAATGCTTACCTGTTCTAAGAACTCATACAGTCGTTTGAGGACACGTCGTAATACAGAAATAACTCCAACTTCATGGATCCGATCCCAGTAAGTGGAACCCACCTTTGGAGTACCTCCTGGATATATCTCAGATAACATAACTTGAGCCTGAAGATGAATAGAGTCAACCGTCAATACAAACATGCCACAAAACTAAACACATCAACTGATATAAGATAATCTCACTAGATTAGAAGTAGAAAGGAAATTTAGAGCCCACAAGTGTCCCCCCCCCCCTCCCCCAGCAAGAACATTAAGATCATGAAGAATGATGAAACAGATTGTTGTTATGTTTCACACTCAAATCTCACTTAATAAGCCATACTTAATATCAGAACATATTAAATGATGTTATCCTAAATCCCACATTAGTTTAGTTTGAGGTTTTCCATGGCCTTAGTTCAAGTTGACCCATCCATGTACTACTAATTGGGATCAGGTTGGAAGTTTAACATGTTATTAGAGCTGCAGTTGTTTGCTGCTCTTCTCTTGTATTCCAAATCACAGGCTCATTCCTCTCAATTATTCTGTAGGGCCTGTGAATTAGAGGTAGTATTAAGTGGTGATCTGACATCGGTTTAGTTTCAGATATGTTGTGGGCTTATATGCAATTTGAGCTCTCCTCCTATGGCCAATTGCTTTTAGATTTGATGCATAACAAAAGATTTTCATTGAGAAGAGCATGACATATGCTTTCTGTTAAACATAGTCAAATTGATGGTAAAAGAATGTTGTTTTGGTCATCACTCAACGCTATAAGGAAATTGCCAAAAGAACTAGACGAGGAGAAAAGGTAGTTCCACGAAATTTCATATAACGATAACAACAAAAACTTTATAATTAATATGGCCAACTAGACATTACAGCAATAATACTAAATCACCAATATTAATGGAAAAGATACCACTTGACTGTAACAAACACAGTTTTAAGTTCATAGAAAACTGAGAATTGCCTGATCTAGAAGCTGTTGAGACATATTGGTGGACCTTGCTGAAGTTGCAGCAACATCAATGCACAGAAGAATCTGCAGGACAAAGGAAAAGATCTAATATTTTCCAAACTGGAGATATGAAAAGGGGGAAGAAAGAGTTAACAAAGTAAGCACTTACGGCAGCTAGAGGACCTAATTGAGAGCGCAACAAAGAAAAATCCAGATCCTGTACTGAAGAAGTCTCATCAGCTGCACGAGACACTGCATTTTCCACCTGCACCAATCACATACATGAGCTAGGGAGTTCATCACAGGGGTGATATACCAGGTAGGGGAAGGGCCACAAAAAACCCAAGAACTGTGCACCACAAAAACAAAGATTAAGTCGTATCAACAACTGACCTCTATCTCTTATTCAATTTGCAACAATTGCAGTAATCTAATAGCAATACAAGGTCACCAATTTCTCTGCCACCTCAAAGAGGGCAACACCATGCCTGGTGCTTTTCTAGGAAGAAGCAGACTCATCAAGTATCAAATCAGACAATCAGTCACGCATAAGTTTGTTATCAGTATTATTGAAGTCAAAAGACTAGTCTAGTTCACTTCAATATCTCAGGCACAATCTTAAAAAAAAAAATGTATGATAGAAAGGCAAATAACCACATATCTCAAATTGGTAAGGATCCGGACCTCATTAAATGAAACTAAAATCAAATAGCATGACAAATGGATCTTAATGTAAGTGCAGATTGGACTTTCACTCAATAGAAACCAAATAGAATCTTCATTCCCAAGAGAATATATAGAAAATCTAAGAACTGACTCAATCCATATTAGGGAATAGGAGATGGTAATAAGTTGCTTACAACAACTAACAATCAAAACTTTAAGGAGAGACCAATCCCAAAATTCCATCTATGGAAACAAAATCATCAAATTTGAAACAACTCCTAAAAACTCTGGAAATCATTAAATCAATTCAGGGTTAACTTTAAACTGAGCCTACCATGCACACCCCCCCACCCCAAAACCCTCTAAAAGAGAATATTTTCCACGATTTCCCCAAAAACCCTCTAACTCTAATAGAAAATTTTAAAAACATTCTTAGTTCATCACCTCCATGTCTCACATCACTTTATTTTCCTAAGAACATTTTAATGATATCATAATCACCACTTAAAATACTGGAAGCCTACAATGTCAAGATCTCAAATAATCATATAGCATATTCATATCATGGTCAACCAGAGGAGGAAACAACCACGTTGCTAGGAAACACACACATGAAACCTCTTATTTGATGACCTATAACCAAGAAAGTTGAATAGGATTTCACAACATAGACTCTGCCTTCCCAAGTCATATTTGTAGCCCAAAACCTAGGAACATTCCAAATGCAATCATTATGAAAGAATATAACAAATTATTTCAAAGAAAAAGAGCTTAAAAGAGTATGATTTACTTTCTAATGAACAACACTTTTTTTTTGGGTAGTTTGATTGGGTCAGAAAGCCTCTTGGACCTTTCCTGGAGGCAGGGTTTGAACCTATGCCATGCTGGAAAATGCCTCTAAAAGGACGCATGAATCACTGGGACAAACCCAGTTATTCTCATCACCTATTCTCGAACCAGACTTAGTATGCCAAAACCATATTGGATTACAAAAAGTTCATCCCTCAATCATTCTAACAAGGGAAATATCCAGCATTTTGTTCTGACATCACTTGAACCTACTTCAAATAAAAATAAAAAAAATAAAAAAAAACCCACAGCCTGATATACATAGAACATTGTGAAATGACATGTAACTCAAACTAATTCCAAGAAGATTACCCTCCACAAGTGCATTAGGTGAGAAACTTTCCAGAAAAGCAGGGAGAACAATTCATAAGTACCATAAAAAAATCCTAAAGTTATTAAGGGTACCGCGGAAAAAAACAGCGTGAAGGCATATTTCAAGAATTTATTTGGTAACTATTCTGGCACTTACATGCACTTTTCCAAATGCATTATCTACCCACTCAGCTAATTCAAGGGTAGCTCTGTCTTCTGCAGATAATGAAAACCGACGAACTGCCTCTTCTCCAATTTCATATTTTGCTCTTTGCATACAACTGACAAGAATAAATAAATAAGAGAACCTTGATATTTATAACTACAAAGGAAAATAAATATTTTCACATCCAAAAGCATGATTGATCATAAATATAAGAAGTATGCTTTAATGAATTACCTCCACTTTCCTACTTCAACTCCTACTCTAATTTATATCATGTCATAATTTTCTACTAGCCATATTTTACCTTACATGTCCAAAGGAGATTTAATAAGAATGTTTCTATGAATTATTACGATAATAAAGGAAATTTAATCTCTATATCCACAAGTATTGGTTCAACAAAAGTACCCAACTCAAGTAATCCCTATGCTAGCAGCTTGCTACATCATACTGAGATGCCATTTTTAACTTGAAAGCTATTAAAAAGCAATTTGAGGTATTTCCCCAGCAATCAATGATGGTGATTACCAATTCCAACAGAAATTTTGCCATATAGAATAAGCAAACTTGATTAACAGGTCCATATCACATGACCCTGCCATGTTAATGAGAAACACATTTCCTACAACAATTTTTTATTTTGCTTAGTTGAAATTGTCAAATTGATTCAAAAGTGTAATCATCAAGCTTACAGGTTAAGTAGCTTTGATGGGGCAGCTCGTAATATAGTCAATGCCTCCTTCCAATTCCATGGCCGTTCAGATAATGGGAGAAGACGCTGCAAAATTGATAATCGCCATTCCCAATCCTCAACAAAACGTTTACCCATAGAGATTCTCCACTCCAACGCCTGCCTTCCAGACATGCTTAAACCATCATTGGATGCATGCTCCTCCTCGGTTATGCTTGATGGAAGACTATGACGTACTATATCAAGTAGCAACCCTGTGAAAGATATAACCATTTTGTTTCCACTTTCATATGTAGTTACATCAATATGTTCCCAACCCCATTCAGCAGACGGTTCAAAAAGTCTCCCTGGAGAGACACAATGTGTCAAATTGAGAGAGATATCATCCATATGTAAAAGCGAAATTATAACATTCACCATCAGTATCTGCATGTGAATAAAATAAGCATTAGGTCAATTTTGGAAAAAATTAACAGGAAACTAAAATCGGAAATCTAACAGCACTACTGGGAAACTAAGAGAATTCAAATACAACCAAAAATGACCGACATATAAAAAACTTAAAGAATAACCTAAAATATTTGCTAAATATAATTGAGCTACTAGAAAAGGAGTTTGATGTATGTAAAACAATCTGAAAACATTTCTATAATTTACAATCCTATTTTTCAAAGACAACTTGCAATTTTCATCAATGAATAAAAGCACAGCATAAACACCCATAAGAAAACAAAAACTCCTCGAAAAATGCACTGTAACAGATTACCTTGCGTGGAATATTTTTTATGGCCGCCAAATGGTTCTTTAGGTCTTGCAAATGATATAGTGCCACTTGATAAGTCTCTTTCTCACCAGTCATGCTTCTTTCCATTGCTCCTAGTGCAAGAACAGTTGATTCCAAAGCATAACGCATGTGCATAAGTTCAATATCTTGCATCCTACCGCATTAAGGAAATGTAAATTAAAAAAAGCATCCCAATGGGAAAAAAATCTTTTTTATAAGTGATACCAGAAAAAATAAAATGTGCATAAAAATGTTATAAATAGCAGTCAGTAATAACGTTATCTGCTATATATTGAAGCACAGCATGCATATGAGGCGGCAATATAGGCCTAGTTTTAAATTTTATATGCTGACAGTTTAAGGGCAATAGTTTAAACATCCAATTATTGTACTAACCTTAAGTTAAAAGATGCAAGCAGTATATAGCAGTATCTTTAGGCAGACAGTTGAAATTACATGTAAAATTTTTTAGATAAAAAGTCATAACCCTTTCAAAAATCCAGTGACGTAGAGATCTCTTGAATTTATTGGACAAAAATGTCAAGTAAATGGTAAAACTCTTACTATAGAACACATTACATCAGAAAAATGTTTTACAACCTCATCATATACCACCAGTCTGGCATCAAGACTACACCAATACAATTGGCAGCATAGTGATCCAATACAAAGACCAAATTAAGTTTCATTTGTGCTGATGTAAAAAAAAAAAAAAAAATCATTGGTGTGCCAATGAAACATTATAATCTGTTAGCATAACATGTTAGTTTCAACAACATTCATTCTTAATGCTTTAACTCTTTTACAAGGGTAGATTAAATAATACTATCTGCCTATGTAAAACACATATTCAGCTAATAATTTCACAGAAAGTAATATTATTCTGATCTAAAGGCTAGAGCAAATAAACACAAAACTTTACGAACAAAAACAAACTCCCTGAAGAAACAACAGCATCCATCATAGTACAAACGAGAAACAAATTTTGATTCTGGAATGCCTACCATCATAGTTCAAACTTCTAGAGACAGCCAACCAGCCTTTCAAAATTAAATCAAGCCTTGGGAATAGCATATATCACAAGTGTGACAAAAATAATGAGTGAAATCACTCAGTGTAAATACCTTTTCCAGGCCTCAATGGTTGAAGCAATTGGCTGCATGCTAATCAATTCAATGGCATCCTGATATTTTATGCCTGGAACAACATCAAACAGTACCTAGAGAAAAGAAATCTAGTTACAACTTAATAGCACAATAAAAGGAGAAAACACCGTTTACAACTTACAACTAGCAAAATTTCACGTACATGCTTCTATAAACAACATCCTTTACATGTTAGCAATACACACTCAAGAAGATAAGCAGGTTGTTCACTGAATGTCAAATTAACTCTTCAAATACCAAAGAATAGACTTGTCAAATACTCAATATACTTCATACAGAAATTATTTTCGCCAACACATACAAAATTTAAGCATTTAATGAGTTCATTTCATCATTTTCTTTGACCAGCAATGACGCATTGATTTGAAATCAACAGAAGTAGGAGTTCCCATTAATAAATTTTAAATCGGAGGTATTCTGTTGATGCTTTCACTGTTGATCATATAGCACCATGGTTTTTATTGACAAAAAGTTAGTTATCCACCTCTTTTAAGTCCTTGATTACTAATAAGTCATTAGTGGTAGAAGGAATTAGTAAAATCATGCAACATAGACCAAACGAAGTTCAAGAGAATATTCACCGACCACAAAAGAAAAAGATATATTTAACAAAAATGTACAACTATTTATAGCAGCATACACGTAATCAGAAATTTATCAGATGTGAATACATTTCTAATGACTATTTAGATTCTCAGAACATGCATATTATTTTTGATCATCCATCGGATGTATTCTGTTAGTGCTTTCACTGTTGATCATATAGCATCATGGTTATTATAGACAAACAGTTAGTTATCCTCCTCTTTTAAGTCTTTGATTAGTGATAAGTCTTTATTGGTAGAAGGAATGAGGTAAAACCATGCAAACATAGACCAAGCAAAGTTCCAGAGAAAATTAATGAACCTCAAAAGAAAAAGATATATTTAATAAAAATGTGTAACCGTTTATACACGCATACAGACTATCAGCAATGTGTCAGATGTGAATACGTTTCTAATAACTACTTAGATTCTCAGAACATGCAAATTATTTTTATCGGATGGTAAAACCACATGTTGTGTGTCATTGTTATTTATAGTGATGATGTGTGTCTGAGTGTTTCGGGGGTAGTCAAATGCATATTCTGGTCCATTTAGTTACTTTTTGTGCTTCCATATTTGATTTAAAAGCAGTGCCTAACATTGCACCAGACACAGCTTTACTGCTATTAGTATTGTGAAAATAGTTGTACTCAGTAAAGCGGCTATGGAGCCTTACCCGGAGGGGAGTTTGAACAGAAAGTCTTTCCAACACAAAATTTTCAACAAATGTGTCTAACTGAGCATCTTCACTTCCAGATAATATGTTTTCATCTCCAGACAATAGTAATGAGAACTTTGAACTCCATGGTTGACCAGAATTGACACAAGCAACAAAAGAGGCAATATCAAGGTGATAGCATAATTGATCACAGAGATGTTCCACACAAGATACCTGTCAAAAATATAAAGAATATATACAGTATAAAATTCTCATTTCTTATCAATAGAATATTCAACTACAATATCATGAAAGTTCGAAAACATTAATTACCTCATCTGACTGGTTCCCATAAAGAGAAGATTCTTCCAGCCGAAACACTTGTGATTTACTTGTCCAAAGCAATTGCATTAAGTTCCGCCTCAACACTGTTTTACCAGACAGCAAATCCCAACCCATAGCAGCTACTAGGGGCCGAAGCCGAGGGAATAGTACAAGAACCTACAACATCATAAACCAATCATATTAAAAAAATGCCTGATATTCAAGATTGGCAAAGGAAACAAGTAACTTATATAATAATGAAGGGAATTTTGTTTTTTTTTGGGCCGATGTATTAACTTAAAAATAAAAAGACACGTACATTTGCTGCTTCTTGAATGCGCTCCCTTTTGATGGCAGACAAAGCTGTATTCATCACGCACTCTAGTATATGTAACCTAGAAATGCGGGCATAATGGAACATGTCTCTCGTGCAAGAACTTGCTGCCATATTCAAGGGCAAATGCTTATTATTTAAATCTGCATCAGGTTTCAATTCCACTAAATACTTCTGAAAATGCTCAAGAGGTGGTGGAATTTGGTTGTTATCAAGAGCTCTATACATCTCAATCTCTTCAAAAAGCAACTCATTGTGAATAACCTGCAAGAAAATATGGTAAAACACAAGAACAAAGGTTACAATAAGGAAAGGATTTAACTATTAGAACTAGATTTTTTTTTTACTAAAGCAGCAATTAGTTTATCTAAAAATTGCATTGCATTTTAGCTGACATTAACATCACAAGAACCAAAAAGAATCATATGAAAGCTAGCCAAAACCACTTGAAGGCTTTAGAAAACACACCAAAACCAATTAATTTTATTAAATGTGAAACAAAATGAAATGACATTTTTCAATTTTGAGGTGTCCCAAGGAATTTATTTAATAAAGTAGTGAGAGTTAGAATTCTCACCAAACATGATGACATGAAACTGGCCAAACTACTCTAATATAACCAGGTTATGGCATCTCCAAAACAGACCTCAAATAAGCAAGCCAGCATGGCTTGTACAAAGAATTTTACGCAATCTACAAGGATTTTACCAGTATTGAATCCTCTCAACTTTAAAATAGCAAATGGAATTTGGGGAATCATTAATGTTAGAAGAAAAGAAAAGAAGGTAATACTTGAATCATTTGAACAAGATGCCTGCAACTAGATGACAGAGCTTCTCCATAAATCTGTAACAACTTTTCTTCTGTGAAATGCCAGGACCCTCCAAATCTTTCCTTTTCTGATAAAACCCTCTTGAGCAGATCTTGCAGCAGTGTGCTATTAGAAATATCAAAGGAAATATAAATAAATACCTAGAATTGACGAAATTTTACCAATGCCAAATACAGGTCTTTGAAACCAGAAAAGAGATAAAACTAGGGAACTATACCTAGAACTTAGATTAAACCGATAAATCAAACCAAGCATGATAGGATTCAAAGTGCACGGAAGATCTAAAATGTTTGTCAAGGAGAATGCAAGACAGGTCCTGTCTATGTAGTTTACCCCAAGCAGAAAAAGAGGGGAGTTAATCAAAGCTCTTAGCTACATTTGTTTTACTATACTTGCTGAAACCAAAAGAAGTAAAACAAAAGCACATACCTACGGTAGCCATCATAATTGGATCTAACTTTTTCCTTCTTATCTAACAATGACTAGTTATCATAAGCTAAGCATCGTAAAGGTGCAACTACATTGCACTGAAACAGTAAAATTGAGACTCATTTTAGCAATAAATGTACATACCGATACTCAACCTCCTCCAGTCCATAATCAAGGTGAAGGAAACGAATACGAGAAACCGCCCCTTCAATATCCCCATCCTTCACACATTCCTTGATAGCATCCAAATGGGCTAACTGAACACTCTTTTGTATCAAACTAAGAACCCTCTTATGTTCCTCATCGAATGAATCCACTCTCACCTTCTCCGCTCTTCTTACCGTTATAGCCATCCCCAAATCAACGCCCTCCAATCCTTTCAATTGCCGCTGAATATTCCCACATAAGACATCGAAAACATCTGCGCAATCCATAACCACCTTCCTCAAACAAACCATTTCTGCTTCCTCAATCAAGACATTCTCTGAAACCGCCTTATTCTCCTCCCCACCATCACCACCTTCCACGACCACATCCGGTCTCAACCTCCTCATTCCCAATTCCAAAAGCCTGTCTAAAACCCTAACGCAATCTCCCAATTCACCGTTTCCCTCTTTCAAATCCTCGCTTTTATCCAACAACTCAGGTTTCTCTTCCTCAAAACCCTCACTCTCACTTTCCTTCTCTTTTTCAATCTTTTCCAAATCAACATCTCTTCTCAAACTAGCCAACACCTTATCGATCAAAACTTGAACTAGCAACAAAAATTCCGCACGCAGCCGCAGTGTTTCGGGATCAAAGCTCCATATCGAAGTAGGATCGTTAAACTGCAAGAGTTCGAGAGTGGAAAGATACGTTAGAAGAGCTGGCGATGGACACGAAGGTGACCAGGCAATGTTCTCGAACCGAGCCGAGTTGGCGACAATCGTTTGAAGAATTGCCAGAGCAAGGTCCGGGTTTTTCGTTCGTAGAGCGAGAAGCGTGGCTCGCAACGGCTCGAATTGAGCAAGGTGGAGATGGTTCGCGGCTAGGCGCGAGAGGAGTTCAGTTTCTTTGTCCATAAAAATGGGTATCGAAACTAAGTCGGTGTTTAGATTTTGGATATTTATTTCATGAAAACTTATGATTGATCAACTGATTTTTTCATGATTGGGGTTTTTTTCCAGATTGAGAATTGGGTGTTCGATTGCCGGGAAAACGAACAAGGAAGTAAACTGGACTCGGTTTCTGCTTTTTGTAGAAGTGAAGCTTGAACACCGTGAAACCAGGGATTCGATTTGATTCGGGTCCCGAAAAGTTCTCGGGCTAAACCAACGGTCAAAATTGACCATCCAATTGAGATGAAGCGTCCTTTGACTGTCGAAAAAAGATATTTGAAGCTGGAACGGGATCTATTGGACCTACCAAAACTTGTTGAGTCTCTAAAGCTTCCGCAAAAAATATAGGTCTAATCCAACTACTAGGTTTGGCCCAAAAAAAACTACTAAGTTGATTTGATTTGGGTTAATCAAACCTATCGGCCCGTTTGGCAAAAACTAATCATTGATGTTTGGGTATGATGCGTCCTGTGTCAAACCCAACTATTAATCAGATTTAATTTGGGTTATGAAGTGTTTGACTTGTTGTCTTCAAAATTTTGTTGTGTTTTTTTTTTTGGCCAATTTCAAAAATATATTGTTGATTATGATTTTTTATTGTTTATAGAAATTATCAACCTTGCACTTTTTTTACCACCCAATTTAAGATCCTCTTTGAATTTCTTTTCCCTTTGGCTATCAAGGCACTTTAATGAAGGGATACATAAAATATTTTTGTTTTCTTATTTCAGGATTTGTCAGTATACGATTTTGATGTGCAAATGGTGTATTTTTTAAGCGGCTGAAATAATAAAAAAAAATACTTAAATTTTATCGAGTTATTTAGATAAATTTTATATTTTATTACATTTAAATAAATTTTTAATTTTTAATTTACACTTAAATAAATTCTTAATCTCTTGTTTGTATCTAAATAAACCCATAACATTAATTTTAAACATTATTGATATTTTTAAGCATGTAACTTTAT
Organism: Durio zibethinus; assembly: GCF_047325235.1. Lineage (NCBI taxonomy): Eukaryota > Viridiplantae > Streptophyta > Magnoliopsida > Malvales > Malvaceae > Durio > Durio zibethinus. The sequence continues at coordinate 31,437,973 of NC_143167.1, read as the reverse complement.
TTAATTAATATCAAATTTTATTTACATCATTGATATTTTTAAACGTAAAACTTTATCTAATTAATTATTTTTATGTCCCCTTAAAATTAAGTGAACATAATACTTCATTTTAAATGACAATTATATTTTAAATATCACAAGCTTAAAATTAATATTATAATATGATAAAGCTTTTTAGCTTAATTTTCTGTTACATGCGAGCATTAACGCTAAGAAGAGAGAGAAGAGGAAATTGTTTACCAAACAATTATATATACTAGATTATCCGTGTATAGATTTTCAACGATCATCTTGGATTGATTGTTTTAGGACTTTCGCTCTTATCAAATGGCCCAAATTGTTCATAATTGTCTTCAGTCTTACGGGTTTTAAACTGATAATGCAATCGCCTCATATTTTATTAACAAAAAAATAAGAGTAAACAATTAATTTCAAATAAGATTTCAAATTTCAAGAGTACTCAATTCGTCAGTATGTCAGTTTTTTATTTTTTCTATGTCAATTTGAACTATAAATATGAATTTCAAAGGCTGAAAGCTCATTGCCACCTTCTCCACAATATTCTAATCAGCGTAAGGACTTTTCTTCCTCCTGTGAGAGGCCAATACTTGCCCCTTAAATAAACAAATAAAACAAGCTAGCTAGTTAGTTCGCTCTCTCATTCTAACGGTCGTCGCAATGGCAGAAGCGGGGTCGCCACCGTTACCCTTACTTTTTCGGAGACGATCAAGCGGTGAAATGAAGAATTTGGCCACCGTTTCCAGTAGTCTCTTGCCGGCATTTGGAACAGTTGTTGATGAAGGATACCTGAACCTTAAGAAATATGTTATTGCTCCTTATGATCGTAGATACCGGTGAGTTTCTTTTCTTCTCTGTTGTCTTAGTCTGCAACTTGTTGTTTTCGTGTTTTTCCAAATGATTTTTTTTTTTCGGTGCAATTCATGTTTCTCCTTGTTTTCACAACTTTCATTGTTTAAATCAAGGAGAGATAAAGAACAAAATAATTAATCAATTGTTAGCTAGGTCTAGCGTAAAAACATGTGAAAAGACAATTAATTCATGACTCAGGTTTCTGCTTTTACTTTATTTTGCATTTTCTACAGATTACCTTGACAGCTAGCATAAATGGTGCAATTAAAGGAGTTTCCAAGTCAAGATTTTTGCACATGCCCTTGTATGACTAAGGCTTCCTGAAAATTGAGATTTTTTTCGTTGACTAAAATCATTATGGAGTTTTTTGGGAGTGAAAGATTTAGACTTAATTTTTCAAATAAAATTTGTGAAATTTTTATTAAAAATTGTTAAATAAATATTAAAATTGAAAATCAAGATTGGTAGATTAAAAGTTCTTAATATATAGATAAAGTATGTAAAATTTTAAAAAATTTACATAAATTTTATTATATTTTTTAAATAATTATTTTTAGTAAAAATTTTAATTGAATTTTTACAAGCACTAATTAAATGTGAATTACAAGTTACATTTTTAATAAATATATTATTGATCTCTCATTGAATTTTATTAATTTATCGATTTAAATTTTTTATTAAAAATTTTAATGAATTTCACCTACAAATTTTATCTAAAATTTATCCTTCTTTGAGATCCTCCTCTCACTCCTTGGTAAGTGAATAATGAAAAAATGTGCACAATCTATATTTTTAATCTAAAAATCATATTTATTATGCAGAAAAAGACTCTTGATTTATCAAAGGTTATGATATTATACATTAGACTTTGTTTATCATTTCGACTTCAACTTGACCTATTTTTATAATTTAAAATTTTTTACATTGAAAGGAATAATATTCAATTTAACAATAAGAAAAAAGCCAACGATTATGTTTTCGAAATCTTCTAAAAGAAAATAAGGTGCCTTTGTTAATATAGTTACGCAATGCGTGCAGATTGTGGCAAACCTTTTTGGTAGCGCTAGTGTTATACTCGACATGGGCATCTATTTTCGAGTTAGCTTTCAGAAAAGCAGCCAAAGGGGCACTCTTGATCATTGATTTTGTGGTTGATGTTTTCTTTGCCATCGATATCATGTTAACTTTCTTTGTGGCGTACCTGGATAAATCAACCTATCTCCTCGTTGATGATCATAAGAAAATCGCGTTGCGGTACGTTAAAATTTTACCCTCGATAGCTCATCACTTTTTTTTAACATCATTCAAGTAGAATGGCCAAGGTTTGGGAAAATTCATGCGCCATGGTCCATCAAACAAATGGGCCTTGTGAGGTTGAAACCCAAAATTAAAAGGCTGAAACTGCCTAATTGACCCAACAAGCAAATTTTCTAAACTCACTCTTAGCCTAAAAATTTATGAGTTTGAATGTTGCAAAAATAGTGTTCTAATATCAGAAAATTGTGATTCTACAGATATGTAACGAAGTCTTGGTTCTTTATGGATGTAGCATCGACTCTGCCATTACAATTCATATACAGGATCTTCGCTGGCAAATGGCACACTGGTGAAATCTTCGGCTTCCTCAACTTGCTTCGTCTCTGGCGTCTCTGGCGTGTTTCTGAACTCTTCAAAAGGTAAAGTCATGTCTAATTTAGACAACTATATGCATTCTTTAAAGCAAACCTCATTTCTCTCTCTCGTATAATAATATCTTATCTGATTTTAACTCCTTTTTGATAGGTTAGAAAAGGACACACGCTTTAGCTACTTTTGGACAAGACTCCTTAAATTAATCTGTGTGAGCATTATTTTGCTACTCCTGCTTTTCTACTTCTCCCCCTAACCGGACATTTACAAGTCAATTTCATTTTACTCAATGGCAGGTTACGGTATTTGCATTGCACTCAGCTGGTTGCTTCTATTACTGGCTGGCTGCACAACACAAAACACCAGATGATACATGGATCGGAGAAGTGGTTGAAGATTTTAAGCACAGAAGTATCTGGCTAGGCTACACATATTCCATTTACTGGTCAATTGTCACTCTCACTACTGTTGGCTATGGAGACTTGCATGCAGTTAATACAGGAGAGAAGATATTTAACATGCTTTATATGCTATTCAACATTGGCCTCACTGCCTACATAATTGGTAACATGACAACTCTCATTGTCCATGCTGCAGTCAGGACATTTGCCCATGTGATTCTCTTCTTCCCTCCTTTCATTTGTAAAGTACATCTTCCATCCCATAGGCAACAATATCATACTACAAGATTAGCAGAATATAAAGCACTTGATGAACCAGAAAACAATATCACAGTCTAATACTAATGCTGTTTAGGTTGACATGATTTTAGCTCCTTCAGAATAGAGATTCAGGTAGCTCTATGCTGGTCGAATTCTACTCCTACATTTCAGACTTACGTGATGCTAAACTGCTGCTTTACATTTGGGTTTTAATCCAAATATATCAAATAGACCACAAACTAGGATCATGATTCATTTTTTGACAGAGAGATGCCATCAATGAATTATTGCGTTATGCAAGCAAAAATCGGCTGCCAGAAGGGTTGAGAGAACAAATGCTGGCACACATGCAACTCAAGTTCAAGACAGCAGAGTTACAGCAAGAAGAAGTGCTACAGGACCTACCCAAGGCAATAAGATCCAGCATTGCCCAGCACCTCTTCCGCAATACTGTTGAAAAAGCCTACCTATTCGAAGGAGTCTCTGATGACCTTGTTTCTCAGCTGGTACCATTATTTCCATTTTTTTTATATGTAGTTACATGGGAGGATTCAAATCGGGAACCTCCCCTTTGGTCTGTGGTTTGGGTGCCTCATGCACCTAAAATGGAAAAAAAAAATATCCTTCAAACTAGCAAAATTACATTCCAATATATCACATTGGATTTTCAGTATGAAATCACCCAAAAAATAATGGTGATCAAAAACTGGCAACCTTACTATAGAAATACAATGTTAGAACAAAACTTTAATTGCTATAAATAACTATCATACAGCACCTTTTCATGGTATTTTCTTCTTGCAGGTGTCAGAGATAAAAGCAGAATATTTTCCTCCAAAGGTTGAAATCATTTTACAAAATGAGATACCCACAGACTTCTACATTCTAGTATCAGGAGCAGTGGTATAGCACCATTCTTTGTCAAATGTTTATGCCTTCTATTTAACCTCAGATACAGACTCTAAACTCTCTGAAAATGCAGGATGTGCTGACATACAAGAATGGAATGGAGCAGGTATATCTGTTGCTACAAGTGTATAATTTCAACCTTCAGAGGAAAATATTACAGTGAAAAAGCCAAAACAGATGTCATACCTGTAATGTTAAATTAAAGCTTCTTTCTTTTCATTTTTTTTCTTAAACTAAGTTGCTGTCTTTCCTTTTCAAGTTTTTGTCAAAACTAGGAGCCGCAGATATGGCAGGAGAAATTGGGGTAATTTTCAATATCCCCCAACCTTTCACAGTGAGAACTAAGAGGCTCTCCCAGGTTATTCGAATAAGTCATCACCATTTCAAACAAATGGTGCAACCACAGAGTGAAGATGGAAAGATTATTATTGCCAATTTTATGCAGGTTTGATCATTTCCATAAATAGGCACTCTATGGTCAGTTCTACACTCACGGGGGAAAAAAAAGAATAATAAAGGGATGAAAAGACATGATCTATAAGTGAAAGCAAATTTTTTATGGGAAATCATCCACATGGGACCTAAAGCTGTTGGAAAATTTATTAGATAAGAGCATATAAAAGAGATTTAAGTTTGAATAAGCAGTTCCATAATTGGTTTGGGCAAAAAATAAGCGAGGAAGCATCAAAATCAATTCATGGACAATACACACTCTTCATCCATAAGTATTTTGTTACTTTAACCAAAAATTCAAGGGCGCTTCTTTACTCTTACTCCTTTATTCTCAGTACCTTAGAGGATTAAAAGAAGACATGCTACAGGAAATACCTTTCTTAACAGAATTGCTGGCAGAGGCAGACCAGACTATCCAGGTATGTTTCAATCCTGAAATTGAACCGATTAGAGAATTATGCTAATAAGGAAGATACAGAATAAAAGAGCATGTTTATGAAAAATCTAGACCATTATTGTTTGATAAGCAGATTAGATTCTATTATGTTCTTTGCAGCCTATTGCACAAAATGAGGAGCAACAAAACAGGGAAACAATGGATTCCAAAGATGCAAATCCTGAAGGTAAAACCAAAGCTGCTTCATTATTGATATCTAATAGACGAAGGAAATTTCAAGCATATAACATCCAGATTATATGTGTGCTCCATAAGCCCACATAAAGTGTGGATGCCCAACCAGAGAACCATACCAAACTGATAATTGCTATAACTTATATTAGCAGCAACAGGTTATCATCATATAATAAACTATGTTAAAGTAAACATTAACTTGTTTTCCCTATATACATCATGTTGCGTTGTTTTGTGTTTTGACATATAACATATTTGAGCACATGGGCCAATCTGGTGTTTTAAAGAGGGGAAAAGGGTGAGTCTATCATCTATCTTGGATGATAGAACTCCATATCCAGAAATGATTGTCTTGAAGTGATGATGACATTAGTTTTCTCCATTTAGTCAACCTAAAATCTCAAGCTCATGGATTGCACAGCATGCTATGCCTAACCAAACGATTTTGTCAAATAAATCCAGATATATGTTCTTTTAATAAGATGCATAACATTCTGTAGACATTTGCAACTTATTAATTCTACCATTTTGCAGGAACACCAGACACTTCCAGTCCTTCACTAAGTGCAAGCACCATCCGGGTGATAATCCATGGGCATCATCCAACCGAAGGAACAAAATCTAGTGACAGATTGGGAAAGCTCATATATTTGCCTGACTCAATTGAAGACCTCTTCAGTCTAGCAGGTATCTCAAAATGCTAATATTTGTTTTCTAACTTCCACATGACATGCTAATGGGGAAAAATGCAATCAACTGAACAAACAGAAAGGTATATCCCAACTAAAACTCCTTCCTAAGAGAAGGTAATCAAGTTGGTGACACAATGTTGAAAGATTTGATCTTGAGACCTCAAACTTGAAACTAAGCCTATTAAACAAATAGAAGAGACTTTCATTTCACATCACAACAAGATAGAATAAAAAACTTAACATACAGGAGAACAATTCTAACAAAATTAATTTCATTAATTTACACGATTGGAAAGTTAATAAACTTACTTAAGAGGAAAACAGCGTGTTCTTGAATACACTAATATAAATTTATGAATGAAAAAAAGGAGGCCAAAGTGTGCATTAATGCAGGATACTGAATTTGGTTATATTTGGTTAATGTAGAGAAGAAATTCGGAAAGAGAGGCAGCACTATTCTTATGGCTGATGGCTCAGAAGTTGAAGAACTAGATGCTCTGAGAGAGAATGATCACTTATTCATTGCTTAAATGTTAAAGTAATATTTGATCAGTTATCCATACATTGATCTGTTTAAGTGATGACTCTAAATGCATAAGAAGGTATGGTGCATGATATTTCTAAAGAAAGAAATATTTCCAATACAGCTGCACCTGCATATGAGTGGATGTGTGTATGTCAATTGTCCACAATATTTAGCCATTGGTAGGGTAGGATTTATTTATGCCCCAATATTAACCCATTTTCAGTTATTAGGTTCTCCATAAGGATAATGGAAAGGAGGTGCTGGAAACTATAGAGCTTACAGTTTTCAGTCTCTGTTATTCAGCATGTCCAAAACAGTGTATGCAGCTTTCTGAAGCCGTCCATTCTCTTCCTCCAACACCTTCTTCCTTTCTAGGGCAGAGCCTTTGCACTTCTCTATCTCTTCCATTATTCCCAAAGAGTTTTGATCAATTTCACTGCAGAATTGTTATTAAAAAGTAAACATAACATAATTGTTAGGAGAAATATGGTGTTTGTGACAAGCTAATAATTTGATTACACCTGTTTCCCAGATTATAAACAAAATGGCTAAGGAAAGAGTGAGGAAGTAAAGAAATGCTGGATCCTAAAATTAAAGATTGCGCAATCCTGGGGAAGGAAAAACATGGTTGTATGTGTTTAACAAATATATATTGTTTGCTTTAAACTTATTGCAGCATTATAAGTGAATAAATAAGCATTGGAAAAGTGATATAAAAGTCATGATTTGTGAGTTTATTAGCAGCACAAGGTAACTAATAGAGAGAATATTTCTCCAAAAGCATTTGTACCACAGAAGAAACTGTTTCACTACCAGAAAATATAGCAGCATTCTAGGCTAAGGAGACAAAACAAACTAAAACAAGAAAACAAAGTGAGCTAGTAACCATTCTTGAAAACACAGTTTCTCAGCCAAACAAAAATGAATTGATAGTGCAAAGGACCAAAATGATACAACAAGAATTCAGAGAACAAGAAAAAGAAGAAAGTGGTTATACATAACAATACGCTAATCATTTCTGTGTAATTTTGGCAATAAGGACGAAGTTTAGATAAATAAAGAAAAATAATTAATAAAGTTTCCAAAATTAGTTCCACATCACCATTATTCACCAGATGAAGTTAGAATTTGCAAAGAATGATTCACTTACTTTATCATCTTAAGCATATTCTCCATAGCCATCTGAACATGCTGCGACATATCTGCATTAATTAAATGAAAATTACCTAATATTATTGTGAGATAGATAAATATATGGAAAATTACATGATCTTAGAAAATAACTTTATAAAAACCTTTATAGGCACTTATTTATAAAAATGAAAGTTGTCTGTTCATCTTATAATCCTCGTAAGTATCCAAAAATCCGCAAAAAATAAGAGGATGACAAGCGATCTCAATAAATTAACTATGAATTTTGCAATTAAAAACTGATTCAAGCCAAGATCCTCACGTTTCACAATGTTTCTTATACAATTTGAATTAGTCAGGTAATAGTAACGAAATGCATTTCTTCAACACGAAATTTTCAAACATGCGATAATTTAAATTAGAAGTCAGATAATGACAGCTAATATTCAATGTAGCTTGAAATTAGAAGCGAAAGGAAAGTAACGATTTGTTCAAAGAAGAGAAAAAGAAAGTGAGAAAGATAATGCACCAAGGACGAGAGAAGAGAGGTGAGATTCAGCTTCTGCAGCAGGCGGAGGAAGCGACAGTGTATCAGCCTGAAATGGTGAATTCGTCATTGCTTCTTTCGAGCTTTTAAGAGAGAGTTTTTGAATTCAGTAGCAGAGAAAGAGAGGGAGGTTCCGATTTGTTTTATGGCGCGCAACTTTAAAATAATCAAAATTCTTTGACGGCGATATAATGCTTTGCCTCTCTATTTCTTCCCGTATTTCACATGTATTTTTATCTTTCCTATTTTTTATAATTTTTAAATACGGTATTTACTAGACCTTGATTTTCTTTTCGGGCCAAACTAGACCTTGATTTCGGTTCAGGGGAAAATATTAAGAAATATGGGTTTATGGCCTTCAGATGCTAGCGGTCCACTCCATTCCTGTAACCTTGGAGTAGGCCCAGCACTTTAAGCCTCTTTGATATTGAAAGTAGAAACCCAATCAAATACCGCTTAAAGGATTTTTTTTTTTTCAGATCCTCAAATTTTATGATTAGTCCCTATATTTTTATATTCAACTAAATTTTTGAGATTTAATTTCTCCATTCATAAAATTGAGTTCTCTTAGTGTAAGAATTTGTTAATATCATTTCAATTATTAACAGTGTTAAATTTATTTATGTCATAACGTATAGATCTGTTGATTTTACCGTTAGATATTGATGAAAATGAATCGCTATCAATTTTTTTTATTTAGATGTGATTGGTCACCTGAAACATATTTTAATTTCTCCATTCATAAAATTGAGTTCTCTTAGTGTAAGAATTTGTTAATATCATTTTAATTATTAACAGTGTTAAATTTATTTATGTCATAACGTATAGATCCGTTGATCTTATCGTTAGATATTAATGAAAATGAGTCACTACTAATCTTTTTTGTTTATGTGTGATTGGTGGCCTGAAACAATTTTAATATGTGAAAATATATATTAGGTTCAGGAATCGGTTACGCATAAAAAATGTTGTAACTTCCTACAACGTCCATTCAAAAGATGGTACCAGCTTGATTTTAAATTATCAAAGCCTTAATCATTTTCATGATTTACCAAATAATTTAATATTAAAAATTAATTTTAAAACTATCCCAATAGTTTGGTAACAATTTAAGATAATTTTCTCACATAATAAGTATTCATAGATATTAGTATCCGATTATAAAAAGATCCGTCATCCGATTCATTAAAGTATTTTATTCAAAAAAAAGTAAATCTCCAAATAATTTTGTGGGACTTACTTTGAAATAATCTTGGAATAGTTTAGAAAATAAAATTTACTTATTTTATTATTTTAAAAATTAAGTTATAAAATTTTTCAATTGTTTGGTAGATTTCACAAATTTATTTTATAAATATATTTTTTTTGTTTGAAATAGTTTTTTAATTCTTATTTGAAAAAAAAATATTTTTTTATTGAACCATTTTTCTTTTTTTTTTTACTTTCATAAATAAAAGTGACATAATAACTCTTTTTTTTAAATAAAACAAAAAAAAAGGTTAAAAATAAAATAAAATCATAAAATAAAAAATAAAATGAAAAAAAAAACCTGTGATCGGATTGAATCAAAGCACGAGTCAACACACTAGTCATCGGATCCGCGTGCAAATCTTGATTTATCAAAAATGGCATTGTATTAGGAAAATATAAAAGCCACACCACTCAACTTTTTTTCATAATTATTTAAGTATGTATTTCTTTTTAAAGTAGTTATTCTTTTGTCTTATCTCTAACTAATTTTCAAAAATTAACGAATAAATCCCAAATGTTAATAAGAATTTTTTGAAAATCCAACAAATTATCTAGAAATTTAAACCCATAAATCACTGTAATACAAAACCCTACGAAAATTTAAACCCAAAAATACAAAATCTTAATATTAGAAAATCTAAACAAATCAAACCTAAGACCTAAAATATTTTGGTTGCTAAACAAACATATCTTTTTTTTCTCTCAAGAGTTTCTGCATAATCTTTTTAATCCCAACAATCTATTCATATCATTTTTAATGCTAATTGATTTTTGAATTAAATTTAAAAAATCTCTCAATTACAATTGAACCCTGATTCTGAAAAAATATTTTCGGACAAAACAAGATATCTACAATTTGATTAACACTAATGATGTTTTTAATTTAATTATAATAATCTTTGAAATAATTTTAATAACCATTGAATTAATTTTGTTACCTTTGAAATAATTATAATAACATTTGATATAATAATTTTGATAACCGATGATATAATTTTGACAACCTTCTTATTTAATTTTGATAACACTTAATAGAGCTTTGGTAAGCATCAATTTAATTTTGATAAAATTTGATATAATTTTAATAATTTTTAAAAATTTTTTAATCTTTGATATAATAATTTTGATAACCTTCAAAACAATATTAACAATCTTCGATATCATTTTGTAACTTCAATTCAATTTTGGTAAGTGAAAATATTTTGTACAATTTTGGTAATTTTTAATAAATTTTTAAAAATTTTGGTGCAAAATTGATAACTTTCAACACAATTTTGGTAATCTTTTGTACAAATTTAGTAATTTACAGTATAAATTTAATAACATTCGACATAATTTTGATAAATTTTAAAATAATTTAAATAATTATTGATATAATTTTGACAATCTTTAATTTAATTTTAATAACTTTTTATTTTAAGTTTGGTAATTTTGATTACTTTTTATATAATTTTTGTGACTTTTGATATAAAAAATTTGGAAACCTTTAATTTAATATTGATATCCTTTATATTAATTTAGGTTATTTTTATTTAATTTAGATAACTTGTATATAATTTTTATAATATTTGATTTAATTTTTGATAAATTTTAATATAACCAGAAAAATGACCTGTGCTTAGCTTCGGGATCTATACAAAATTGGATATGATTTTTTTTTTTTTTGTTACAGAACAACACAATTTAAAAGAAAAAAAAATTGTTTTCAAAAAATATATAATACCAACCTTAGTTATTGCCTTCACTCATAGAAGCAAAAGCCGTCCAAATCTCTAGTTTTAACAATCCACCGTACAATATAAACCGCAAAATATCATTGCATCATTAAAATTTTAATGCTTGAACCAAAATAAAATGATTATTAGAGGTATATATAGAAATATGAAATCCTCTAAATTTCTAAGCCTATGAAAATAACACATTTCGAGTCTTAGTGGAAACCAAAACCCAGTCAGGCTTGTAATATGCTCTGTTTTGTCTAAAATAGAGATGCTGCTTACGGTTACACGAGCGGTCACCTTTGGATCCTGTTCACTTGATATTAGGGAAGCCATTTAAAATGAAGCATCTCATTTCCCCAGCTATACCTCTGTTCATAAATTTTTATCTTCTTGTTAGTTTAGCCAACAACCCGTCATCATTGGTATTTTTGTCCATGTTAGTTCATGTCTTGTCCTTACGACGTTTTGTCTCTTTCTAGTTATTCTTAGGCTGCATTTCGATTCAAATGTACTTATAGTGAGGCTGCATTTATTTTGAACATCGTGCTCAATGCACGAATATCCATTTATATGTACAATTTGAGGTAAGAGTGAATAAAAGTAGATTTAAATTGATTAAATTGTTTGAATCGGTTTATTTTATTTAATTTAAGTTATAATTAAAATTTTAAATCGATTAAATTAATTAATTTGATTAATTTTTTATTTTTAAATTTGATAATCGAATTAATCGAATTAATCAACTTTTTAATAAGTAAAAATAAAAAAATTTGAGATAAATATTTTTATTTATTTTTTTGATAAAATATTGTTGAAATTATTAAATCATTTAATTATTTAGTTAAATGATACTTGAGTTTGAGTTTTATTGAATTAAATTTATGATTAAATAATTATTCATAATAAAAAAATGATTAAAAAATCAGTTATTTAATCAAACCGAATCATTTTAATCTGTTTGGTTATTTAAAAATATTCGATCATTCGATTATTTGTTAAATGAAAATTAATTAAATTAATTATTAATTTTTTTAAATCGAATAAACCTATTACTCACTAATAATTTGAGGTGTGAAAATAAGGTTTTTTTATTGGAGGTTTTAAGTTCAGCCAATAAACACACAATTGATTTTTTATAGTCTTTTTATTCTTTTAATTTGGTTTATTCTCTTTCTTTTTTTATTTTAATTTTAAAAATTTGTATAAAATAATTCTAATTTGATATAATAAAAATCTATTTAATATATTATTGTTATTTTTTATTTATTAACAAATTATTATTTATCATAAAAATATTTTTTAAAAATTTTTATTATTTATTAATTTTTATAAATTAAATAATTTAAATTTTATTACATGTAAATTTTAAAATTAATGTCTTTAATAATCATTGTTTATCTTATTAAAATTCATCTCATCGCTATTATTATATTTACATATAAATACATATTTTTATCATAAATTATAATCTACCATTACAATAATTAATTTCATATTTATCACTATTTTTAATCTCATTAAAATTAATCTCATTGTCCAATTAAATTGACTCTTAATCTGGTGATATACCAAACTTCACGGTTACGATGATTTGTTGCCATATTGTGCAATGATAGTACAAAAAGAGTACATCCCACATTTGCTGAAGAAGAATTATTCAGATGAATCATTCACCTATTTCAGCTTGTACAACTAAAGTATTTTCCATTAGAGCAACCGGGGTGGAAGTCGAAATACAGTTGGTCTGGCTGGTTTTACATGTACACAAATGCACCATTGTCCCAGGCAAGGGAAGTCGGTTCATGATTAATACAAAAAGCAAACTAATATAAAGAGGCTCACATGCATGGCTGCGTGAGTGAGAATTTTGGTGAGTAGAGCACATGTTCACCAGCTGGCCCATTTCGATGAATTGCTTCTGATCATTTCGTTGGAGCATCAACTCTAAAATATAAGCTTTCTCAGTCATGCATTTTGTGGTTTCCCATTATTAGCTCTTAATGGTCAAAATATTATATATCTGACTTTGTCATACGGTTTTGTTCTAACATCACTTTCCTTTTATAAAAAGATGCATTATTCACGGATGATACTTCTACTCTCCCCTTTCAACTCTTTGAAAAATACATATAATTATGCATAATTATATAAAATTTAATTCAAATTCAAATCGAATTTTTATATTATTTGAATTTAATTTAATTTAACTGATATAATTTATCGGTTTTTTAAATTATTATTATTATTATTTTAACATAAATTTTAATATATTTAAATAAATTTAAGTATAAAATAATTATTTTATTTTATAAAAATTTTAAAAATATATAAAAATCAATAAAATATATAATTTGATTCGGTTAATTTTTTTTTTTTACTTCTCGATTTGAAATTCAATTCAAAATTAATATATATTTAATATTTGAATTTAAATTGAATTGAATAAAAAATTAAAATTTTTGAATTTAATTTGAATTAAATAAAAAATTATTTTTTTGAATTAATTTTTAATTTTTTTTATCATTATCACTATTGGCCAAACAAATAATGCATAGAAATTGATAAAAGAATAAAATTAATTGAGCTGTATTTTTTGTTTATAAATTAAGTAGACTCGATCAAATTATTTATTACCAACCAAAAAATTCATACTAAATTCTCATGTTATTTCATTAAAGTTTTTATATATATATATATAATTTAAGAATAAGAATACCTAAAAAAAAAACGGTAATGTAAATGTAAAGGATAAAGCGTTTGTTGAAAAGTTCGTTAAAGGTCGTTTTCTGTGAGTTCGACTGCATTACCGACGGACAAATTGTTGAACGAGATTTCGCCACATAAAACAAAAAAAAAACCTGTAAGATTTTTACCGAAAAGATCTACCTCTCATAAAAAAAAAACGGTTACGATTTTTTCTCACCAATGTTGACTATCTTTGTCGAATTCACCCCCTGCTTACACTTTTTCAATTGACTCAAAATAAAAAACCAGCAAAATAGATACCATATTACAAAGGCGTCCATAGAAGAAAAAAAAAGTTGGCCAAAACAAAAATATTCCCCTTCTCCTTCCTTCACCATTCCTCTCTCTGCTTATCTTTCTCTTTAGATTCGCTATCAATCAAATCAAACCAAAACTATTATAATCAATTTAAATTAAATCCAAATTGATTTTTGTTTCATTGTGACGGAAAATTTGCGATATGGAAACAACGACGGCGTTGAAGAAGGCGGGAGGCGAGGGAGGAAACGAGAAAGAAGTGTCCGACGGCAGCACCGGAAGCAGCAGCAATGACAATAGCAACATCAATAACAATAATAACAACGACAATAGCGGCGGTCATAAACATAGGCATAGCCGAAGCTTCAGCTATGGCGGGGATGAGAAGGGGATTTTTGAATATTTCGGGTGGGTATATCATATAGGAGTCAACTCGATTGGCCACGAGTATTGCCATCTTCGATTTCTCTTTATAAGGGGCAAATACGTTGAGATGTATAGAAGAGATCCTCACGAGAACCCTGGCATTGTTAGTAACGTCACTTTTTCTTTTTCTTCTTCTTCTTTTTGTTTTGAATTTATTGCAGCTTGTGATCATGGATACGCCGGGGGATTTTTTTTCCTTTTCAAATTGAGTATGTTGAAATTTTGATTTGTTTCGTTTTATGGATTCTTGAGCTCTTGTAGTATATTAATTATTGACAATTGAAAAATTTATTTAGGTAGTTTTCCTTGTAATTTCGGTGGTTTAATGAATGGATTAAAATTAAGTAGAGAGATGAAGATTGAGGTTATTGAGTTTGGGGTCCAAATATTTGATCTATTTCCAAAATTTGGTTGAATTGGTAGAGTGAGTTTATAATATACAAGGCTGCCTTTTAGCTAATTTAGCATAAATCACATGAAGAGAAAAGAAGGTTAAACACATTTCTGTTTGGCAAAGTCTATATAACCTTTATGAATGGTGCTGATTCCTTTAGATGTTAATATTTGTTTTCTTGGATAAGAATCAAGTAATAAATTAAATATAAAAATGAAAGAGGAGGGAGAATGTGTAACTTTTTCTCAGGAATTAATTTATTTGCTTCTAGGGCATCCTTCTGATTCTTAGAAGGCTTGGTGCTTTGGAGTTTGTAGAAAGCTGATTAAAATTCGTAAAACAATATTCAGCAAGACGCAGCAATTCTCTCAAAAGTGGAAATAAATTGCATTTCTTATTATTCTTGTTAATTTGTGACCTTTTTAATGGTTACATAATTTAACTAACATGGCTTCACTATTGTGTTCTTTAGAAGTTTGGATTTCAGTTTATAGAATTTAACTTGCCATTACATTACTATTAAATTTGGCTTGTAGAGTCCTCTTACTCTACTTTGGGGCCTTTGACAGTAGAACTGTTATCTATTATGAGAAAGTCGAAACTCACATAGGTCTCCAATTACAAAGTTCAAATTCAATGTTGTTTTATTTCTAACCACATTTAAAAGGAGATCCTGTATTTATTTATTATAATGGTGATGTATGAGATATCTTCAAATACAATATTATATATGGAAAATTTTTTAATTCTATTGCATGTTTTTCATTGCTATCTCTTGCCAATGTGCATGAAGTAACAATTACTTAAGTTATGTGGGTCAGACCACTCTTCAAATTTAATTGTTTATGTACTCTTGGTTGCTAATTTGTTACCTTGTCCAGAGACCTATTAGGAAGGGTGTCATAGGACCTACACTGATGGTGGAAGAGTTAGGGCGTCGAAACTTCAGTAATGGGGTAAGCCTGTTTTAATTGTCATTTTATTTGTTTATAGTTGTTATTCACAATTTTTTTTAGTTAGATCACTTCATGGTTTGCTTCTTGATTGGTTATTTTAATGTTTTTATGGTCAATCAGTGATGAAGCATGATGTTGCGCTTGATGGTTTTCTTTTGTTAACCATTTGTAGGATCTCTATGTTATACAGTTTTACAATCGATTGGGTGAGTCCAAGAAAGGAGAAGTAAGTTTGTTTCACACAATTGAATTGATAATGATCGCTAGATACCGGCATTTATTGCACATGACATATGACATTCTGTTGGTATGCATAATCTTTGAGTTTGTTGAGTTGTTGGGAATTGTGGTTTATAAGTTATGCCAATGTTTTGGGTGATAGCATGCTTGTCTTGGGTCACTTTTTTAACCTCTCCCTACAATTAATTTTGAAGCATGTCAAAAGATATTAAATGCTGTGGTTGGCTTCAGTAACTGCATGAGAAGGTTTATAAGTACTTCCTGTGGCCTAGTATGTAATATTGAAGGGGAAGATGTGATTATAACAAGAAAATACCTGATTGACTTATCTGGCCTACTATTTCTATGAGCATTCTAGTAAAATAGAACCTGATTGACTTATCTGGCCTACTATTTCTATGAGCATTCTAGTAAAATAGAGCCTGATGGACTTATCTGTCACCTTTTTGGCTGGCTTTATTTTTATGTCTTAAAGTGTAACTGAATCACTTAGAAAGCTTTTTGCTACTGGTTGAAGCTGACAAGCAGAATCACTTTGTTCTTTTTCAACTTCAAACCGCCATTGGGTATGGCAATAATCCATCTTTGAGCCATGCTGCTCAAAAAGAGATAATGTCCCCCAATCTCGTACAACAGTCAAAAGGAAAACCTCTCATACCTGTCTTTGGGAATATAATTTGCTCTAAAATCATGATTTTCTTTCTCCCATATTTGTCATTGTTTCAGTAATCTAAGCCATATTTTTATTTTTTTCTTTAAAGTCATGGATGTAAATCCTTCATGTCATATAGTGAATCCATGATGCACTTTGTTGGTTCTGCAATGATGCCTACTCCATAGCATAGGGCAAATGGCAACCTCGCACTTTTCGCTGCAAACATTTAGCTCTTTGAGTCACTTTTCTTTCTAATTATTGGTTACGTAGTCTTGTGCATAGAGGTGGCTCATGGCTAACATAGTTTTTTCTGCTTCAAGATTGCCTGTTCCACAGCTGGAGAAGCTCGGAAATGGATGGAGGCATTTGACCATGCAAAGCAACAGGTACAGAGAAGTCAGTTAAATTGGTTTGATTCATATATGCAGTTGCTTTCTTGGTTAGAAGGTAAGAACTTGTTGTCTCATTATTTTTTCTTATGTATTCACGTATCTACCTATTTTGACAGGCTGAATATGAGCTTTTAAGAGGAGGTAGTACCAGAAACAAATTAAGCATGGAGGCTGAGTAAGCTGTTTTTCCTCGACTATCTAGCTATAGCTGTCTTACTTGAGTTTGCTAATAATTAAAGACTGATTTTAGACAAATTTTATGGGTAACTGATTGTATTAATGAAGATTGAGGGGAAAATTCCATTGATAGGTGCAGAAGAGTCTAAGAATGGAATAATACTTAGCTGTCAGAGGAATAAATGCAGTATAAGTATAACTACATAGTCCTTTGACGTAACTTGAGTAAAAAATTTTGGTTTTGGTATATTGGCTGGCGATTTCATTTTCATACATATGTTTATTTTGACTCTGTAGCTGAACTAGAAGGTATAGTAGTTAGTAGCTACTTGCAACAAAATCAAGTTGATCTCTACATGCTTGTACATATTATACTTTGTTTTGCCCCTTTTTTTTCTGAAAGAAAAATAAATTATTCTACCTGTTTTATTCTGAAGTATTGATTTGGAAGGCCATCGACCTCGAGTAAGGCGGTATGCCCATGGACTAAAAAAGCTTATAAGAATTGGGCAAGGTGAGTTGGTCTTTGCCTTCATTATGATTTTGAGGCATTGCATCTTTTTAGGTTCAAAAAGAAGTTTGGTTGGTTTGTCTTTTTCAGAAACTTTTAATATTCAAAGAAGATTCTTTTGTCCACTTTGTGGTATAATGTAACCTCTTAATATATTGTAATTAGCATGGTTCCTCACATAAATTATTACGTGAAAACATTTAAAATGCAGTTTATTATGTGTGCCTTTAGATAATACCAGTAAAATTTCCCTTGAAACACGGTAAGCTAATGCTTCATGCTTGAGTCTTAAGATAAAGTGAATGCTGCATCTCATCATCTCCATTTCTTGTTCGGTATATTTTAGCTGAGTCTTGATGGAACTTTCCCATCATAAATGAAGGGGATAAAAAATTAAGTGTGCATCCCTAGTTAAGTCAATTGGACAGTTCTGAGAAAGTTAACCTTGTGACAAATTGAAAATCAAGAGAATGATTTCTTAAATTTGAGTATACCTTGGTGTTAGGAGTTTCAGCCTTTCAGAGGTGGCATGTTGAGCACTTTTGTCATGTGAAGCGCAGAGAACAACCTTGAACAGAACTTTTGTAGATAATTGATCATTTGGAGAGATTGAAAAAACATTATTCTATCATATTCAAGCAGAAAAATATGCTAGTATAAAAAATTAAATTTAGGAATTAACTGATATAAAGGGCCTTTTCTTTCCAAAAACATTTTCTTCCTTGAGTTTTTTTTTAGTTATTTTAATACAATAACATTTTATGTTTCTAATAAATATATGTTAATGAATTTTAAACTTAATATAATAATTTATATTGCAGACTAAAATTTTCAGTTCTCATTTATTTTCTTTGTTCATAGGTCCGGAGATGCTTTTGTGGCAAACCTCAAACTTGGGTGGTAATGTTACATCAGAGGGATATTTTGATGGGGAGTTTGGAGATGCAATTGAAGCACATGAATGGAAATGTGTTCGTACAATCAATGGTATCCTTCTTATACTTTTTTGGTTAAACTAAATGCATTAATCCAAAAGAAAAATGGCAAGATAAAGTGTAAAGAATACCGATGGAATTGAACTTTTTGGATTGGTGCAATGATATATAAAACCAAAGCAGACATAATCCATGCAAAACTGGAAAGAACTGTAATGATGTATTTCTCTTACTCGCCGTCAATGGTTTACAACAATCAATATGTCCTTTAAACAATTCTATTTTGTCAGAACTTCTCTAGCTTTATCACGTGATTGGGCTGGTTTCTGAGCATGTTGAAATAAGATTTGAAATTTTCCTCTCTCTATGGTGTGTAAATGAAAGATTTCGTTGTTTGTAAAGATATGTTATGAGTCTCTCAATATGCGAAGAATATGGAATGGTCCTAATGAAGAAACATTTTTTCTATAACCATCTGATAATTTGCTTTCTGTTTGGTTTCAGGTATTAGAATCTTTGAGGATGTGGCTGATTCAAAGGTATTTATATGATCATAACTTATTGTTTCTTTTATTTTTTATTTAGGACATGATAGAATTTCCCACGTGCTTATTGGAATTTTAGCCTTATCCAATTCACTTTGTTGAGAAAATGTGTACAGGAACATATCACATATAAAGCAACTTTACATTACCAGTATAACAGTTAAATCTTAGTCCAATGCCAAACATGCAGTTTTCAGATATTTCTTGTTGAACTTGTAGGTCTAAAATATCTCAGTGTCTGTGTTCTTTGCTGCAGCTTTCTTTCACCTTAAATTATTATTGAACACAATTTTCCTTATGTTCCTAAACAATATCAAAGTTTTGCAATTTCTGTTCATAAATGACTCAAGCTCTTGTTTAAATGTTCTTTGAATTATTTGTAGAGCGGAAAAGGTGCTCTTGTGAAAGCTATTGCTCTTATAGATGCAAGTGCAGATACTGTTTTTGAAGTAATCTTAAATCTGGACCGCCATAAGAGATATGAGTAAGTTGTTCCACCTATGTCCCTTGATTTCATATTTCCCATTAATGCAAGTTTAGTTTCTGTACTGACTATATTCACAGGTGGGATATGTTGACCGGTGACTTGGAGCTAGTAGATTCTTATGATGGACACTATGACGTTGTCTATGGAACTTATGATCCAAAATATCTTACTCGGTAGGTTTTTTCAGAATGGATTACTTGTTATTCTCTTTGAGGAACCATTTGCCAACAATGTGTAGTGCATGTGTAGTAAAGATTTCAAGTGACTTTTATCAAGCTCCTCCAAAGTTTGTACTTCTGATTGGTTTGATATATCCTCAAAACTTATTTTCTCATTATAAAGGATAATTTGATGTTGAACAATATTAGGTTCCTCAGTTAATCATCAGCTTGTCAAATTGGCATGAATCAATATTGTCTCTTTTGTCATTGGCTTACGTTTATTTGTCATGTTACATATTTTCTAGATGGCAATCCAAGAGAGATTTTGTATTCTCTAGGCAATGGTTTCGAGGCCAGGATGGCGAATACAGTGAGAGAATTGCTTATAACATTTTTAGTTTATTTATATGAAAACCAACATGCTTCTTGCCTCCTCTTTGCTCACATATGATATATTTTTTGGCAGCAATTTTGCAATTTCCAGCTGTACATAGGAAGCGACCTCCAAGATCTGGATACCAACGTACAACAATTAATCGTAAGAATCTGTATTCTTAGTTGGAAGAGTATTTTCTGTCTGAAGCATTTATAATCTCTATAGCTTGAATGCATTGTGCATTTAACATGAGACGCATACTTAAAATTTTGAAGGGATTGATTGGTCCATAAATATGATTTATCTTTATATTTTCTATTCAAGCAGCTAATGCTGCTTTTAGAGGTCAAGTTTCCATTCTGTGGCAACTCAGTTATTCTTAAGGTAGTGGTTATCGCTGAGGACTGCGAGATGACTCTTACATAGGTTTCTTAAGGAAAGAGACATCTTGTTATAAATCTTTTTTATATCTGTTAGTAATGTATATGTATATGTATATATCTATGGATGGCAGCATCTACTTGGGAGATTAGAAGTTTAAATGCACCCATGGGTTCAAACACTGCAAAATGCCTTGTAACACATATGTTGGAGATTCATACTGCTGGATGGTGTCGATGGAAGAAAAATAGCTGCTCGAAGTTTGAAAAGACCATCCCATATGCTTTATTATCGCAAGTAGCAGGTTGAGTTATCTAATCAAGTTCTTATTATCTGACTTATGATCTGATACTAACAATTAATGGCGTAGAGACATCTAGCATAATGTTGTCTCAGCAAATCAGGCCTGAGATCTCTGTTAGACGGGTGGGCTTTCAGAAATTTGTGCATTTTAGAGACTTGATAAGCTAAGACAACCTAACTTCACTGATCTCCAATATCCGCAACTATTCTTTCTATCCCTAGGAAATTCATGATCAAGGCGGGATGGACCTCTTTCATTTATCTCTGCTGGGATTGATTGTATTTGACTGGATTTTTTTTTTGTCTCAACCAATTTATAGGTTTATGATGAGTATACATTGCTTGACTTTCTGACAGTGTGACTAGAAAGGAGACATTACACACAGACATAGATTGCTGGCAACTATGAGAACATAAATGACAAAATTTCAAGAAATATTAAAAGATGAATCCAAACCTTCAGGGTTTTGTCATTGGTATCATATATACCATGGGCATTGCAGTGTTAGTTATGTTTCCTTGTAAATCTGTTTCAGGTTTAAAAGAATATATTGGAGCAAATCCATTACTCAAATGTGAATCTTCCTCCATGGTTGTCCAATCAAAACTTTCTGATGTTTCAACTTCCAGTGGCGAGTTTGAGGATGTAGAAGTTCAGGATGAATTCTATGATGCAATTGGTGGTGATTCTTCTTCATCATCAGAAGATGAAGAGAGTGATGATGGTGCAGACCAGAAGGTAATCCTTTTCCTCTTCGCCTCATTGAAAAACACAAGTCCCTCTCCTTCCTCCAAAAAGAAGAGTTAAAATTTTTTGCACTATTTGTGGATTTATGTAACCCAATTATTGATTGTTTTCTTGAAAACCTGTATTATTGATGGTTTTCTCTCAACTTTATCAGGAAAAGAAAATTAAGCTGAAGAATGTATCTTGGGCCATCTCAAGCTTAGCTTTGAAGCGAGCTTCAGGTTCTTTCTTTTCTTAGAATTTGTATTGGGAAAGATCGATCTGCTTTTACATTTTATTTAAAAAAGGAAGATTTTATCTCACAATCTGTTGCTATTGATTTATGCATCCTGGTTTCATTTTTGGTTGTGTCAGTAACAAGCAATTATAGCCTAAACAATCTCTTATCCCTAATTCTGCTGTGAGCTATTAAGTATACTAAGTATTAGGTCACTGCGGATGCAGCTCCAGATGCAAATAAGGAATTGGATCCTAGTGAACCTCCTGTCCATGTTGATGCAAGTCAATTCAATGGTTCCCTCCACAAAGCAAAGGATGAGGCTGACTCAAATTGTTGGACTTCTCCTGGTGGTAGAGGATTTATGATAAGAGGAAAGACTTACTTAAAAGATAGTGCCAAGGTGAGGTTTTTCTTTTCTTGAAAATCATTTGATATGTATTTGTCCTTGTTGTTTTATTTGGTTTGAGTGCAGTCTTATCTCATCATCTTACATCATCAAAGAATGAAATAAAGATTTTCTGGTATATTATTTTGGAAAAATGAGATTCAAATTGGAATGGCAATTGGTGTCTGCTTGGTATCTAGCTCTACTCATTCATTCTGTTCTCATCCTGAGTTGATACCTATTCTTCTGTTTGCCAGTTCTTATTAAGTCTGTTAGTGATTGGTGTGATTTAGTTTCCTTTACCTAATCTTGGCAGGTCTGGTTTCTAAATTGATTAATTGACTGAGATTTACATGTGTATGCATTAGTGTTATTTACTGTCTTACTGTTGTATTCTTTGTTTGGTTTCAAAATTGAGACCCTCTTGTTTAGTTCAGTAGTTTCATGTGCTTTGTTTGAATTATTATCATATTTTGATCCATTATTAATTTTTGCTTTCTTAATGTATGACCTCTTTGATTGCTTTTAAACTGTAATTATTTTGGCTTCATGTGCTTTCTGTTGTACAATCTGCAGCTCTAAATACAAATGAGAAAGTATGGCTTTTCCTATGATGAAAATTTTCTTTCCATTTTGTATCCAACAGCCCTCCTCCTGTGGTTTTTGTATATCTTTGATGCGTGTCTCGCATTCCTTGCTCTTGCTGATATTGGTTCTGCAGAGAATCAATTAAGTAATGGTATAAACCTTTTCACAGGTAATGGGTGCTGATCCCCTTCTCAAGCTCATAGCTGTTGACTGGTTAAAAGTCGATAAAGCCACAGATAAAATTGCATTGCATCCGAGATGTCTAGTTCAGGTATTATATTAGGTTTCATACTTTGTTCCCATTCCTTTCCAAGTGTGTATTACCATCATGTGAAGTTGCTTCATTCTTAGCAAATTTGCTGCATTGATTGGTGGCTTTTGGTTTTTATTTTTTCATTTACTTTCAACAATCATTGTGTAGATTAATCATACTAATATAACTTTACTGAATCCTTCTTAATCTGTGCATTTTAGATTCTCAAATTTGAGTGCTAAAATCCATAAATGGAACCAGTAGTTTTCAGGGTTTCACAACTTTTATTCCAAGTAAAATCTTATATATTTTGTAGGTTTTACTTATGAGATGTATATTCGTGTTCCTTGAAAACCTTCTTTAGCCTTGTTTATGTTTGATAATTAAAAGAATGACTATGCCTGTTACTCTTTATTTCATTTACTTCATGACAGTTCTGAGCCGGAATAAAAAGGAGAAGGTGCATTCAGTTGAGGTGTTTTCTTAATTTTTCTCAAACTTGATTAGCCTTTTAGACTGGATGAACCAATTTTAGAACTGACTTTGGAAAGCCTTAAAGTTTTCAGTTTTTCTGGTGATCTATGCAGTGTTAATTTCTTCAATTTTTATTTTCTTGAACCATTAATATTTCTTTGTCTAACAATAATAAACAAGGCCCTTTCCCTCTTTCAACATATCTCCTTTGTCTTGTCCTTGATTTCACTAACCTCATATTTCCCGAACCATCTGTTTCTTATACACCCACACAGCCACTGCAGCTCCTCATCTCAACTGCAATCATCTTCTATATATTATGACTTTATGAGACTTAACTAAAAAGCTATCAAAATGCCTGGCAGATTTGTAGATTTAAGATTTTTCTTTCAGTTTGCAAATTTTTAATTTGAGAATGAACTGACTGTTTATACATAATATCCATTAGCAAATAGTTTGCTACTCCTACAAGCTGTTAGGGACTAGAATTTGTTTTGGGACTGCCAAACTATCTATTCTCGCATCTTTGTATTCCTAATGTGTTGGACATTTCTGTTTTACATATAAATAACACACTGTCATATTCTCTGTCACACTGGACAGAAAAAGTTCCTTTCTGGATGGAAAGAGTTAATTTGCAAATATTTGAGCTATCATGCATGACTTTGCATAATTGAAAAACAGCTTTATGAGTTATGACCTAACTGCTATTTTTCATTTTCAGTCAGATGCAGGGAAAAAGCTTCCATTTATCCTTGTGATTAATCTTGAGGTACGCCTGTGGATGCATGTCAACCTCCTCTATCTGCACATATTTTTGGACAAAAAACCTGTTATATACTGGGATTTTTTATTAAACCCTTTCCTACAATGGTATGAGATAGTTATGAACATTATTCTATGTTAAAAGCTTACTCCTGCAGAAAACGAATTATTAAAAGCAGAAAGTTGTTTGCTTGGGACATATAGGCTTGAGTGTCTGACATTTAAGATCGTGTCAGGTAGGAGTAATGCTGCTTTGGCCATAGTTTCTAAACAAAAATGTTGAGCTCATTTAAAGAAATGCTAATCCTGAAATAGGCATGTATTTAGTGGATAATATTAACACAAAAGTGGAAAATTTTGAACAAATTTTATTGTTGTAGATGGTCAACGAAGATCACCTCTGGCCTTTAGATTTGCTTCTAGTTCCTAATTTTCTCCCAAGCATACTGATTTCGAAGGATAACAATGGGAATAATTGTAGCATGGGGAGAATTTTATGGAATTCTTTTTTTGGTTGCAACAAGTTTCATTTTGGTCTGTCAAAGAGGATATGTGTTTTAGTGTCTCTCTTTCAGGTTCCTGCAAAACCAAACTATAGTTTGGTCCTCTACTATGCTGCTGAAAGGCCTGTGAATAAAAATTCTTTATTGGGAAAGTTTGTGGATGGAACGGATATGTTTCGTGATGCAAGATTTAAACTGATACCGAGCATTGTTGAGGTAAAAAATGCTATATTGTAAACATCTTAACTGGCTTTTATCTATTTGTTCTAATGCTATTGAAAGCTCATTTGTTTTCAAATGCACACAGGGGTATTGGATGGTCAAGCGTGCAGTCGGAACAAAAGCTTGCCTACTTGGGAAAGCTGTTACCTGCAAATATTTCAGGCAAGACAACTTTCTGGAGGTAATGCAACCTAAGTTTTTGCTAATTTCCTTTCGTCAGTAGGCAAGCTAGTGATTGCTGCATCTACAATTTAGATTAGTTATGAAATTGATGCATTTTATCCAGAAACTACAAATATACGAAAACACAGTATTTCATGGTTTAATTGAGCTTCCATCAACTGGATGGGATCAAGTGAGAACTTGGAATCCCATATTTGCTGCCCTTTACCGGAAGACCAAGTCTGCAGATTTTATTATAATCTTGAAGCCTTTGTGGTATCAGGATCTAAAGTCTTTAGATATCTCTATAATCTTAGAAGTTCCACTGCAGTGATATATACCGCAATGATATCTAATATATTTCTATATTTATAGTTAATGCCTATTCTTGCAATTTCCAAAGTTGACTTGCAATCCTACACTGTTATGAAGTTTTATTGACTAGTTAGATGAAGTCTTTCTGATCTTGATGATACTGTTGCTGAATCTTCTATTTTGCAGATTGACGTGGACATTGGGTCATCATCTGTAGCAAGAAGTGTTATTGGCCTTGTCCTTGGATACGTCACGAGCTTAGTAGTAGATCTTGCAATATTAATTGAGGTTAGTACCCTTTTTGTGCCGTTAATCTGTGAAAGTACTGTCTTCTAATCTGGAGTTTTGGCTTTGGCATAGACCTGAGCTTGTAAATGGTTGGGACTTTTTATGGTTATTATCATGCGATGTCAAGCGAATTTTGTGCATTTGCTGTTTGGATCAATTATGAAACTTTGGGGCATGCTTGAGAACTATTTCTGCTGGAAATTCTGTTCTCATACAAAGGGAAGAATTTAAAATGTGTTTGGGAACAAAAACAGAAAACAAAAAGCAATCCGAAACAGCTCTTTTCTTATGTATTTTTTTTGCTTGTCTAACTTGATACTATAGTTCCTCGAGCATTTTAGCTCTAGGTTGTGTGGTTTTTTTATATTGTTGTTTGCAAGCATTTTATTCGTACAATTTGTGCTTCACTGTGGTACAGTTTTGAAATGCGCAAACTTTTTTGGATTTATTCTTTTTTCCAGTTAGGTCTTGTTGCAGCTGCAACATACGTAAATGAACTTTTTTTTTTTGTACAAAGGAGGTCGTACTGAAAAAAAGGGAAGCGATTGCAAGTACTGAAATTTAAACTTTAGATATGTTGGATGCCACTTTTTAATGATGGCTTCATGAACCAATTAAGCTAAGCCTCGGGTCCAAAATGAACAATTTTAGTATCTATAATTTTAGTCTTCTCTCGGTTTTTCTACCCATAGTATCCTCGTAGACAACCAATTAAGAAGAAAACTCCCAGAATTTTGGCTGCTGATTAGCAGTATGTTTAGGTTTAGGAAATCCTCTTTTCACTCTGAACAAAATTTCACTATATTTCTTCATAGTCAACTAATTATACTTTGAGCAATATCCTCATTGGGATTTTGAAATTCATTAATCATGTTTAGTTACACAATGATTAAAGTACTATAGAAATTCACACTAGATATCTGAAGTGCTGTATAAAATTGAATTGTTCCAAATTTTTCCCTTAAAAATCACGTCTGAAACCTAGATATTGACATCGTCCATCTGCAGGCAAAGGAAGAGGCAGAATTGCCTGAGTACATTCTGGGCACCGTTCGACTGAACCGTGTGAGGCTTGAATCTGCTGTACCACTGGATGTTTGAGTTTTTCCACTTTTCTTATGCCGATGCTTAAGTATCTTGTGCTCCAAGGTTGCCATCACTATAAGTAGGCCCCGTTTTTAAATGTTTCCTGCGGATTATAGTGTAAGACTATTGATGAGTTGGCTTCCAAATTTTAGTGCCATATTTTATCCCAAGTTTTGTATCTTCTGATTATGCAGTTTACGTGATTTGTGGGGACTAGCGTTGGGTTCATATTTGGTCTGTCATATTGCGTAAATGAAGTGGCTAAAGAAGTCGCTTGTGATTATGCTTCAAAAAGATCATATTGGGTGAAGAACAATCATATATTTTGTACATAAAAGTTTCCCAGAGTTTGGGACACCTTCCGGTATAAATAGCACATTGTCACTTGGGACTTCTATTGAAGGGGCATTGGGTTTATTGTAATCTTTTTGTCCAAAATCATTTGCTATAATAATTTGTTGAGAAATGGTTTTTTTTTTCTTGTATCTTTCCAATTAATTTTATCTTTCAATTCTCTTTATCAGGTTTCAGCTAAGTAGGCGTGTTAGATGCACTACTTTTTTCTCACTTACTGTTTCTTCTTTAGGATTCATTGAACTGGTTATGGAACAGAAATGAATTTTCCACCTTTCAGCTAGCTAACATACAATTTGGGCATAAGAGATTCTTATCTGGAGAACATTCTAACGTCTGGGTTCAAGTTCAACCAAATCCTTCAGGAATCATGCCGCACCCAGAATATATGACACTGGTATGAATCAACAGTCCTAATATTCAAGTTATGAATAAAATATCCTTTCGTGGAGTTTAATTTAATTTTTACCACTTAATGCTACTTTTAATCTTTTCCCATTGAGTTAGTGGTGCTGGCTTCTTTGATATCTGTTTTAAATTAATCTCTCAAAGTCCTAAACACTAGGGATCCAAATTATTCTGTTCTGGGAGGAATACAGTCGATTTTAGGTTAGGGGTGTTTCTCCATAAGAGTAGAACAACTTTGATTTGCAAATTGCATGGTTTTGGGTCCTACAAGAAACGGACAAATTTATTAGAGAATTCTTATAAAAGGTAGTGGAAATTAAAGATGTGTCGCTTTCTTCAACCACTTTACTAGCTCCACTCACTCTCTTTGCCATACTGTTCTTTAAACATTTTATTTATTGATGTTTTCTTCTTATTGATATCCATCCGTTGTGCTTGGCTCATTAGTTTCAGCACCACCTATTTTTGACCAAATGTTCCCCAGCTTCTCAATAAAGGAACCCTGGAAACTCAAAATTGCCCTTCACTCAACGCATAGGCATACCCAAGTTCAAGGCTAGCAATAATCATTTTTTAAATTTAATTACTTGGGTGCCCTACCTTTAAGAAAGAGGAGATGCTCAATTAGTTGGTAAAAATGTTTAGTGGCACTTTTTCGTATGATCAGATTAAGATATAAAATCATATATGAACCTAATTAAGCTCCACCACTTTTGACTACTTGAGTGGGAATCCAATTCAAGTTCATTTTTTTCCCTAAAAAGATGTGTTCCTCCCACATCACACGGCCATGCAGTCGGTGCATGGTCTTTTTCGATCTTGTCAGGGGGGAATTCTTTGGAATTCCTTTTTACATCCAACTCTGATTACCGAACGGGGTATAGCTATTAACGCACAGTAGTTGATCGACCTTCAATCTTGATCCCCCTCGTGTGAGTTAAATGTAATCTTTACGAAATTTACCTCTTGAGCCCTTTTTTTTTTTTTGGCTTGGGATTTGCTCAAAGTTAATCCTCTTTCAAGGACTAGAAATAAAATAAAATAAACTTTCTAAAACGACATAATTACAGTATAATCAGTTAAAAGCTGTTATTAAGAGGCTATAAGAATGCTTTGGATGAAACTCATAGAAAGATGGGAAGTAATAATATAGTTAGGCTTTTAATGGCACATGAAAGCTCTCTGGAGTATTGCATTTGGTTTTGCAGAGTTCAGAATAGCTTTCACAGTAGCAGATTTTTTATCACCCCCATTAATTGAAACCTAATTATAACACGCAACTGGGGCTCTTCACACAATCACGGGCCACTGTGAAATTCTGCAGTTGCTGCCTCTGCGATCTGCCTCTCGTAAAGTGGGGTGGTTTCCAAGTGTTCAAGGCCTTGCACTGTCTTCCATAATGAATATGGACATGAGCTTCGACATCTTTTTGCTACTGAGTCTGTACTCTTGTTCTTACTTCCAATTTTAAAACCCTAGCTTAAAAAAAAAAAAAAAACTAGCAAAGTTTTCCCCACTGTTTGCCTACTTGCATATTTATTCACGTGCCCCACTTTCCTTGGTAGGGAAGATGCATATATATATATGTATGTAATTACAGAATGATGTTTCCATGTACAAATATTCACGCTCCCTGGTGTAAATGAGTGATTAAAAAGCAAACTGCGGTTGAGAACAAAGATTATGCGGTCAAAATCATGCAATCCAAGCTACCTAAGCCTGATTGTCGGTCCATAGTTAGATGAACAAAAATTCAAGATCGTGGGGTCAAAATTACTGTTGAGAAAATGTTTGACTTTTACCATAAAATTGAGTCGTTGATACAGAGAATTTGACGGTTTGATGGATTGATCAGGTTTAGGGTTACTCGTACTTTAAGCTTCTTTTAATCATAAAAGACCCCCAAGGCTACTTCCCTCGAGGGATTCTTTTTTCTTTCGTTGTATAATCATTGGATCGCATGTGGACCAGTAACCTGAGCAGTCACTGCCAAGCAACACACATGTCAAGGACGGACCTTTTTTACTTCCTTCAAAGACACAAAAGGCTAAGCCATCATAAATCAAGGGAAATGGTGTGGCTTTTATCACAACCCTTGTCTTTACTCTTTACCTTCTCCGCACCTGCTGCTGTCAATTCAACAACATGATAAATGAAAATCCTGGCAAAGATCTTTATCTTGTCCCTGCCGGCATGGCATACAAGTTGAAATCAATCCAATAAAGAGTTGTAACCCATTCGATATTGCTTGGTATTCATTTCTTTCATTTCAGAAAAATGCATATTTTCTATTTTGATTATGAACTGTAATTGTCTTGGGATAGAACTAGAATTTATTACTTGCATGGAAGTTTCACAACCGGTGGGGGATTTCTGTGCATGCCGGTGAAAATAATGAATAAGAAAAAGGGATTATAAAAGAGTATTAAAGTAAAGAATGTCATTCTTACTTGGTCCAATTGTTGTAACAGTTCAAATATGCAGGAACGGCTTTCATTTTCCTTTTAGAGCAAATGTCAGTTTTGGGAGAAATCGACCAGGGTGCAGCTACAAAGTTGAAGTTTAATGCATCAAGTTATTGCATCCTCCCCTCCCCAATCAACCCATGAATCGAAATTCACTCCTAAACCACCAAAAGAAAAGATTTTTCATTCCCCTTTTTCCATTTTTTCTTACCCCATAAACACCAAATTATTTTCATTTTCCATCAATAGACCTACTATATCTACCTATAATGATCATTTGCTTTCTCAGTCTTTATCCACATACAATTTTCACCATGGTTGTGATAAAATAATTCAAACAAACTATAATCATTAACGGTCCAAAAAATGGTTTATAACAGCTTTCGTCTTAATTGCCAAATAAGTGTCTAACTGATTCAACTTTATATATGATTATGCAATTTTGCTTCAACTATAAAAGTCTATGCAAAACTCTTTTCTTATTTCTATGACTAAACAATGAATATGATGATTTCAATGATGCCCCACTCTGATATACTAATTCAAATTAAAACACTGCTGATAATATATAGGATTCTCTCCAGTGAAAAGTAAGAAAAAGATGGCTCAAAGATAGGTAAGCTTTATTCCGTAATGGCAAACACCATCCAAATAAACTTTCGACCGCAAGGCCCCACCTTGCCCACAAGAGCAACCCAATAACATTCTCATATCAACTAATCATTATACGTCATTCCCCTCTTTCATGCGTCCTTTCCCCATTTCCCATGCATCAAGCTCATCTTAAAAACACAGAAACACAGCTTGCAGCGAGGTGACTGACCTTTTTTTTTTCGTTCTTTGTGGTTTTAGTTTGTCTCTCTTCCTTCTTTACTGCGAGTTCCAAATGGAGATTTTCCTATGGACGCACTTCAGTCTTCTCTTCTCTTCCATGTTAATTGCAGTGGTATTAGCTGCTGATCCTTATTCAGATGCTCTATTGAGCTTAAAATCAGAGATTATTGATGATTTTAACGGTCTGGATGATTGGTTAGTGCCCCCTGGAGGAAATCCTTCAGGGAAAGTATATGCATGTTCTTGGTCTGGTGTCAAATGTGATAAAAACTCCAGCATTGTTATTGGTTTAAATCTTTCAATGAAGAATCTTACAGGTAAGTTACTTGGAAAGCAATTCAGTGTCTTCACTGAGCTTGTTGATCTCAACATCAGTCAAAACTCATTCTCTGGAGAACTTCCTGTTGAAATCTTCAACCTCACCAATCTAAGAAGCTTAGATATGAGCAGAAACCGTTTTTCTGGCCACTTCCCAGGAGGAATCACCGGTCTTCGAAACTTGGTTGTTTTTGATGCTTTTAGCAACAGCTTCTCAGGGCCATTGCCTGTTGAGCTTTCCGAGCTTGAATTTCTGAAGGTGCTCAATTTAGCTGGTAGTTACTTCAATGGACCAATCCCATCCGCCTATGGGTTTTTCAAGAGCCTGGAATTTCTTCACTTAGCAGGGAATTTCCTCTCTGGGAATATACCAACGGAACTGGGTAATCTCAAAACAGTGGCACATATGGAGATTGGCTACAACTCTTATGAAGGTAACATCCCATGGCAGTTGGGAAACATGAGTGAGCTTCAGTATCTTGATATTGCCGGTGCAAATCTCTCTGGCTCAATACCCAGGCAACTCTCCAATCTCACCAAGCTTCAGTCACTTTTTCTCTTCAGAAACCAGCTCACTGGATTGATTCCATTGGAGTTTAGCAGAATCGTGCCTCTCACCAACTTGGATCTCTCCGATAACTTTATTTGTGGCCCTATTCCTGAGAGCTTTGCAGAATTGAAGAATCTAAGACTGCTCAGTCTTATGTACAATGAAATGAATGGCACTGTCCCAGAAGGCATAGCTGAACTTCCATCATTGGATACTCTGTTTATATGGAACAATTTCTTCACTGGATCACTTCCAGAAAACTTGGGCAGGAGCTCAAAACTTAGATGGTTGGATGTTTCAACAAACAGTTTCATTGGCAGCATTCCACCTGATATTTGTGCAGGTGGTGAGCTATTTAAATTAATCCTGTTTTCTAACAAGTTTACAGGCAGTCTTTCACCTCTATCCAATTGTTCTTCGCTTGTTCGCCTTCGACTTGAGGATAATTCATTCTCAGGTGAAATTCCTTTGAAGTTCAGCCATCCTTCTGATATCACATACATAGACCTGTCCAGGAACACGTTTACTGGCGGAATTCCCTCAGGTATTTCTCAAGCTTCAAAGCTTCAGTATTTTAATGTCTCTAATAATCCAGAACTAGGGGGAATGATCCCAGAACCAACATGGTCTTTGCCACTTCTTCAAAATTTCTCTGCATCATCATGTAACATCTCTGGGAATCTACCTCCATTCAGATCGTGCAAATCCATTCTGGTTGTTGAACTGCAGATGAACAATTTGTCTGGAGCTGTCCCAAAAAGTATTTCCAATTGCCAGGCACTTGAGACGCTTAATTTAGCTAGCAATCAGTTAATTGGTCATATACCTGAGGAGCTTGCTAGTCTTCCTGCTCTAAGTATTGTGGATTTGTCACGTAATCATTTCAGCGGTTCAATGCCCGCAGCGTTTGGCAAGTCTTCAAACTTAGTACTTCTGAATGTATCATTCAATGATATCTCTGGTGTCATTCCCTCAGAAAAGGTGCTGCAATCAATGGGTAGAAGTGCATATGTTGGAAATCCAGAGCTATGTGGAGCACCTCTTAAATCATGTTCAGGTTCAATAGCAATCTTGGGAAGCAAAAGCACAGGAAAGC
Source organism: Durio zibethinus (assembly GCF_047325235.1). NCBI lineage: Eukaryota > Viridiplantae > Streptophyta > Magnoliopsida > Malvales > Malvaceae > Durio > Durio zibethinus. The sequence goes on along the minus strand of NC_143167.1, from coordinate 31,404,975 downwards.
TTAGGTTAGTTCTGTTACTCTGTGCAGGAGTAGTCATACTCATTGTGTTATCAGTTTTCTGGCTAATTTACCTCCGCAAAGGCAGCAGAGGCCAATGGATAATGAACTCGTTTATAGGACTCCCACAGTTTACAGTAAATGACATTTTGAGGAGTTTTAATTCTACTGATTCCATGGAAGAATTGCCACCTCTATCAGCTGCAGTTTGCAAAGCAGTGCTACCCACTGGAATAACAGTTTTGGTGAAAAAGATAGAATGGGAGCCAAAGAGAATCAAGGTTGCCTCAGAATTTATAACACAAATGGGAAATGCAAGGCACAGGAATTTGGCCCGACTACTTGGTTTCTGCTACAACAAGCATTTGGCTTATCTGCTGTATGACTACTTGCCTAACGGAAATTTGGCTGAGAAGGTGAGAATGCAAAGAGATTGGGCAACCAAGTACAGAATTATAATTGGAATTGCCAAGGGACTTTGCTTCCTTCACCATGACTGTAATCCTGCAATTTCTCATGGAGATTTGAAGTCAAATAACGTAGTCTTTGATGATAATTTCGAACCCCGTCTAGCAGATTTTGGGTTCAAATATCTGATACAGTTGATCAAAGGTACAGTTCCAGCTACAACTTCCAGATTGGGAACAGGTACAAATCATCTATTCACTTTCCATGGATTCCTTTATTCAAAATCTTGCCATTTCAAACAAACAAAATTAACTTTTTAAGTTAAAAGTCCTTAGATGTTCAAAGCCAAGACAATGTCTGAACAAACTGTAACATACTTTTTTGCCTATGATTAAAAAAAAAAAGAAAAACCTAGAAAATTTTGCTTTCAAAACTACACCTAGACCATTAAAAGTTACTATTATCCATTAAAAGTTACTATTATTCCCCTATGAGCATTCTCTAGAGAGTTTATGAAACAAATTCTTGCTTGAAAAGACATCATTCCAAGAATTCGATGTTGTAAAAAGACGTTATCCTAATTAAGAACCTGATTTTAAGCGATGGCTCAATTTCTGTTAATTCTTTTTCTTTTTGTTCTTGAATTCTTATTTAACATTTGAAACAGGTCAATTCAATGACGCAATCAAAGAGGAACTATACATGGACATACACAACTTTGGGGAGATCATTCTGGAAATATTAACTAATGGTAGGCTGACAAATGCTGGACCAAACATACAGACCAAACCAAGGGATATTCTTTTGAGAGAAATATACAATGACAATGAAGCTGGTTCCATCAATTCTTTGCAAGAGGAAATAAATCTGGTTCTTGACGTTGCTCTGCTTTGCACCAGAAGCAGGGCAGCTGACCGACCTTCTATGGAAGATGCGTTGAAGCTTCTATCAGGGTTGAAGCCGCAAGGCAAATAATAGTACTTTTGAAGAAGAAGAGTTGCAATATTTGCTTCACATCACGGTGGAAGGACATCAACGGATACATATATACTGTAGTAAATAGTTTTTTTTATTTGTTTAAGATAAATTATTTGTATTTTGATTTGGTTGCTAGCTTGTTTATATCGATGAATATCTATAGTTATTGTCATATCGGAAAAACAACTGCCATTATCTTGTTTTTCAGGTGGATAGTTTTCCTGTTTATGGCACAATTTAATGAATTTAATCTTTATATAATGCTAAACGTTCATATAAAAACAATTGATAAATGTGCTAAAATTTTACAAATAATTTGAATGAAGTGGCATTTTAGAGATTACATGATTATATACCATATGTCAAGAAAGCAAGTACGTTGTCACTAGCATGCGCGAGAAGGGAAGGTGATAGTGGAGAGGAGAGATTGGGGAGTTGGATGAGTGGTAGTGGTGGGCCACCAAAGAGGACTGTAGCCTTTGAGAGTGAGGAGGTTGGAGAGTCCGGCGGCATAGTTCGGTGGGTTTCACGGTGCTGTTGGAGGTAGAGGCAAGCTTGGGGTTGGGCATCACCATGACGGTCCGCTCTTCACTTGCTTTTTTTTTTTTTTGTACTCCAATAACATATTTTGGTCGGCACTTGGCATAAAGTCGTTGTAGTATAGTGGTAAGTATTCCCGCCTGTCACGCGGGTGACCCGGGTTCGATCCCCGGCAACGGCGATTAATTTTTGCCAGCTCTTTTGTTTAGAGTAACCCAAAGGGCAAAGGCCCAAACACATATCTTTTCATTATAGATCTTTTAATATATTTCTCAATGGCCCAGACTCAAACCTTTTTGTGTTTTAAGATTTTTTTTTTGGGCCATTGTGTTTTTAAGATTTAACACGTTGACGACAGAACAGATCATTACAACAAAAACAAATCTTTACCGTCTTCATTTCATTGATAGATACTCCAATCTGTCTTGAAGAGTGCTTTAATCTCGTGTTCCGATCTCGTATAATTTGATGTTATCTTCATCTTGTTTCTGGTCTTTATTTCCCCTTTTGGACTAGTTGTGGATAATTAATTTATTTTCTAATGAAACAATTTGTTATCCCGAATATATATATTCATAAAATATACTCATGCTTAAAATTAGGATGAAGCAATTATAGTTTTTTTTTGTAATGAAAATGGTGACGAAAATGGTGTCATCATATCGAGGAGGAGTAGAGTATTAATGATCTAAGAAGAACTGTGATTAAGAAATTTGTATAGAATGAACAGTCAATAATTATTTAATTTTACAGAATCAAACTTTAAAAGTTATATTAAAAAATCACTAAAAACTGTAATTATTTTGGTAAAAAAATTTATAATTATACTATTAGTTTCTTATAATCAAACGGTAGCCAAAGTTGCTTTAAATAAAATTTTAAGTAGTTTATAAACAATTTTATAAATATATTAATTAATATTATCATCAACTAAAATTATAAAACATACGAATATATAAATATGTTCGAATTTTACTCATTTATTAAATAAATTTTAAAATTTTATTTGAAAGTTTTTTTAATAAATTAATATAAACAAACTAGGCATAACCATGAAAAAAAAAAAACAATTCACCATTTAAATATTATAACTAAAAATTATACAGCTAATTCTTACGCAACTTACAGAATCTACCGACACCAATTCACGTGGACAACCATCTAGAGAATCTGATACGGGTAAAGAACATTCGAATTTACTTGGGAAAAAAAAAAATCCTTATTTGGGTCATTAATGATTTAGCATGGAAGAAATTCAATACCTTAGCTATACTGATCTTTTTTTTTTAATTTTAATTTTTGTACTACTGTAGTAATGTTTAAAACAAAAAAAGACTATGAGTTGTGAGATTTGACTTTCTATTGACTTCCAACGATTCATGAAAAAAAAAAATCCTAACATACCGCTCACCTTCGTAAACCAAATAGGATTTCGTCTTCCATTGTCCAATCAAAGAAGGTTTTTAGTATTTACTAACGCTGGAAAGTGGAGACACAGGAAAAAAAGCCTTTTTTAACAGTCTTGTCACCGGTGAGGCAAGAATTCCCTCATCGATGCCTGACGGCAAGTTGTCCCCCGACAGGGCCGAGCCGTCCGTTGCCGCTAAAGCTAATACCTCTGCTATACCCTCGCCGATCGTTGAAATCAGCGAAGAAGATGGAGCAAAGGTGGAAAAGAAAGAGAAAGACCCACGAAAGATAGCTAGAAAGTGAGTCCCTTTTTCACCTTTTTTTTTTTTTGGTGCATGTAAATATTTATGTATATTTATTTCGTTTTTTGCATTGTGGGTTTGCCTTGCTTTGCTTGTTTCTGATTGCTTTGTGTGAGTTAGTTAAATGAAAAGAGAGCTGTTTGTTTGGCTTGAGAGGGGGGGGGGGGGGGAAGGGTTTGGAGGGAAAGCATGAGAAATAGAAAACCTTTTTAGTTGTTTCTGTCTCAAAAATATTGAAAGCCAAGTAAAAGAACCAATAACGACCTTTTTAACTGTTTATTGAGGTTTTATTTCCAACATGCTGTTGGAAGCTCAACCTTGTTCTTTAGTTTTATTTTATTTATTATTTAAAAATTACATTGGGTTTTATGTTTTTATTTAAGGTATCAATTGGAGTTGTGCAAGAAAGCCATGGAAGAGAACATAATAGTATATTTGGGGACTGGCTGTGGGAAGACCCATATTGCAGTGCTCCTTATTTATGAGCTTGGTCATCTGATACGGAAACCCCAGAAAAGGATATGCATTTTTCTTGCACCCACAGTAGCTCTTGTTCAGCAGGTGGGCTACTTTTTATGATTTTCTGACTTAGTACTCAATCTTCAGAAATGATTAAGTTTGTAATATTGTTTTGGCTGAGTTTGGGATTTAGAACGAATGTGAATTGTCGATTATAGATTCTATGCAGAGTAGACCATGCATGGTTTTGAATCAAATCTGCTATGTTTTGTAGCAAGGTCGGGTTATAGAAGATTCTCTTGATTTCAAGGTTGGGACTTATTGTGGAAACTGCAGGCACTTGAAGAACCATCATGACTGGGAAAGAGAGATTGAACAATATGAGGTGATTATGTTCTTTGCTTGACCCAATGTTAATATTTATCCACCTTTTGTTTGACATCCTATGATGGACTCTTTCAAATATAGAAAGATGAAAAAGATTTTCATTGAATGAAAATTTATGCATCATTATTGGCATTCCTGTTTCCCATCAGTAGTGTCATGAGATCAAAGATCCATATATAGAAAGTATAACTTGAAAGAGACATGTCTTATGAAGTTTACCAAATTAAATTTATTCCACTTCACTAAATATGTTCTTGGTGTTAATTTTTCTTTCTTTTTTCCCCCTTATAGAGGATGTTATGTTTTACTAGGGATTATGGATCCTTGTGGTTTTGCGTCATCCTTGGCTTATATTTCTATTCATGCTGATTGTTTTAGTACAGGTTCTTGTTATGACTCCTCAAATACTACTTCGTAGCTTATACCACTGCTTCATCAGGATGGATTTAATTGCTCTTCTGATATTTGACGAGTGTCATCATGCTCAAATTAAAAGCAATCACCCTTATGCAGAAATCATGAAAGTAAAGTGCTACACAAATTCATCTTTGTACTCTCAATGATACGTACATTAGTTTCCATCTGTTGATGTAGTTTGATTTTCATAGATTACCTTGACAATCATGTAGGTTTTTTATGACAAAGCTACTGCATCAATGCTTCCTCGTATATTTGGCATGACGGCATCTCCCGTTGTTGGTAAAGGTAATGAAAAATTGCATTTCTTTTGTATCAAAAGTTGAGTTCTTACATGGATTAACTATATGACTTTATCACTTCATTTTTTTTTTGTGCAAAATTTTGATTCCCATGGGAAATATGACCGATGAAAAGTGTTTTGAGAATGTGTTATGTGTAAAGGTGGAAGAATATGAATTTGAAAAACTAAGATTCCAACTTCCTACATGTTATCCTTAAGTTTTTATGATATGAATATTTTGGATGATATTGCATCTTTTAGTGCTCTCCAATGATAAATCTTCCACTTGACTGACAGGCTGTTCTAGTTATATAGCTGATATCACATATGTTAATAGTTGCTTTTACAATAACCTTAAACCTTGGTGCGTATATCTTACACTTTCAGATGCTTCTAGTCGAGTAAATTTGCCAAAAAGCATCAACAGTCTTGAAAACTTGCTTGATGCTAAGGTGAGTCTTGGAAACTTTCACTTTTGTGATATAATCTGGTTTTATGCAGTCTTTTATTTTCCTTCTAAAACCTAATTATGGTTGAAGATAGCGATCTAACTAGCTATTCTCAAGGTCAATCGTAATCCTTGCATGATGAATGAAACACCCAAAGAATAGTTTCTGTAGTTCATAGAAAGCTGTTGGGTGCCTAAAGGTTTCCTTGTTATATTAGCACACATGGAGCATCCATTTATGAAGATACTGTTCTTAGTTTATATATTTAAGTTCTTGTAATGCTAATTGTAGATGTTGTGGTCTTCTATAGCTTGTGAAGTGGTAGTCCTCTTAGCCTGAATTGAGGACTTTGGTTTAGTCAACCCTTTCCAAACTATCATAAGCTGGAGTAATGGCAGGTCATAGTGCATCTTGATTTAGTGAGCCGAGGAGGTCCAGGAGATCTAATGGGCTCTCTACTTTCTCAACTGGAGTCTAACCAATCGCTATGTACTTGGTCTGGACTTATGTATATTTAACTATAGGAGAACCATCCGTTTCTTCTATGTGGTGGATCAAACATGTGTTTGGCCCTCTTCACAATTGGGTTTAATCAGTCTCCTTGTAGAACTGCTTAGGTTGAATGATCTAAGTTCTTAGTTCATTGTATAATACACAAAGGATATTTTCAAGTTTTGACGAGACTTAATTTGCCTGAATTAACATTTTTGCTACAACCTTGTATGGTGAGGTAGATGCAGCAATCCTAATTTACTGTGAGCGGAATAAGTAAAGAAGCTTTAATTTTTATGTTTCATATGCTTTTTATCTTCCGCTGCATATGGATTGATTTACCGTGGGCTGAATAAGTAAAGAAATATCTTATCTTGAGTCATTGTGGTCGGTACTGCTACTATGACTGTTTTAAAGATTCAGGCAACCACTGTAATTTTGGCTAAGGGGAGTAATGTTAATCAACATTCGTAGTTGTCATTGTCATCATTATCACTCTCATTCTCCACTCCTTGCTCCGTGTGACTGTTCCACCATAGATCTTTGGAGACGTAGAAAACAGTGGTTGCCTTGTCAATGAGGAATTTTTTTTAAGAAATATTTTTTGGTTATAATCAAAATGCAGGGGGGGGATTTTTTTCTTAAATGCTATTTTTTTATTGATCTAGATGCTCATAGTAGTCAATTTTCTAATATTTCTCATGCCATAAATTGTAGGTCTATTCAGTTGGAGATAAGGAGGAACTGGAAAGCTTCATAGCATCTCCTGTTGTTAGAGTATATGATTATGGTCCTGTCAATTTTGGTCCTTCTAGTTCCTACGTGATTTATTGTAGTAAACTTGAGGAGATTAAGCGCCAGGTATGTTGCAGTGACACGTTGCACTTTCTTGAACTTCATTATCTTGAAAGAAGCTTTAATTTTTTCTGTTTCTTTGTGGAAAGAACAGTGCATATCAGCGCTTGGCAGGAAGAATGGTGATTTTCAATCTGTCAGGAACACTAAAAAGCTGCTCAACAGAATGCATGATAATATAATCTTTTGCTTGGAAAATCTTGGACTTTGGGGAGCATTACAGGTAAGACCTTGCAAAATAAATGAATTTCTTGTTTTTGTTATTTGGCAGTTGACAGCCTTTCCTTTGCAATAAAATATTCTGCCATCTACTGCTAATGTTACTTTGGCTTTTATTTCATATTCTGCAACCGTTTTCTAGTAGTTCTGAGCAATATTCACAAAGTCTGTCCTCTGCCAATTCATGTTGGCAAATACTGGGTAGAATATAACATTCGATTCATAATAATAATAATAATAATAATAATAATAATAATAATAATAACACCAGTTGACCTTGAACACAGATAGGTGTCTACACTATTCACTAGAGTTTTGTTTTGATAAGTTGTATTTTTTATTCATAGGTCGTTACTCATTACTTGCATTTTGTGTAGGGCACTAAGCAGTGACTATTTAGAGGTTTTTTTTGGCTTATCTCCTTATCTGTTACCAGATGAGAAAGTTGAAATAGTTTGTTTATAGGGCAATTTTTATTTAATTTGTATTAATTCTAGCCCGATGCAGACTTGCAGATAATTGCTGGTTAAAGCATCCAAGGGGAAATTCTGATTTATTCTTTTTTCCCCCTGCATTTTGTAGGCTTGCCAACTTCTTTTGACTGGTAATAACTCTGAGAGGAATGAATTGGTAGAAGATGAAGGAATTTTAAGCGACGACTCTGTGTGTGACCGATATCTTGCTCAGGCTGCTGATATTTTTGCCTCCGATTGTAGGAGAGGTATATAATCTGTTCAGTCATTTTAAATTGTAGCTTCAACTTCATTCTAGCTATTGTCTAGTTTCTTGGTGGTTGTATACACAATTTTATTGTGTTCATCAAAGTTTGGTTATGCAGGAGAGATATGGTAATTTGTTTAGGGACTTTCTGGTTGTAGCTTCAACTTAATTCTACCTGCTGTCTCTATTTCTTGAAGGTTGCATACTATTTACTACTTCATTGTATGCATTAAAGTTCTAGTCATTTGTGGATTAGTTGTTGGTTAATGGAGATTCTTGTTAGATTTTTGAACTTTTATGCTCTGCTAATTGTTTCAGTCAACTTGAGTAAGAATCTCAGCCATTACCTTTGTTGCTAATATCGTAGATGGGACTGCACATGATTTATCTGACGTAGAGATTTTGAAGGAACCATTTTTCTCGAAAAAGCTTTTACGCCTTACTGGAATTCTTTCCACCTTCAGGTTTGTATTCAAGCATGTATAGTGATTTTTGGTTATTTGTTAGATATATTGCATGGAAACTCTATCAGATCATTTCAATAGTTATACTACTTAGTAAATAAAACTGTTTATTTGCATATTATAACGTATGCAGTTCTTCCAGCACTAGGAGGTAAGAGAAGGGACTTAATGCATGATGCTCTATCAGATCATTTCAATAGTTATACTACTTAGTAAATAAAACTGTTTATTTGCATATTATAACGTATGCAGTTCTTCCAGCACTAGGAGGTAAGAGAAGGGACTTAATGCATGATGTGTGATGGTAATTTATTTAGATTTTGAGGGGAGCAGCCATTTGCGGTCAGCCTAAATGCAATGATTGCTCTTCACACTAACTTTGTGTGCACACCATGTCTCATTTCTTTCTGTCTGGTTTCTTACAAACAAACTCTACCATTGTGTTTTTCATGCCTTTAAGCATTTTTGCTTTTCTCATTATTTAACTAACAAGTAATCTATATTATATACCCATTTCTCTCACTAATTTTTATAATTCCTTTTCCAGGTTACAGCCAAATATGAAATGTATGCCAAATATGAAATGTATAATTTTTGTGAATAGGATTGTTACTGCAAGATCCTTGTCATACATACTGCAAAAGCTTAAGTTCCTATCTTCTTGGAAGTGCCATTTTCTTGTGGGAGTCCATTCTGGACTTAAAAGTATGTCACGGAAGACAATGAAAAACATTCTTGAGAAGTTCCGAACTGGAGAGGTAATCCTTTTCTGCTAGTGTTAATATTCCTCCTCCACCCTGCCCCCTCTCATGCCATGGGAATTAGTACATCGTTAAATTGTTATTTGTATCTTTGTTTCTTAGCTGACTGGCTCAGTTCATGGTTTGGGCATAATGTGGGGCAGATTGCTTGTACTTATCATTACTATTAATGTTTGCTAAAGGAAGTGAATTTCCTAGTTTTTCAGAGTTGTTATAAGACAGAAGCTCCTCCATTTGGTCTTTATTCTTGTAGCTTGAACATGTAGTTATAATTGGTTGTAGTCTTAATAGAATTATGGGATCTTTAGAGGGTAAAAGTCCCTATTAGGGGATAAACAGAAGTATAGAAACTGCTATTGCCTACAGCAATGTCTGCTTGTCTATTGCATAGACTGAACCAATTAGGGAAACTTTTGAAATGGAAAACTAATTGTAGCTATGTAAATACTCTTATTAATTTGACTTCTTTTCTTACTACATCGATCTATTCTTACCTCCAGCAGATGGATGGACATCTCGTAACTTCTGTTGCCTGTTCTTCTCCACTGTTATCCGGGGCATGCTCTTTCTATTCTTATCGTACAAACATTTATGACTATAAAGTAACAAAATCATTTGTCATTTGATAATAACCTGAAAGTTTTTCCATTCATATCTTGCAAAGTTATCATCCGTATGCCTTAGCAGTTTATAGCTACTGTAGCCCATAGAAGCAAACTAAACTATAAAAAAAAAACTATTGAAAAGGAACTTAATGTTGCATCTTGAACTTGGTTACCCCCAGTGCCAAAGCAACTTCAAACTAATATGGTGCATCAAGCAGCTGACACCTTGAAGCTGTTTGCACATTAAGTTGCCTTGAAGTAGTATTGAGAGGATGTCTGTTATCTGCACCGGAAAACCTTGTGTATGTATTGCTATTGGCGGTTTGTGGTCAGTTATTTATTCTTGATTCCTTGAATACTGATTTGGCAGTTGAATCTTTTGGTTGCAACTAAAGTGGGTGAAGAAGGACTTGATATTCAGACATGCTGCCTTGTGATACGTTTTGACCTTCCAGAAACTGTTGCAAGTTTTATCCAATCGAGAGGTCGTGCAAGAATGCCTATGTCTGAGTATGCATTTCTGGTGAACAGGTGCTTTTCATAAAAGTATATGCTATTTGAAGGTCTGTCCATTTGGTTCTCTTTCCGTTATTGGGAAAAAAAAGTTTTCTTTCTCTTGACTTTGCAGTGGGAATGAGAGGGAACTAAATTTGATTAAAAATTTCAAGAAAGATGAAGATCGTATGAATATGGAAATTACTTTCAGAACATCTACTGAGGTTTTTATTGATCTTGAGGAAAGAATGTATAAAGTTGATACATCCGGTGCTTCCATCAGTTCAGGATATAGCATCTCTCTACTTCACCATTACTGCTCAAAACTACCCCATGATGAGTATGCCCTTCCAACTTTTTCATTCTTACCTGCTTTTAAACTTATGATGTCCGCTTCATATGTTTCTGTGTGGAAATTCTTTTACTCATTTAGATTACATACATGAATCTATTTTCAGGTACTTTGATCCCAAGCCAAGCTTCTTTTATTTTGATGATACAGGAGGAACAATCTGCAATATAATCTTACCTTCCAATGCTCCAATAAATGAAATTGCCAGTACACCTCAATCTTCAGTGGATGCTGCTAAAAAAGATGCTTGTCTAAAAGCAATTGAAGAATTGCATAAATTGGGAGCATTGAGTGACCATCTCTTGCCTTTGCAAAACAGTGTTCTTGAGGAGGAAACAGTGCTGGTGTCTTCTTATTCTGGGAGTTCTGAAGGTTGATGCAGAGCAACTTTGTTGTCTTTTTCTTTTTGGTTGGAGGTTGGGGTGATTGGTATAGGATTAATCACTTTTGGTTGTCTTTATTCTCAACAAAATTTGATTTTGTCTGTTGGCAGATGATGATTCACGAGGTGAACTACATGAGATGCTTGTTCCTGCTGCGCTTAAAGAACCATGGACTAACTTGGAAAGCTATGTCCTCCTTAATTCTTATTATATAAAATTTATTCCAGATCCTGAGGATAGGAGCTATAAAAAGTTTGGTCTCTTTGTCAAGTCTCCTCTCCCTAAGGAGGCTGAGAGAATGGAGCTGGATCTTCACCTAGCTCGCCGTAGATCAGTGATGACAAAGCTTATCCCATCAGGAGTTGCAGAATTTAAGAGGGAAGAGGTGAGAACATTGTGTTCTGTAGAGTTTGTTCTAATGAACTTACTTACCAAAATTCACTGTCTATACCTACATAAGCAGATCATGCAGGCGCAGCATTTTCAAGAAATGTTCTTAAAGGTCATCCTTGACAGATCAAAACTTCTTTCTGAATTTGTTCCTTTAGGAAACAATGAATTTCTTGCATCAAGCTCCTCAACATTCTATTTATTGCTCCCTGTTATTTTGCACAATAGCGAGAATAAAGTGACAGTGGACTGGAGGATTGTGCAAAGATGTTTGTCATCTCCACTTTTTAAGACTCCTGCAGAAGCTGTAAAGAATGAAAACTTCCGTTCAGATGCTTGCTTACAACTTGCCAATGGTTGTAAGAGTATAAGAGACGTTGAGAATAGTTTGGTGTATGCTCCACACAAGAAGGCATTTTACTTTATTGCTAACATTGTTGGTGAAAAAAACGGTTACAGCCTGTATAGAGACTCAGGCACTTTAAGCCATGTGGAGCACTTAAAAATGTTGGTATCTCAACTCTTGATTCACTACTGTTATCAGCATTATCAGAAATTAGTTTGATTTCTAATGGGAAGGTTATGTTCACCAAGTTGTTCTAGATAGTTTTTATCTAGTATTCAATTGAGGGAGTTTTAACATTAATGTTGTCAATCAGGTCTGACATTCATCTTAAGCATCCTGAACAACCTCTTCTGCATGCAAAGCCACTTTTTAAATTGCACAATTTGCTACACAACCGAAAACCGGAGGATTCAGGTAGCTTTTTGTTTGCTTTGGTTTCATTTCTTGTTATTGTTCCCTTTTTGCTAAGTATGTTGTTTGTTGTACTGGATTTATCTGTGTTCTAAATATAAGATTCAGGGCCTGGCCACTATCTTCATGGGTATATTGCAATTTGTTTTCGTCAGAATGCATTATTATTTCATAACAGGGTTTACAAGATTTATAGTTCATTATTGATTGATTAGTGCTACATTGCGTGTAATTGACATGTAATACGTGATTTAGTTAATTATTTGTTTTTGGGAACCAAAGTTTTTTTGGTCCTTGAGTGTCCTTTTCTTTTTTGACCTGTCATCGTCTTCATTGAGAAAAGACTAGAAAACAAGAAACCTACCAGATTTGAAGTAGCTTACAATCCATGTAGCTTATTTGATGTAAAAGAGATATCTTGAACTGGATTTTTTTGGAAATGAGAAATGCACAAGTTTGGTCAATGGATTGAGACAATGAGTTCTAACATGATGGTGAGAAACAAAGCTGTAATCTTTCTTTTCTGATCCTATACTTCAGGATTACTAGCTAGTAGGTAGAATCAGGCTATTGCAACAATAAAACACTTTATAACTGGCTTTGTAAGTAGAATGCTGGCCATTCTGTAGTCTGCTTTAGCACTTGTGGACTGATGGAGTTATTGATTTATAATTGGCAGAATGGCCTCCAGAAATGTACTTGTATAACTAATGTTAAAATGTTAATATGTAATATCCGCACCTTTTTAGTATCAATTTGGCATGTTGCTCAAGAAAAGAAGGCAGTTAGAGTGAGGACTTAAAAGGCTTAAGCCACTCTACAATTTAGAAAACTATGGGTTGGTTGCAGTTGGACAGTCTGGGTTTTGCCCTGCCCCCCAATCCAGTCTCATTTTCTTTATCAGCAAATCAAACAAATGAAAAAATGTTTTCTAGTTGATTCTCTCTCTGTCTCTCTCATTTCTTATGGCTGTTTCTTTGTCATAAACAGAATCACAAGAATTGGATGAGTACTTCATTGATTTGCCTCCTGAGCTTTGTCAGTTGAAAATAATAGGCTTCTCCAAAGATATTGGAAGTTCACTTTCTTTGTTACCATCAATTATGCACCGCTTGGAGAACTTGCTTGTGGCGATTGAATTGAGGCATGTTTTTTCTGTGTCATTCCCCAAGGGAGCTGAAGTTACAGCCAATAGGGTAAGGCCTAACTGCATATGATATTATCAATAGTGCTTTTGGTTAAGCAGACATTAAGTTAGTTACTGTGCTAGTCTAATCATTCAATCATGAAACGCTAGCATATGCATGAATCTTATCTACTACTAACAGTTTGAAATGATGTTAGGTCCTAGAAGCACTCACTACAGAGAAGTGCCAAGAGCGTTTTTCTCTTGAAAGGCTTGAAACACTCGGTGATGCCTTCCTCAAGTTTGCTGTAGGCCGCCATCTTTTTCTTTTACATGATGCACTTGATGAAGGGCAGCTGACTAGGAGAAGGTCTAATGCTGTAAATAATTCTAATTTGTTCAAGCTAGCAACAAGGAGTAATTTGCAGGTTTGATTGTGTTTTAGAATGTGATCTTCATCATGCAAAAGTTTTGATTTTTGTTCTGGTTAGTGTAATAGTTATATTTTGAATGAAGTTTACTAGTTGTTCAACATAGCTTTTCAAACATAAAACATTTTTATGATTGCGGTCTGTGATTTTTCACTGGTAACAAAGGTGAACTAATTGCATTAAATGCTAGGGTGCATGTTCATATGTCACTTGTCCAGCATGGATAAATGATCCTAGACCTGTAGACATAGAAAATTATAGACAAATGGAGTATTTATAAAAACGATTAAGCTAAAACACTGTGTTTGGTTAGACCCATCATCTCCCTTCCTCCCTCCCTGCTGATGTTTCACCATTTTTGAATTGTTGGCTGTTTGAGGAGTTTTGGTCATAGTCAAATGCTTCATGTTAATGCCATTTGGAATGAATAATTTGAACCTAAGAAGATTTAACATGTCTAATGTATATTTGGTGCTTTAAGATAAATAATAAATATTTATGATAAGGTATTTCCAATTATTTTCAGGTTTATATACGCGATCAACCTTTTGATCCTTGCCAGTTCTTTGCTTTGGGCCATCCCTGCCCACTAATTTGTACCAAAGAAACTGAAGAAACTATTCATTCGCAATATAGTTATCAAGTAGATCATGCAAATAGTGAAGTCAGATGCAGTAGAAATCACCATTGGCTACATAGGAAAACAATTGCTGATGTGGTTGAGGCTCTTGTAGGAGCATTTATAGTTGATAGTGGCTTCCAAGCTGCAACTGCATTTCTTAGATGGATTGGCATACACATGGACTTCCAAGGTTCTCAAGTTAATAATGTTTGTGCTGCAAGCAAGAGGTTCATGCCACTTTGTTCTAAAGTGGATACCAGAGCTCTTGAAAATTTGTTGGGTTATCAATTTCTTCACAAGGGTCTACTTCTTCAGGCATTTGTGCATCCTTCTCATAATACGCATGGGGGAGGCTGCTACCAGGTCTGCATTATTTCTGCTTTTTTACTTAAAGGAATTAGACTGGTTTGTTCTTTATGTTTCATATCTTTCACCTGACTTGTCAGTTTTTATACCATTCTATTTTCTGATGCTACAATTAATAATACTTTGATATTTTTCCAGAGATTGGAGTTTCTCGGAGATGCTGTCTTGGATTATTTAATCACATCATATCTTTTTTCGGTCTATCCAAAGTTGAAGCCTGGTCAGTTGACTGATTTGAGATCAGTGTCAGTGAACAACAAGTCCTTTGCCAATGTTGCAGTAGATAGATCCTTACACAAATTTCTTATCCATGAATCTTGTCCCCTCAACGAGGCCATAGAAAAATATGTTGACTTCATTACATCATCACCAGAAAGGGGATTGTTTGAAGGGCCAAAATGTCCAAAGGTAGCAATTATTAACTGTTATCTTATGCACTCATGCATACTTTTTTCTTTTTCCCCTATATAACCTGTAAGATATAATGAATTTTAGCCACTCTTTATATAATGAATTTTACTAATGCAAAGCTCCTTCCCTTGCATAAAAGTCAAAAGATATAATCTCCTGATTTATTTCTTAAGATCATATGCTTCCCTCTAATTTCATGCTTCTTTGCAACTGATTTATTTTTCATGTCTATTATCTCATTTGTTGAAGAATATATATGAGTTGTGGATTTTTATTTATTTTTTAATTCAAGTTATGAGGGTTAGGTGGAACTCGATATTCTGATTAAAGCATGTAACTGATATACCTTCATGCCTATTGTCTTATGTGTAGAAGAATATATATATATATGTGGTTGATTTTGATTTTTTTTAAATTTAAATCATGAGGGTTTGGTGGAATTCAAGATCCTGATCGAAGCAAATCTTATTCTTTGCAACTGATATATTTCATCCTGTTGTCTCATTTGAGGATGAAGATATTGGTGGTGGAATTTTTTTTTAATTTTTAATTTGATTTATGAGGGTCTGGTGGAATAGATATTCTGAATAGTCTTAATTTAATAGCTTTAATGTATTGATCCAGGCTCTTGGTGACTTGGTAGAGTCTTGTTTCGGTGCTATTCTCCTTGATACAGGGTTCAACTTGAACCATGTTTGGAAGATAATGCTATCCCTTTTGGATCCAATCAAGAGCCTTTCAAGTGTGCAGCTCAATCCTATCAGGGAATTACAGGAACTTTGCCAGTTTCGTAACTGGGATCTGAAGTTTCCAACATCTAAAAGTGGCAGAAACTTTTCAGTGGATGCAAAAGTAAATGCAGGAGATGTTCTGGTAGCTGTTTCTGCAATCAACCCTAACAAAAAAGATGCTATCAGAACTGCTTCACATCAAATATATGTAAAGTTAAAGGTACAAGGTGCTCTGCATGCTTTTCTATTCCCTCTTCTTGACACCATTAAAATATAATGCTTTTGGGTTTTTACTTATATTTGACTCATTTTAGAATTTTATACTGTTTATAGTGCAATCTTAGTGGGGGTACACGCCAAACTTATGAAGCTTGCCTTTTATTGCTCGTTGATAGACAGAATGATTGTGAATATGCAACTTAATCCCGGGGCCTCATTGTCTTTGAATGTACAGGATCTAGGTTATGCACCCAAGTCAAAGTCCTTAGAGGAAGTTTTAAAGGGAAGCTGCAAGATGGAAGCCAAACTGATTGGATTTGATGAAAAACCAATTGATGTTGCTGATCCTTATACTAATGGATTTGAAAACATGAAATTGCAGCAATCTATTGTGAATGATTTCAACCCCGAAACCTATTCCATTAATAAGGCAACTACTATCTGTCCACCTTGCATCTCACCTGTTACCAGACCTCTGCATTCTTTTGAAGTCAAAGCAGGATGGACGTCATCAAATATTGAAATCAAAGGGCCGCTCCCCAATATCTCCATAGTGGATCCTAATTGTGGGATTGACTTGCTATCCAGAGGTCTGTAATAGTAACATTTTTTTTTTTTGAGTAGTCAGTGTGGAGCAGTTATCTTATTCGTCTCTTAATTTCTCAGGTGAATCACATAAACGGACTGCCAGATCACAGTTATATGAAATTTGTACTATCAATTGTTGGAAACCCCCTTTGTTCGAATGTTGCAAAGAGGAAGGACCAAGCCATTTGAGATCGTAAGTACATGACCTATATGGTATTCCAAATGTTAATTGTTAGAGCTCAAAAGTCTCGTTTAGGATTGAATGAAAGCTGGGAAGTTCACATTATTTCCCCTTTCCTTGATGGATAGTTTTTCTCAAATTCTATATTCAAAATCTTTTGCAGATTCATTTACAGGGTAATTCTTGAAATGGAAGAAGCCCCAGATATGATCTTGGAGTGCTTTGGCAGTCCTAGAACCACAAAGAAGGCTGCAGCAGAGCATGCAGCGGAAGGCGCACTCTGGTACTTGAAACATGAAGGATACTTACAGTAGATTACTTGACAGACTTAACCTCATTGCCAGGCATGTTGAAGATCTTCCCCTGCAGATGTAGTTTTAGATGGTAGCTTGAATTTAGTCAATTTTACTATTCCAATTCAATGGTTTTAGTCATTCTTATTCCAATTTTAATGTTCATTCTTACACTTTCATTAGAAGTCGAGTTAAAGGATAATTAATAACGGCATTAAAAATTTGCTTTTAACTTGCATATACGATATGGCATTTTGGTGATGACCTTGCATGCTTAGTTAGATTAATTTTTTTGACCAAAATAAATCATATTTTACTTAAATTAAACAATAATAACTATATTTTGTGCTAACGTGTGTCATGTAGCCAAAAAATTCTATTTCTGTGTCATGCAACCGAATCTAATTAAAAAAGTTTAACATTGTTACTAATTTCCTTGATTTGATTTTTAATATTAAAATTGGGGTAGAAAGCTAAAACCGTTGGATATTGAGACAGTAAAGGGATAAAATTTAGACTTTGGTCGTCTAATTTGTTTTATGTTGGATGATGTTTCTCTCTCTCTCTCTCTCTCTCTCTCTCTATACATATATATATATATATATATGGCTGTCAAAAATTTTTTTAACAAATGCATCACGAAATTTGACCATCTTCTAAATGATCAAATATATGATCATAAAAATATATATATTTATAATTAAATGAAATGGTTTTAATTAAATAAATTCACTCGTCAATTTTAAATTGTTATAATTTTTTAAAGGTGGAGTTAATCTAAATAATCTGCTTGACATGTGTCCTTTATTTTATTGGGCTTTCTTTTTTCATTTGGGCCTCGTAGCTTGGTATAAGAGGACGGGCCACCATTTAAACCCATCAGATTCACTTAACCCAATCCAATCCGCAATCACGAGTGTCTCACGCACCTGCGAGGCCATTTTCCCCGCCAAAACTCCATCCCCTTCCCGCCCAAAAGAATCCCGCTTATCATTAGCGTAGACCATAGAGGAAAAACAATCGCCCCAGAGAGAACGCTTCTTCATTTCAGTGAGAGAGAGAGAGAGAGAAGATAATCAAAGAAAAATAAGAAAATGTCTGGATGGGACGAAGGAGCGGTGTACTACAGCAACCAGGCGCAGTTCACGGAAGCCTCCTCGGAAGTGGAAGCCGCCGCCTCATCCGCCACCGCGAGTCGCCATTCCATCCTCCTAAAATTCAAGGAGTTCATCAGAAACTTCGAGAAGGAGAAGAACTTGTTCCCATACAGAGAAAACCTCGTCAACAACCCTAAATTCCTAGTGGTCCATCTCGAAGACCTTCTCTCCTTCGATTCCGATCTCCCTTCCCTCCTTCGCTCCTCTCCCTCCGATTACTTACCTCTGGTAAAAACATTTTTACAAATCTTACTATTAATTCTATCGAAATAGATTCTTTTAGCATAAGATTTTTGGTTCTCAACAATCGATGCAGTTTGAGACAGCGGCTGCGGAGGTTTTGGCGGGTTTGAAGATGAAAGTAGCGGGAGATTCAGGTGAAATGGTGGAGCCACTGACAGGCGAGGTTCAGATTTTGCTTAAATCAAAGGAGGATCCAGTTTCTATGCGCTCACTGGGGGTAATTTTTTGGAATACGTTTGATCCATTGGTTTGAAAAGAACGGTTACTTACAGTTTTGACCCTTTATTTCCCCTTTTCCTAGGCTCAATATATATCAAAATTAGTTAAGATATCGGGAATTACCATTGCTGCTTCAAGGGTTAAGGCAAAAGCAACTTATGTGCAATTAATCTGTAAGAACTGTAAAAGTCCAAGGACAGTTCCCTGCCGTCCAGGTCTTGGTGGGGCAATTGTTCCACGATCATGTGACCATATACCCCAGGTTTATTCATTACTACAGTTTGTTGTTGCTTTTTCGAATATTACTAATTTCAAGTCAAATCTCTGATAGAAGTTACGGAATGTCTGTAGCCTGGGGAAGAACCTTGCCCTATTGATCCCTGGCTTGTGGTCCCTGATAGGAGCAAGTATGTTGACCAACAAACCCTGAAACTGCAGGAAAATCCAGAGGTAAGGGTCTTGATTTTAGTAGAAATATTAACTAGTTATGAAATTTATTTGCTGATGTGTTTATGTTAAATTTGAAGGATGTACCTACTGGGGAACTTCCTAGAAATATGTTGCTTTCAGTGGACCGTCATTTGGTTCAAACCATTGTACCTGGTACAAGATTGACAATAATGGGGATTTATAGTATCTTTCAAGCTGCCAATTCATCAACAAAGTAAGTCTTTATGCATGGAGTTGAATGCTTACTGTATTTTGACTCTCATCTTTCTCTTCTGATTGGAATTCTAATTTGATCTGATTTTATGCAGCCATAAAGGAGCAGTTGCAGTTAGACAGCCTTATATCAGGATAGTGGGAATGGAAGAGACAAATGAAGCCAGTTCTCGAGGACCTGTTACTTTCGCACAGGAAGAGGTAAACATCAAAGTGATCACGAATGTTGTTTACTTAAGAAGTTGCATCGCCACTTTACTGCTTCCTTTCCCTTTGCATCATGCTTTGTGGGTTTGTATCAACTGTGTGCATGATAGTCCTATCCATATGTTCCTGAGCGAGCATGCTTATTTTTTGTTTGAGTTGATTATTTAACTTGCTTGTCTTGTAGTATTCTGCACAAGTGCTAAAATTAAGTTACGATGGATTCCTTTTTTCATCATCATCGCTATTTAAAATGATCATTTGCAGGTAGAAGAATTCAAAAAATTCGCCTCAAATCAAGATACATATGAAGTCATATGCTCCAAGATTGCTCCCTCTATATTTGGTCACGATGATGTCAAGAAGGCTGTTGCTTGTCTTCTTTTTGGAGGAGCCAGGAAAGTAAGTTTCATACCTTAACTTCTATAATTAAATATTCCTTCAATCTACTGCCATCATAATCGTCTTTCACGAACTTGTAGAATTTGCCGGATGGGGTGAAGTTAAGAGGTGATATTAATGTGTTGCTTCTTGGTGATCCATCTACTGCCAAGTCACAGGTTAGTTACATGTTTTTTTTGGTTGGTTGAGGTTGCTGAAATCCACTGCTGGTTGCTTTGCTGTCTCCTTGAGCCCAGTGTCAGTTGTTATCCATTTAGTTTTAGGGCATTTTCTCTGGATTCTCTAGTTCAAGCTATTTCATAATATAATTTCTAATGCTTCTCACACAAGTTGGTGCTAATTTTATGGTTATCACATAAAGTTTCTCAAGTTCGTCGAGAAGACAGCTCCCATTGCTGTTTATACTTCTGGAAAGGGCTCGTCAGCTGCTGGTCTTACAGCTTCAGTTATTCGAGATGGTAGCTCTGTAAGTTCTTGATATGCTTCGGCATATGTGGAGATAATTTTGTTTAACTGGTTACTTTATTTTTGAGAAAAGTTTCCTGCTGAATTGTTAGTTTCGTCTGCCCTTCCATATGGAAGAGTTTCTCACATTGATTCATGTATCTATGCAATGCCAGCGGGAGTTTTATCTTGAAGGAGGAGCCATGGTTTTGGCAGATGGAGGTGTTGTATGTATTGATGAGTTTGATAAGATGAGACCAGAGGATAGGTAAGGTAAATTAGTGGTGAAACTTGTAAGGCCTCACTATGTATGATGCTTATGGAGTTTTGCTTCGTATTGCCTAGGGTTGCTATTCATGAAGCTATGGAGCAACAGACAATATCTATTGCCAAAGCAGGAATAACAACTGTTCTCAATTCCAGAACTTCAGTGCTTGCAGCTGCTAATCCTCCTTCAGGACGTTATGATGATCTTAAGGTCTGCAGCTGCACTTTCTGTTCCTATTTTGTCAATTTCTCCAATTTATGCTTGCTATTCTTATGAAGCAACTGAAAGGAATATATTCGCCTTGCAGACGGCACAAGATAATATTGATTTGCAGACTACAATTCTTTCAAGATTTGACTTGATCTTCATTGTCAAAGATATCAGGATGTATGACCAAGACAAGGTAGTCTAGTTTATTTTTCTTATCTTACATTTCCCCCCCTCAATGGCATTGTTTCAGCTGAGAATTGGTTGTCAGACAGTTTTATTTCTTGATCACTAAACACTAATTCTTCTGTTTTAATGCTGCAAGGGCAAAAAGAAAGCACTCACTTACAGTTTTAACATGACTTCCAAATGCCTGTACAAATGGGCTTTAAACTTCCATTCTCCTTTTGCAGATTATAGCAAGTCATATCATAAAAGTTCATGCATCTGCTCAGACAGCCTCCAATGATAGTAGAGCTTCTAGAGAAGAGAACTGGCTGAAAAGGTATATGTAAAGTGAAGTCACTTTCTATTTTTGATATTAAAGTGAAGTTACTGGACCGTATCCAATGTCTATGCTACCTTGTATCTGCTGCTAAATTTAGTCAAATTTTACAGGTATATACAATATTGTCGAACAGAATGCCACCCTCGCCTATCAGAATCTGCATGTGCTAAACTCCAGAGTGATTATGTAGATATCAGAAGGGTATTCCCAAACTTTAGCCATAAATGAGTATTTTCTTCATGAGTTTGAGCCCGTATTAAACTAACAAAGGAGCCCTTGCTGCCCATTAACACCAGAAATTGTTTGAAATTGATTTTAAAATAATCTCAAGATTTTTTTAATATGCTAACTAAAATTAGTCATCAACATTGGTTATTCTTGTAGGGAATGAGGCAGCAAGCAAATGAGACAGGAGAGGCTGCCGCAATCCCCATCACTGTGAGGCAGCTGGAGGCCATCATAAGGTTAAGCGAGGCTCTTGCAAAAATGAAATTGTAAGTGTTGGTTGTACCAAATCAATTTGAGTTTTGAATGCATAAAATTAAATTTCAAACTGGAAGTTAACTCATCCAGACTCAGTGACTATTACGATAACTAAATTAAAATCTAGCGGCCTATTCTGATATAAACTATTATTAAAATTTGCCACTTTTAACAGCAAACTGGAAATGTATTTTAGGTCACATGTTGCCACTGAAGGTGATGTAGCTGAAGCACTAAGACTTTTTAAAGTTTCCACAATGGATGCAGCACGTTCTGGAATAAACCAACACATTCATATCACTCCTGATATTGCCAATGACATAAAGGTTTGTAGACATTAGTACCTTTCCTTCTACGTTATTGCAGAACTTTTTGTCATGTTGTGTTTTTTCTCAAAGTTACCAAAATTTTGATTATATAGCAAGCAGAAAACCAGATAAAGAGAAGATTGGGAATTGGAAATCGCATATCAGAAAGAAGGTTGATTGATGATCTTACTAGAATGGGGATGAATGAATCAATGGTAAGTAGTGACTTAAATACAGACTCATTGACCTTTTCTATAAGATGCCTAACGTTCCCACTACTCCTGTCGTACTTAATCTTGACATTATGCTTTTGGAGTACCCTCAAAATTTGGTTGGACTTAATTTTAGTATCTTAGTAAATATTAGTAAAAAATATGATAATTTTAGTCAATTCAACCATATTGTGTATTTGTTCAATATCTCATTCAACATACTAGCTGATTTTCTTTGGAGTTTTGTATTTGTAATATTTTGTTATATTTGGCAGGTAAGAAGAGCCATTTTAATTATGCACCAGAGAGGTGAAGTTGAATACCAACGAGAAAGGCGTATTATTGTTCGTAAAGTATAAACTACTGCACTATCACCCATTATTTTCAAGCAATTTATCAGGTCTTCACTGATTAGGAGCAGGTAGCTGAGCCTGATTTTATCTGGCTTCAATCGGTACCGCAAGCATCAATTGTACTACCTTTATGTTCTTTGCTAACAAAAAGTTGTATTATACCGCAACTGAGGTTTGGCTTTTCTCGTCCGAGGGTCTTAATGTGTCGTTTCAATTCCAATCTTGGAATGTTACTTAGCTATTTTAGTTGATATGAAAGTCTTTACAAATCAAATCCATCACTGTATCGGTTACGGCAAACCTTTGTGAGTGATGAAAAGCCCGTCTTGATTTTCAAACCACTCAACCCAACATCCAAATTTAGTGCTGAAGTCATTTTCCTGTTTGTTTGCTTGTCATTGTTAATTTCGTCTATAATACTAATCCCAATGAACTTTACCAAAATCTTGGGACAATTATACAAAAATCTTACTAATAAAGTGTGCGGTTAGTAATTTATAATTCTGTGATTTGATGGTAAAATATTAAAATTTTAATTAAAAAATTAATTTTTTTTACTTTTTAATCACTTACTAAGCCTTAAGCCAAAAAATGTACAAATTAATTCCTACCAGAAAAAAAGATGAGGAAAGGCTAACAGCTAAACCTTCAAGTTTGGAATGGAAATTATTCTAAGTCCAAACTTTATGTTTAACAATTAACATTGAAAAATGACGTAGAAATATTTTAAATCTCCAAAGTAGTAATAATAGTATTGATTTTCTAGTAGTATTTCTTTATATTATTACTACCACAACAAAGACAACCCAAAAAAAAAACAGAAAGTCTAAAAGTCCAATGAAATGAAACACCGGCAGTCTCAAACTCTCATCTCCGCGCTCTTAAAATAAATATTATTTTTCCCGTTTCTTATTCTACAGCGTTGAACTTGAACCCCACAATCAATTTGAAAGACGTAGAAGGAGAGGCTTATTCCGTTACTCTCCTCTGCAAATCCCCCCCATAGCCATAGGGCAATCAGTATCTTTAAACCCTAACCTGGTAACCCCTCAACAACAGATGCTTCTCTTAACCCACTCTGGAAAACTCACTTCCCCACTCCTTTCTTCTCTCTCCCAACGTCCTCTCAGGTTCCTTAACCTCCTCCACTCTTCCCTTAAATTCATATTTACAGTTAAGTTCTAACGTCAACGTTGTTATTTTCTTTATGAATGCAGATATGCAGTTCTTGGTGCTGGTTTTGCTGGCCTCTCTGTTGCATGGCATTTACTCAAGGTACCCCCTTCGCTTTGAAATTCAAAATCTTTTATCATTACTGTTAATGGGTTTCATTTGAATTTTTTGATTCTTGTCGACACTGCTTTGCAGGAGAGTCCTAAGGATTTGCATCTGCAAATTGACTTGTATGATGAAATGGGTATTGGAGGAGGTGCTTCAGGAGTCTCTGGAGGACTCCTTCACCCCTATTCTCCTAAAGGTTTTCCATCAACTTCTTTCAATGTATGCTAATCCTTTATGCTATTAATAAAAATAAAAATAATAAAAAAAAAAACCTAACTTTTTCCCCCCATGTTTTCAAAAAAATTTTTCCCCTGTTGAGCTTATCGGTGAATATGCTGGCAGTTAAGCTTCTATGGAGGGGCGCCGAGTGTTGGAAAGAATGTCTAAAGCTCTTAAGCATTGCAGAACAAGCCGTTAGCTCCGAGGAATTGGATTCTGAAAATGGAGAATATGGTCAAGATTTTGGTGGGTTTATAGTCCGGAGAAGGTTTGTTTTTGGTCTCTTAAATATGCTTGCTTTCCTTTATTTCACATGCAAATGTCTAATTTTTATCCTCCATTTTTAATATCTTTACCCTTTTAATGGCATTTCATCTTCATTGATTGCCTAAGCGCATATTTTATGGTGCAATCTCAAATTAATTTTATATACATTTTTGTTGTGCTTCTGGTGCAATCTGTGCTCACAGGGGCATTCTAAGACCGGCCACCAACATGAAGACTTTGAATGTATTGAATGATGTAATTCCTCAATCCCTCTTAATGCAGCCTTAATTGTTTAAGATATGACATCGATTTTCATGCTAATATTGGCCCTTTTTTTTGCTTGATGAAATCAGAATGCTCAGAACTGCCTTGCCAATTGCAGAATAGAGATCATTGATAAGGACACTGCCCTAAAGCTTGTACCCCCTTTACATATGCCTTTTAACTTAGCTTTTTACATGCCTGGGGCTGTAAATGTGAATTCTCAGTGTTATCTCAAGGTAAGAAGAACTAGGCCACTGATGTTGTTTCAATTTAATCTATGTGTTTAGTTTTTGGTAATTTCCTTCTTTTTTGGTTACCTTATCAGGCACTCTTCTTAGCGTGTCAAAATTTAGTGAAAGAATTATCTGCTTCTGGCTTTGGAGAGAAAAAGCTATGTTTGCAGAAGAAATCTGTTCATGAACTCCGTGAATTAGAAGGTACCACCTATAACATTGTTATCAACTTTACTTTTTTCTAGTAGGGTGTGCTTGTTAGTTGTTAGAAGTGGTGATCTCAAAACTTGTCAAAAAAAAAAAGTTCATCCTCTGGTGGACTTGCTTATATATTTAAAGATTCTGCCTAAGCCAAAAAAAAAAAAAGGGAGGGAGATTGGGAAGAAAGAGCTGTGGAAGCTTTTTAGGCTTAACAGGAGAGTCATTATGTTGATTTTTGGGATGGCTGTGTTTCTTTCTTAATTAATTTATGCTTGTGTTTGTCCTTTAGGGGAATATGATGCTGTGATAATATGCCTAGGTGCCAAAGCTGACTTGCTTCCAGAGCTTGCAGGGAGGCTTCCTTTGAGGACATGTAGAGGTGTTATTTTGCACCTGCGACTGCCTGATAATATAGGGTAAGACTTCTTCTTGCTTGCACTACAAAACTAGAAGACTGGTAATTCAGGCAACAGTTTAAGATATGAAATGTGGAACGAAGTCTTCACCTAAAGCAAGATGTTCTGAGTTCAAAAAGTTTGATATAGTCAATGCATCGAAATGCCTCTAAGAGTGAGATATGTATTAAATTAGGGGATCTAAGCATGGCATAACAAATGATAACTCTAGTTTCCTCTTGCTTTTATAAACCCTACCCCTAACCCCATTGGGGAATAATGAATGCAGACCAAAAGTTTTCTAGCCATCTGGTCTCCGAATGGCCTATTCTTCTCTCTTTGGGTTTATTCACCAAAATTTAGAATAATGTTCTTCAGGGAATATTACCCGGACCATGGACCCTCAATATTGTCAGATGCATGGCTTGCTATCCAAGGGAACCGTAGTTTGTATATGGGTTCAACATGGGAATGGAAGTCAAGAAATTCTTCACCAAGTGTCTCAACAGATGAAGCTTCCAATGCTCTTCAACAGCTTCTACCTAAGGCATCTGCTGTTTATCCAGGGATAACGAGCTGGACTTTTGCAGGAGCAAGGGCAGGTTTGAGGGCAATGCCGCCTCTCACTCCTAATGGATCCCTTCCGCTTTTGGGATGTGTCAACAATTTTTTAGGTGATAATCTTAAATGTAAATATTGGTTACTGGGAGGGCTTGGTTCGAGAGGTTTGTTGTATCATGGTTGGCTGGGTAAGTTGACGGCTGAGGCCGTGCTCTTTTGTAATGAACAAATAATCCCTTCTGAACTAACCTCATGGAATAAAAAACAATAATTGAATGTCACTTTTGGTATAATTCTGTGTTGGCTGGCTTTTCGAACATAATTTGATCAACGAAAGTGAATCACTCTTGAAAGAGTAAAAGAGCATCATAGATTAATAGAAAAAAAGAATTTGAGGTTCTGTTTATAACAATGAGCATCACCGCATATTTCTGCTTGTAACAACTTGCATAGGCTTTGCCTTTGTTTTTCCCCAACCCCATGCATCAGCTGAATGAAACACACTGAAAAAATTAGTCATGACTTACAAGTTCCAGAATTCCAATAATACAACTAAGGAGATGCATATTTATATCGACAGCTTGAATCAAGTCAATAACCCACTTAACATCTCATTCATACACCACTTTTCTAAAACCCTTCTGCCAAGCCAAAATCAATCCAATCCTTACTGTTTTGGATTTCCAGAAGTAGAATACATTGCCCTGCTTCATATAATTGTCAATAACAAAATCATACATGTTAACATTAGCTAATAAGTGCAAAAGCTCATTCCTCAGAATCAGTATTCTTGTCTTGGTGTCCACATATAAACTTGACCCCCACTGGTGGCTCCTGCTAACATCCCAACTTCATGAGGGTGTGAATCAAATCTGCAGGGAATTGCAGACATTTCTGGACTCTGTAAAGTCATAACGGTTCTTCTTTGAGCAGGAGAGATGACATCAACACCCCTTTTCATGTTGCCAATGAAGATGTATGAATCATCCCACCCCCATATTGCTCTGCTTACGGAAAAAGATGATACGATATAAAATTAAAACTCAACCTTATGAATGCAAGATATGGCGTCAAGTTGTCAACTACACAACAGAATATCAAGCAGATTATTTGAGAAGAAAATAGTAGTACATAACAGACAGGCAAAAGCCTACCTGAAAGAAGAAAGCCACCTTCCTGTCCAATTATCATGGTATATCATAGAAATGCCCTCGAAAGTGACTCCACTTATTATACCAATCTTGTTGTCAAAACTACATGAAAAGAAAAAAAATATATTAGTCCAACAGGGACCAGGATCAAATTAAATACTACTTTCGGTAAGTTAATCGTAGAAGCTACCATACAACCAGAACAAATTCTCCAGTCATCCAGTAAAAATAACCAATTTTAGCAATGAATTCCATCTTGAAGACATATTAGAGAGTTTCTACATGTATATGCCAAAAGTAGGACATCAATTAATGCACAAGGTAGCATCTATGAACCACCTACCACAAAAGACATGCTCAAAGGAATAGAAGCTATGTCTCAACACAGAAGAACATCCATTCAAGTTAATCTTTATTTGACATATAATAAAGTTCGTCCTGCAAAGCATTCATCAGTGTTGAAGACAAATTCTACAAATAAGTTTGAAACAAAAAGTATCAGTAAAATAAAGACTGACTCTTAGCAAAGTGCTAAAACTGGATGCTCAAACGTGGAATGAAATTTAAGCATCAATATACTTTTACCCTGAAAATCACCAAAAAGGGTTTAGGCTCAGAAAAAACTTAATACCTAGTTGTTGCAAGAGAGCTTCCAGAGGGTGAGAAGTAAGCAGAATGAACAGCCCTACTATGGCTCACAGTCTTTAAGGTTTTGGTTTTATGTGCACTCATACTCCTTAAATCCCAAATGCAAGCAGTTCCATCCGTGGAACTGGTTGCCATAATGTTGGAGTTCTGTGAGTTGAAGTCTATGGTGTTGATCCTGTCTTCATGCAACATCCAGGTTTTGCTGGACTTCCCCGTCCGAATATCCCAGATGTTCAATCCTCCACGGCCCTCACCAAAATATAAGCTTGTGAAATTATTAGGCTGTTGAGAGAGGCAAAATATATTATCATCACAGGAATGCACTAGATCAAACACTTCCTTCTCAGCATCCATTAGTCGAATAAAACCATCATAGCAGCTAGTAAAGATCTGCACTCAAATGCAATAAATATAGAGAAAACATTATATATGTATTTACCCTAAACAAATTGTAAACCTGAAATCATAAATTCTGTATCTTCAAAATTTATGAGAGTAATTATGAATATTAATGAATATTAATGCAGTACAACTTTTGAAACTCAAAGTACCTTTGACATTGAATATTGCTGAATCAAAATCCCAGAAACAGGAGCAGTATGTGGGCGATAAAGATATATCCCATCTTCTTGTTCATCCTCACAATCCACATTCCAAAATGCAATATTCCCAAATTTGTTCCCCGCTGCAATCATCCTCATACTGCTGCAAGGGAAAAACTTAACCACCATAATCCTTCCAGGCAAAAGCCGTGCTACATTCTCTGGTTTCAAATCCATTGATTCAAGCCAGGGATCAATCTTCTCAATCTTAACTGAACCATCCAAATACTCACTTTTAACCACACCCTCAACTAAGCCACAAGAAACCAGCTTGCTTTTTCCACTCAAATTTTCATTCAACTCTTCTTTAAGTTTCTCTTCCTTAACTGGACATTCCAAAACCTCTCTTTCGCAAGATACCGGTTTTCCTTTTTCATTAAAATCACTCAAATTCTCCTCTTTAGCATCCTTAACACCAGCAAACTCTTCCTTAGCTGAAACACCAACTTGGGTCTTCTTTGCAATACTCAAAATTGTCTCAACCAGCACTTGATTGGACTCCATTTCATCTCCACTAAAAGCATCTCTCATACTAATAGGACCCAAAACACGCGGCGATTGGGGCTTTAAAGGGCTAACAGATTTTGGGGTTTTTTCAAAATTTTCACAAAAATCATCAGCCAAACCCTTTGTATCTGGTGGCATGCCTCTTGTTCTTAATGATCGTCGGATTACAATTGGGGTCTCCGTCTTGGGTTTCTTCACTGGACTCACTTTATACGTTTTAGCCCTGCAAAGCAATCATATTTAAAAAGACAGTATCAAATTATTGTAGCAAAAATAGATGAAAACGAAGATAGATATACCTTTGGCGTTTGGTAGTGGCGGAAAGTGCGGTGGCTTTGGAGTGGATCTTGAGGGCGGCCACCATTTCAGCATTTCTCTTTATATTCTCAAGTCTTCTACGTTCATACTCCGTCAAATTCTGAGACGCCATGAGAGAAAAAGATTTGATAGCAGTGAAGAAGAGAGGAAAAGAGAGGTTTTTTAAAGGTTATTAAAATTTTTTTCCGTGGTCTTTTACGATATATTTAGGTGTATGTATGATGAGTGGGGAGTTTGGGCGGGAAATAATCTTGGCTGCAAAGATATTGAATTACTGCGTGGCAGGTCTCTGGCCGTTGATTTTTCTACGCTTTGGAAAGTGTGGGAAATTGGTTAACATGAAATGATAAATGGGCCATAAGCCCATAAAATTTAGAGGACAGGTTCTGAGATTTGACTTCCGGGCTTCATGCTTGGATAATAGACTATTTTTAGTTTTACCTTTCTTTTCTTTTTTTTTTATTTGGTTTTGGAAAAAGTTTGATGCAGACAACGTATTTTATAAATGTTTTAATGTGAAAAAAGCTTAAGTTCTAAAAATATGTTATGATTAGTGAATAATTTAAATGTTTAAGTTCTTTGAATATCTTAGAAATCTAACCTAAATTCTGAAAAAAAAAAAATCTATTGTAACTTTACATGACGACATTGCTATTTATGAATAGTCTTCTCCAAGGAAAATGTTACAGCAAAACCAAAATGATGAAGGATGTTTTGTTGTTCTTTTTCTTCCTATTTTCATTTAATGAAAAAGATCATATTGAAAGTTTCCTTTGTTATAAAAACAAATACCGTCATTTGAATCTAATTAGAGAAAAAAATTATATAGGTTAAAATTTGAACTCAATAATTGTATGATTCATCTGAATTAAAATCCCAAATTCAGATGAAAATCGCTTCTTCCAACGTTTTAATCTCTTCTCTACCACGTTTCGCTATACTCCACCATTAAATATGTTCCAGCCTTGAATTTATGCTGTGTAGTGCTGCTGGGTGGTATCAGTGTCTAGCCCCTTCAACTTCACCACTGAATCAACGTGATCCTTGAGAATGTGGAGCTCCTATGAAAAAGGAAAAAATAATATAAGCATGCATGCTTCTCAATAATGGATGCTGAGGAATCAGGGTTTTGGACAGTTTACCTTGCAATCTCAGCTCGCTTCTTAGCCTGCTCAGCTGTTTCTGACAACTGGCTGTAGCTCTTTTCATTCGACCTGGTTTCTTGGGGTGAAAGGCCGTGGAGAGTACGTTGATTTGCTCCCATTGTGCCTCCCACTCTCCCTTGCCGCAGTCCTTCTTTGTTGTGAATGCGGTCTAAATTGATTATTGGAAACAACAAAAGAAATTTAGTCAAGCAATATATAGCGAAAAAGATGCTTAGAATCAGCTCAAAATGTCTTAATAAGAATATGTTTGACCTTGTTCTGAAGAAGGTTATCCCAGGCCTTGCCACTCAAAGAGTAACGGATGATGAACTTGAGGATATCAAGAGGGATGTACGTAATTACGCTGAAGACTCAGATAACACCTGCCCATCCCCATCCAATGCCTTGGATCCTGGCGAAGCGCCACTCTCCACAGACAGCAATGAGAGTAGCCACCTTATTGAACAAGTAAGAAAAGTTGTTATAGTTTTGAACAAACTTGCAAATAATATGAATATAATCATTGCATAGAAGTGAAACTTAGAAATATATCTATGCTGACCGGCTGTGCTGCAATGAAGGCTACAAGAAGCAAGAGACCAGGGTGCTCAACATAGGATCAGTGTCACGGGCTCTGACTTTAGACTCAGAATCCGTGCGGCCTTAGGCTTGGAATCTCCTCCTTTATGCCTAAGTTAGCCTAAAACACAAGCGTGCAGGCACTAGAACAATTGGAAGGGCTGATTACGCAAGTTAAAGAGAAACAGGACAAGAAGACAGAATTTTGGAAATGCTCTTGTATTCACTGAAACAGAAGTGTTTGATGGTGTACAAATGAGGGTGGAGCAACCCTCTATTTATAGTTGAGGCTTCAGCTACAACTTAATGGCAAATCCCTAGAATAAAGGCTAAAATCATGGGATTACAATCAATCAGGATGTTGGCTCCTGATTTTCAGGGTCAACCAAATCTGTCAGGATGCTGATGTTGATCCTGCCTGGTTCCAGAAGCTTCCCTTGCGTGTCCAGCACCTTGGGCCCTTCTGGATGTGGTGCGGGCAGCTTGTATGCCAGGCCTTGGTCTCATGGGCTGGCTTGCAAGTCGAGCGAGCATTCTGAGCTCGTTTGCTAGGCTTTGCGCACAGATACCCGCTAGCACGCCTAGTCTGCGGGCCTGAACCTCTGGCTCGCCTGTTGGTCTGCCTGATGTGCCTGGCGCGCCCGCCCAGGGCGTGACATTCTCCCCCACCTGATTGCGCAACGCTCTCGTTGCGTCTTCTGCATGGTACTGCCTGATCTGGTCCCCGAACTGCCATAAGTCCTCTGCTGGTTCCCAGCTCGCCTCACTGTCTGGAAGTCCCTTCCAGCGCACCAAGTACTCATGTCTTGGCTGATAGTTCTTCCGTCTCACCTTTCGATCATCTATGATGCTGTGGACCTCTTTCTCATATGAGGCCCTTGCTCCCAATGGCGCACGCTTTGACTCTGCCCGTCCTGGATCTCCCTCATCCTCATGGAACGGCTTGAGCATGCTCACATGGAACACCGGGTGTACCCTCGGCTTGGGTGGCATATCCAGCTTGTAGGCAACCTTGCCTACTCTCTTGACTACTCGGAAAGGTCCCTCATACCTCCGGACTAGGCCTTTGTGCAGCCCCTTGTGGCGCACAATGGGATACAGCTTCACTAACACCAAGTCTCCAACCTGGAACTGCACGTCTCGCCTATGCTGGTCTGCCCACTTCTTCGACCTCTTGGCCGCCTTGTGTAGACAAACTCTGGCCAAGTCAGTTTGCTCCTGCCATGCCTTGGCAAACTTGTATGCTGCTGGATTCGGCCCTATATAACCTGCAGCAATCGAACCGGGTGTTAGTGGTTGTTGCCCTGTCACAACCTCAAATGGGCTCTGGTTCGTTGCCTCGTTCCTTTGCAAGTTGTAGGAAAACTGTGCAATATCTAGCAGCTTTGGCCAGTCCCTTTGTGTGGCACTCACATAGTGCCAGAGGTAGACTTTCAATAATCCATTCACTCGTTCTGTCTGCCCATCGGTCTGCGGATGCATGCTGGAGGAAAAGTTCAAGTCTGACCCCAACAGCTTGAACAACTCAATTTAGAACCTGCCCGTGAAACGCCCGTCCCGGTCACTAACAATGGTCTTCGGCACTCTCCAGTACTTCACCATGTTCTTCAGGAACAATCGAGCTGCCTCATCGGCTGGGCACTCCTTGGTTGCTGGAATGAAAATTCCATACTTGGAAAACCTATCCACCACTACCATTATGCTTCCAAACCCGTCTGCTTTGGGTAGATCGACTATAAAGTCCAGAGAAACACTCTTCCATGGTCGTTCTGGCACTGGCAATGACTCCAAGAGACCCCCTGGTTTCTTGAGCTCCACCTTGTCCTGTTGGCACACAAGACAAGTCTTCACATAGACCTCTACATCGTCCCTCATGTGCGGCCAGTAGTACCGATCCTCGATTAGCGCCAAGGTGCGGCTCACTCCTGGGTGTCCAGCCCACCTTGAATCATGACACTCTTGTAAAACTTTCTTGCGGAGCTTCCCGTGCTGCGGTACAAACAACCTACTGCCCCTGGTGTACAGCAAACCATCCTGCAAACAAAATCGCCTAGTCTTACCTTGCTGGGCGTACTTCATCAGAGCCTTGGCTGTAGGATCATGCGTAAGTCCCTCATTGATGCGCGGCACCAGTGACCCCTCTGGTTGGCTAATGGCAGCAAGGTTAGCCTTCATGCTCAGGGCGTCTGCCACTAGGTTCGCCCGCCCCGGCTTGTACTCTATCTGAAAATCAAATTCCGTAAGAAAATCTTACCATCTCGCCTGTTTGGGGGACAGCTTCTTCTGCGTCTGGAAGTAGCTGGTTGCCACATTGTCCGTCCTCACCACGAACCTCGACCCCAACAGGTAATGGCATCAAGTGCACAAGCAGTGCACCACTGCAGTCATCTCATTCTCTTAGACCGTGTACTTGCATTCAATCTCGTTTAGCTTCTTGCTCTCAAACGCGATTGGACGTCCCTCTTGCATCAACACGCCTCTTATGGCAAAGTCTGATGCATCCGTATGCACCTCATACAGCTTGGCATGGTCTGGCAAGGCCAAGACTGGCTCCTCGATCACAGCCCGCTTCAACCTGTCAAAGGTTTCCTAGCACTCTGCACTTCACTCCCATGCTCTCCCTTTCTTGAGCAAGTCAGTCAACGAATGACCCTTGATGAAGCGCCTGTAGTAGTTAACCAGCCCAAGGAACGATCTCAACTCAGTGACCTTGGCTGGTGGTTGCCACTCCAGGATGGCGTCTATCTTGCCTTCATCCATGCGTATCCTGCCACCTCCCACTATGTGGCCTAGGAACGGGATCTCCTGCTGGGCGAATAAGCACTTCTCCCTCTTGACAAATAGCTTGTGCGCCCGTAACACCTCGAACACCTGTCTCAAGTGGTCTACATGCTCTCTCAAAGTCTGGCTGTAGATCACAATGTCATCCAAATAAACCACAACAAATCGATCAAGGAATGACTGAAGTATATTGTTCATAAGGGTGCAGAATGTTGCTGGGGCGTTCGTGAGTCCGAAAGGCATCACCAAGAACTCATACGAATCATACCGAGTGACACATGTTGTCTTTTGCTCATCTCCCTCCGCGATCCTGACTTGATAGTAGCCTGACCTTAAATCCAGCTTGGTAAACCACCTTGCGCTCCCAAGTTGATCGAACAAGTTCGCAATAAGTGGGATGGGGTATTTGTTCTTGATGGTCAACTTGTTCAAAGCCGGGTAGTCTATGCACAGCCGCAACGACCCATCATGCTTGCGCTGGAATAGAACCGGTGCACCATAGGGTGCTTTCGATGGCCTGATGAAGGGAGCATCAACTAACTATTTGAGCTGCTTCCTCAACTCCTTCAACTCTGGTGGAGACATTCGGTAAGGGGCTCTGGCTAATGGCTTGACCTCGAACACCAGCTCGATCTTGTGGTCCACCTCCCTCTTAGGTGGTAGCTTGCTAGGCAGCTTTGCGGGCATCACATCACTAAAGGTCTTCAGCACCTTTAGCACCTCCAAGGGTGACTCGGTCTCCTTCTCCCTTGGCTCATCATATTTCAGGGCTGCCAAGAAGGTGTCTTCCTGTCTGCTTACCGCCTTGGCAAATTGGATGGCTGACACCACCCGTGACCCAACTCCAGACCCTCTCCTTAATGGTACTAGGCATTGGTACCGTGCATCCAAGATACAAACACAATCGGTAAAAGACACAAGGAGGGCGTTAATCCGAACAAGAAAATCCAACCCAATCACAAACTCATAGTCGTCAAGGGGTATTACCTCTATGGTCTCCTTGCCTTTCCAGTCTCCAAGCTGCAACTCCACTCCCCGTGCTATTCTAATGACTGGAACTTCCTTGGAGTTCACTGTTTTAATGGTACCAGTCCCTTTCTGCACTTTTAGTCCGAGTTTCTGGGCTCTATCACCTGAAATAAAAAGATGTGAAGCATCTGTGTCCACCAGTACGCTCACCTTCTGACCCGCAACCATCAGATCTGCAAATATCAAGCCCTTTGGCTTGCGGCTCCCCTTACTCTAGACAGCATTGAGCACCAACGACCCACGCTTTACTGCCCCTGACTCTGGCTCCTCGTCAGACTCC
Organism: Durio zibethinus; assembly: GCF_047325235.1. NCBI lineage: Eukaryota > Viridiplantae > Streptophyta > Magnoliopsida > Malvales > Malvaceae > Durio > Durio zibethinus. Next base: position 31,369,752 of record NC_143167.1, on the reverse strand, counting down.
TTGTCTACAGCAGCCAGCTTGCCCTTCTGTGGGTAATTACGCGCTATGTGGCGTCCTCCACATAGGTAGCATGCTAGTGGTTCTCGGTCCCCTTTTGCTTTCCACTTGACTGCTGGTGGCTTCCTCTCGCCATCCTTAGTTGAACGGTCTCGGTCTTCATCCTTGGACTCTCGATCACGGTCCTTCCCCTTGGACTGCTTCTTCTGGTCCCTATCGTCCCTGCCCTTACCCTTGGGCTTGGTAGACTCGAACTTGTTCAGAGGCTTGAACTCTATCAAGGCCTCGACAGTAGTCATGGTTTTAGCCAAGTCATGAACTCCTCTCCTTTGTAGCTCATGCTTCACCCACGGCTTCAGCCCATCCATGAAAGTAAAGAAGGCGTCATTCTCGCCTAGATCCGAGATTTGTAGCATTAGTTCAGAGAATTTTTGGACATACTCCCTTATGTCCCCTTGCTGGCTCAGCCTGCGTAACTTTGCTCGCGCCTCATCATTGGCATACTCCGGGTAAAATTGTTCTCTGAGCTCCTTTTGGAACTCTGCCTAGGTTCTAATCTTAGCGCTCCCATGCCTGACATCATCATACCTACGCCTCCACCACAATAAGGCTACATCAGTGAGATACATAGCAGCGGTGCTTACCTTTATCACCTCGTCTTGCATGCCCATGGCCTGAAAGTACTGCTCCATACGCCAAAGGTAGTTGTCTACTTCCTTGGCCACCCTAGTCCCCTTGAACTCCTTAGGCTTGGGGACATCCAATCTGGATTTGGACACTCCAGCAAACATGCCATTCCCAATGGCAGTCTTGCAAACAACGAGCTCACTGGCAAGCTCCTTCATCCGCTGGCACATGGCCTCCATGCCATCGTGCAAGGTCTGCACTTCAGCCTCCAAGGTCTGGTTCTTTTGGGTGATCGCATCTAGGCTTCTATTGAGGGTAGCTTCCAGCCCACTTTGGATCTCCTCCCCCATGGAGTCTAACGATACAATGTGAGTCTCGACTTCCTCAAGCTTCTCTCCCATGTCGCCAATGGTCACCTCCACCTTGGCCAGCCTACCGTCCATGGTAGACCAAATATCTCTAGAATTGGCTTTCTTGCCTCTTCCCCAGCCATGCTCCTGGGCCTCTGGTTGTTGGCTAGCAACGTCACTTTGGGATGCCATCTCCTCAATCACGATCTAACCTGCACAACACAAACACGCAGAATCGAACTTGCTCTGATACCAACTATCACGGGCTTCGACCTTAGACTCAGAATCCGTGCGGCCTTAGGCTTGGAATCTCCTCCTTTATGCCTAAGTCAGCCTAAAACACAAGCGTGCGGGCACTAGAACAATGAGAATGGCTGATTACACAAGTTAAAGAGAAACAGGACAAGAAGACAGAATTCTAGAAATGCTCTTGTATTCACTGAAACAGAAGTGTTTGATGGTGTACAAATGAGGGTGGAGCAGTCCTCTATTTATAGTTGAGGCTCCAGCTACAACTTAATGGCAAATCCCTAGAATAAAGGCTAAAATCATGGGATTACAATCAATCAGGATGCTGGCTCCTGATTTTCAGGGTCAACCAAATCTACCAGGATGCTGATGCTGATCCTGCCTGGTTTCAGAAGCTTCCCTTGCTTGTCCAGCACCTTGGGCCTTTCTGGATGTGGTACGGGCAGCTTGTATGCCAGGCCTTGGTCTCATGGGCTGGCCTGCAAGTCGGGCGGGCGTTTTGAGCTCATTTGCTAGGCTTTGCGCACAGATACCCGTCAGCACACCTGATCTACGGGCCTGAACCTCTGGCTCACCTGTTGGTCTGCCTGATGTGCCTGGTGCGCCCGCCCAGGCCGTGACACCAGCTCCTTGACCTTGTCACAAAGATGAGGGCTTGACTGATGATACTCACTTGAGGTACAGAGCTGAAGTAAGCTCATTCATATTATCATTAATTGGCTTCACGCCAAACTTCTTCTGCAAAAATGAAAGACAATGTTTTTTTTTTTTCCTTCTAAATGGAATCATTAATTTGGTTGATTTCTGGTCAGCGTAATTCACGCATGGTGAAGAAGTCAGTGTCGTGAGCAAGCCGGAAAAATAGCACGGTCACCAAAGCCATGTAGGCACCAAGGACAATGCCAGTGGCGAAGATTTCCTTCAGCTTCCATGAGTCAGGCATAGGCGATGGCTTGACCCTGTCCTTAGAGATAGTCATGATGGTTCCATCATTGAGGATGGAAATGATCAAGACCATAAATGGCGAGAAGTCAAACTCCCAGATGAGAGCAACAAGCAGGAATCCCATCACAATACGTATTGTGATGGAAACAGCATAGATTGTGTAGTTCTTCATCCTCTGGAAGATGGCTCTGCTTGTCAACACTGCGCTTACAAACGCACTCAATCCTGGCTCAGTCAAGACTATGTCTGAGGTGCCCCTGGCAGCGTCAGTTGCATCAGCCACCGCAATACCAATATCCGCCTTCTTAAGTGCTGGGGCATCGTTGATACCGTCTCCTGTCATGCCACAGATGTGCTTCCTATCTTGGAGCCTTTTAACAATCTCGTACTTGTGCTCTGCATACAACAAATTTAGAGTAATTAAGTAATAGGCCTTCCTAACACATCCTAACACATTAAATCTACTATGAATATCGTTGGTGTTCTTAGTAAATTTGAGACTCGAGATGATTATCTAATTACCAGGGAAGACTCCGGCATATCCATCAGCCTTCTTCAATGAGCTTATCAACAGGTATGGCAGCAATAGCCTCATCCTTACTCTGGCCAAGGAGGGAGGAAAAAGGATACATGTTAGTGCCCATGCCAAGTCTGCGACCAGTCTCTTTTCCAATGGCAAGCTGATCACCAGTGATCATCTTAACATTGACACCAAAGTCAAGGGCCCGTCGAATAGTCTCAGCACTATCATGCCTTGGAGGATCAGAGAGAGGCAAGAGACCCACAAACTCTCAGGGTCCTCCAACGCTCTCTTTTGTCTTCTCTGGAATTGTCTGTGCAAAGACAGAATAATTGGTTGAAAAGTGATCAATCTTATTAGACACTCATGAAATCATGCAAGTATATTAGCATTAGGGTCATCCACCTGTTTAGCAACTCCCAAGGACCGAAGGCCACGGTCAGCAAAGCTGCCAATGACATCATGCGCTTTTTTCTTCAAGTCTCCAGTGAGCCTGCAAAGCTCAATGATGGTGCCAACCAACATTAGATTTTGGATTGAGAAGCCACATTTATGTCACTAGTGATTACTTGGAGATTCAAAATGAACTACCATGGCAGTTCAGTTGATGTAGTATCTTACTTGCTCAGAAGCACCCTTGCTGCAACAATGCCACTCACCATTGCTGTCAATAACTCATTCAATAACTCTATTATTCTAGCCTGTATGATCGAAATGTGGGCTGTATCAGATACCTCTTTGGGGTCACCCAACATCCCTACAATTGAAGCATCAATGGCATCCTGGTTTTCAACCCTGGAAGCCCTTGTGTCACGGACATAAGGGGGAGTCCTGAATCCCACATCGAACATAATAGGAAGGTCACTGGGGTATAAAAGGGTTCACACCATCTCCGTCTTATGAGGCACCTTTTGTAGGACAAAACCGTGAGGCTAAGGGGGCCGAAGCGGACAATACCTCACAAGGGTGTGAACCATGGCGGTCAGGCTGATTCGGGACGCCGGAAGGATGAATGTCCGAGTCCCGGAGCCGCGCGGGTTCGAAGCTTAAGTCTCGACCTGTGACAAGTGGTATCAGAGCCAGCCCTAAACCGTTCGATCCACACCAAGCACCTCAAGGGAGGCAGGCAGGGTGGTCAGCCTCCGTGACGAGGCCTCAAGGGAGGCAGGCAGGGTGGTCAGCCTCCGTGACGAGGGCGAGGGCGTCACGAGGTTGGGTGCGGGAGAATATCACGGACCTAAAGGGGAGTCCTGAATCCCACATCGAACATAATAGGAGGGTCACTGGGGTATAAAAGGGTTCACACCATCTCCCTCTTATGAGACGCCTTTTGTAGGACAAAATCGTGAGGCTAAGGGGGCTGAAGCGGACAATACCTTACAAGGGTGTGAACCATGGCGGTCAGGCTGATTCGGGACGCCGGAAGGATGAATGTCCGGGTCCCGGAGCCGCACGGGTTCGGAGCTTAAGTCTCGACCTGTGACAAGTGGTATCAGAGCCAGCCCTAAACCGTTCGATCCACGCCAAGCACCTCAAGGGAGGTAGGCAGGGTGGTCAGCCTCCGTGACGAGGGCGAGGGCGTCACGAGGTTAGGTGCGAAAGAATGTCACGGACCTAAGGGGGAGTCGTCACGAGGTTGGGTGCGAGAGAATATCACGGACCTAAGGGGGAGTCCTGAATCCCACATCGAACATAATAGGAGGGTCACTGGGGTATAAAAGGGTTCACACCATCTCTGTCTTATGAGGCACCTTTTGTAGGACAAAACCGTGAGGCTAAGGGGGCCGGAGCGGACAATACCTCACAAGGGTGTGAACCATAGCGGTCAGGCTGATTCGGGACGCCGGAAGGATGAATGTCCGGGTCCCGGAGCCACGTGGGTTCGGAGCTTAAGTCTCGACCCATGACACTTGCAGCAAGCAGCACAAGGGTGTCGTTGTCCATACCACTTATGAACACCTGTAGATATAAATATACTCATAAATAAATACCAAGTTTATGCCCGTGAAACAATGCAAAAGTGCTCATAACCAACCTCAATGAGACTCTTGTCTACTGTTAGCTTGTTGAGGGTGAGAGTCCCAGTCTTATCTCTGCACAGAACATCCATCCCTGCCATTTCTTCAATGGCAGTCATCCTCTTGGTGATGGCTCCTTGCTGCAACAAGCGGTGAGAGCCAATAGCCATTGTCACAGACAATTGGGATACCTCCGATAAGAAGCACCAACAGGTTGTCAATACCATCTCTGTACCTCCTGTGCTGGATTGTGTACATAACTATGATCTCAATGATTATTCCCACAGCAATTGAGCAGATACAGGAAGTTACCAATGGCTGTCAACACCTGTGCCATTAAGGAACATGAAGCAGTGGGTTATTACATAATATAAACATGATCATTTTGTGCTATCATATTGAAACAAACACAATTACAGTACCTTTTGGAAGTGACCAACATTGTTGGTGCTGTCAACAAGGTGAGCAGCCTTGCCAAAGAAGGTATGGACACCAGTGGCAATGACAACGGCCTCAATCTCATCTTGTTTGCAGGTGGATCCAGAGAAGACCTCATCAACTGGATTCTTGGTAACAGGCAGGGATTCACCAGTGAGAGCAGATGGATCAATCATGAGTGCATCACCCTCCAAGCGACAAGCATCCGTGGGAATGATGTCTCCCAATTTGACAATAATTACATCTCCTGGTGCCAAAATTGCTGCATCTTGTCCACCCCATTTTCCATCTTTCAACACCTACAAAGTGAACCATGATGTTGATAGAACCTGGAAAAGGGACTCCAAAGAAGCAATGAACATGTACGAAAATGAACAAACAAGTATACCTTAGTTTTGGGTGCAAGACCAGCCATCAAAGCAGCTGCTGCATTGCCAGCGTTGTTTTCCTCAACGAAACTGATGGTTGAGTTAATGATAAGCAAAGCAACAATACCAACGAAGTCTTGCCAGTCTGGAGGCTTGCCTCCTTCATTGGCCAAAACAATGGCCATGATAGCAGCAGCCTACATCACCCACGACAGAGGATTCCACATAAAGCCCAAGAACTTAAGAAATTGTTCTCTTTTTTCTCTTAGAGCTTTTTATGGCCAAAGATGTGGTCCTTCTGCTGTTGTCAAACCTTCTCTCGTACATTTCAGCTGCTCAAAAACCTCCTCCATAGGGATTCGCTCGTATATAAACACACACAGAACACGGTACTTCTAGTTTTTATTTTTAATTTTCAACATATTTAGGAACAAAAAGCACCAAGAACCAACAGAAATGGAAAGCTAACAGGGAAAAAAAATTTTCAAATGCTTACAAGATCAATAGTCTCGTTCTTGATCTGCTCCAAAGAAATGTCATCGTCGGAAGACATGGCTACGGACAATCCAAATGAAGTAACAAACCCGTACTTTGTTTAAAAGAAAAAGGAAGAAACTCTTGATCACAGGAGTTGATCTTTGAGCTCCTTCTTCCTTCGGTTTTTGTGCTAGCTGCCCCTCAGGCTATCCCGTCCTCCATAAGACCTGGATGGTGCGGTGCCGAGACAGAGGAAAATGAAAGAGAAGAGGAGATTAGTTGTTCTGTTCTTGAAAGAGACAGCAATCTTTTGGCTTGAGATGTATTGTTTCTATAACCAACTTTTGAAAGAAAATGAGAGGAAGACAGTAACGACATTGAATTCGAGCTGGTTTCTTCGGATCTCCGTGGCTTGCCACAAGTCCCAGTCTTTTAGTTGCAGTTAACTGTTTCATTAGATCATCTGACAGCCTTTATATTACAGTATTGACTTGTCCGTACTCTTTTGTAAAAGGTTTTCTTTGGTTTGTGTCAAAAACAAGTGCCACCCGCCCAAATTCTCTTTTTTTTTTTGCCCTTTTGAGAGGATAACATCTCATTTTAGGACAAACTTATCAGTTCAACTCGAGACAGATGCCGCATTGCTCATCCAGAAACCGATACCATTAAGCCTTAAAAGATCATACCACATGACCCTAATCCTTCATTGTCCACAGAAGCTAAGCTTCAGGAAATATAACGATGCTTTGAACTAACTAACTGATTCAATAAATTACTTTTAATTTATAAGTTCAATCTGATACTTAAAACCACTATGTCCTAACACACACGTTAACAAGTTTTCTAACCATCTCATTTTTAACCCACCAGCTATCAATCATGAGCATCATGCAAAATCTAATGAAAATCGAATGAATTCGACTGATTCAATTCAATTTATTTAATTTTGATTATAATCAAATTTTTAGATCGATTAAATTAATTAATTCAATTGATTTTTAATTTTTAAAATTGATAATCGATCAAATCAAATTAATCAATTTTTTAATAAATAAAAATAAAAAATTAAGATAAATATTTTTTTAATAAAATATTATTAAATTTATTAAATTTTTTAATGATTTAATTTGAATGATATTTAAATTTAAATTTTATTAAATTAAATTTATAATTAAATAATTATTTATAATAAAAAAATAAAAAAAAATTGATAATTTAATCGAATTGATCAAACCGAACCGATTTTAATCAATTCAATTATAATCGTTATTTAAAAATTTTCGAATAGTTTGATTATTTGTTAAATAAAAATTGATTAAATCAATTATTGATTTTTTCAAATCAATCCAACCGAACCTGATCAATTACTCACCCCTAATGATTATTACTCCTAATGATTATTACTTGCAATGTCATCTACCTCTCTAGGTCCAATTCATTACTTATCCAAGTTTACAAACTCTCCATTCCCCCGGCAAATACCACCATAAACTGTTATTCACTGACTTCATTTGCACAATTGACTTCTACGAGAGATCTGGACTCATGTCCTGCAGCCTCATAAAATGCAAACCTCCCTAATCAAAGATAAATAGTTCCCTCAAAAGGATACTCCATTTCAAGCTACTTAAGTGCTCTCGTCTAGAAACAACATAGCATTTGCCCTTCCAAACAAACTTCATGATAATCTTAAATAGAAAAGCCAGTAATGCACACCAGAAATCAACATTTCTCTTCCTATTCTAAACCAATTTCCTAATCTTTATATTGTCTCTGATAGTCAGTCTTGGCCATAAGTTTTTTCACTAGCACATGAGCACACTGCTCTCCAGAATTGAATGCATCAAGGCATGTCACTCAAAAATCTGGCTTAAACAATATCATTATTACCTAAGAATTTCAAGTTCATTAATTCATGATACCGCAAAGGTTCAGCTTTAAATAAACTCAAAAAAAGTCACTCTCAAGCACAATAGAGATCATCCAGGTGAGAATAGCTTAACATATCAAGATGAGTTAAAGCAAACAACATAGCCGAATTCAACACCTAACACTCAAATGAAGATGAGATAATAAGGAACTAAAAGTTTAATATAAAATCAAATATTAGCTAAAACAAAGTTGCAACTATGACCGGAAATACTACCAACAATCTCATCAAAATCTCTAATAAAAGAAACCCTCAGTAGTTCTCAATGTTAAATCCCACAACAAAATGTCTGCAAATAAACTTAGAAAAATAAAAACAAAGCTTGAAACCAAATAGGCCCATCGAGCTTAGAACCCTAGCTTGGTGCGGCGCCAGTGCCGACGTTTTGCATTGTACCTGCAACCCAAAAACAAAAATTGGAAAAAACCCATCAATAAATGCTTTAAAAAAACCTTAAAAATGAAACAAAAACAAAAACTTATAAACATATTTAAGCAAAAAAAAATGGAGAACATATTGACCGGATGGTGTTGTCGGTGCGCATGCGGATCCAGTAAGGAATTGGCCTGTTCTGCCTCATCTTCTTGGCCAGCTTCTTCTTGATCTTCAAGCTCTTGTGTGAAGGCTGCCATGTCAAGATAAACCATTCAAAATATCATAGAACTACCTTTCAAAACTCAACTTTGTTTACATATAAACAGAGATAGCCAACCATTTTTGCAGAAGGAAAATGAAAAAGAACTAAAGCAAGTCAAGCTAGAAACCAATGCCTCAACTATTATCTATGGAAGAAGGGAAAGAAAGGAGGAAGATTACCATTTTTGGCTGTTGGGAGGAGATCCGGCGCTAGGGTCTTGAAGCTGCGGAGTACAAGCTTTGAAGCCGGTAAGCGCTCAAACCTAATAAATCTGTGCTGAAGTGTGATTGTAGGGTTTACTTTGTTGGGCCTTTAGTGGACTATGAATTCAAAAATGTGGACTATTTGTAGGTGATATTCGGCCCAAAACTTGCCCTTGTTGTGATCCATGTGGATCGCTTCTATTCATTGTCTGGGCCTCCTCCAATTAATAGTATATGATTTCTTTATTATTATTATTAATGAACCTTTTCATTCACAAATAACAAGTAAGGTTATTATGTCGTATATATTGAATATTATATAGAGTTATAAAATGGGATTAAATTTTTTTAATTTAATTTGTTTTTGTTAACGTTTGTATTTTTTTTCATTTATTGCTTATACCATATAATGTAAACAAGAAAGAATCTTAAATTATTGATGCTTAACAATCTTAAAGTAAGAACAAATCCATCATAGTTTTATTTTTCATTTTTCTTCATATCATACTCTTATTGATAACTTTATTTTATTTATACATGTAATTAATATAAATCATATCATGTCCTCTAAATCCAATCTTTTTCATTTCAAAATTCGATTGAAAATTTTTCAAATTAAAATCTCATATTTTAACTGTGATATGTTAAGATATATTAATAAAGTGAAGTGCAAAACGTGTTTGTTTATGAAACAAACGTAAGAGGCTTTAAACTATCGAGTTATTAATTTGTATGGTTTTCAACTTCAAAAACCCATTTTAGTTAGGAACCTTAATGGATCAATGGTTACCTTTGGAAATCATATTTTTGGATTCCCTTACTTTTTATGATTATCCACTTTTCAAAATTTAAATTATTTCTTTTAAATGTTATTCTTTTATTTTTTTTAAGAATTCAAAAAATTTTGTTGTTAATATGATAAACAAAATGTCAATTTCGATTAAATTTGTATATTTTAACTTGCACATGTATGATTGAGTTTTTATATTTTAGAAGACGACGTGTAATAAAATCTCTATGCATTAATTCTTACTATCAAAATGATGCAAATTACCTCAAGAGATTGATTTAATTTATATCTCAAATTGCATTACTCTTTTTTTATTATCATATTTATAATAATTTTTTATAATTATAATATTTCATTACTTGTGATTTTAAAACATTTTTAGACTATGATAAGTTTGTTATATTGTATAACCTTACAATTATTGTTATATCAATGATTTTTAATCAAGTAAAATAGATAAATATTTTACAAATATGCAACGATAGATTTTTTTGCCATTGCATCTTGTAAACCTTAAAAATATATTTATTCATATTCAATTATTCATCAAAATTAATTACTCAAAATTTATAAAAATCTTTTATATTAGAAAAAATATGTGAAACTTACTTGAAAAAATAGATAGCTTTAAAAAAATTACAATAAGATTGTAATGTGGTTAGGTTTTTTTATTAGATTTTTAGTATTTATAAAAAGATAAATACAATAGTTTTTTTATAAAAATAAAGTTTTTTCAACTTTCATTTCCTTAGCTTTTTCTTTAATTTGGAGTATTAAAAAAATGAATATTACACGAAAAATCAAAATTTATTGAGTTTTCATCCATTTTTTTAAAATTAAAAATTTATTTAAATAAAAAAATATTTTTCTACTTCAATTACTTTTTTTATTTTTTTTCCCCTTATTTCAATCCAAACATAGTATTAGAGTTTAGTTGGGCCTTTTAGCCATCGTTTATACCAAAAAAGATGAAGATGAAGAAGAAGAAGAATTAACGAAGGAATGGATTTTACACCCAATGGGCCTAGCAGTCTACAATAGATTCCAATGCGGATTAAAGATTACAACCCATCGTAATTCGTCGTGATCCTTGTAGCACACGCCCTCCATGCGCGGATGTTCGCGTCGATGAACCAAAAAAAATAAAGAACGGCCTTTCTATGGAACTTCGGTTCCTGCACCATTCAGACTCGATTTTCTCAATCTCTCTCTCTCTCACTTATATAAACAGTAGAAAAGCGAAGCATCTTTCTCCCAACACTACTCTTCAGTCTCGCATTCTATTCCAATAATCTCTCTCTCTCTCTCTCTCTCTAGTATTATTGGATCTAGGGTTCTGGGTTTTTCCAACTTAGTCAATTGGTCAGCAAATCAAGCGGTTGTGGTTGCTCCTCTGTTACAATCTCTTTTAACACAATGCCTCCTCGCGCATCTAAGCGAAAATCGGCCCCACCCACCTCCTCATCCGTCACATCATCCGACGGTCGTTCTGGTACCTCCTTTCCCTTTCCCTTTCTTACATTCTCTTTCTTTTTCTTTTTCTTTTTTCTTGAAAAAAAAGATTTGCATCTGTTTGGTAAACGAGAAGCGCGGGAAAAAGAAAGGACTAAAGAAAGTGAAAGAATTTAAGCGAGAATTGCACAAGTCTGATTAATTTTAGTTCTGATGGAGAGTTCTTTACTGTCATTAGCGTTAGGTTTCTTACTTTTGGTTTGTTCGACTGTGAAATGACTATTTATTCTAGTCTGATTGGTTTCTCAGAAACCGCGGGAAAAGAGAATATATTAAATTGAAAAATCGTACGGTCATATGATTCGGCTATTCTTTAATCATTGTGATTGATTATTATCTTGGCATTGTTGGGTTATTGATCATAGTTACTGGGTTTCGTGGCTGAATGTAATTGCTACTTATTTCTACGTCTCCACTGAAATTTAGTAATATTCCCTTTAACGAATTAATATTAAAATTGATGTTCCTGGTTTAATCCTTCACGGTAAATTAGGGAAAATAGCATTATTGATGTGTTTGGGAGATTGTTACATCAAAAAGGAGTCTGTTAGCATTAGACCTGAAGTTATGCAAGGAGTGAAGACATAGGTAGAAGATATTAAAAAGGAGAAAAGGACCTTGCTTTTTTTTTTTTTTTTTTCCGTTTAGGATAGTTCTAAATAGAGTACAATGACCTAATATAAACCCGACTTAGGCTCGGGTTCCTGTTGTCGTTAAGATTTGTCTTTTCATACTTCTACATTTGGTGGTGTGGATACCATTATGTGGTCTCCGTAAAGTAGCATCCTGACAACGTTGATTCCTATAATATTGGCAATATTGGTAGTGAAACGATTGCCTGATGTTTACTTCCGAAAACTATTGGAATCGGCATTCTGAATCATATTTCAATGTGAACTGAATGTTTGTTAAATAGATAAAATAATGATAATGGTGGTTCTCCTCGGTTGATTAGGCTGGAAGAATTTTTGTTCCAAATGTTCTTGTTATTATTCAACTAAACCTTTGTGGTTTTTCCGTGAAGTGCCTGGTATTCTAATTCGATAATGCTAATTTTCTTTTCCAGTCTCAAGTAAAGCTAAAACAAAGGGGATGGAAAAAATAGATCGCTTGTTCGATTCATATGCAAATAGTTCATTAGGCATGATTGAGTGAGTATATTCCGTCTACAAGTTTTATATTTGTAGAGTACAGAGTTACTGTATGATGTCATGTTTCACTCTAGCTATTGCCAATGGTGATTGGTTTCTTTTAGATACAAAAGAAGAAAAAGCCAAATAAATTCATTATATTTATCCATGTCATGCTGTTATCATTTTTCAAGGTCAAGAATCTGTCTGAGCTTTTGATTCTTACAGGTGTTACATTTCATTTCTTGTTTGTTCTAAGTTGTGGTTTGAACATAATGCCAATGAAAGCTCATGAACCTTATTAAATTGTTTGAACATAATGTCTCAGCATTTTGTAGTTTATATTTCATATCAAGGTACTTACTTGCTAAGAACAACTTTTAGTTGTAAGGATTTTTACCTACATTTCCATTGGGTCAAAAAGTAATGAGTTCCCTTGAGAAGAAAAAGAGCTATGGTTCTTTTCCTTATCTGCATGTTAAAACCAATTCTGATCATTTTGGAGGTGGCCATACGTCCTCAGGAATCTATTTTGTCTGAAAAAGTTAACATAATCCCCAGCGGGCGCACAGGTTTTTAGAGGATTGCATGCATATCCTTTTGTAACACTCTTATTTTTGCTTGAGCAGTCCAGATGGTATTGAATCTCTCTGTTCAGATCTCGGAGTGGACTACACTGATGTGAGGATATTGATGCTTGCTTGGTATGCTATATTCTGTGGTTATAAGACTGGGCCCATTCTTTGTTGTGAGTTTTTCCTAACAACACGTGTTCTGCTTATATCAGGAAATTAAAAGCTGAAAAGCAGGGCTATTTCACCCAGGTAAGCTGAAGCGATACTTATATGACATGCTGCTTTCAATGGATGCCATAGTAGAAAAAATGAACCGACCTTAGATGAATGACTGCCTTTTTTCTTCTTTTGCACTGAATCAGGATGAGTGGCGAACTGGCCTGAAAGCATTAGGGGTTGATTCACTTAGCAAACTGAAAAAGGCGCTTCCTGAACTGGAGAATGAGGTATTTGTATCTGCTGTAACAGTTATTGCAATCATTGTAAAATTATTTTATGGTTTATAAGTAAGCAATTAAGTGGTAGCACTGAATTTATCACTTTTTTATATATGAAAAAAAGGTGGGGAAGCCATCGAATTATGAGGATTTCTATTCCTATGCATTCCGATACTGCCTGACAGGTTTGCCCTTTAATTGTAATTGAATGAAAGGAGCCTTTCTTTTTTCGCAATGCCTAGCTTCTCTTTTATAGTAATTTGTTCTTTTAATAAAAAGCTGATATTGATCAACTGACTCAGAGGAGAAGCAAAAGAGCGTGGACATTGAAAGCATCTGTGAACTGTTAAATCTTGTTCTAGGGGCACAATTTCGTCCTCAGGTAGATTTACTAATTGAGTATCTAAAGGTAGGTAGGCAATTTTGTTTATGAGGCTGTTATTCTTTCATCTTTAGCAAAATAAATGCTGATCATATGCACTGTTTATTATCAGAGCATGTGTTTCATGACATGCTTTTGATGCTTGGACTTGATTTTCTGGCAGGTCCAGAGTGATTACAAAGTAATAAATTTAGACCAGTGGAATAATTTTCTACGTTTTTGCAAAGAGGTGAGCCTTTTGAAAAAAAAAAAATGTAGAAGTCTGCAATTATTATTTTCCCCCAAAACTGATTAACATGAGTGTTTCTTTCCCTCTGCATTGAAATTTAGTGTTGGCTGCTGAAGGAAAGAAAGAAGAAAAACAAAGAAAATAAGAAATGACATGTAAAGGGATAAAAAATTCATCCTAGATATGTTTGGTGATGGTTGACGAAAGTGCTAATTTATAGTATTGCATTGATAGAACTGAACTATGTATGATATTTGATGAAAAAGCATAATTTTCCATTTTTCTTTCCCCCCCCCCCCCCCCAATCTGAGGCATCTATAATAACTTTGAAGCTTTGCTGGCAGATTAGTTTTCCAGATCTCGAAAATTATGATGCAAGCCAAGCTTGGCCCTTGATCCTCGATAATTTTGTAGAATGGAGGAGAGAAAAGCATAGCTAGTGTTGGCATCTTTCGTATGTCTTGCAGATTGCTGATTTCATACGGTAAATGGTATCTCTCTCTCTGTGGATTTGGTCAGATTTTATTCTCTTGAAAGTATTAAAGGAATGATCAAATTCATTTTTATTCACCCGTCAGCAGGACCTTGCAGAAACCTAACCAGTGACCATGGAGCTGGCTCATATTATAACTGATTAAACTGATTTTTGCTGAACCTTTTCCCAGGTTAAAATTGCAAATTTGTTGTCCGGAGATGGTTTATACATTCTGCATTCATCAATATTAAGTTTCCTTTTTCTTTTCCCTGTTAAAGCTATTTTAAGCAGAAAAAAGATGCGTTACCTAATGAAGGATGGTTCTATAAATATGGCATTAAACCATCTTTTCTCACCACAGTTTCATTCTGGATTGCAATGTTATTATCTACTCACCTTTAAAAACATCAGAAAGAGCTTCTGCTTTAGGTAAATCCAGTGACAGTTTAGCCTCTTACACCTATGCAAACATATCAGCAAGGTGGTGGCCTGTTGCCAGCAAATTCGCAAAGCTCAACATAACTTCTAGCAAAAGAAAATACAAAAGTCAAAATCACAATTGCAGAGTACCAGACCAAGCTAACTAAAGTATTAATGAATTAAAGTCACAGTTGAATCCATAGTTTGTGCATGAGTTAGGACCTTTAAGAAAACACTAGTTGAAATTGCATTAATCCTACCAAAGGAGATCATTCTTGAGCTTCGAACAGCATGGAAAACAAAGAAGAATCAACTAAAATTTCAGCGTCGCTTTGCCTTGTTTAATTACTTCTTACAAAGGCGAAAGATGTATCACTCTCAAGTCTAAAGCTAGTGATGTTGGAACTTATTACGTCATTGCATTGAATTATGTTAGACCATCGGAAGGCTCGGTTTTGTTTCTTTCTTACAACTGCTGAGCTGTTTGCAGCTGATTTTCTGAATTCCTGCTTGTCACAGAGTGTTTTCTGTTTGTAACTCTATGTATTCCATATCTAAGTGTTTTCTGTTTAACTTATGTATTCCATATCTATGTTAATGGATTTATTGATTTGCCCAAAAATAAAATACTTAAGAGTGGACCTAAACAATCGATAATGAGAAAATTGAATCAGTTATCAACTTCTTCCTCCATTGATCAACTCTTTCAAATTTGTAGGATCACTTTGACAAAATTAACAAGAAAGCCGGCCTACAGCAAACCTAGGAAACAACATATTGATCACTAAAATTCGAAGTTTCTCCCTACTTATCATAATAGAAAACTACAAACACAGGAGCAAAGCAATCAAGTAAATCGATAAAACCATAGCTTAGTTATTCTACTGTCACATGCTCTATATAAGCAGCATATACTCCTTTGGTTCTATCAATTGAAAAAATTAGAAAACTCCTAGCTTGTAATCGTCACAATATCCTAAGATGGCCAAGCAAAAATTAGCTTCAGTCTTCTTGGCCATTGTCTTAATTCTTGGTGCAAATATCTCATTCTCTACTGCTTCATTTCCTACTTTGTTGACTCGTAATTACTGGCAGATGTCTAGACCAAGACCAACGAAACTAATTGGGTGGAGTACACCGGGCCCTGAGCCTGCCAATATCCCCCCATCTCCATCACCCCAAGCGTCTCCTAGTCCTCCACCTTATTCTTACCATGGAATTAAAGGCGGCTATTGGCCCTCATGGCTAGCTTATAATCTCCCTCCCTCATCAACCCCTACCAAGTACTTCACACGTGTTTTATGCCTTTATTGGCATTGATGCCTCTACATACCACTTGTCCATCACCAAACCTGATGATCAATGGATGGGAAACTTTACAGCCATCCTTCAGGCCAAAAAAGCCACCAGCAAAAGCCTTGCTATCCATTGGAGGAGCCAATTCTGGCACTGGTACTTTCTCCACTATGGTTAGTAACCTTCATAATCGTGCTGCTTTCATCAAATCCACTATTGCTACAGCCAGAAAATATGGTTTTGATGGCCTTGACATTGACTGGGAATTTCCTAACAACCCAGATGACATGTCAAACCTCTCAAAGTTCTTTAAAGACTGGCGTCAGGCTGTTGAGAGTGAGGCTTCCGACTCAGGCAAGCCTTCCCTTCTTTTAAGCGCTGCTGTTTATTTTGCTTCCAGGTTTTTCTTTGATCTGCCTAGGACATACCCTGGTGACAATATTGCAAAATATCTTGATTTTGTGAATCCTATGTGCTTTGATTATCATGGAAGTTGGGACACTTCTGTCACTGGTGAGCATGCTCTGCTATATGAACAATTCTAGCAATATTAGCACAAGCTATGGTATATCATCCTGGATTGAGGTTGGAGTCCCTCCAAAGAAGCTCGTTATGGGAATGCCACTTTATAAAGAACATGGAAATTGAAGGACCCAAAAAGCCATGGGATTGGAGCACCTACTGTTGGAGTTGGGCCTGCAGATAATGGCATATTGTTTTACAAGGATATTGTAACTTACAATGCTGGACATCATGGCCATGTAGTGTATGACAGGGATACCGTATTAGAATATTAATACTGAGGAACAGATTGGATTGGTTATGATGGGCCAAAATCAGTGGCAAGGAAGGTTGAGTATGCCAAGGCTCATCACCTTGGTGGTTATTTCTTCTGGGCCCTTGGATATGACATGAATTAGGCCCTTTCAGTAATTGGTACGTTCTCAACTCGGGCAGTTTCCATATTTTCGACACAGATTCAATTATCCGATTCCAAAATATGCTAAATTTTCTACTTTTTTTTTTGAATATTCGAATATAATCAACGTTCAAAGCATATATATAGGCCTCAAACTAAAATTTTGTTAGGAGATTCAATTTACTTCTAGTCTAATTCTGTTTATGTTGTATGTGTTTGGCAGCATCAGATGCACGGGAAGGAACACGCCAGTAGCACCTGAAATCGTAAGTCCGATAAATATTCACAATTTCATCTGGAGCTTTCATGGAGCATTATTCATTTGGAACTCAAACTGTTTCTTTTTCTTTTTCTTTTTTTTCCCACTTTCCCTTCTTTTATGCTTGATTGCGTGTGTTGCAAATAAATTTGATTTGTCAATTATGCATGTCAACTATCATTGGTTTGTAATTTTCAATCCTTAGACACGCAAGTGCATGTCATGAAAAAGGATATATAAATTTTCAATCCTGTTTCTTGATTGAAATAATTGAAGAATTCAAAGTTTGAGTTAGAAGTACTTTTCAACACTATTCATCAAGATTGATCAATTATCGTTGTTTTTATTATATAAAGTATGATTTCCAGGATAAGGTAGTTTTGAAAGGCAAATATATATATATATATATATATATAAAAGAAGAATTTTCATTTTTATCTATATAACTCAAACCAATATCTTCAACCGGCATTTACAAATCTCTTTACCTGGTAGTAGTACTAGTCAAATCAGAGACCAAAGAAGCTTCAATCTTCATTCACCAAGAACCCACGCTCCCGAAGCTGCAAAGACATAAACCGCATCAAGTTATATGCCAATTAACCAAATCATCAGGCTATTGAATTTATCTACTGTATATAAATATCATATTAACTTGTCCAGAGATTTTCCACTCCCTGTCGAAGCTAAGAGCCCAAAAGAAATAACCACGAATTCCAAGGGCCTGAGCGAACCCAATCTTCAATGTTGCTGATATTGCATCGTCATACCCAACCCACGTTGAACCAACATAAGAATATGTTGATACAGTATCCAGGTCATGTTTTACCCTGGCTCCATTCTTCTTGTTGAACTTCTCTACCTGGACAAATGTCAGCAACCCATGGTCTCCTGGGCCTACAGCAACTGCAGCCGATCCAATCTCATGAAAATTTGGGTCCTTTAGCAGCCAAGTCCTCCCATAAAGTGGCAGCCCCATTACTAACTTGCTCCTATGCACCCCAGCTTTGATCCATGACCTAAGGCCATAACTAGTACTCACGTTACTGTTTGGGTCATAAAGTGTTGCGTGGGCTCCTGTCTTCTAAGTGTTCCATCCACCATGAAAATCATAGCATATTGCACTAACCCAATCCAAATGTTGATTAATATAGCTTACTGGGTATATGCGGTAGACTTCATCCAAGAAAAAGTCGACTGAGAAGTAAGCAGCCGCCGTTAGAAGTAGAGGAGTTCGGTGGGTGGCCTTAGCCTCATAGTTGATAGCTCGCCGCCATTCCATAAATAAAAAGGCCTAAATCTTGCATATCTTTTGGGCTTTTAGGGAATTCCCAGTCTAGGTCCATCCCATCAAAACCAAATTTTCTGCAACCTCGATAGCTGAAGTTATAAAAGCTTTACGCGACTTTCCCTCTGAAGCCATGCGGGGAAAAACAAGAGTATCAGCACCACCGCCACCAATAGAGAAAAGGGTTTTTGCCGGCGGATTCTTGTGGTGGAGGGTGGCAGTAAAATTCGACAGAAGAAGTGCTGTTGGACTTGAGATTTCAAATTTATAGGTGACGTTGCTTGGCATGAGAAAAGCATAGTAAATATGAGTAAACAAGGATATATCTATGGCTGATGGTGGGAAAGTTGTCGTCCACGAAGGCCAATAAGCTGCTTTGACAGACGGTGGCGACGCCATGACGACAGATCTTGTAAGCATGGTTAAGAAAACAATAAGAATAGAAGAGAGCTGAAAATATGTGGTGAAACCTTCCGTCGTTGCTAGAGGGCTTGTCATAAATGATTTCGAGCAAGAGTGTCGAGAAAGTACATATAGCAATCATCTCGCTAGATAACTAATAGTCAGAAGAAAATTTTGAACAATTCTTTTGTCTATAGTTTTGGATGGTTGTGTTTGTCCATGACACATAATTTTTAGTCTTTAGATGATCTAGGGAATTTAAAATAGAAGCAGCCAGTACTAATACTACTAGCTACTGCTATCAGAAATGTGACAATGCTCTTCGTATCATGGTGGGTGGGCGTCAACTCTCTAGAAAGCCTGACATATCTAATTGAAATTTTGATTTAAAAATGAATTAGGGGTTGTCCAATCTGATTGGCATTAAGGTTAAAAATGAGAGTATTGGGTAACTGTTCAAGACAACGTTTTAATACTCATGGTGTGTTTGAGCTTTATATGACGGTATTTTGTGTTTGTCTAGCACTAGCGTTTGCTTGTGGAGGGACATGAATGCGAGAGTGAAGCTTGGGACAAGTGGATCAGCAAAATCGACTTCCGAAATATCTTTTAATGATTTGCCAATGCAGTTATACATAATTTTCAAAACTTCACTATGATGGTTACGGATTACCCTTTGATTTTTCAATATCCCGAAAGCTTTCATATAACAATTGTTTGTACTTAATATGCTAAAATTAGGAAATATTCTGCTTGACTTGGGTTGGGCATGGGCCTGTGAGGTGGGAACAACAAGGAGCTCCAAGATGAATATAAAGATAGTTCATGATTTTATGAGGCTTGAACATACAAAATTTGGTTGCAACTTTTACGTGGTCTGGGTTTTAGACCCTTTTTAGGTAGCTTAAAACAGAAAGAATTTAGTGTGCAATACACTTTTTAACATTAATTTGAATGTTTTTGCCATAACCAAATATATATAAACACTAGTTTTATGCATCCAAATAATTAATTAGCCATGCAGTTATTCAATTTCTTTCCTTGAAATTCAATCGATCCCTCCAAGCCATCCAATTTTCCAAGAAAGCTATACATAGCTTATTGTGTTTAAAAAATTCCCAAGAAAGTCATAGATTCATTAATATCTTTACACGTTTGCATGATTAAAAGAATGGTAAACCATAATTCTTCTAAATTATGTTGCCCAAATGCATGCCTATACTGTCAATCATCGAGGTACCACTTGGGTCATCGTTGCATCATTGACTGAAAAAACTTTCTTCTTGCCAATGTCTTTACTTTCCTCCTCTTCATCTCTTGTAACTGAAAATGCAGGCTGCTTAGGGGTAGAGATTGCTGCAGTAGTTTCATTCTTCAGGAGTCTAAAAACTTCCACCATGGATGGTCTATCTGCAGGGTTTTCCTGCACGCATAGCAGTGCTACTTGCATGCATCTAATGAGCTTACAAGACAAAGATGAATCATCCAGTGAAGCATCAAAAAACTCAGCCCCTCGACCTTGTTTCCACAATTCGTACGACTGAAATTGTTCAATGTTGTACATTTTTAGCATATTTGTACTACAAATATGAAAAAGTGGGTGTGACGAAGAAACTTACATATTCAAGAAGATTCAAGTTTTCACTGCGGCCATAGAGACTGGAATTCCTCTTCCCACTTACAATTTGCAGAAGTAGAACTCCAAAACTACAAACATCATACTTCATAGAGTATATTCTTTTCTTAACATATTCTGGAGGAACATAGCCACTGCATTTAATGAATTAATTAATAACAATAATACGGATGTAGGGCAAAGGAAGAAAAAGATATGATATGTATCATTTGAGAACACCTGTTTCACTTTCTATGTCCCAACAATTCTGCTGGTGTTTGCTTCAAGTTCGTCCTTTTTGAAAAATCTTGCCATACCAAAATCCAATATTTTTGGGTTCATATCATCATCTAATAAAATGTTGCTAGCCTTTATATCATGATGAATTATTGTGAAATTTGAGTATTCTTGGAGACATAGAATCCCTTGAGTAACACCTTCAATTATTAAAATACGTCTTCTCCAATCTAAGAGATACTTTTTAACAGGATCTGCATCAATTAAATTTATGAACAATTTTAGTCTTTTTTGCTTAAAAGTTTAGGATAAGTCAATCCAAACATTAATATGGAATAACATGACATAGAAATGTACTTAACAATCATACTAGGTAGAATAAATTAAGTATTGCTTACCATAGAGGTAGAAATCCAAGCTTTTGTTTGGCATGAACGCATAAATCAGCATTTTTTCTTCTGTCTCGGTACAAATTCCAACAACTCGAACTAGATTCACATGTTGAAGCTGTGCCGTAAGTGTGACCTCATTTTTGAATTCCTCAAGCCCTTGATTAGAAGTTTTGGAAAGCCTCTTCACTGCTATTTCCTGCCCCTTCGGTAACTTATCCTGTCATAGTCCACGTTAGTATGGTTGGTAGTATTTTTCAATAACTCTGTGCCTGTTTGTGGCTTTAAAACCAATCAAATGTTTGATTAAAAATTTAGTTTCATTGTTTTGGATGTCCTTCGAATTTCAGAATCTCTTGCTGGTAAGCAGAATGCAGCAAATCCTCAACCACGGCTGAATCTGCCTGGTCATCTCAATTTCATGTCTAGAACATAACAATATTAGAGATGAAGATACTTTTCCAATACCCATGTTTAGATTTTGTATAAGAAAATAGACAAATATATAGTATTACCTTGTAGACAGGTCCATATCCACCCTCCCCCAGCTTATTCTCATTTGAAAAGTTATTTGTGGCTGCTTTAATGCTAGTAAAACTGAAAACTTGGAGATAAGGAGCACCATTGTCATGCTCTCCCTCAGCTGATATTTTGTTTATTATCCAGGATGATGATTTTTTCACAGTACCCAAAACTCCTGCAGCCAAAACCTTGTGGAATTAATTTATGATTATCACCTCTAATCACTGCAAATTCTCAAAATGTCCAATCAGTTACCTTGTGACTTGAATATTTTTGTTTGCAGGTAACAAATGATAGTCCACATCAGGAGAATCGCTGCTGCAATTATAACCAGAACAATAACCAATAATTGATGCTTTGCCCGGTGACTGGTGCCTATTCCATAAGCTGTGAACATTGAAAGGCCCAAGTCAATAGCTTTTTTCTGTGTGGAAGTGAAAAAAGAAACAGCTCACTACATGAGAAAGCCCCAAAAGTCAGAATATAACAACTGAGGTAAAATGATGTTAATATACAGATTTTTTTCAAGCCAATGTTTAAAAATTCAGTTTTGTCAAGAAATTGAATAAACAATTAGAAAGAAAAATGAAAGGGTATGATGTTCCATTTCCACATATTTTTATTAATTTGGTGTCAGTTGTATGATTCTTTTCTGGTGTGGAATTGTATCTCTCTTAGTTGGAATTTGAGAAAAAGAAACTGGTTTAAGTTCAAATATCTTTCAGATAGGAAATGATTTTGACTATTACAAGTCCTGTTTTCAAAAAGGGTTTAAATATGAAACAGAAAAGACTAGAGAACCCACAAAATTAAAGGGAGATAACCATCTTACCAGCTTTAGAAAGCACCCAATTATCGTCATTGGATAGTTGAAAGGCATTGTAACCGAGTAGCCCCTTCGCCTTGGCATAAGAAACCTTAGCTTTAATGGCTTCCACATCATCAAAATTGATCCAAATCGATCCAATTTTGCAAAAATTGACCACATAAGTAGAATTATACACAGATTCAACGCCATAACCGTAATTTTGAATGAATGATTTGATTGACTTAAAGCCCATTGAACCATCAATTGTGACAGCCGGCCCTGAAGCTGGTGAACCAATGTCATTGTCACCAGATTTAACAAGTGTCCATGCAAAGCCATGGTAAGGCAAACCTAAAACTAGCTTGTCAGCAGAAAATGCTCGGTGTAACCATTCCTTTATACCATCATCAGTGTTAGTCCTGCTCAACGGACCATATAAAGCGGCATGAACACCAGTAAAGCTGTCAACTGTTGGCACATAGTAGTCATATGCTATAATATTTACCCAATCCAGGTTTTTCTTTGTAGAATCAATAGGATAACTCACTGAGTTGACAATTGGCATGCTTTGAGCCAACATAGTTAACAGCAACTGTGTCTTACCAGAGTTTCTTGACTCAGAAGCTACCTCAGCTCGCCACTCATCCAAAAAATTTCCCAAACTGGTCATGTTGGTAATATTCCTAGGCACAACCCCAAAAAGGTCCAGGCCATGAAAGCCATAAAGCCTGGCTGTTTTTACGGAAGATTCAATGAAAGATTTTCTGTTGGAAGTGTGATTAATCATCAAAGAAAATGTTGTCGACTCACTTTTTCCAACCAAAATGGATAAAAGTGTAGTAATCGATGGATTTTTGAGTTTTAGAATGTTGGTGAAGTTAGAGAAGGGTTGTTCATTTGAGGAGTTGATTTGAAGCTGGTAGGAAGTAGAATTTATAAAAGCAAAAGCGCAAAAAGGATGAGTGAAAAGAACAGAATTTATATCATGAAACAGAAAAGACTGACTAATGAAGCTTTCCATTCCAAGTCTACATGAAGCATTATTGTTTGGCTCAAAGCATACCCTCTACTGTCTGACCATTTGCAATTGGCTTTTGGGTTACAACGGCAAAAAATGGAGGATAAAACTTATACGAAGTTACATAGTTCGTGAAATTTTTTATTAAAAATAAATAAATAAAATTTAAATCAATAAATCAATAAAATTTATTATGAAGACCAAAAATACATAAAAAATTTTATTAAAATATTGATTCTAATTCAAATTTGATCAATATTTATTTAATAATAAAATTTTTATTAATATTTTTACTAAAAATATCTATTTAATAAATATATCAAAATTTTTCAAAATTTTAAAATTTTATACCTTTGATTTATATACTGAGATCTTTTAGTTTATCAAATTCGATTTTTAATTTTAATTTTTAATTATTTATTTTTAATAAAAAATTTACGAACGTTACTTATAAAATTTAATATAAGTTTTTCCAGGAAGTGAAAAAAGAAAATTTGTTTCAAGCTTGGGCAGTTGGGCTCTATTTGCAAGCCGAATATTCACGAGAGGTCCGTTGTTTTATTTGGAAGTTGGAACAGTCTGAAAAGTGAAAACCCAAGATGTCTGGCCCAAAAGATTTACGAAAACCAGCCTAGCTACCATGGAAGCATAAGCTTGCTTATTAGTAGTTTAGCACCTCCACCAAAAAAAAAAAAAAAAATTGAACCCAGATCATTGGTTTGAATGGTGTTGTTCAACCCTCTATAGCCAAAAATGTCTTATTGTTATTGATGGCATAACCTTTTTAATCTATCAAGTTGGACGAACTGTGTAAACCATAGTCCTTTGAGGAGAAAAGAGACTGGAACTGTGGAACAAATTCTATTAATGAATTTTCACATGCAAAGCCTAAACTCTCGCCCAGCGACCACTTCTGAAATTGTAGAATCATTAACTGATCATATTTCTATCTACAATGCAGATCTCTTTTCCTCATCGTCATTGCATTTTGTCGAGAAAGCAGGCCTCTTTGGAGTCGCCATTTGTGTGTTTTCATTTTTCAGCATTGAAGAGACATCCAACATGGTAGGCCTGTCATTTGCATTTTCCTGGACAAACAGCACAGCTATTTGAATGCATCTTATGAGTTTGCAGGCTGAAGTTCTGTCATCCAATGAGGGATCCATAAATTCCAGGCAGGTCATACGCCTGAAATCATGACATATATCATGAAACTTGCAGCTCAATTAACAGAAAAACAGAATATATTCATTCACCACAATGTTAGTATAAAAATAGATGTAATCAAGTCCTTCGCCTCTTGGTCTACTGGCTGGATCTCCTCACCTTTCCCCCTTATAAGTGTATGCCCTCCCTTGTACCCAAAAAAAAAAAAAGATGTAATCAATAAAACTTACAAAATCTAACAGACTTAAAACTTTATCCAGGCCATATACAATGGCATTCCTCTTTCCACTTATAACTTGCAAAAGTAGAACCTCAAATGCATACATATCAGATTTGAGAGAGTACTATATATAAACGAAGTTTTATAGATAGAGTTTGTGAACTTCCTTATAAGAACTTAGTAAACAAGAACTAAAATAAAAAATCAAAATAGATAGATTGAAATATCTTATAGGTAGATTAAACGTGCAAAATTTAAAATTTTTTTTATAAATTTTGATATATTTATTAAATAAATATTTTTAATAAAAATATTAATAAAATTTTAACTGCCAAATAAGTATTATTTAAATTTGAATTATAAATAATAGTTTTAATAATTTTTTATATATTATTAACCTTCACATTAAATTCTATTAATTTATCGGATCAAATTTTTTATTAAAATTTTTATTTACTTATTTTTAATAAAAACTTCATGAATTCTATTTATAAAACTTCTTGTAAAGTTTTATTCTCTCCAACATATTCAAGAGGAACGTTACCACTGCATTAATTGGACAAGTCAAAAAATGTTTAATGGTTCAGTATTTACTAACAATCTTCTTGTGTCAACTGTCAAATAGCTTTGCTTTGAATGTATTTGGTACTTCCTATGCCCAACAATAGGACTTGTGTTTGCTTCAAGTCCTTATTTTGCGAAAATTCGTACCGTACCAAAATCTGATATCTTAGGCATACCAGCGTCCAGCAAAATGTTGCTAGAGTATTCTCGAGAGATAAAAAGCCCTTTAAATGATCTCAACACGGTTTTCTCCAGTCCAATAAAAGCTTTCTAAGGTGGTCTACATCACAACAGGTTATACTCAATCAGCTAAATACCCATTCAAATAATCTAACTTAAAACACAAGTTGCAAGCTAATGCATATGATTTTCAATGCAAAGTGCCAATCAATATCGACTCATCAGTTATTGTATTTGACGCAAAATAGTTCAGGGCAGACCAAAAGGGAAGTAGTCCAGGCTCTTATTCGGCATGCACTCTTATATCAGCACATGTTCTTCTTTACCTATGAAGAATCCCAAAACTCTTAACAAGATTTACATTCTGTAATTTTGCTGTGAGCATAACTTCATTCTTGAACTCCTCAAACCACTGGGTAGACGTTTTTGAGAGTTGGGGCAGGGAGAGAAGTCCCTACCGTACGTACGTGCTTGTTTGTTGTGTTTCTCTCAGCAAACAGTGTTTTCATGTCTCGTCAATATTCGTTTGCATTTGGTTTTTCAGCCTTAAAAGCCTGAAATACAAATCAATAATGCAATAGCAAAGTTCTTTGACTTTTTCTTTGATTTTGACGTGAGCGGGATTGAGTTAGCGGATTCTGCGGACTGCAAACCACCAGTTTAAATGCTGTCGGCCCGAGTAGAAACGACCCCAAGACTCATAGACTTAAACTGCTGCCCAGTCAGACAATCCATGACCTGTACTTGGACTAACCAAGCCTCAAGTCAGAGGTGCCTTAAAGTCTGTGCAGATTAACAGATAAGGGCTCGGATGCAAGCCACACCTTTTTTTCCCTCTAATACCCCATTATGCACACAAAACGATACGAGCGATGAACACTGACGTGTATATATAATATATATATATGTTTTTTTTTTTTTTTTTAAATTAGACGTTTGTGAGCATGATGCGCTATCCGTGCTATGAAATGTTTATCCAATGAAAATATACAACAACGTCAAACTAAGTTTAATATCTTATAGTTTTAAAATTAATTATATGAAAATTAAAAAAAAACATATTAAATTATAATTTTAAATTTTTTATGTTATTTATTTTTATTAAAAATATTTATTTATTTATTTTCTTAACTATCCCGTATAAATGTGACGTGAAAAATAATAATATTATTGGTTTTAGAAATTACAAACTTTTTTAGAACAATTTTTTAAGTAACCTATGTCATCGAACGACCACTTCTGTAATTGGTGAATTATCGATGGAACATATTTCTTGCTGCAAGTGAGATTTCTTTTGCTCATCATCTTCATTGCTTTTAGTTGAGAAAGCAGGTCTCTTCGGAGTGGCCACTGGTGCAGTTTCATTTCTAAGCATTGAAGAGACTTCCAACATGGTAGGCCTGTCATTTGCGCTTTCCTGGACACACAATAGAGCTATTTGCATGCATCTCAATAACTTATAGGATGTACTTGTGTCTTCCAGCAAGGGATCCGCAAATTCCATGCCTTTGCCCTCTCTCCATAGCTCATATACCTGAGATTCATTTAAATGAAAAATCCAATAATTTCACAATATAATAGAAAGGGTGTTGAGATATGTTAGCAATGAAACTTACGAAATCGAGAAGACTTAAATTCTCATGGAGCCCGTATGAATGTGCATTCCTCTTTCCACTTATGATTTGAAGAAGTAGGACCCCGAAACTGTACACATCCGATTTGATGGAGTACAAACCCTTCTTAACATATTCAGGAGGAACATAACCACTGCAACAAATTGGCTAATAGTGTTTAGCATTAGTTTATGATTATATGAAATTAATATCTTTGATTTGAATAATGCACTTACTATGTGCCCACGATTCGGTTTGTGTTTGCTTCAACTCCATCTTTGGTGAAAATTCTAGCCATGCCAAAATCTGATATCTTAGGTTTCATGTCTTCATCTAATAAAATGTTGCTAGCTTTCAAGTCTCTATGAATAATTGTCAATCTGGAGTATTCTTGAAGATATAGAAGCCCTTGAGTAACCCCTTCAATGATATCGACACGCTTTCTCCAATCCAACATGAATCGTTTTATGGGGTCTGCATCTCAGCGGATTATGAGCAGTCAATGAAACAAACAATCTTTGTGAACCAAAATAAATAAACAAAACACAAAAGGAAAAACAAAGATCACATAGATTTCGATGCTAATCATCAACAAAAAATGCTAATGTATTGTCATAGGACGTAAGATAGGTTAACTGCCAACCATAAAGGTAGTAGTCCAAACTCTTGTTTGGCATATATTCATAGACCAGCATATGTTCTTCTCTATCAACGCAGAATCCCAAAACTTGAACAAGATTTACATGCTGTAGTTTTGCTGTGAGCATAACCTCATTTTTAAACTCCTCAAATCCTTGTGCAGATGTCCTTGAGAGTTTTTTTACTGCTATTTCTTGTCCATCTGATAATACACCCTAACAATTAAATGAGCAATTATTGTTAGTGCTCCATGTCTCGATCCATATAGGTAGTGTTCTGGCAAAATTAAATATGAATTCCAAAACTTTACCCCAATTAGCTAGATAATTAGTGTAGTGCATTACCTTGTAAACAGGACCATATCCACCCTCTCCCAGCTTATTTTCAAATGAGAACCTATCAGTAGCCACCTCAATATCAGAGAAACGATAGACCATCAGATTAGGAACATTGCGATTAAAACCTACAGCAGCTGCTATCTGATTTGCTTTGGACTTGGAATTTTTAGCTACGTGCACCATCTCTATCAACCAACCAAAAAAGAGTATGATTAAAAATCTTTTGGTTAATTGCATTTCAGATGGGATCTAAAAATGAGAAAAAATTGTCTATAAAATGAAATTTGCCTAGGCAATGATGCTGATAAGTTTCAACTCAAAAGATTTACCTTCCCTCTTTCTCGTTACCCTTAACAAGTGGTATGCCAACGCGCCAACCGAAAGCAAGAGCACAACAATTGGAATCAAAATAGTAATCAGCAATAACCGCCCTTTCTTTTGTGGAATATCAGCGTTGGCAGAAGCAGATGCTGACAAGAAAAATATAGAAGGTACATCAAGAAGATTCTTTAAAACATTTTCTTTTGTAAGATGTTTATGTCTTGGCTTCTTTGGATTATATCTTTCTTAATTCACTCATTTTTTTGTCCTTATCATGCCAGCCCATCCATTCAAATATTTTCTATGTGCCAAAGAATTAAAGAAAAAATGACCTGAGAAATCCTAAATCTCAAGGAAAACCTTTGAAAGGGAGTAATCCATTGTCCAGACTTTTTGGCTAACTTTTTGGATAAATTTCTAGTATATGCCCTGTTCAACAATATTATTTTCCTTTCTTATCAAGACATAGAATTATTAATACTTATGCAGAAGAAAATTGAATTGGATGGAAAGAGTGAAGCATCCGTTTCATACCAGCTTGGGAAAGCATCCAGTTGTCATCATAGGGAACTTGCCAAACAAAGTAACCCAGCAATTTCTTTTCCTTGGCATAGGAAACTTTAATTTTGACAACCTCAACATCATCAAAACCAATCCAGGTCGCTCCAACAGTGCAGTAATTCACTACATAAGTACCATTATACGCTGAATTGGCTCCATATCTTTGAATATAATTCGTGATGTCCTTGTACGTCAAACCCCCATGTTCTGAAATAGCTGGTCCTGATGCTGGTGCGCCAATGGTGTTATCCTTGGGGTCCACAAGTGTCCATGCATAGCCATAGAGAGGCAAGCCCAAAACCAACATACTGGCTGGTAATCCTCCACTAATCCATGACTCTATACCAAAATCTATATTAAAAGTACTGGCTGGGTCATACAGAGCTGCATGAGCCCTTGTAAAGTTCTCCCTCTTTGGAGTATAGAAGTTATAAGCCATAACATGTAACCAATTCAAGTTTCTCTTCAATGAATCTACTGGAAAAGTTGAGGACTGTGAATACCACGAGAATAGAACTACTGCAGTCAATATCAACTCAGATTGGCTAGAATTTCTCGCCTCTGAATCAATTGCAGCTCGCCATTCTTCAAAGAGAACAGCCATATTGCTCATATCAGAGCTGGTGTTGGCTGAAAGCCAGCAAAAGTCCAAGCCCTGGAAACCATAAAGCCTAGCTGTTTTTATTGAGGAATCAATGAAAGATTTCCTGTGGGAGGAATTGCTTACCATTGAAAGTATGATCGAATGGTTTGCACTTCCACCCCCTATGGATAGAAGCGTGGTTATTGATGGGTTTTTCTGTTTGACAGTATTAGTGAAAACAGAGAAGTATCGCTGATCATAAGACGAAAAAGAGAGCTGATAGGAGGAGGAATTCAGGTTTGCAAAAGCGCAAATAAGGTGAGTAAAGAGAGCAGAATTTATATCAGAAATGGGGAATTCACTACCTGAATCCCAGTAACCAGCTTGCATCCAGGTTTGTGCTATTGACGGATGCAATACTAAAGAGAGAAAAATATGGAGAAAAACTATAATAAACTTAGGTGCCATGGAGGAAACTTGCAGGGGTGATGATTTCTACTAGAATTTAGATCTATTAAAAGTAAAATTTGTTGACAAAATACAGTGAAGTATAAAGACAATTGTACATCACATATGACACATGCATTTTAATTTTCACGTCTGAAATAAGTTGACTGATTAAATAGTCAGCCATTTTATTTAGTCAAATGTTCAAGAACTAAAATTTGGACATTTTTTTAATTAAAAATGTTATTTTTAATTTAATTCAATTAGACTTCGTTTGATAATCATAAAAATAATTTTCGAAAATCTATTTTTTTTAATTTCCATTTTTTGGATGACTTAATTTAACAAAATCAACAAAAAAAAAAAAACTTTCGATTAATTAAAAATCGTAAGATAAAACACAAAAATTGTCTTCCGTTTCTTTTGGGTGAAACACAATTTGCAAAACACATCAACACCGGCAAGCTGTGAGACTCCACCCCAAACCCAACAAGCAGTCAACCGTTACCGTCTTTCCCCATTTTTAGCAACTGCCTCCTTTGAATTACAGAATGTAACCAGTCCATTTTTTACCTTCCTTTCCCTTTATGTTATCTTTCTTTTCCCTTTGATTTCTCACTCTTTATCTAAAAGAGTAAGTAAACATAAGGATGGCAATAGATGGTAAATAAACAGATATTTATTATTATTTTATCTATTTATGTAAGATTCTGATAATTATAAATATATAATTAATTGATTCAGATAAAAAATTTATTATTCATGATAGAATTAAAGTAGATACAGTTAGTATACTTAAATATTTAAAATTTGAATCTAT
Organism: Durio zibethinus; assembly: GCF_047325235.1. Taxonomy (NCBI): domain Eukaryota; kingdom Viridiplantae; phylum Streptophyta; class Magnoliopsida; order Malvales; family Malvaceae; genus Durio; species Durio zibethinus. The sequence goes on along the minus strand of NC_143167.1, from coordinate 31,338,837 downwards.
TTAAATTTTAATGAATAATAATAGATATTCGAATTCGATATCCTTTTATATATGTAAAATATATAAAATTTTATTTTGGTAAAAATTTTCAAATTTTAAAAAATAATTTTTATTTATTATTAATTAAAATTAAAATTAAATTTTAAATTAAATTTTTATTTGTTTTATATTTTAACAAAAAATTTAAATTAAAAAATATTTTAACATATTCAAATATTTAAACAAATTTGGATTTAAATAATGATATTAAAATCAAATAAATATTTAAACAAATTCAAGTATTAAAAATATTAAACAGATTTAGATATGATTATCTCAAAAACAACATATATCCATTCCATTGTGATTCGTAAATAAACAAACTCTCTCACTCTTCCTGAGGCTTTTCCCTTTCCAACAATATTCTATTATGGAAGCTATCTAAAAGCAAGCTACCAAGTTACAGAGGAAGTTGCTAAGCAACAGTAACTTTCGTTAAGTAGACCCATCAAGTTACCAATCCTGAACCAAAACCAGAGGAGTGGACAAGTTCTTCCAAAATATGGGTGGTTATCCGTCGCATCCAAAACAATATATATATATATATATATATATGAAATCAAATATTTGGTTAGTTTGAATCTGGATTATGAAATTTTGGACATATGAAATTTTAAAGTTTTGGATATTTTTCATTGAGACACCATGGGAAAATAGCTTCAAAAAGTTTACCAAACTAAGAAAACTATTTTCTTTATTTCTGAAAATCAATTTCATTGAAAATAATTTTTTTTTTCTAGAAGCTCATTTCCGTAACCGGAGCCTTAATGATCAAACTTTTTCCAAATTACTCAAATAAAATTTTTTAATGACTGATATACACGCGTGATTAACTTTGTTTATTAGAACAGCCGGAAAAAAAATGTTACAGCTGGTAAAAAAGTACACATTTGATAGCTAACTCATAAAAAATTTATGACAGCTGGCAAAAAGATACACATTTGAAAGCTTACACCTGTATCCTTCGGTTCTTCCCAACACAATCCACGTAAGAGGGAAATTTTTGGCTATTTTTTTCTTTCTCAAATTGTTTTTTTTTTAATTTTTAATTTTGATATTTTATATTTGAGAATTATCATTTTTGTTAATTTTTAAAAATTGATTATAAATTGAAAAAGAAAAATAAAGACGGAAAGAAAATAAAAAGATGTTGCTTTTGAATCTCCAGATTATTATTGATTCTGCAGAAAGTAGTATGGGAGAGTAGAGAGGAAAGAAAAGAGTTAAGGTTTTTTTTTTTTAATACCTGTCATGTCACATGTGCAAAAATAACAGATCAGCAAAATATTTTAATGTTTCACACTATTAAACAACGAATATAATCCATTCCCCGTAAAAATAAAATAAAAATCTTATTTACGCAATATTTTAAATGTTTTATCCTTATTTTAATCAAATTAAATATTATATTTTTAATTAAGATTTGATCTAAATGTTAAATCCTGAACTTAGCTTTTAATTTTATATTTAATAATAATTCTTTTGTGAGAAAGACAATAGAAATTAACTATGATAATAACTTTGATTAAATATTTAAAAATTTTGTTAAATTTATGTGATACTACTTGAAGGAAATTTATGTACCATCATACTATATCTTCAACCGTCTCTAATTATCCATAGGATTTTTTAAACCAAAGATCATTTCTTGTAACTTTTTTCTTGGTACTAAATTTATCAAGGTTGAATATTTGAATAATAAAGATATTGCAAGAGGTGGAAATTAACTTCATTTAACATGTTGATATATATATATATTTATATATATACCTTTAAAGCTAGTAAGTTTATTTATTAAGACTCACCATTCAAAATACAATAGTCAATAGGATAAAAATGCATTAGACATATTAATAAGGAACTAGTTTATTCAAGCTTTGTCTATTATACTATATATATTTTATTAGCAATCGAAAATATTTAACATCATTCTTATTTGGGGCAGCATCATTCCAAATGACATAAATCAGAAGGAGGATCATTTTATTCATAAACTCGTATAAATCTGTCACTAATTTACTTCATTGACAGGCCATTAGCGTCCATGATCCCCATGTTTGCGATGCTGACACATAAAAACAAAGAAGAGGATCGTTAGGATTAGAACTAATTACGAAACATTAAACTGAAAATAATTCATCCAACAAACCATGAAATCAAAAAATACAAATAGATCCTTTCAATTTAAAGCGTGGTCTCAATGATTAGGGTAGCCCATGCACCCCCAGTACGTGGGGGATTAATCACCTTCAAAGTGTGGATATGGTTTCAGAAAATATTAGCCAGGTCTGATTAAAATTAGTCGTTTACTAACCTGCTTGTGAAAGAGTCCAATCGTCATCTGCACCAACATGCCATGCGAAGTAACCAAGCAAACCATTTTCTTTAGCATATGAAACCTTGGCTGTAACGCTTTCCGTATCGTCATAACCAATCCATGTCGTGCCAGAGTAGCAATAATTTGAAACTACTGTAGTAAACTTCTGTGGTGCTGTTCTGGGAAATAAAATTCTTGATCTGACCGTAACCCAAGTCTCCATCTGCTGATATAGCTGGTCCACTAGTAGGTGCAAAAAATCCATGGTTATTTGCATCTACAAGCTGCCAGGCATAGCCGTAAAAGGGAAATCCGAGTACTAGTTTATTCGATGGAATCCCTGCTTGTATCCATGTTCTGATCCCATAATCCCCACTGACTTGAGTTCCAGGATTGTATAATGCTGCAGGAGGACCGGTTACATTGGACCATCTAGGACCGTAAAAATCATATGCCATCACATTGATCCAATCCAACCTGTTTTCTATCGCCTGGATTGGATAATTCAGAGCAAAATAATCTGAGTTGTGGAAAAGTGCTGTAGATAGAAGCAATTTTGTGTTACCAGTGCTGGTGGATTCATTATCCACAGCAGCTTTCGATTCATTGAGAAGCAAACCCAAGTTGTTCATTTTAGTCGTGGTCGGATAACGATATAACAGCCACTATTTCACCATAACGTTATCATCCGTCATCGCTATTGAAGAAAAAATAAAAGAGAATTTAAATCTCATCAATAGCGATATATCACAATTGTAAATTGCTATGTAATGTTGGACAACGGCAATAGTGATTCGCAATTGTCCATTATTCTATTTTTCATTCAAAAATTCAAAAAAAAAATTTTTATTTGATTCTAGTTAAAAACTTAAAATAAAAACAACAAGCCGAAAAATAAACATTAATTCACAAATTTAGGAAAAAAAACCCATAAAACTTAAACTTTCAAAGATATCAATTCTTTCAAATTCAACTTTAATCAAGATCAAACACAAGTAATTTAAGGTAAATAATTAATTCAGTATTCAAATTACTTTTTTTCTAAGTTTCAAAATTTATTGTAATTTTGTGTGTTTGAGATTGAACTGAGTTATGGTGCATTGCTAGGAGTTGTTAGGACTTAAAATGAGAGACAAGAGACGAGAGTGAAACTTGAGGTTAAAGAAGACAAGCAAATAGCACAAAAAAAAAAAAAAGAGAGCTGAGAGATGAAAATGAAGATGAAGGTCTAGAAAAAATTTTATTGAATGCAAAGTGAAGGGATAAGAAGTTGTGTGGGTCTATGCAATTTAATCAAGAGACAGAGAAAGTAGACTTAAATCTATTGTTGTTGATAATTACTCTCACCAAGGAAACTACCAAATTTGATTTATTGTAGGTTCATAAAAAGTAACTTTTTTAGCTTATAAATAGTAATACTCTTGTTTAATTTATGATGTCTAATCACTTGTTAGTTGATTTATATACAATATAGTTCGATAATAATTTAATAAGTAAGATAATTAAATAATTAAATATATCATTCATTATGATTATTTATTTTTTATATCTTTATTTATCTCTTATTATTTTTTAATTATCATATGAATAATTTTTTAAATATGAATATTTTACTATAAATATTTTTTATTAAATAAATAAAACGTATGATATGATATAAATTACTTTAAAAATCATAAATAAGAGTTTTTATGATTAATAATTAAAATTATTATGTTTTATAACAAGTTAAGTAAAATTAAAAAAAATTAATAATTGCGATAACCATAATGACCATAAAGATCTTCGTTATATTTATAATCATGACAAACACAACGCGATAAAAAATATGATTGTTATCGTAATTTAAATCCTTAGCTGTGAATGAATGCTTCCAATCAAGGTCATGGCGACGGAAGCCATAAGATCTTGCTAAACTTAAGAAGGAATCATGAGTGATTTTCGGGTACTAGCTTGGCTTGCCATGGAAGCAAAAGCTGACGCCTCTGAACTTCCCCCACCATTTCCGTAGAATGGATGAGAGAAAAGCATAGCTAGTGTTGGCATCTTTCGTATGTCTTGCAGATTGCTGATTTCATACGGTAAATGATATCTCTCTCTCTTGTGGATTTGGTCAGATTTTATTCTCGTGAAAGTATTAAAGGAATGATCAAATTCATTTTTATTCATCCGTCAGCAGGACCTCGTGGAAACCTAACCAGTAACCATGGAGCTGGCTCATATCATAACTAATTAAACTGATTTTTGCTGAACCTTTTCCCAGGTTAAAATTGTAATTTTGTTGTCCGGAGATGGTTTATACATTCTGCATTCATCAATATTAAGTGTCCTTTTCCTTTTCCCTGTTAAAGCTATTTTAAGCAGAAAAAAGATGTGTTACCTAATGAAGGATAGTTCTATAAATATAGCATTAAACCATCTTTTCTCACCACAGTTTCATTCTGGATTGCAATGTTATTATCTACCTACCTTTAAAAACATCAGAAAGAGCTTCTGCTTTAAGTAAATCCAGTAACAGCTTAGCCTCTTACGCCTATGCAAACATATCAGCAAGGTGGTGGCCTGTTTCCAGCAAATTTGTGAAGCTCAACATAACTTCTAGCAAAAGAAAACGCAAAAGTCAAAATCACAATTGCAGAGTACCAGACCAAGCTAACTAAAGTATTAATGAATTAAAGTCATGTTGATTCCATAGTTTGTGCATGAGTTAGGACTTTTAAGAAAACAATAGTTGATTGCATTAATCCTATCCAAGAAGATCATTCTTGAGCTTCGAATAGCATGGAAAACAAAGAAGAATCAACTAAAATTTCAGCTTCGCTTTGCCTTGTTTAATTACTTCGTACAAAGGCGAAAGATGGATCACTCTCAAGCCTCAAGCTGCTGATGTTGGAACTTATTACGTCATTGCATCGAATTATGCTAGACCATTGGAAGGCTCGCTTTTGTTTCTTTCATACAACTACTGAGCTGTTTGCGGCTGGTTTTCTGAATTCCTGCTTGTCACCGAGTGTTTTCTGTTTGTTACTCTATGTATTCCATATCTATGTTAATGGATTTATTGATTCGCCCAAAAAAAAAAAAAAAAACTTAAGAATGAACCTAAACAATCGATAATGAGAAAATTTAATCAGTTATCAACTTCTTCGTCCATTGATCAACTCTTTCAAATTTGTAGGATCACTTTGACAAAATTGACAAGAAAGCCGGCCCACAGCAAACCTAGGAAACAACATATTGATCACTAAAATTCAAAGTTTCTCCCAAGTTATCCTAACAGAAAACTACAAACACAGGAGCAAAGCAATCAAGTAAATCGATAAAGCCATAGCTTAGTTATTCTACTGTCACATGCTCTATATAAGCAGTATATACTCCTTTAGTTGATTGAAGAAATCAATTGAAAAAATCAGGAAACTCCTACCTTGTAATCGTTACAATATCCTAAAGATGGCCAAGCAAAAAGTAGCTTCATTCTTCTCGGCCATTGTCTCAATTCTTAGTACAAATATCTCATTCTCTACTGCTTCATTTCCTACTTTGTTGACTCGTAATTACTAGCAGAAGTCTAGACCAAGACCAACGAAACTAATTGGGTGGAGTACACGGGGGCCTGAGCCTGCCAATATCCCCCCATCTCCACCACCCCAAGCGTATCCTAGTCCTCCACCTTATTCCTACCATGGAATTAAAGGTGGCTATCGACCCTCATGGCTAGCTTATAGTCTCCCTCCCTCCTCAATCCCTACCAAGTACTTCACACATGTGTTTTATGCCTTTATTAGCATTGATGCCTCTACTTACCACTTGTCCATCACCCAACCTGATGATCAATGGATGGGAAACTTTACAGCCACCCTTCAGGCCAAAAAGCCTCCAGCAAAAGCCATCTGGCACCGGTACTTTCTCCACTATGGTTAGTAACCCTCATAATCGTGCTGCTTTCATCAAATCCACTATTGCTACAGCCAGAAAAAATGGTTTTGATGGCCTTGACATTGACTTGGAATTTCCTAACAACCCAGATAACATGTCAAACCTCTCAAAGCTCTTTAACGAGTGGCGTCAGGCTGTTAAGAGCGAGGTTTCCGACTCAGGCAAGCCTCCCCTTCTTTTAAGCGTTGCTGTTTATTTTGCTTCCAGGTTTTTCTTTGATCTGCCTAGGACATACCCTGGTGACGCGATTGCAAAATATCTTGATTTTGTGAATCCTATGTGCTTTGATTATCATGGAAGTTGGGACACTTCTGTAACTGGTGAGCATGCTCTGCTATATGACAAATCTAGCAATATTAGCACAAGCTATGGTATATCATCCTGGATCGAGGTTGGAGTCCCTCCCAAGAAGCTGGTTATGGGAATGCCACTTTATGGAGGAACATGGAAATTGAAGGACCCAAAAAACCATGGTGTTGGAGTACCTGCTGTTTGAGTTGGGCCTGGAGATAATGGAATATTGTTCTGCAAGGACATTGTAACTTACAATGCTGGACATCAGGCCCATGTAGTGTATGATAGGGATACTGTATCAGAATAATCATACTTAAGAACAGATTGGATTGGTTGTGATGGGCCAAAATTAGTGGCAAAGAAGGTTGAGTATGGCATGGCTCATCGCCTTGGTGGTTATTTCTTCTGGGCCCTTGGATATGACATGAATTGGACCCTTTCAACAATTGGTACGTTCTCAACTCGGGCAGTTTCCATATTTTCGACACAGATTCAAGTACCGAATTTCAAAATATTGTAAATTTTCTACTTTTTTTTTTTTTTTAACATAATCAACATTCAAAGCATAGATATGGGCCTCAAACTAAAATTTTATTTGGAGATTCAATTTACTTGTAGTCTAATTTTGTTTATGTTGTATGTGTTCGGAAGCACCAAATGCATGGAAAGGATCACACTAGTAGCACCTGACATCGTAAGTCTGATGAAATATTCACAATTTCATCTGGAGCTTTCACGGAGCATTATTCATTTGGAACTCAAACTGTTTCTTTTCCTTTTTTTTTTTCCCACTTTCCTTCCTTTTATGCTTGATTGCATGTGTTGCAAATAAATTTGATTTGTCAATTATGCATGTCAACTATCATTGGTTTGTAATTTTCAATTCCTTAGACATGCAAGTGCATGTCATGAAAAAGGATATATAAACTTTCAATCCTGTTTCTTGATCGAAATAATTGGAGAACTCAAAGTTTTAATTAGAAGTACTTTTCAACACGATTGATCAATTATCGTTGGTTTATTATATAAAGTATGATTTTCAGGATAACGTAGTTGTGAAAGGCAACAGAAAAAAAAAGATAAAGAATAATTTCCATTTTTATCCGCATAACTGAAATCAAAATCGTCAACCGACATTTATAAATCTCTTTACCTGATAGTAATACTAGTCAAATACAGAGATCAAAGAAGCTTCAATCTTCGTTCACCAAGAGCCCACGCTCTTGAAGTTGCAAAAACATAAACCACGTCAAGTTATATGTCAATTAACCAAATCATCAGGTTATCGAATTTATCTACTGTATATAAATATCATATATTACCTTGTCTCGAGATTTTCCACTCCGTGTCGAAGCTAAAGGCCCAAAAGAAATAGCCACGAATTCCAAGGGCCTGACCGAACCCAATCTTCAATGTTGCTGATTTTGCATCGTCATAGCCAACCCAGGTTGAACCAACATAAGAATATGTTGATACAGTATCCATGTCATGTTTTACCTTGGCACCATTCTTCTTGTTGAACTTCTCTACCTGGACAAATGTCAGCACCCCATGGTCCCTGGGCCTACAGAACTGCAGCCGATCCAATCTCATTAAAATTTGGGTCCTTTAGCAGCCTAGTCCTTCCATAAAGTGGCAGCCCCGTTACCAATTGCTCCTATGCAACCCAGCTCTGATCCATGACCAAAGCCCATAACTGGTAATCACATTACTGTTTGGGTTATAAAGTGCTGCATGGGCTCTGTCTTCGAAGTGTTCCATCCACCATAAAAACCGAAGCACATTGCACTAACCCAATCCCAATTTTGATTAATATAGCGCACTGGGTACATGCGGTAGACTTCATCCAAGAAAAAGTCGACTGAGAAGTAAACTGCCGCTGTGAGAAGTAGAGGAGTTCGATGGGTGGCCTTAGCCTCATAGTTGATAGCTCGCCGCCATTCCATAAATAAAAGGCCCAAATCTTGCATGTTTTTCGGCTTTTAGGGAATTCCCAGTCTAGGTCCATCCCATCAAAACCAAATTTTCGTGCAACCTCGACAGCTGAAGTTATAAAAGCTTTACGCGACTTTCCCTCGGAGCCATGCGGGAAAAAACATGAGGATCAGCACCTCCACCACCAATAGAGAAAAGGGTTTTTGCCGGCGGATTCTTGTGGTGGAGGGTGGCAGTAAAATTTGACAGGAGAAATGCTGTTGGACTTGAGATCTCAAATTTATAGGTGACGTTGCTTGGCATGAGAAAAGCATAGTAAATATGAGTAAACAAGGATGTAGCTATGGCTGATGGTGGGAAAGTTGTCGTCCACGTAGGCCAATAAGCTGCTTTGACAGACGGTGACGACGCCATGACAACAGATCTTGTAAGCATGGTTAAGAAAACAATAAGAATAGAAGAGAACCGAAAACATGTGGTGAAAACCTTCCATCGTTGCTAGAGGGCTCGTATGAAATGATTTTGAGCAAGAGTGTCGAAGAAAGTACATATAGCAATCATCTGGCTAGATAATTAATAGTCAGAAGAACATTTTGAACAATTCTTTTGTTTATAGTTTTGGATGGTTGTGTTTATCCATAACACATAATTTTTAGTCTTTAGATGATCTAGGGAATTCAAAACAGAAGCGGCCAGTACTAACACTACTAGCTACTGCTATCAGAAATGTGGCAATGCTCTTCATACAATGGTGGGTGGGCATCAACTCTCTAGAAAGCCTGACATATCTAATTGAAAATTTGATTTGAAAATGAATTAGGGGTTGTCCAATCTGATTGGAGTTAAGGTTAAAAATGAGAGTATTGGGTAACTTTTCAAGAAAACATTTTAATACTCATGGTGTGTTTGAACTTTATATGATGGCCTTTTGTGTTTGTCTAGCACTAGCGTTTGCTTGTGGAGGGAGATGAATGCGAGAGTGACGCTTGGGACAAGTGGATAAACCAAACCGACTTCCGAAATATCTTTTAATGATTTGCCAATGCAGTTATAAATAATTTTCAGAACTTCAATATGATGATTACGGGTTACGCTTTGATTTTTCAATATCCTGAAAGCTTTCATATAACAATTGTGTGTACTTTATATGCTAAAATTAGGAAAAATTCTGCTTGACTTGGGTTGGGCATGGGCCTGAGCTTGATGAGTTGGGGGCAACAAGGAGCTGCAAGATGAATATAAAGATAGTTCATAATTTTATAAGGCTTGAACATACAAAATTTGGTTCCAACTTCTACGTGGTCTGGGTTTTATACCCTGTAGCTTAAAACAGAAAGAATTTAGTATACAGTACACTTTTTAGCATTACTTTGAACGTGTTTGCGATAACCAAATATATATAAACACTAGTTTTATGCATCCAAATAATTAATTAGCCATGCGGTTATTCAATTTCTTTCCTTGAAATTCAATCGATCCCTCCAAGCCATCCAATTTTCCAAGAAAGCCATACATAGCTTATTGTGTTTAAAAAATTCCCAAGAAAGTCATAGATTCATTAATATCTTTACACGTTTGCATGATTAAAAGAATGGTAAACCATAATTCTTCTACATTATGTTTCCCAAATGCATACCTACACTGTCAATCGTCGAGGTACCATTTGGGTTATCGTTGCATCATTGACAGAAAAAACTTTCCTCTTGCCAATGTCTTTACTTTCCTCCCTTTCATCTCTTGTAACTGAAAATGCAGGCTGCTTAGGGGTAGAGATTGCTGTGGTAGTTTCATTCTTTAGGAGTCTAAAAACTTCCACCATGGATGGTCTATCTGCAGGGTTTTCCTGCACGCATAGCAGTCCTACTTGCATGCATCTAATGAGCTTACAAGACGAAGATGAATCATCTAGTGATGCATCAAAAAACTCAGCCCCTCGACCTTGTTTCCACAATTCGTACGCCTGAAATTGTTCAATGTTGTACATTTTTAGCATATTTGTACTACAAAGAGGAAAAAGTGGGTGTGACAAAATAACTTACATATTCAAGAAGATTCAAGTTTTCATTGCAGCCATAGAGACTGGAATTTCTCTTCCCACTTATAATTTGCAGAAGTAGAACACCAAAACTATAAACATCATACTTCATAGAGTATATTCCTTTCTTAACGTATTCTGGAGGAACATAGCCACTGCATTTAAAGAATTAATTAATAACAATAAATATGGATGCAGGGCAAAGGAAGAAAAAGATATGTATCATTTGAGAGCACCTGGTTCACTTACTATGTCCCAACAATTCTGCTGGTGTTTGCTTCAAGTTCATCCTTTTTGAAAAATCTTGCCATACCAAAATCCGATATTTTTGGGTTCATATCATCATCTAATAAAATGTTGCTAGCCTTTATGTCACGATGAATTATTGTGAAATTTGAGTATTCTTGGTGATATAGAAGTCCTAGAGTAACACAATCAATTATTGAAATACGTCTTCTCCAATCTAAGAGATGCTTTTTAACATGATCTTAATCAATTAAATTTATGAACAATTTTAGTCTTTTTTACTTAAAAGTTTAGGATAATTTAATCCAAACATTAATATGGAATAACATGCCATAGAAATGTAGACTTCATCCAAGAAAAAGTCGACTGAGAAGTAAGCAGCCGCCGTGAGAAGTAGAGGAGTTCGGTGGGTGGCCCTAGCCTCATAGTTGATAGCTCGCCGCCATTCCATAAATAAAAGGCCTAAATCTTGCATATCTTTTGGGCTTTTAGGGAATTCCCAGTCTAGGTCCATCGCATCAAAACCAAATTTTCGTGCAACCTCGATAGCTGAAGTTATAAAAGCTTTACGCGACTTTCCCTCTGAAGCCATGCGGGAAAAAACAAGAGGATCAGCACCACCGCCACCAATAGAGAAAAGGGTTTTTGCCGGCGGATTCTTGTGGTGGAGGGTGGCAGTAAAATTCGACAGAAGAAGTGCTGTTGGACTTGAGATTTCAAATTTATAGGTGACGTTGCTTTGCATGAGAAAAGCATAGTAAATATGAGTAAACAAGGATGTATCTAAGGCTGATGGTGGGAAAGTTGTCGTCCACGAAGGCCAATAAGCTGCTTTGACAGACGGTAGCGACGCCATGACAACAGATCTTGTAAGCATGGTTAAGAAAACAAAAGAATAGAAGAGAGCTGAAAATGTGGTGAAACCTTCCGTCGTTGCTAGAGGGCTTGTCATAAATGATTTCGAGCAAGAGTGTCGAGAAAGTACATATAGCAATCATCTGGCTAGATAACTAATAGTCAGAAGAAAATTTTGAACAATTCTTTTGTCTATAGTTTTGGATGGTTGTGTTTATCCATGACACATAATTTTTAGTCTTTAGATGATCTAGGGAATTTAAAATAGAAGCAGCCAGTACTAATACTACTAGCTACTGCTATAAAAAATGTGACAATGCTCTTCGTATCATGGTGGGTGGGCGTCAACTCTCTAGAAAGCCTGACATATCTAATTGAAATTTTGATTTAAAAATGAATTAGGGGTTGTCCAATCTGATTGGCATTAAGGTTAAAAATGAGAGTATTGGGTAACTGTTCAAGACAACGTTTTAATACTCATGGTGTGTTTGAGCTTTATATGACGGCATTTTGTGTTTGTCTAGCACTAGCGTTTGCTTGTGGCGGGACATGAATGCGAGAGTGAAGCTTGGGACAAGTGGATCAGCAAAATCGACTTCCGAAATATCTTTTAATGATTTGCCAATGCAGTTATACATAATTTTCAAAACTTCACTACGATGGTTACGGGTTACCCTTTGATTTTTCAATATCCCGAAAGCTTTCATATAACAATTGTTTGTACTTAATATGCTAAAATTAGGAAATATTCTGCTTGACTTGGGTTGGGCATGGGCCTGTGAGGTGGGGACAACAAGGAGCTCCAAGATGAATATAAAGATAGTTCATGATTTTATGAGGCTTGAACATACAAAATTTGGTTGCAACTTTTACGTGGTCTGGGTTTTAGACCCTTTGTAGGTAGCTTAAAACAGAAAGAATTTAGTGTGCAATACACTTTTTAACATTAATTTGAATGTTTTTGCCATAACCAAATATATATAAACACTAGTTTTATGCATCCAAATAATTAATTAGCCATGCAGTTATTCAATTTCTTTCCTTGAAATTCAATCGATCCCTCCAAGCCATCCAATTTTCCAAGAAAGCTATACATAGCTTATTGTGTTTAAAAAATTCCCAAGAAAGTCATAGATTCATTAATATCTTTACACGTTTGCATGATAAAAAGAATGGTAAACCATAATTCTTCTACATTATGTTTCCCAAATGCATGCCTATACTGTCAATCATCGAGGTACCACTTGGGTCATCGTTGCATCATTGACTGAAAGAACTTTCTTCTTGCCAATGTCTTTACTTTCCTCCTCTTCATCTCTTGTAACTGAAAATGCAGGCTGCTTAGGGGTAGAGATTGCTGCAGTAGTTTCATTCTTCAGGAGTCTAAAAACTTCCACCATGGATGGTCTATCTGCAGGGTTTTCCTGCACGCATAGCAGTGCTACTTGCATGCATCTAATGAGCTTACAAGACAAAGATGAATCATCCAGTGAAGCATCAAAAAACTCAGCCCCTCGACCTTGTTTCCACAATTCGTACGACTGAAATTGTTCAATGTTGTCCATTTTAGCATATTTGTACTACAAAGAGGAAAAAGTGGGTGTGACGAAGTAACTTACATATTCAAGAAGATTCAAGTATTCATTGCGGCCATAGAGACTGGAATTCCTCTTCCCACTTACAATTTGCAGAAGTAGAACTCCAAAACTATAAACATCATACTTCATAGAGTATATTCCTTTCTTAACATATTCTGGAGGAACATAGCCACTGCATTTAATGAATTAATTGATAACAATAATAAGGATGTAGGGCAAAGGAAGAAAAAGATATGATATGTATCATTTGAGAGCACCTGGTTCACTTACTATGTCCCAACAATTCTGCTGGTGTTTGCTTCAAGTTCGTCCTTTTTGAAAAATCTTGCCATACCAAAATCCGATATTTTTGGGTTCATATCATCATCTAATAAAATGTTGCTAGCCTTTATATCATGATGAATTATTGTGAAATTTGAGTATTCTTGGAGATATAGAATCCCTTGAGCAACACTTTCAATTATTGAAATACGTTTTCTCCAATCTAAGAGATGCTTTTTGACAGGATCTGCATCAATTAAATTTATGAACAATTTTAATCTTTTTGGCTTAAAAGTTTAGGATAAGTCAATCCAAACATTAATATGGAATAACATGCCATAGAAATGTACTTAACAATCATACTAGGTAGAATAAATTAAGTATTGCTTACCATAGAGGTAGAAATCCAAGCTTTTGTTTGGCATGAACTCATAAATCAGCATTTTTTCTTCTCTCTCGGTACAAATTCCAACAACTCGAACTAGATTCACATGTTGAAGCTGTGCCGTAAGTGTGACCTCATTTTTGAATTCCTCAAGCCCTTGATTAGAAGTTTGGAAAGCCTCTTCACTGCTATTTCCTGCCCCTTCGGTAACTTACCCTGTCATAGTCCACGTTAGTATGGTTGGTAGTATTTTTCAATAACTCTGTGCCTGTTTGTGGCTTTAAAACCAATCAAATGTTTGATTAAAAATTATTTTGTAAATAATAAAAGACTAGTTTCATTGTTTTGGATGTCCTTCGAATTTCAGAATCTCTTGCTGGTAAGCAGAATGCAGCAAATCCTCAACCACGGCTGAATCTGCCTGGTCATCTCAATTTCATGTCTAGAACATAACAATATTAGAGATGAAGATACTTTTCCAATACCCATGTTCAGATTTTGTATAAGAATATAGACTAATATATAGTATTACCTTGTAGACAGGTCCATATCCACCCTCCCCCAGCTTATTCTCATCTGAAAAGTTATTTGTGGCTGCTTTAATGCTAGTAAAGCTGAAAACTTGGAGATGAGGAGCACCATTGTCATGCTCTCCCTCAGCTGATATTTTGTTTATTATCGAGGATGATGATTTTTTCACAGTACCCAAAACTCCTGCAGCCAAAACCTTGTGGAATTAATTTATGATTATCACCTCTAATCACTGCAAATTCTCAAAATGTCCAATCAGTTACCTTGTGACTTGAATATTTTTGTTTGCAGGTAACAAATGATAGTCCACATCAGTAGAATCGCTGCTGCAATTGTAACCATAACAATAACCAATAATTGATGCTTTGCCCGGTGACTGGTGCCTATTCCATAAGCTGTGAACATTGAAAGGCCTAAGTCAATAGCATTTTTCTGTGTGGAAGCAAAAAAAGAAACAGCTTACTACATGAGAAAGCCCCAAAAGTCAGAATATAACAACTGAGGTAAATGATGTTAATAGACAGATTTTTTTCAAGCCAATGTTTGAAATTTCAGTCTTGTCAAGGAATCGAATAAACAATTAGAAAGAAAAACGAAAGGGTATGATGTTCCATTTCCACATCTTTTTATTAATTTGGTGTCAGTTGTATGATTCTTTTCTAGTGTGGAATTGTATCTCTCTTAGTTGGAATTTGAGTAAAAGAAACTGGTTTAAGTTCAAATATCTTTCAGATAGGAAATGATTTTGACTATTACAAGTCCTGTTTTCAAAAAGGGTTTAACTATGAAACAGAAAAAACTAAAGAACCCGCAGAATTAAAGGGAGATAACCATCTTACCAGCTTGAGAAAGCACCCAATTATCGTCATTGGAGAGTTGAAAGGCATTGTAACCGAGTAGCCCCCTCGCCTCGGCATAAGAAACCTTAGCTTTAATGGCTTCCACATCATCAAAATTGATCCAAATCGATCCAATTTTGCAAAAATTGACCACATAAGTAGAATTATACAAAGATTCAACGCCATAACCGTAATTTTGAATGAATGATTTGATTGACTTAAAGCCCATTGAACCATCAATTATGACAGCCGGCCCTGAAGCTGGTGAACCAATGTCATTGTCACCAGATTTAACAAGTGTCCATGCAAAGCCATGGTAAGGCAAACCTAAAACTAGTTTGTCAGCAGAAAATCCTTTGTGTAACCATTCCTTTATACTATTATTATGTTAAGAAAATGGGGTCCAATCTCATGTAAGTGATTTTGGATCAAGTAAAAGTCATGAGCTTTAATCTTTTATTTTACATAGAGCCCTAGCTACTTAATAAAAAAGAGGTGGGGTTGTTTTAAGGGTGTGTCGAAAACCAAGTAGAGAAAAAAAAGTCAAAAAAAGCAGAGAAAAAAGAGAAGAGAGAGTTGGTTGAACGGAAGTCAATCCATGGTCCGATTGAGTTGAAATCTTGTCAGGAGGTTTATGATTCAGAGTTCTACATTCTGAACGGTGAAGATCGGATTTGAAGCTCTCTAGGAACAAATCCAATGTGTATTTGTTGAGTCACTTATTTGGTGAGATTTCTCCAATTGTTTCTCTAGTTGTTGTTTAGCTCTAGTTTTAGGTAGAAAAAAACTTTGTATACCTATTATTTGATAGTGAAAATTTTTTTGGTGGTCCGTGATGTTTTCCCTCTACACTTGAGGGTTTTTCACATAAATCTTGGTGTGCTTTATTTTTCTTACGTTTTTTTATTATTGATTGTTGTCTATTGCTTCTGTATTGTTGTGATTATTACTTCAGGAGTAACAAGTGATATCAGAGCGATGGTTATTTTAAGACATCAATACAAAAGCAACCCAAGATAGAAGTAAATTTTGTTTGAGATCATGGAGCGTGATACATGTTCCATGATAAAATTAACAGCATCGAATTATTCAATTTGGAAGCCTATGATAGAGGATCATCTATATTGCAAAGATTTGTATGAGCCAGTATTGGGTGATTCGACTAAACTCGCAGATATGAAATATGAAAGTTGGAAAAAACTAGGTAGAAAAATACTGGCTACAATAAAAAAATGGGTTGATATCAGCATGTTCCATCATGTAGCGCAGAAGTCAGATGCTCGCATTGTTTGAAAAAAATTGACAGCATTGTATGAGAGAAAAACATGTATGAATAAAGTTATGCTTGTTAAAAAGCTTACAACTTTACAGTACAGGGATGGACGATCTGTTACAGAGCACTTGAGTAATTTTTAAGATATATTTAATCGGATGACTACTATGGTGCTTAAGATGGATGATGAAATGAAGGTGTTATTTCTTTTGAGTTCATTGCCAAACAACTGAATACTCTAGTTGTGACTGTTCTTAATTTAGCTCCTGATTATAAGGTGACATTGGAGATGGTAAAGGATAATATACTTATTGAAGAAGCAAGACGAAAAGATATAGACCCTGAAAATCAAGCTCTGATCACAGAGAACAGGGATAGAAACATTGACAGAGGTCAGGACTCAAAAGGCCGTGGTAAGTCTAAACATAGATTCAAGTCTAGAGGTAAAGTGAAGTATTTCTATTATGGTAAGGCATGTCATATAAAATAAAACTGTAAAATCTTGAAGTAAGAGCGAAAATATGAGAAAGATAAGAGTTCAGATGATGGTAATGTTATAGCAGTGAGTTTAAATAGTGATTCAATTACTTTGATTTGTACATATGGTGATTGTAATCATGTTAGTGATCCCGACATTGAGTGGATAGTTCACACAGGATCGGTATATCATTATATTCCTAAGAGAGAATTGTTTACAACTTATAAAGCAGGAGACTTTGGTTGTACTAAGATGGAAAACAAGAGTGTGTCGTAGATTATTGGGATTGATGATATTGTTGTACAAACGAATACATGCTACATGTTGACTTTGAGGGATGTCAGACATATTTTAGATATGAGAATGAACTTGCTTGTTATTAATATCTTTGATAAAGAGGGATATGAAAGTCGATAAAAGAATGGACAGTGAAAGCTTCTCAAAGGATCTATGGTAGTTGCAAGAGAAAAATTATACTGCACAATGTATAAAAGATGGATACAATTGAACGGTAACCAAGTAAATGCCATTGAAGATGATGCTTCAGCAAACTTGTGGCATAGGAAGCTGGCACACATGAGTGAAAAAAGGTTACAGGTTTTGGCAAAGTAGTCTCTTATTCCCTTGACCAAAGGTATATTTCTCGATTCATGTGATTATTATTTGTTTGGTAAGCATCATAAAGTTTTTTTTCGTAAAAGTTCTTAGAAAAAAGAAAATAGATTGGAAATAATTTATTCTGACGTATGTGGTCTCATTAAGATTGAGTCATTAGGTAGTAGTAGATATTTTATACTTTTATTGATGATACTTCACGTAAGACTTGGGTATATATGTTAAAATACAAAAGTCAAGTACTGCAGTATTTTCAAAAATTTTATGCCATGGTTGAAAAGATGACAGGGTTACCTTTCAAGTGTATTCGAACTGATAATGATGAAAAATACACATCTAAAGGCTTTGAAGAGTATTGTTCAAAACATGGGATCAGGCATGAGATGATAGAATTTGAAACACCGTAACATAATGATATAGCTGAAAGAATGAATTATACCATTATGAAAAAAGTCAGATGTATGTTGAGGATGGCAAAATTACCAAAGCCATTCTGAAGTGAAACAGTCAACACAGCTTATTACTTACTTAACAAGTCACTATCAGTTTCTTTAGACTTTGATATTTCAGAAAGAGTGTGGACAGGGAAAGATACTTCATACTCTTACTTGAAAGTTTTTAGGTGTAAAGCATTCATGTATGTGTCGAAAGAGCAGAGATCAAAGCTTGACAGTAAAGCCACACAGTGTGTGTTTGTAAGATATAGTGATGAAAAATTTGACTACAGGGTATGAGATCCAGTAAAGAGAAAGATAGTCAGAAGCAGAGATGTGGTCTTCATGAAAAAAAAACTATAGCAGACTTTGAGAAAAATGAAAAGACTACACGGGTTACTGTTGAGTGTGATATTTCAACATCGACAGAGATTTTACAAGAAAAAGTCACAGATGGTGGAAATGAGCAAGAAACAAAATTTAGGGATATGAATGAGCCAGTCACAGTTGGTGATGAGTCAGATGTAATTAATTTTGAGTAGAAAAAGCAATCTTCTCTACATGAGAATGTTGAACAAGGGGAGCTACCTTCGACATCAAGTGATATAGAGTCTCAGCCTAGGAGATCTACTAAAGAGCGAAAGTCATCTATCAGGTATCCAAGTTCATATTTTATTTTAGTTACTAGTAAAATAGAGCTAAAAAGCTTTCAAGATGTGCAGGCTACTTCGGATAGAGAGCACTGGTTAAAAGTAATGAAAGAAGAGATGAAATCATTACGAAATAATGGTACTTATTATCTTGTTAAGCTTTCAAAAGAGAAGAGGTCATTAAAAAATAAATGGATGTTCAAGTTGAAAAAAAGATGGTAACAAACTAGTGATGTACAAAGCTCGATTGATAGTAAAAAGTTTTTCTCAGAAATCAGGCATCGATTTTGATGAGATTTTTACTCCAGTTGTAAAGATGAGTTCTATTCGAGTGGTACTGAGATTAGCAGCTAGTTTGAATCTTGAGTTTGAGCAACTTGATGTTAAAAGTATATTTTTACATGGTGATTTGTAGGAAGACATTTATATGAATCAACCTGAGGGTTTTGAAGTGAAAGAAAAAGAGCACTTAGTTTGTAAATTAAAAAAAAAGCTTGTATGGCTTGAAACAAGCTCCGTGACAGTGGTACAAGAAGTTTGATTCTTTTATGGTGAGTCATAGCTATAAAAAAACAGCAACGGATTCTTGTGTGTATATTAAATAATTTTTTAATGGTAACTTCATTATCCTATTATTATATTTTAATGATATGTTGATTATAGGATAAGATGCTAGTATGATTTGTAGGTTGAAAGAATAATTATCTAAGTCTTTTGATATGAAAGATTTAGGTCCAGCAAAGCAGATTCTTGGTATGAAAATTATCCAAGATAGAAGAGCTGGAAAGCTGTGGTTGTCATAGGAAAAGTATGTTGAACGAGTGCTTGGTAGATTCAACATGCAACATACCAATTCAATTAGCAGTCCACTTGCCAACCATTTTCATCTAAATAAGAAATCTTATACAGTGTTTAAGGAAGAGCAACTAGCTATGTCTAATATTCTTTATTCTTTCGTAGTCAGTTCTTTAATGTATCTTATGGCTTATACAATACCTAACATTGCTCATGCAGTTAGTGTAGTGAGCAGATTTTTTTCTAATCCGAAAAAAATTCACTGAAAAGTAGTGAAATGAATTTTTAGATATTTGAGGGGTACCTCAAAAATTATGCTTGACTTATGGAGTTTCACAACCAGTTCTAAAAGGATTTACTGATGTTGACATGACAGGTGATCTTGATAGTAAGAAATCTACTTCAGGGTATTTATTCACTTTTACAGAAAGAGCTGTATCTTGGTAATCTAAGTTACAGAAGTGTGTTGCTTTATTAACTACAGAGGCTGAGTATATTGCAACAATCAAAGTATGTAAAGAATGCTTTGGATGCAATATTTTTTTCTTGAATTGAGGTTGAATCAAAAAGAGTATGTGATATTTTATGATAGTCAGAGTGCTTTAGATTTGAGTAAGAATACCATGTACCATGCTAGAACAAAACACATTGATGTTAGATACATTGGTTATGTTCAGTAATTGAAGAACAGCAGATGTTGTTAAAAAGTTCATACTGATAAGAATGTAGTAGATATGTTGATTAAGATACTTCTTAGGAAAAAACTTGAATTTTGTAGTAACTTGGTCGGAATGAATTCCTTGGCCAAGGTAAGTTTCAAATGAAACTACTATGGTGATGAATCTCCTCCTAATGAGGTTGAAAAGGGAGATTGTTAGAAAAATAGGGTCCAGCCTCATGTAAGTGATTTTGGATCAAGTAAAGGCCATGGGCCTTAATCTTTCATTTTACACAGAGCCCTAGCTACTTAATGAAAAAAAAGTGAAACTGTTTTAAAGGTGTGTAAAAAACCAAGTAGAGAAAGAAGAAAAGCCAAAAAAAGCAGAGAGAAAAAAGAGAAGAGAGAGTTGGTTAAACAAAAGTCGATTTGTGGTTTGATTGAGTTGGTACTTTATCAGGAGGTTTATGATTCAAAGTTCTACATTCTGAAAGGTGAAGATCGGGTTTGAAGCTCTCTAGAAACAAATCCAATGTGTATTTATTGAGTCACTTATTTGGTGAAATTTCTTCAATTATTTCTCTAGTTATTGTTTAGCTCTAGTTTTAGCTAGAGAAGAACTTTGTATACCTATTATTTGATAGTGAAGATTTTTCTGGTGGTCCATGATTTTTTCCTTCTACACTGGAGGGTTTTCCACGTAAATCTTAGTGTGCTTTATTTTTCTTACATTTTTTTATTATTGATTGTTGTCTATTACTTCTATATTGTTGTGATTATTGCTTCAGGTGTAACACATCAGTGTTAGTCCTACTCAACGGATCATATAAAGCGACATGAACACTAGTAAAGCTTCAACTGTTGGCACATAGTAGTCATATGCTATAATATTTACCCAATCTAGGTTTTTCTTTGTAGAATCAATAGGATAACTCATTAAGTTGACAGTTGGCATGCTTTGAGCCGACATAGTTAATAGCAACTATGTCTTACCAGAGTTTCTTAACTCAAAAGCTACCTCAGCTTGCCATTCATCCAAAAAAGCTCTCAAACTGGTCATGTTGGTGCTATTTCTAAGGACAACCCCACAAAGGTCCAGGCCATGAAAGCCATAAAGCCTGGCTATTTTTACGAAAGATTTAATGAAAGATTTTTTATTGGAAGTTTGATTAATCATCAAAGAAAAGGTTGTTGACTCACTTTTTCCAACCAAAATGGATAGAAGTGTAGTAATCGATGCATTTTTTAGTTTTAGAATGTTGGTGAAGTTAGAGAAGGGTTGTTCATTTGAGGAGTTGATTTGAAATTGGTAGGAAGTAGAATTTATAAAAGTAAAAGCGTAAAAAAGATGAGTGAAAATAGCAGAATTTATATCAAAAATAAAAAAGTTAGTAGAAGAATCCCAGTAACCAGCTTTGATCTATGTTTGTGAGCTTGAGCATTGCAGTTTGAACGAGAGAAACATGAGGGGAAGAAGGAGGTAGATGTCATGCCTCAGACCAAAACGCAACACTACCATATTATCTTGAAGTAAAACCTTAAAGTAATACGAAATTTTTTTCTTAATCATTCTAAAATTCTTCAATAAACTGATATAGTCTGTCAAGTAAAATACATATATTTAATCTAACAATGATGCATCTCTATATATCTAAATACCAGCCATATAAAAATACAAAATCGTTTCATAAGATCTTATTGACCAACAATATCTCCAATGCCCAAGTAATTTTTTTAATTTGATCCTCTAGCTCTCTTAAGACTAAGCAAACCTATTATTTCAATCGTTTGAAAAGAAAAAGTAAAACGTGAATGAGCAAACCACAGCTCAATAAGTATAGGCTCATACACCTTATCGAATTAAGTATTTTTTTCATACATATTATATAAACTATTCAAAACATTCATCAAATTATAATATCAAAATATTTTAAAAATCATCTTTCTATCAAACATTTCATCGATCATAAATCAATATAAAAACATGTCAATTTATAAATCATTGCAAAATACTTTATCATTTGAATATCATAATCAAACCAAATCATGGATCAATTATTAAAAATTATCGTAAATCATCATCATCATAAATCATCATTATCATTCATTTATCGTTAGTTATGATCATTGCTATAACTCATGACATTGGCTGTATCGATAATTTCATCATCGTGATCATTGCTAACTATTATAACTCGTTAGCCAAGGTTTTATGTCACGAGCTGAAACTCAAACTCCAGGCCCGCGCGACTTCAGAACTCGGGTATCCACTCATCCTATGTTTCAGATCAGTTTACCAGTCACGGTTCATACTCTTTTGAGGTATTGTCCGCTTTGACCCCTTTGGCCTCATGGTTTTGTCTTATAAAAGGTACCTCATAAGGAGAGAAATGTATGAACCCTTATATTTCATAGCTAACTCTAGTACATAGTCGATGTAGGATTTTTGACTTCACTCTATGATCGTAACATTCTCTTTCACTCCAATGGAGGCCCACCATCCTTGGTGGCACATCGCTAGTACTCCCAGAGCTGGCTTTGATTTCACTTGTTACGAGTTGAAACTCAGCCTCCAAGCCTATGTGACTCTAGGACCTGGGTATCCATTCATCTAACTTTTCAGATCAGTTTATCAGTCATGGTTCACTTCTTTGTGAGGTATTTTTCGTTCTGACCCCTCTGACCTCACGATTTTATCCCATAAAAGGCGCCTTATAAGAAAGAAAATGTGTGAACCCTTGTATTCCATAGCTAAGTCTAGTACACAGCTTATGTGAGATTCTTGACTTCACTCCAGGACCTGACACTTACGTTAACTACTATTACCCGTTAGCCAGAGTCGTATGATCATATCTTTGCAAACTACTATTACCCGTTAGTTAAGATTATAAAACTAATTCTGGTGTCGATGATCTCATTTTTCAAAAATTGTAAAAGCGTAGCTATTATAAAATCGTTCTTTAAATATAAATCATTTTCTTATTTTATTCATTAGAGTGATCCAGCATTTACATAAAAAAATACAAAATAATCATATGCTTGATCTTATTTTCATACATTGAAAATAATGAAATAAAACATTATTCATTTAAAAACTTACTTATATATATTAAAAAACAAGCAAAGTGTATGAGATTCTACTTGCCTCATTTCGTTTTCACCATTTAGTTTTTCTCCCAAAATAATTAATGCCCTATTTAAAATCATTTCAACATTATAGTAATTAATCAACTCATTTGAGACCACTTATACTAAAACAACTAAGTTAAACAAGAAATAACTCAAGTAACTAATTCCGGTAGCCTATGCTACTTTCATTAAAACGATCATATCTCAAGATATCAAACTTAAAATTAAAATCTTTTTAATGTTTTAGAAACTAGACTCGATAAGCTTTCTAATCATATATTAACCATCTCGTGATTCCTTGTGAATTAATTATAATAATTTTTGAAATCTACATCAGATGCTATTGCCAGACAGCCTGTATACCTTCTAATAAAAATTACATATTTATTCATAGGAAACTCCAAATTCGATTCTGCTTCTTTTGTTGGAAAGTGGACTCAATTAGCTTTTCAAACATATATGGCTTAATATGTAAATCCTTGTATAAAAATTAAGACAAATTTTAAAATTCAACTCTGATGCTGTTACCTTACAGCCTGCATATCCTTAAGTAAAAATTAGACAACTCTTCGTAAAAAACTTGGATTCGACTTTCGTTTATTTCATTAGAAAATATATTCAACATGCTTTCCAACGATATATAATAATCATAGCAATAATTTATTCATTAGTATAAAATTTTATTTTATTCACTATTATAGATCATAACATTTCATCTAAAAATAAAATTTCTACTTCAATCTTTAAAATCTTAAATCCCTATTTTCAGCTTTTAAACTCCATTCAATAATCATCAATAAATCTTAAAAACATGAAATAAACAAAGCCCAATAATTTACTCAAATAAATCATAAAGATTAATAAAAGATTTTATAATTTTTCTTGATTTTTCTCTTAGAACTTCAACCATAAATAATAGCGGCCAATATTCAATATGGTATATCTCTTAAACAAAAAGATAGTATATACTTATTTTTAGAAGATTAATTTGATTGTAGTTTTTGATTTTGAATTTTATATTTGATTTTGAATTTTATATTTGATTTTTATACTCTCCAATCTTAAGAAAAACGAGAAAAAAAAACTATATATTTTTTTATTTCACGATAACTAAACTTTTTTATATAATATTTTAATTTTTTTAATTAAATAATATCATAATAAATTAATAAATTTTTATATTAATCTAGCTCAATTATTATTTGAGTTAGATATTACAGTAGATGGGTTTAGAAGATGGGTTTAGAAGCCATCGAAAGAAGCAAGGTCTTGCCAAGAAAGTAGAAAGTACACGTTTTTATAATTTGTTAAGCAAGATGCACATGTCTCTTGACTACATGTAGATTACGTAAGAAAAATAATATTCTTTTGGCGACAGTCGTTGGCCGACAATATACGGTATGTATTGAAGATTTTTTATGGCAATTTCACGGGACATGTCTGTCGAGTATTGCAGAAAAATGGAAGTGTTCAAAAAGACTTTTGTTAATGTCTTCCAATCTCTGATTTAAGAGTTACTAAGTTGAATTTTAGAAGCCAAAGAGAGCTTTTCATACAGATAGACTTTAGGTAGGGATAGCTGTCTATTCCATTTGACAGGTGCCACCACTTGGGTCCCTTTCTCTAGCCCTTAAAACACTTAACCGGCCTACGTTCAAATCACAAAAAATCCTCTTTATGCAATTTATTGTTCCTATTTTCTCTCTTCCCTTAGAGTAATGGGTACTTGCAGCATGTGGAAACTCAAATCAAAACTAAAGGGTTTGAAACCTCTGAAAAACCTATGATGGAATAAGCCTTTTGCCCATCTGTTTTGATGAATGGTACGTGAGAGAAAGGAAAAAAAAAAAGATGCTAGAGGCTGTGATTTTTATTGATCAGGATCGAATTTCTTAACCATTTGATAAGAAACCAATGTGCCTTCGGTTTCATATTGGATCAAGTTTCGTGTAACCCTTCACCTTAGATGAAAATAGAAAATAAACGTGGAAAACAGTTCGGAAACGGCCATTTTCAAGGCTTACCAATTTCCGAATTGGCTACTGACTAATGAAGCTTTCCATTCCAAGTCTACATGAAGATCGTTGCTTGGTTCCAAAGCATACCCTCTACTGTCTGAACATTTGTAATTGGCTTTTGGCTTACAACGGTAAAAAATGGAGGATAAAACCTATATGAAGTTATATAAGTGGAGTTCGTGAAATTTTTTATTAAAAATAAATAAATAAAAATTTTGATAAAAAATTTAAATTAATAAATTAATAAAATTTATTATAAAAATAATAATATATAAAATATTATTTAAAATATTAATTATAATTTAAATTTGATCGATATTTATTTAACTATAAAAATTTATTAATATTTTTATTAAAATATTTATTTAATAAATATTTCAAAAAATTTTAAAATTTATACGTTGATTTATATAATAAAATCTTTTAATCTATTAATTTTAATTTATTTATTTTCAATAAAAAATTTTACGAATTTTACTAATGAAATTTCATGTAAGTTTTTCCAAACGCTGAAAGTGAAAAGAAAATTTGTTTCATGCTTGGGCATTAGGGCTCTATTTTCAAGCCGATTATTCATGAAAGGTCTGTTGTTTTTTTTGGAAGTTGGAACAGTCTGGAAAATGAAAACCCAAGGTCTCTGGCCCAAAAGATTTACGAGAAGCAGCCCAGCTACCATGGAAGCATAAGCTTGCTTATTAGCAGTTTAGCACCTCCACCAAAAAGAAAAATGGAACCCAGATCATTGGTTTGAATGGTGTTGTTCAACCCTCTATAGCCAAAAATGTCTTATTGTTATTGATGGCATAACCTTTTTAATCTATCAAGTTGGACGAACTGTGTAAACCATAGTCCTTTGAGGAGAAAAGAGACTGGAACTGTGGAACAAATTCTATTAATGAATTTCACATGCAAAGCCTAAACTCTCACCCAGCAACCACTTCTGAAAGTGTAGAATCATCAACTGAACATATTTCTACCTACAATGCAGATCTCTTTTCCTCATCGTCATTGCATTTTGCCGAGAAAGCAGGCCTCTTTGGAGTCGCCATTTGTGTGTTTTCATTTTTCAGCATTGAAGAGACATCCAACATAGTAGGGCCTGTCATTTGCATTTTCCTGGACACACAGTACAGCTATTTGAATGCATCTCATGAGTTTGCAGGCTGAAGTTCTGTCATCCAATGAGGGATCCATAAATTCCAGGCAGGTCATACGCCTCAAATCATGACATATATCATGAAACTTGCAGCTCAATTAACAGAAATACAGAATATATTCATTCACCACAATGTTAGTATAAAAATAGATGCAATCAAGTCCTTCGCCTCTTGGTCTACAGGCTGGATCTCCTCATCTTTCCCCCTTATAAGTGCTACGCCCTCCCTTGAACCCAAAAAAAAAAAAGAAGAAGAAGAAGAAGAAGATGTAATCAATAAAACTTACAAAATCAAGCAGACTTAAAACATTTATCCAGCCCATATACAATGGCATTCCTCTTTCCACTTATAACTTACAAAAGTAGAACCTCAAATGGGTACATATCAGATTTGAGAGAGTACCATATATAAACGAAACTTTATAGATAAAGTTTGTGAACTTCCTTATAAGAACTTAGTAAATAAGAATTAAAATAAAAAATCAAAACTAATAGATAGAAATATCTTATCACATAAATCAAACGTGCAAAATTAAAAATTTTTTTTTATAAATTTTGATGTATTTATTAAATAGATATTTTTAATAAAAATATTAAATTTTGATATATTTATTAAATATATATTTTTAATAAAAATATTGATAGAATTTTAATTGTCGAATAAATATTAATAAAATTTAAATTATAAATAATATTTTTAATAATTTTTTATATATTATTGATTTTCACGTTAAATTTTATCAATCTATTGAATCAAATTTTTTATTAAAATTTTTATTTACTTATTTTTAATAATAAATTTTATGAATTCTATTTATAAAACTTCCTGTAATGTTTTATTCTCTCCAACACATTCAAGAGGAACGTTACCACTGCATTAATTGACTAGTCAAAAAATTTAATGGTTCAGCATTTACTAACAATGTTCTTGTTTTGAATGGTCAACTGTCAAATAGCTTTGTTTTGAATGGACTTGGCACTTACTATGCCCAACAATACCACTTGTGTTTGCTTCAAGTCCTTATTTTGCTAAAATTCTTGTCATACCAAAATCTGATATTTTAGGCTTCATATCAGCGTCCGGCAAAATGTTGCTAAAGTATTCTTGAGAGATAGAGAGCCCTTTAAATGATCTCAACACGGTTTTCTCCAGTCCAATAAAAGCTTTCTAAGGGGGTCTACATCATAACAGGTTATACTCAATCAGTTAAATAACCATTCAAAGAATCTAACTTAAAACACAAGTTGCAAGCTAATGCACATGATTTTCAATGCAAATTGCCAATCAATATTGACTCATCAGTTATTGTATTTGACGCAAAATAGATCAGGGCAGACCAAAAAGCAAGCAGTCCAGGCTCTTATTCGGCATGCACTCTTATATCAGCACATGTTCTTCTTTATCTATGAAGAATCCCAAAACTCTTAACAAGATTTACATGCTGTAATTTTGCTGTGAGCATAACTTCATTCTTGAACTCCTCAAACCACTGGGTAGACGTTTTTGAGAGTTGGGGCAGGAAGAGAAGTCCCTCCCGTAACGTGTTTGATATGTTTCTTTCAGCAAACAGTGTTTTCATGTCTCGTCAATATTCGTTTGCACGTCGTTTTTCAACCTCAAAAGTCTGAAATACAAGTCAATAATGCAATTGCAAAGTTCTTTGACTTTTTCTTTGATTTTGACCTGAGCGGGATTGAGTTAGCGGATTCTGCGGAGTGCAGATTACCAGTTTAAATGCTGTCGGCCCGAGTGGAAAGGACTCGGTTTAAGTTTTTTTTGGACGGTGGATTGATTGTGATTAAATTAAAAAAAATAAAAATTTTTTATTATAATTAAAATTAAAAAATTATTATAATTATGTTTAAAAAATTTTAATAAAAAAATTATTTTAATTTAATTTTATTAAAATTAATATTTAAATTTAATTAATATTACGATAAATTTAATCACATCTAATCAAAATACGGCGAAATGTAAACGAGACTTAAACCGCTGCCCAGTCGGGCAATTTATGAGCTGTACTTGGACTAACCGAGCCTCAAGTTAGAGGTGCCTTGAAGTCTATGCAGATTAAACAGACAAGGGCTCGGATGCAAGCACACCTTTTTTTTCCATTTAATGCCCGATGATGCGCACACAACACGATAAGTACGATGAACCCTAACGTGTGTGTGTAAATATATATATATATATATATAAAATATAATATAATATAATATAATGTAATATAATTTTTTTTTAATTAAACGTTTGTGAGCATGATAAGCTATCCGTGCTATGAAATTTTTATCTCATGAAAATATGTAACAATAATGTCAAATTATATCCTATAATTTTAAAATTAATTGTATGAAAAGTTTAAAAAAAAAATTAAATTATAATTTTGAATCTTCTTGTATTATTTATTTTTATTAAAAATAATTTTTTCATTTATTTTCTTAACTATTCCTTATAAATATGGCGTGAAAAATAATAATATTATTGATTTTAGAAATTACAAATTTTTTTAGTAACATCATAGGGGTTTAGGTTTTTAGTGATATTTTTTTAACATTTAGTGGTATTTATAAATGCCACTAAAAGATTTACAGCATTTGTAAAAAATGTCAGTCAGAGTACCAGCTATACATGCGTCGAAAAAAATAACGACGTTTTCTATAAAATTCAATTATATTAGTAGCGTTTATATGTGAAAATTACCGTTATTTTAACGGCATTCGTATATTTGAAATACCTCTAATTTAGTAGTGTTTTTATCATAAAAACGTCACTAATATAGTAACATTTATATGATAAAATATCGCTGTATTAGTGGCATTTGTATATAAAAAATACTACTATTTTAATGGCATTCGTATCTTTAAAACGCTGCTAATTTAGTGATATTTTTATCAAAAAAATATCGTTAATTTGGTGGTGTTTTTTGATAAGAATACCGCTACATTTAGTGGCATTTTATGGTATGGTAAAACACCATTAAATTATTCATTTAGTGGTGTTTCAGAATGTGAACGCTGCAAAATTAAGAAATTTTAATTTTTTTTAAAAATATTCTGTTAATATTTATTATTTTCATTAATAAGAAATGTTAAAATAAATAAAAACGAACTT
Organism: Durio zibethinus; assembly: GCF_047325235.1. Classification (NCBI taxonomy): domain Eukaryota; kingdom Viridiplantae; phylum Streptophyta; class Magnoliopsida; order Malvales; family Malvaceae; genus Durio; species Durio zibethinus. The sequence continues at coordinate 31,309,248 of NC_143167.1, read as the reverse complement.
AAATTTGAAAACTGAAATTAATAAATACTTAATTACATTCAAATATGCATATAATTAACACAAAGTTTAATAATTAGTATAATAACATTCAAATTTTTTTAATACATTAACAAAAAAAATTAAAATGTATGAAATTGATGACTACATGGATTTGAAAAACTACCATTTAATGAAAGAATTTTTTCACCTTGGTCACTAGTATGTTCAAGAACCTACTGAATAATACTATATAATTTTTAACACTTCATAATAAGCTTTATTATATAAATATTTACTAAATATAATACTTGAGTTGGTAGACCACCGAGATTAGTTTTTGAAAATTATTATTGCACAAAATTCGTAAGATGATCGAATTGATTATACAACTACGAAAATTTTGCACACTCTTGCTCCATTCTAACACGTTTTCCTCAATTTTGGCATACTCTTGTTCTCTTTCTGCTTTCATTTGCTGAAAACATTATAGTATAGTTTGCAACTCTTCTCTCAATATCAAAATATCTCGCGAAGACTGACTTGCTGAGAATATAAATTGCTGAAAGCTATATCCATAATAGATAGATGGTGTTGGACCCAATCCAAGGCTTCAGACCCGTCCATGCCTCTTTTTTTCAGCAACTTTTATGAATATATGATTTTTTTAATTCTTGCATGTTAACAAAACCATCAGCTGCTACTTCAATTTCAGCAATCATTTTCACTTTCGTTTTCTCCTGTAAATTAGTCATATACAACTATAAAGTTTAATGATTAATTGACAATATGTTAAAAAGAGTAAATATTTACTTTCTATTAAAATACATATTACAAATTACCACAATTTTTTGTGTTTTGACATTCATGTAAGATCTGTATTTTTTTGTGTGTGTTAAGTAAAAAAGTTTCACACGTCTAATTTTTTATCCCATCTCAATCTCCTATATAAAAACATATGTTATTGTTAAATACATATCAACTGTAACTTATTCATGTATATCAAGCTTGTCAATCAAGTTAAAAATTTTTGAATAATTTTACTATTATGTATTTAATCTATCTAAATTGTTAAAATATAATATAATTGTAAAATTTTATTTTGACCCCTTAACAACACAATAGTCTTAAACAGACGCAAACAATAAAAGCATTTTGGTCTTTCACAGATATCGATCATGGTTACTAAATTCAATTATTTAGACAAGTTTACACCTCATGGATTGAAGCCATCCAAACTGGTCAAAGCCATCTAAAAGTTTAATTTGTATTTTTTTCTTTTAAAGGCAAAAATAGTCTCAAATAGATATAAACGATAACTTTTTCATACATATCAACCATAGAAATCAAATTCAATTAATCAGACAAGTTTATATCAAGTATTGAAGCTATCCAAACTATTAAAATAGAATAATAACAACAGTATTGTATTTTTACCTAAATAGACATAAACAATAATTTTTTCATACATATCAACCGTGGCAATTAAGTTCAATACTTTTGATAAGTTTAATATCATGTATTGAAACTATTAAAACTATTAAAATAGAACAATAATTGTTAATGTACATATTTACTTTTTAACAGCACAAAAAGTTCATTCATTAGAATAAGTTTAAAATTATAAACTTACTATTTCTTTTTACTTTTTTGCAAAACTTTTTGATCAATTTGTGTAGCTATATTTTTGTTGCTTTCTGCTACCAATCCTAATATGTTCTATTTTTTATCATAAAAAATAATTACGTATATGGTAGAAATACAAATATTATCAACTTAAAGCATAAAACACTTTCATTATTTCATTCTACTATACAAAGTTATAAATTAGTATCTCTTTTTTTTCTGTGAAAATTATCATAGATAAGATAAATGATTGTTGCTTCATAGCAATCTATGGTGGTAAATTCTAAAGAATCAATATAACTAGCCAAGTACTATAAGAAGTACTCATCATTTTAAATGATTTAAATCCATCAGATGCCAGTCCAAGCATAACATTTCGAGGATCAGACGCAAAGTCTGAAAAACCTAAAATGAAATTATTTTCATGCCAAAGAATCTGCAGGATGCCTCAATGATCCATTATCCATCTGCCTCTTATAACGTCACCTCATTGAATCTACAGTTTTGAAAGACATGAAGAGTCATTGAAGTCTTGGTATTAATGAAAAATAGCATAAAACCTTACAGACTTTTTTTTTTTATGTAGATTTCATCACCATCCTCATTTAACCATTCATCGGGGTTTTTATCTACCCAACGAGCAATACCACACAAATGATAAAATTCTTGATTTTTTCTATCACCCTAACACAACATGCAGTCATTGGGACAACTATGAATTTTTTCATATCCGAGACCCAAACCCTTGATTATTTTCTTTGATTCCTTACAAGATTCAGAGATTTTTGTCAAAATAAATATTTTTTTTATAAACTCTAATAATAAAGTTAGAGAGTTTCTCATCCATCCACATAAGTATTTAAAGTAAAAAAAAATGAACACAGAAAGATAACCTTGAATGTTTCGATCTCTCATAAAATTTTTCATTCATATCTTCAAGTAACTTATAAAACTTTGATGCTTTTTTTCTAGGTTATTGGTCACCTACACCTATCCCAAGTTCACCATATTCATTCGTTTCAACATTAGATTGATTAAATCCATTATTTTAGAGAAACGAATTACGAAAATGTTGGTTATGAATATTAAAAACATCTCATAACATACCTTTAATGTCATATATTATAAAAAGATCATATTAGGATTGAGGAGCCCTTGAAGTTGAATGAACTTTAGTGAAAGATCTTGAAAGTACAGACTCTTCATGAAAATACCAATTAATCTATCCAGAGACAAATCCAATACAAATTAAATGTTCGAAAATAACTTCACGCATTTATCAATTAATATTAGCACACTTCACATATGAGCATAATATCATATTATCTTCACTTGTATTCTCAAATGTAAAATTAAAAAAAAAAATTCACTCTTTCTCTGTACTCTTGACTTAATCTTGATTTTTGCATCCAACTTTTATCCATTTAGTACTTACTACATTATCAGACCAAATGTAGATAAATAATTTATATGAAAACGAACATGTAAAATACTTAAGTTTACTATGTTTCAAACAAAAGATAATAACAAGACAAGTACTTAAAGAAGACCAGAACTTTTTGTTGTGAAGTATTTTCTTAACTATCCTAGAATATTTGTAGTTGTGGTTCCATAATAAGGTAAAACAGGTTCAGAGAAAACCTAAAAAAAGAAAAAAATGAAAGGGAAAGGGAAAGGAAAGTGGATGATGAGTTCCAAATAGGTATTTAAGGAAGATGGGTTTTTGGAGAAAATTTTTAAACTAAAAAGAATATCTCGAATTGCAAAAGCTAAAAGAACAGTAGAATGAAGCAACAGCTAAAGTAAATAACTAATGAATAGTCGAAATAGGTTCTAAAAGAGAAAGCTCAAATGCTAAAAGACAAAGGAAAAAGAAAGTAAATTGTAATTGGTCTGAAAAAAAAATAGTAGAATAATAAAGATGAAGTTTGAAGTTGGTGATTGGATGCACTAAGTTTGGGGATAATTTAATTAGACCGAATTATTGAAGCCATTTACTAATAAAAACGCCTTCAATAATTTTCTCTTAAATATTTTTTGGGTATATTATAGGCACCTTCAATATTCTTGTAATAAAATTTTAAGGGGATTATTAAAGACGTTTATACACGAAAAACGTCTTCACTAATTTTTTTTAATTTTTGTGGTTTATTTATTAAAGATATTTTTTACATAATACGTCTTCAATAATTTCTTTCATTTTTATCAATGAATATCAGTAAAGGCAGTTTTTTACTAAAAATGCTTTCAACAATTTCCTTTATTATACGCCTACAATAATTTGTTTACATAATTATTGAAGATCTTTTTTGAAAAAAACGCCTTCAATAATTTTTAAAAAAAAATTATTTGAGATTATCAAAGGCGTCTTTTAGTAAAAAATGCTTTCAATATTCCACTGTTTAAATTTTAAGTGGCTTATTGAAAAAGTTTATTCTAGAAAAACACTTTCACTAATTCATTATAATTTTTTAAAGAATTTATTGAAGGGGTTTATTGCATTATACGCCTTCAATAATTTTTGTACATAATTATTAAAGATGTTTTTTGAGAGAAAACGCCTTCAATAATTTTCTTATAAAAATTATTTTAGATTATTAAAGGTGTCTTCTAGTAGAAAATTCTTTCAATATTGCACTACTAAAATTTTAAAAGGGTTATTGAATGCGTTTATTCCAAAAAAATGCCATCACTAATTCGTTCTAACTTTTGAAAGAATTTATTGAAGGCATTTTTTGCATTATACTCCTTCAATAATTTCTTTTTAAAAATTGTTTAGGATAATTAAATGCATCTTTTAGTAGAAAACGCTTTCAATATTTCACTACTAAAATTTTAAGTGGTTATTCAAGGTGTTTATTATAGAAAAACGCATTCACTAATTCATTATAATTTTTGAAGAAATTTATTGAAGGCATTACTGAAGGTGTTTATTCCACAAAAAATATCTTTACTAATTCATTATAATTTTTTGAAAGAATTTATTGAAGGTGTTTTCTGTAAAATATGCCTTCAATAATTCACTCATTTTGTTAATACAAAATTATTGGAGGTGTTTTTAGCATCATGCACCTTCAATATTTTTTGTACAAAATTATTGAAAGTATTTTTTTAAGGAAAATGCCTTTACTAATTTTCTTTAAAAAATTATTTGGGATAATTAAACGTGTCTTTTAGTATAAAACGCCTTCAATAATTTTAATCAGATTATTGAAGGTATTTTTTTGAAAAAAAATGCCTTCACTAATTTGCTCTAATTTTTTCAAGGAATTTATTGATGATATTTTTTGCATAATATGCCTTTAATAAATTCCCTCCATTCTTATCACGGGAATATTAGTCAAGGCGATTTTATACTAAAAATGCCTTTAATAATTTTTATACTGAATTATTGAAGACATTTTTTTACGAAAAATGCTTTAATAATTTTCTTTGAATTTTTTTTTTTGAGATTATTAAAGGTGTCTTTTAGTAAGAAATGCCTTCAATAATCTCCTAGTAAAAATTTTAAGAGAATTATTGAAGGTATTTTTTTCCAGAAAAATGCCTTCACTTATAATTTTTATATTCATTCCCTTGTCTTGAATATTGAAATCACAAACTGCTAGTACAGAGAATGATTAAAAGCTGTAATAATCAATTAAACCAAACCCATAAACACATTTATATCAGACTTTTAGTTTTTTTATCTTTATCGTCACCACTGACCTTCAACAACTCAACGATGCGCACATTTCTGTTTACCGATATGTCTTTATTTTTTTGTATACTATATTATTTATATTATTTGATAGAGATTTTTTTCCAGTTCTTTACTATTTATAAATGCATATATATTTTTATTCATTTCACCGTAACCATAGTCATCCAAGCACCTGTCATTGAATGTATGCTATTTATGTATAGTTATTTTTAAATATTATGGTTTACTGAATGGTATTGTGTGATATTATTTTGTTGAATGGTATTGTACGATATTGGTATGCTGAATGGTTTGCTTAATGGTTTACGAAATGGTTTGCTAAATGGTATTTTTGAATGGTTTTTTGAATGGTGTTTCTAAATGGTTTATTGAATGGTGTTTCTGAACACATTGCTGATTGGTTTACTGAATGGTGATTCTGTAGGTAATATGGTTTTGATTGTATTTAATTACGTATAGTGTTAAATTTAGACAGTCATTTTAGTATATTTCGTATAGTTATGATTAAAATCGTAAGTATTATAGACTCCGAACAATATAATTATCATTTTACTGAACATGCATAAGACACTTGTAGACCAAAAAAGAAAAGAAAGGAGATGAAATAAATAAATTAAAATGAGTGACACAAAAATTCAAATTGACTTCAATCAAAGTGGACAGCCTGTGTTTGAAAGAGTTGTCAAGTTGGCTATTCATATTGGTGCCGTAGTTCGTAGTAGCATTTCAATTATGTACACCAATTGATGACGAGTTCTTGATGATCTAAAAGATGATATATGGCAATCGGTTGTGGTATGTTTATTCAACTATTTTATAAAATTTGTTAAATAATCATTTAATTGAAATTTAATGTGTTCATACTAATTGTGTTAAAGTATTTAGGAACGGTTTGACATCCCAATTGATTATAAAAAAATTGTGTTACAATCTACTGAAAAAGCATTCAAAAACTTTAAAAGCATATTGACAACCCAATATATTTTACAACTCGCTGATCAAGGTAATGTATTGGCTATTCCACCTATGTCATATGCATATATAATAAGTGTTAAAGATTGGATAAATTTTATTCTAGATCGACTATCAAAAGATTTTTCAGTACGTAAACCCATTAACAAAAAAATTATTTATAAGATTTTATACAATATATTCAACATCTTCATATGTGATTGATGTAATTTCTTTTTTTGTAAAAAATCAAAGAAAACCAACGAAACATTTGGGCCAAACAAATATATCACCATCGGACAGCACCAAACAAATATATCACCATCGGACAGCAAGAAAGGGATATGCAAATGTGAAGTATGAGCTTGTAAGTATTCACACACTTGTTTTATACTTATTAATGAATATTTATGAACATTCATTTCATAGATTCTGATTCTTATATTATAATAATTTAATAAGAATCAATGAGCTCTAGAACTAAAGTTTCTAGATAGGATATTTGGAAACAAAGATATTTGATGAATGATGGATCATTTGCAGATGAAGTAACTGAAGAAATGGCTAAAAAGATTGTATGTATAACTACTTGTTTAATATCATGTATGATTGGCATTGTGGTTGTATGCATGACTCTATACTAGCTTATATAGATTTGTTATTACAGCCCATCTTATTATTGTTTTTCAGGATAATTATGCTATCAAAGTTAAATCCGATGAACTTGCAACCCAATATGGCGAAGATCCATTGTCTTTACCATTGAAAGCTAAAGAAATACCTCGTCAAGTTTGTGGGATTGGTAAATTTGTGTTGCCATTAAAGTTTTTTAGTAATCAACCAAAAACTTAGTGAATGATAAATGCACAATATGAAGCAATTATTGAGCAACAATAACAATGACTTGATGATTAGGAGCAACGCATCAATGACCAACAGCAAAGAGTCATTACTTTGGAGGTTATGTTAGCAACAATGCAGCATCGCATGCCTGTAAGCTAATCGAATAGCATCGTCCACGTAAGACAAGCTTCCGTTACAAGTCAAGTAAGAAACCCAACTTCTGTTACCAGCTATGAAGTATGATTTTATTAATAAGTTTAATATTAATTAATTTATTATATTTATTGATTTAATTTTAATACTTATATTTCATTATATATTGTAGCAGGATGTTGAGACTCAAAGTATGAACCCTTGCTCAGGGTACCATACATGAGTTATCTAATTATTTGCTCAATCATTTATCCAAAGAAAACTGTATAACCATTGAGTCTGAGGAAGGATTATTTGATAAACCATCATTTTCTTACATTAATATGGATGAGGTTAAAAAATTTTGTGAACTGGATGAAATATCAGCTGTTGATATTATTTCTTATATGAGGTTAGCTTATAAACACAAATATGCATACTTAATATGTATTAATCTATATTATGATGTAATACTAACTAGTATTATTGATTGTTATCGCGTAACTTTCTATATAGAGAGTTCAATGCGAGACAGTTGACCCATAAATTTAGATTCATTGACCCTAACTTCATTATTGAGCAAAGTGACATGTCACTTTTCATGCTACTCATGTGATTGAATGCATGAAAAAATCAGCTGATTATTATTTGCTCTCGTATAATGCACAATAAGTTATATTCATACAAATAATTATTTCAACCTTATCCAATTTTGATATGATACCTAATTTGAGTATATCATTCTTATTATTTTGTAGTCGTAATTGGGTGCTTATTGTGATTGACACCAAATTCTTAACGCCATACTTACTTAATTCAGCTAATCCAACGGCGATGCCTAACTCCGAAATTTAAACTTTTATAAAGAGGTATTACATGTTATTATATTATATATCTTCTATTTCTTCATAAGCAATTTTATTTATGTATTAAGTAAATTTTTTCTTTTCAATTTAGGGTAATATATGCATTCAATAAGAAGGCAAAGAAAAAATGGATGTCATTATCGGTAAATATGAAATTTATTCTTTTATGTTGAGATTGTGTTGATAAATATTTGTTAAACCCACTCAATTTAATTTTCAGGTATTTCGTTAACCTGAAAATACTGAATGTGGATATTATGTCCTTCATTTTATACGGAAGATAGTTTTATATGATTTTATGATCACACCATTCAAGGTTAGTATAAATTTTATAAAGTTATTATATCTTCAAAAAAATAAAAAGCTAAATTATGTTCTCATTTATTAACATTTACTTTTGATTTTTTTTTTAGTGGGAGAGTAAAGAAAGCTTCACGGTAAAAGAATTTGATGAAGTCTGTAAAGAATGATGTGAGTATATATTATCATTTATTGATAAACCTTAAGGTTGGACATTGCTGGTTGAATGTAAATATATGAAGATCATTTATTATAATGTATTTAACATGGCATGTTGAATGGATAATTTAAGTTTGTAGATTGGGGTATTGATTTAATATTATTGCTATATATTGTTTTATATGAATAAACATATATTGAGTACGATTATTTGAGAAAAATATATTAATATGACAACGTTATCAATTTTAAATTTAGATGTGTGGTCAATTTATTGAAACACAACAATGTTCATAATATAAATTTCAAAATGTAATTCGTAGTATCACATATATAAACCAAATATTTTTTGGATATAAACCTATAACTGACTTCAAATGTTTTATGAGTATAAACCTACAACTGACTTCACATATATAATTAAACCAAAGTTTTTTTGATGAGATTACTGAAGGCGTTTTTAGCAAGAAAACGCCTTGAATAATCTTTAACAAAATGTTATTGAAGGCGTTTTTGACCAAAATCGCCTTTAATAATCCAACTTAAAAATTTATTGTGTGGATTATTAAAGGTGTTTTACGCCAAAAACGCTTTCAAGAATCCGCTCAAACTTTTCTGTATGAATTATTAAAAGCGTTTTTGACTAAAATTACCTTCATTAATTGCTCATGAAAATTTATTGATTAGATTATTAAAGACGTTTTTGATCAAAAACGCTTTCAAGAATCTGTTTCATATTATTTTTATGGATTATTAAAGGCGTTTTTCTGTCAAAACTGACTTCAATATTCCCTTTCCAAAATTTTTTAAAACGATTTGTGAAGACGTTTTTGCCTAGAAAACGCCTAGAATAATTAATTACAAATAATCCATTCAAAAACCAAAAAAAGGTTAAAAGGAGGGATCAAACCTATCACTCTATGGTTAACAACTGTATGATCCTTAAATTTTGATAGAATATTTATTGAAAACGTTTTTGAAGAAAAACGCCTTCAATAATCTTGTGAAATTTTTTCATGAAATTATTAAAGGTGTCTTTTGTATAAAAAACCTTCAATAATCGTATATTTTTTTTTATGAAAAAATTATTCAAGACGTTGTCTGTCAAAAACGTCTTTAGTATTCATTCAAAATTTTAAAATAGTATTATTCAAGTCGTTTTAGTCCATAAACGTCGTTAATATCAAGTCTTTAGTAGAGTTTATAAGTAGAAACGCTACTATTTGAATATTTAGTGTCGTTTTGATAATAAATGACTTAAGTTTTATAAAAACATAAAAGCTAGCGACGTTTGTAAGTGAAATACTGTTACAAAATTGTCACTAATCTTCAATTTTCTTGTAGTGTGACCTGTGTCAACGAACGACCATTTCTGTAATCGGTGAATTATCGATGGAATATATTTCTCGCTGCAAGTGAGAATTTTTTTGCTCAACACCTTCATTGCTTTTAGTTGAGAAAGCAGGTCTCTTCGGAGTGGCCACTGGTGTAGTTTCATTTGTAAGCATTGAATAGACTTCCAACATGGTAGGCCTGTCATTTGCGCTTTCCTGCACACACAATAGAGCTATTTGCATGCATCTCAATAACTTATAGGATGTACTTGTGTCATCCAGTGAGGGATCCACAAATTCCATGCCTTTGCCCTCTCTCCATAGCTCATATGCCTGAGATTAATTTAAATGAAAAATCCAATAATTTCACAATATAATAGAAAGGGTGTTGAGATATGTTAGCAATGAAACTTACGAAATCGAGAAGACTTAAATTTTCATGGAGCCCGTATGAATGTGCATTCCTCTTTCCACTTATGATTTGAAGAAGTAGGACTCCAAAACTATACACATCCGATTTGATGGAGTATAAACCGTTCTTAACATATTCAGGAGGAACATAACCACTGCAACAAATTGGCTAATAGTGCTTAGCACTAGTTTATGATTAGATGAAATTAATAGCTATGATTTGAATAATGCACTTACTATGTGCCCACGATTCTGTTTGTGTTTGCTTCAACTCCATCTTTGGTGAAAATTCTAGCCATGCCAAAATCTGATATCTTAGGTTTCATGTTTTCATCTAATAAAATGTTGCTAGCTTTCATGTCTCTGTGAATAATTGTCAATCTGGAGTATTCTTGAAGATATAGAAGCCCTTGAGTAACCCCTTCAATGATATCGACACGCTTTTTCCAATCCAACATGAATCGTTTTATGGGGTCTGCAATGCATCTCAGTGGATTATGAGCAGTCAATGAAACAAACAATCATTCTGAACCAAAATAAATAAACAAAAGAAAAAACAAAGATCACATAGATTTCAATGCTAATCATCAACAAAAAAATGCTTATGTATTGTCATAGGACGCAAGATAGGTTAACTGCCAACCATAAAGGTAGTAGTCCAAACTCTTGTTTGGCATATATTCATAGACCAGCATATGTTCTTCTCTATCAACGCAGAATCCCAAAACTTGAACAAGATTTACATGCTGTAGTTTTGCTGTTAGCATAACCTCATTTTTAAACTCCTCAAATCCTTGTGCAGATGTCCTTGAGAGTTTTTTTACTGCTATTTCTTGTCCATCTGATAATACACCCTAACAATTAAATGAGCAATTATTGTTAGTGCCCCATGTCTCGACCCATATAGGTAGTGTCCTGGCAAAATGCAATATGAATTCCAAACTTTACACCAATTAGCTAGATAATTAGTGTAGCGCATTACCTTGTAAACAGGACCATATCCACCCTCTCCCAGCTTATTTTCACGTGAGAACCTATCAGTAGCCACCTCGATATCAGAGAAACTATAGACCACCAGATTAGGAACATTGCTATTAAAATCTACAGCAGCTGTCATCTGATTTGCTTTGGACTTGGAATATTTAGATACGTGCACCATCTCTATCAACCAAACAAAAAAGACTATGATGAAAAAGCTTTTGGTTAATTGCATTTGAAATGGGATCTAAAAATGAGAAAAAAGTGTCAATAAAATGAAATTTCCCTAGGCAATGATGCTGATAAGTTCCAACTCAAAAGATTTACCTTTCCTCTTTCTCTTTACCCTTAACAAGTAGTATGCCAACGCGCCAACCAAAAGCAAGAGCACAACAATTGGAATCAAAATACTAATCAGCACTAACCGCCCTTTCTTTTGTGGATTATCACCATTGGCAGAACCAGATGCTGACAAAAAAAATATAGAAGGTATATCAAGAATATTCTTTGAAAACATTGTCATTTGTAAGATGTTTATGTCTTGGCTTCTTTAGATTATATCTTTCTTAATTCACTCATTTTTTTATCCTTATCATGCTGGCTTGGTGAGCCCACCCATTCATATGCCAAAGAATTAAAGAAACAATGACCTAAGAAATCCTAAATCTCAAGGAAAACCTATGAAAGGACTAATCCATTGTCCAGACTTTTTCGCTAACTTTTTGGATAAATTTCTAGTATATGCCCTGCTCAACAATATTATTTTCCTTTCTTATCAAGACATAGAATTCTTAATACTTATGCAGAAGAAAATTTTATTGGTTGGAAAGAGTGAAGCATCCGTTTCATACCAGCTTGCGAAAGCATCCAGTTGTCATCATGGGAAACTTGCCAAACAAAGTAACCCAGCAACTTCTTTTCCTTGGCATAGGAAACTTTAATTTTGACAACCTCAACATCATCAAAACCAATCCAAGTCGCTCCAACAGTGCAGTAATTCACTACATAAGTACCATTATACACTGAATTGGCTCCATATCTTTGAATGTAATTCCTGATGTCCTTGTACATCAAATCCCCATCTTCTGAAATAGCTGGTCCTGATGCTGGTGCGCCAATGATGTTATCCTTGGGGTCCACAAGTGTCCATGCATAGCCATAGAAAGGGAAGCCCAAAACCAACTTACTGGCTGGTAATCCTCCATTAATCCATGACTCTATACCAAAATCTGTATTAAAATTACTGGCTGGGTCATACAGAGCTGCATGAGCCCTTGTAAAGTTCTCCCACGTTGGACTATAGAAGTCATAAGCCATAACATGTAACCAATTCAAGTTTCTCTTCAATGCCTCAACTGGATAAGTTGAGGACTGTGAATACCGCGAGTACGGAACTGCTGCAGTCAATATCAACTCAGACTGGCTAGAATTTCTCTCCTCTGAATCAATTGCAGCTCGCCATTCTTCAAAGAGAATAGCCATATTGCTCATATCAGAGCTGGTGTTGGCTGAAACCCAGCTAAAGTCTAAGCCCTGGAAACCATATAGCCTAGCTGTTTTTATTGAGGAATCAATGAAAGATTTCCTGTGGGAGGAATTGCTTACCATTGAAAGTATGATCGAATGGTTTGCACTTCCACCCCCTATGGATAGAAGCGTGGTTATTGATGGGTTTTTCTGTTTGACAGTGTTAGTGAAAACGGAGAAGTATTGCTCATCAGAATACGAAATAGAGAGCTGATAGGAGGAGGAATTCAAGTTTGCAAAGGCGCAAATAAGGTGAGTAAAGAGAGCAGAATTTATATCAGAAATGGAGAATTCACTACCTGAATACCAGTAACCAGCTTGCATCCAGGTTTGTGCTATTGACGGATGCAATACTATAGAGAGAAAAATATGGAGAAAAACTATGATAAACTTATGTGCCATGGAGGAAACTTGCAGGGGTGATGATTTCTACTAGAATTTAGATCTATTAAAAGTAAAGTTTGTTGACAAAATACAGAGAAGCATAAAGACAAATGTACACCCCACATGACACGTGCACTTTAATTTTCACGTCTGAGATAAGTTAACTGGTTGAATAGTCAGCCATTTTATTTAGTCTAAATGTTCAAGAACTAAAATTTGGACATTTTTTCAATTAAAAATATCAATTTTAATTTAATTCAATTAGGTTTCGTTTGATAATCATAAAAATAATTTTCTCAAATTTATTTTTTTAATTTTAATTTTTTGGATGACTTAATTTAACAAAGGCAACAAAAAAAACCTTTCGATTAATAAAAAATCATAAGATAAAACACAAAAATTGTCTTCCGTTTCTCTTGGGCGAAAGACAATTTACAAAACACATCAACACTCGAACCCAACAACTGCAAGCCGTCATGAACTCGACACCCCAACCCAAACCCAGCAAGCAGTCAACCGTTAACTTCTTTCCCCTTTTTTAGCAACTGTCTCCTTTGAATTACCGAAAGTAACAAATTCATTTTTTTTACCTTCCTTTCCCTTTATGTTATTCTTCGTTTTTCATTTGATTTCTCTCTCTTTATGTTACCTGAAAGCAATTAGCTCATAAAACCAAACACAAAAAAGCAAGTAAATAAGGGCGTGACCATAGATAGTAAATGAATAGATATTTATTATTTTATTCATTTATGTCGGATTTTGATAATTATAAATAAATAATTAATGAATTTGACTATTTATTTTTCATGATATATTTAAATAGATATAGATAATATCTCTTAATATCTAATATATAAATTTGTTTAAATTTTAATAAATAGTAATAAATATCTGAATCAATTATTCTTTTATATATGTAAAATATATAAAATTCTATACTTGATTATTTGTAAAAAGTTTTGGACCTTAAAAAATAATTTTTATTTATTATTAATTAAGAGTTAATTTAAATTTTAAATTAAAATTTTATTTTATATTTTAACAAAAATGTTAAATAAAAAAATATTTTAATAAATTTAGATATTTAAACGGATAATACTTATTTAAACGAATTTAAATATTATAAATATTAAATAAATCCAGATATGAATATATATCTATTTCATTGTGATTTCTAAATAAACAAACTCTCTTACTCTATTTCATTGGGGCTTTTCCCTTTGCAACAATATTCTATTATGGAAGCTATCTAAAAGCAAGCTATCAAGTTAAGGAAGTTACTAAACAACATCAATTTTCGTTAAGTAGACCCGTCAAGTTACCAACCCTGAACCAAAACCAAAGGAGTGGACGAGTTCTTCCAAAATATGGGTGGTTTTCCGCCGCTTCCAAAACAATATATATATATATATATATATATATATATGAAATTTAACATTTGATTAGCTTGAATCTGGATTAAGAAATTTTGGACATGACGAAATTACAAATTTTTGGGTATTTTTCATTGAAATACCATGGGAAAATAACTTCAAAAAGTTTACCAAATTGAGAAAACTAATTTCTTTTCTGAAAATTAATTTCATTGAAAATAAATTTTTTTTTCTAGAAGCTCATTTCCGTAACCGGAGCCTTAATGATCAAAACATTTTCCAAATTACTCAAATAAGAATTCCAAGGGCCTGAGCAAACCCAATCTTCAACGTTGCTGATATTGCATCATCATACCCAACCCAGGTTGAACCAACATAAGCATATGTTGAAATAGCATCCATGTCATGTTTTACCTTGGCACCATTCTTCTTGTTGAACTTCTCTACCTGGACAAATGTCAGCACCCCATGGTCTCCTGGGCCTACAGCTACTGCAGCCGATCCAATCTCATGAAAATTTCGGTCCTTTAGCAGCCGAGTCCTCCATAAAGTGGCAGCCCCGTTACCAACTTGCTCCTAGGAGCCCCAGCTTTGATCCATGACCTACGCCCATAGCTCGTGCCACATTACTGTTTGGGTCATAAAGTGCTGCATGGGCTCCTGACTTCGAAGTATCCCATCCACCAAGTAAATCCAAGCACATTGCACTAACCCAATCCAAATTTTGATTAATATAGCTTACCGGGAATTTGCGGTAGACTTCATCGAAGAAACAGTCGACTGAGAAGTAAACAGCCGCCGTGAGAAGTAGAGGCGTTAGGTGGGTGGGCTTAGCCTCATAGTTGATAGCTCGCTGCCATTCCATAAATAAAAGGCCCAAATCTTGCATGTCTTTTGGGCTTTTAGGGAATTCCCAGACAAGGTCCATCCCATCAAAACCAAATTTTCATGCAAACCTCGATAGCTGAAGTTATAAAAGCTTTAGGTGACTTTCTCTCTGAAGCCATGCGGGAAAAAACAAGAGGATCAGCACCTCCGCCACCAATAGAGAAAAAAGTTTTTGCCGGCGGATTCTTGTGGTGGAGGGTGGCAGTAAAATTTGACAGGAGAAGTGCTGTTGGACTTGAGATTTCAAATTTATAGGTGACGTTGCTTGGCATAAGAAAAGCATAGTAAATATGAGTAAACAAGGATGTACCTGTGGCGGATGGTGGGAAAGTTGTCGTCCACGAAGGCCAATAAGTTGCTTTGACAGACGGTGGCGACGCCATGACAACAGATCTTGTAAGCATGGTTAAGAAAACAATAAGAATAGAAGAGAGCTGAAAATATGTAGTGAAACCTTCCATCGTTGCTAGAGGGCTTGTCATAAATGATTTCGAGCAAGAGTGTCAAGGCAAGTACATATAGCAACCATCTGGCTAGATAACTAATAGTCAGAAGAAATTTTTGAACAATTCTTTTGTCTATAGTTTTGGATTGTTGTGTTTATCCGTGACACACAATTTTTAGTCTTTAGATGATCTAGGGAATTTAAAATAGAAGCAGCCACTACTAATACTACTAGCTACTGCTATCAGAAATGTAGCAATGCTCTTCATACAAGGGTGGGTGGGCGTCAACTCTATAGAAAGCCTGCCATATCTAAATGAAAATTTGATTTGAAAATGAATTAGGGGTTGTCCAATCTGATTGGAATTAAGGTTAAAAATGAGAGTATTGGGTAACTGTTCAAGACAACATTTTAATATTCATGGTGTGTTTGAACTTTATACGATGGCCTTTTTGTGTTTGTCTAGCACTAGCGTTTGCTTGTGGAGGGACGTGAATGCGAGAGTGAAGCTTGGGACAAGTGGATCAACCAAATCGACTTCCGAAATATTTTTTAATGATTTGCCAATGCAGTTACATATAATTTTCAAAACTTCAATATGATGGTTACGGGTTACCCTTTGATTTTTCAATATCCTAAAAGCTTTCATGTAACAATTGTTTGCACTTTATATGCTAAAATTAGGAAAAATTTTGCTTGACTTGGGTTGTGTTAGAGATCACCGTAGTTATAATACCATTTGTTGAGCAAAAAAATCCTAACCCAATCAAGCGAACGAAAGCATAATAAAATAATTAATCAAACACACAAAAGATAATAATTTAACATGGTTCGGTCTAATTAATCTACATCCACGGATAAGAAACAAGATTCACTAGTTGTGAAAAATTACAAACATATATCAAAATGTATCAATCACTCAACAATCAATACCCATAGACCCTCTCAATCTCCTCTAATCCTATGGAGTATTCTTAACACAAACAAGCACATGTTCATGTGTATCATTTCAATACAACCAAATACATACCCATATGTACCCATACATCATACTTATGTGGACACTTTCAATCTCCTCTAGTTCACTCCCATGCACCATACTTATGTACACCTTCTCAATCTCCTTTAATCTACTTACAAACATTCAAACGTTCATATCTATAAGACGTAAATCTTAAATAGACTTAGGTGGTATCTATCTCATAAAATCCTATAACTCTATTACATCTGTTTCTCATACCTAACCCTATAAAAACTTCATTTATATATTAAAAATCCATTTCCTTTTAGAATTATTCTTTTGCAAGTCAAACTTGCTTATTAAAAAATTTTTTTCTCTTTAAATTCTTCTTCTGCAAGTTTTTTTTATCCATCAAGCAATATCTGACCAATCCCAAACAAAACTTTTATGGGATTTGAGTCATTATTCCTAATAATCTCCACCTTAACTCAAATTTTATCAAATCATCTATTTCATGCTAGATATACTTAGCTCCACCAATAATGAAAGTCTTATAATTATCTTCTCTTTTTTATTTTCACGCTTCACATAAATTAATCCTCAATTCTCAAAACTTAAAATCGAATTCTTCTCTTAAATTGAGCTCCTCTAAACTTATCTCTTCTCATGACTCAACCTGCTAGCTCTTCTCATGTCTTGAACCTTCAACTCTTTCAAAGTCTTAAACTTTAAGCTTTTCCTACATCTTGAACCTTTAGCTCTAATACTACTTATTAGAGATCACCATAGTTATAATACCACTTGTTAGGCAAAAAAAAGTCTCAACCTAATCAAACCAATGGAAACATAATCAAACAATTAATTAAACACATAAGAGACACAATTTAACGTGGTTCGGTCCAATCAACTTATATCTACAAATGAGAAATAAGTTCACTAATTATAAAGAATTATAAATATACATCAAAACGTATCAACCACTCAACAATCAATATCTATAGATCATCTCAATCTTCTCTAGTTCTATAGAGTATTCTCAATCCAAACAAGCATATACCTATGTGCACCCTTTCAATACAACCAAACATATATCCACATGCATTTATACGTCATACCTATATAGACCCTTCCCGTCTCCTCTAATCTGCTCTCATGCACCATACTTATGTGAAAAATCTCTTCTAGTTCACACACAAATATTCAAACATACACACCTATAAAACGTAAATCTTAAATAGTCTTATATGATGTTTATCTCATAAAATCTTACAACTCTTTTGCATTTTTTTCTCATATATAATCTTAAAAAGACTTCACCTATGTATAACTATACAAATTTATCTATTAAAAATCACTTTCTTCTTAAAATTTTTTTTTCTGTGAGTCAAACTTGACTATTAAAAAATTTTTTTCTCTTAGAATTCTTCTTTTGTAAGTTTTTTGTCCATCAAATAATATCTTATCAATTCTAAATAAATCTCTTATAAAATTTGAGTTATTATTCTGGATAGATTGGGCGTGGGCTGAGCTTGATGAGTTGGGGGCAACAATGAGCTGCAAGATGAATATAAAGATAGTTCATGATTTTATAAGGCTTGAATATACAAAATTTGGTTGCAACTTTTACGTGGTCTGGGTTTTATACCCTGTAGCTTAAAACAGAAAGAATTTAGTATACAGTACACTTTTTAACATTAATTTGAAAGTGTTTGCCATAACCAAATATATATAAACACTAGTTTTATGCATCCAAATAATTAATTAGCCATGCTGTTATTCAATTTCTTTCCTTGCAATTCAATCGATCCCTCCAAGCCATCCAATTTTCCAAGAAAGTCATAGATTCATTAATATCTTTACACGTTTGCATGATTAAAAGATTGGTAAACCATAATTCTTCTACATTATGTTTCCCAAATGCATGCCTATACTGTCAATCATCGAGGTACCACTTGGGTTATCGTTGCATCATTGACTGAAAAAACTTTCTTCTTGCCACTGTCTTTACTTTCCTCCTTTTCATCTCTTGTAACTGAAAATGCGGGCTGCTTAGGGGTAAAGATTGCTGTAGTAGTTTCATTCTTTAGGAGTCTAAAAACTTCCACCATGGATGGTCTATCTGCAGGGTTTTCCTGCACGCATAGCAGTCCTACTTGCATGCATCTAATGAGCTTACAAGACGAAGATGAATCATCTAGTGATGCATCAAAAAACTCTGCCCCTCGACCTTGTTTCCACAATTCGTACGCCTGAAATTGTTCAATGTTGTACATTTTTAGCGTATTTGAACTACAAAGACGAAAAAGTGGGTGTGACAAAATAACTTACATATTCAAGAAGATTCAAGTTTTCATTGCAGCCATAGAGACTGGAATTTCTCTTCCCACTTATAATTTGCAGGAGTAGAACTCCAAAACTATAAACACATACTTCATAGAGTATATTCCTTTCTTAACATATTCAGGAGGAACATAGCCACTGCATGTAGTGAATTAATTAATAAAAATAATAAGATGATATGTATCATTTGAAAGCACCTGGTTCACTTACTACGTCCCAACAATTCTGCTGGTGTTTGCTTCAAGTTCATCCTTTTTGAAAAATCTTGCCATACCAAAATCTGATATTTTTGGGTTCATATTATCATCTAATAAAATGTTGCTAGCCTTTATGTCACGATGAATTATTGTGAAATTTGAGTATTCTTGTAAATATAGAAGCCCTTGAGTAACACCTTCAATTATTAAAACTCGTCTTCTCCAATCTAAGAGATGCTTTTTAATAAGATCTGCATCAATTAAATTTATGAACAATTATAGTATATTTTGCTTTAGGATAAGTTAATCCAAACATTAATATGGAATAACATGCCATAGAAATGTACTTAACAATCATACTAGGTAGAATAAATTAAGTATTGCTTACCATAGAGGTAGAAATCCAAGCTTTTGTTTGGCATGAACTCATATATCAGCATTTTTTCTTCTCTCTCGGTACAAATTCCAACAACTCGAACTAGATTCACATGTTGAAGCTGTGCTGTAAGTGTGACCTCATTTTTGAATTCCTCAAGCCCTTGATTAGAGGTTTTGGAAAGCCTCTTCACTGCTATTTCCTGCCCCTTCGGTAACTTACCCTGTCATAGTCCACATTAGTATAGTTGGTAGTACATTTTAATAACACTGTGCCTGTTTGTGGCTTTAAAACCAATCAAATGTTTGATTAAAAATTATTTTGTAAATAATAAAAGACTAGTTTCATTGTTTTGGATGTCCTTCGATTTTCAGAATCTCTTGCTGGTAAGCAGAATGCAGCAAATCCTCAACCACGGCTGAATCTGCCTGGTCATCTCAATTTCATGTCTAACATAACAATATTAGAGATGAAGATACTTTTCCAATACCCATGTTCAGATTTTGTATAAGAAAATAGACTAATATATAGCATTACCTTGTAGACAGGTCCATATCCACCCTCCCCCAGCTTATTCTCATTCGAAAAGTTATTTGTGGCTGCTTTAATGCTAGTAAAACTGAAAACTTGGAGATTAGGAGCACCATCATCATGCTCTTCCTCAGCTGATATTTTGGTTATTATCCAGGATAATGATTTTTTCACAGTACCCAAACCCCTGCAGCCAAGACCTTGTGGAATTAATTTATGATTATCGCCTCTAATCATTGCAAATTCTCAAAATGTCCAATAAGTTACCTTGCGACTTGAATATTTTTGTTTGCAGGTAACAAATGATAGTCCACATCAGGAGAATCGCTGCTGCAATTATAACCAGAACAATAACCAATAATTGATGCTTTGTCCGGTGACTGGTGCCTATTCCATAAGCTGTGAACATTGAAAGGCCCAAGTCAATAGCTTTTTTCTGTGTGGAAGTAAAAAAAGAAAAAGCTCACTACATGAGAAAGCCCCAAAAGTCAGAATATAACGACTGGGGTAAAATGATGTTAATATACAGATTTTTTTCAAGCCAATGTTTAAAAATTGAGTCTTGTCAAGGAGTTGAATAAACAATTAGAAAGAAAAATGAAAGGGTATGATGTTCCATTTCCACATATTTTTATTAATTTGGTGTCAGCTGTATGATTCTTTTTTGGTGTGGAATTGTATCTCTCTTAGTTGGAATTTGAGTAAAAGAAACTGGTTTAAGCTCAAATATCTTTCAAATAGGAAATGATTTTTGTTAGGTTAAAAGTCTCTAATTCAATCACAACAACGGAAACGAAATCAAATAATAAATTAAACACACAAGAGAAAATAATTTAACGTGATTCGGTCCAATTGACCTACATCCATGAATGAAAAATAACATCCACTAGTTATAGAGAATTACAAACTCACATTAAATCATCAACCTCACTATTTTTAAACTTTTCCGAAAAAAAAAAGAAAAAGAAGGATGGTAATTGGATTATTTATTAATCTGGGTCTAATAGACTCTATATTTTCTCTTTTTTTCGATGAAAGAAAAAAGAGAATTCCATTGTAAAGCCGTATGCAATTGTAAAGCCGTATGCAATGCGCAAAAAATGCCTGTACGGTTATTCAATTCTATAGCTATTCTTCTCGCCTCATTATGTGAGTTAGAAGTATGTTATATCATCAGGGTAATGATTCATCTCCTCTAATCTTATAAAATATTTTCAACCCAAACAAACACAAACTCAAATCCTTGTGTACCTTTTCAACATAACCAAACACATATCCATATGTTCTCATACATCATACCTATGTAGACCCTCTCCGTCTCCTCTAGTCCACTCACAAACAAACGTATACACCCATAAGACATAGAACCACAATACTCTTATGGAGTGTCTATCCCACAAAACTCTACAACTCTCTTACATCTTTTTCTCATACCTAATCTTATAGAGACTTCATTTATTTATAATCATACAAATTTGCCTATTAAAAATCCCTCTCCTCTTAAAATTCTTTTCATGTAAATCAAACTTGTCTATTAAAAATTCTTTTCCTTTTAAAATTATTCTTGCAAGTTAAACTTACTTATTAAAAATCCCCTTTCTTTTAAAATTTTTCTTTTGCAAGTCTTCTTGTCCATCAAGCAATATCTAATAAATCTTAAACAAATTTTTTATAAGATTTGAGTCAATATTTTTAACAATTTTGATTATTACAAGTCCTGTTTTCAAAAAAGGTTTAAATATGAAACAGAAAAGACTAGAGAACCCACAAAATTAAAGGGAGATAACCATCTTACCAGCTTTAGAAAGCACCCAATTATCGTCATTGGATAGTTGAAAGGCACTGTAACCGAGTAGCCCCTTCGCCTTTGCATAAGAAACCTTAGCTTTAATGGCTTCCACATCATCAAAATTGATCCAAATCGATCCAATTTTGCAAAAATTGACCACATAAGTAGAATTATACACAGATTCAACGCCATAACCGTAATTTTGAATGAATGATTTGATTGACTTAAAGCCCATTGAACCATCAATTGTGAAAGCCGGCCCTGAAGCTCGTGAACCAATGTCATTGTCACCGGATTTAACAAGTGTCCATGCAAAGCCATGGTAAGGCAAACCTAAAACTAGCTTGTCAGCGGAAAATCCTCTCTGTAACCATTCCTTTATAACATCATCAGTGTTAGTCCTGCTCAACGGCCCATATAAAGCTGCATGAACACCAGTAAAGCTGTCAACTGTTGGCACATAGTAGTCATATGCTATAATATTTACCCAATCCAGGTTTTTCTTTGTAGAATCAATAGGATAACTCACTGAGTTGACAATTGGCATGCTTTGAGCCGACATAGTTAACAGCAACTGTGTCTTACCAGAGTTTCTTGACTCAGAAGCTACCTCAGCTCGCCACTCATCCAAAAAAGCTCCCAAACTGGTCATGTTGGTGCTATTTTTAGGCACAACCCCACAAAGGTCCAGGCCATGAAAGCCATAAAGCCTGGCTGTTTTTACGGAAGATTCAATGAAAGATTTTCTATTGGAAGTTTGATTAATCATCAAAGAAAAGTTTGTCGACTCACTTTTTCCAACCAAAATGGATAAAAGTGTAGTAATCGATGGATTTTTTAGTTTTAGAATGTTGGTGAAGTTAGAGAAGGGTTGTTCATTTGAGGAGTTGATTTGAAGCTGGTAGGAAGTAGAATTTATAAAAGCAAAAGCGCAAAAAAGATGAGTGAAAAGAGCAGAATTTATACCAGAAATAGGAAGGTTAGTAGAAGAGTCCCAGTAACCAGCTTTGATCCATGTTTGTGAGCTTGAGCGTTGCAGTTTGAACGAGAGAAACAGGAGGGGGAGAAGGAGGAAGATGGGCTTAGAGGCCATTGAAAGAAGCAGGGTCTTGCCAAGAAAGTAGAAAGTACACGATTTTGTAATTTGTTAAGCAAGATGCACGCGTCTGTTGACTACATGTAGATTACGTAAGAAAAATTAAATTCTTTTCGACTGCCGTTGGCCGACAATATACGTTATGTACTGAAGATTTTTTATGGCAATTTCACGGAACATGTCTTTTGAGTGTTGAAGAAAAATCAAAGTGTTCAAAAAGACTTTCATTAATGTCTTCCAATCTCTGATTTAAGAGTTACGAAGTTAAATTTTAGCAGACAAAGAGAGCTTTTAATACAGAAAAAAAACTTTAGATAGGGAAAGTTATGCATTCCATAGGACAGGTGCCACCAGTTGGGTAATCTGCCCACTGTCAAATAAAAACTAGTTATATCACAAAAAATCTTCTTTGAACTCTCATGTTATGCAATTTATAGTTCCTATTTTCTTTCTTCCATTCGAGTAACGGGTCCTCGCAGCATGTGGAAACTCAATCAAAATTAAAGAGTTATAAACCTCTGGGTAGACGTTTTTGGAGTTGGGTTAGGTAGAGAAGTCTCCCTTCCTTACGTACGTGTTTGTTGTGTTTCTTTCAGAGTGTTTTTATGTTTGCATTCGGTTTTCCAACCTTAAAAGTCTGAAATACAAGTCAATAATCCAATAGCAAAGTTCTTTGACTTTTTTATTTGATTTTGACCTGAGCGGAATTGAGTTAGCGTAGTCTGGGAGTGCACAGAACCAGTTTAATGCTTTAGGCCCGAGTGGAAACGACCCACGACTCATAGACTAAAACGGCTGCCATGGGCCGCAGTTGACTAACCGAGCCTCAACCCTCAAGTCAGAGGTGCCTTAAAGACTTTGTAGACAAGGGCCAGGATGCAAGCCGCACCTTTTTTTTTTCCCTTTAATGCCCCTTGATACACACAACACGATGAGTACGATGAACCCTAACATATATATTATACATTTACATATTTCTAATTAGAGGTTTGTGAGCAATATGAGCTATCGGCGCAATGAAATGTTTATCCCATTAAAAGATGCAACCACATCATCAAATTAAATTTTATATTCTATATTTTTAAAATTAATTATAATTTAAAATTTTTTACGTCAATTATTTTTATCAAATACAATATTTTATCTATTTTCTTAATTATCCCATATAAATATGATGTGAAAAATAATAATATTATTGGTTTTAAAAATTACAAACTTTTTTAGAACAATTTTTTTAGTGACCTATGTCATCGAACGACCACTTCTGTAATTGGTGAATTATCAATGGAACATATTTCTTCCTGCAAGTGAGATTTCTTTTGCTCATCATCTTCATTGCTTTTAGTTGAGAAAGCAGGACTCTTCGGAGTGGCCACTGGTGTAGTTTCATTTGTAAGCATTGAAGAGACTTCCAAAATGGTAGGCCTGTCATTTGCGGTTTCCTGGACACACAATAGAGCTATTTGCATGCATCTCAATAACTTATAGGATGTACTTCTGTCATCCAGTGAGGGATCCACAAATTCCATGCCTTTGCCCTCTCTCCATAGCTCATATGCCCGAGATTCATTTAAATGAAAAATCCAATAATTTCACAATATAACAGAAAGGGTGTTGAGATATGTTAGCAATGAAACTTACGAAATCGAGAAGTCTTAAATTTTCATGGAGCCCGTATGAATGTGCATTCCTCTTTCCACTTATGATTTGAAGAAGTAGGACTCCGAAACTATACACAACCGATTTGATGGAGTATAGACCCTTCTTAACATATTCAGGAGGAACATAACCACCGCAACAAATTGGCTAATAGTGTTTAGCACTAGTTTATGATTGGATGAAATTAATAGCTTTGATTTGAATAATGCACTTACTATGTGCCTACGATTCGGTTTGTGTTTGCTTCAACTCCATCTTTGGCGAAAATTCTAGCCATCCCAAAATCTGATATCTTAGGTTTCATGTCTTCATCTAATAAAATGTTGCTAGCTTTCAAGTCTCTATGAACAATTGTCAATCTGGAGTATTTTTGAAGATATAGAAGCTCTTGAGTAACCCCTTCAATGATATCGACACGCTTTCTCCAATCCAACATGAATCGTTTTATGGGGTCTACAACGCATCTCAGTGGATTATGAACAGTCAATGAAACAAACAATCATTCTGAACCAAAATAAATAAACAAAACACAATAGGAAAAACAAATATCACATAGATTTCGATGCTAATCATCAACAAAAAATGCTTATGTATTGTCATAGGACGTAAGATAGGTTAACTGCCAACCATAAAGGTAGTAGTCCAAACTCTTGTTTGGCATATATTCATAGACCAGCATATGTTCTTCTCTATCAACGCAGAATCCCGAAACTTGAACAAGATTTACATGCTGTAGTTTTGCTGTGAGCATAACCTCATTTTTAAACTCCTCAAATCCTTGTGCAGATGTCCTTGAGAGTTTTTTTACTGCTATTTCTTGTCCATCTGATAATACACCCTAATAATTAAATGAGCAATTATTGTTAGTGACCCATGTCTCGATTCATATAGGTAGTGTCCTGGCAAAATGAAATATGAATTCCAAAACTTTACACCAATTAGCTAGATAATTAGTGTATCGCATTACCTTGTAAACAAGACCATATCCACCCTCTCCCAGCTTATTTTCAAATGAGAACCTATCAGTAGCCTCCTCAATATCAGAGAAACGATAGACCATCAGATTAGGAACATTGCTATTAAAATCTACAGCAGCTGTTATCTGATTTGCTTTGGACTGGGAATTTTTAGCTACGTGCACATCTCTATCAACCAAGCAAAACAGAGTATGATTAAAAATCTTTTGGTTAATTGCATTTCAAATGGGATCTAAAAATGAGAAAAAAGTGTCTACTAAATGAAATTTCCCTAGGCAATGATGCTGATAAGTTCCAACTCGAAAGTTTTACCTTCTCTCTTTCTCTTTACCCTTAACAAGTAGTATGCCAACGCGCCAACCAAAAGCAAGAGCACAACAATTGGAATCAAAATATTAATCAGTAATAACCGCCCTTTCTTTTGTGGATTATCAGCGTTGGCAGAAGCAGATGCTGATAAAAAAAATATAGAAGGTACATCAAGAAGATTCTTTGAAACATTGTCATTTGTAAGATGTTTATGTCCTGGCTTCTTTAGATTGTATCTTTCTTAATTCACTCATTTTTTTGTACTTAGTGAGCCCATCCATTCAAATATTTTCTATGTGCCAAAGAATTAAAGAAAAAATGACCCCAGAAATCCTAAAGGAAAACCTATGAAAAGGACTAATCCATTGTCCAGACTTTTTCGCTAACTTTTTGGATATATTTCTTGTATATGCCCTGCTCAACAATACTATTTTTCTTTCTTATCAAGACATGGAATTCTTAATAATTATGCAGAAGAAAATTTTATCAGTTGGAAAGAGTGAAGCATCCGTTTCATACCAGCTTGGGAAAGCATCCAGTTGTCATCAAAGGGAACTTGCCAAACAAAGTAACCCAGCACCTTCTTTTCCTTGGCATAGGAAACTTTAATTTTGACAACCTCAACATCATCAAAACCATTCCAGGTCTTTCCAACAGTGCAGTAATTCACTACATAAGTACCATTATACACTGAATTGGCTCCATTTCTTTGGATGTAATTCCTGATGTCCTTGAACAACCAAACCCCATCTTCGGACTTAGCTGGTCCTGATGCTGGTGCGCCAATAGTGTTATCCTTGGGGTCCACAAGTGTCCATGAATAGCCATAGAAAGGCAAGCCCAAAACCAACTTAGTGGCTGGTAATCCTCCATTAATCCATGAAGACACCAAAATCTGTATTAAAATTACTGGCTGGGTCATACAGAGTTGCATGAGCCCTTGTAAAGTTCTCCCACCTTTGACTATAGAAGGCATAAGCCACAACATGTAACCAATTCAAGTTTCTCTTCAATGAATCTACTGGATAAGTTAAGGACTGTGAATACCGCGAGTATGGAACTGTTGCAGTCAATATCAACTCAGACTGGCTAGAATTTCTCGCCTCTGAATCAATTGCAGCTCGCCATTCTTCAAAGAGAAGAGCCATATTGCTCATATCAGAATTGGTGTTGGCTGAAACCCAGCAAAAGTCTAAGCCCTGGAAACCATAAAGCCTAGCTGTTTTTATTGAGGAATCAATGCAAGATTTCCTGTGGTAGGAATTGCTTACCATTGAAACTATGATCGAACGGTTTGCACTTTCACCCCCTACGGATAGAAGCGTGGTTATTGATGGGTTTTTCTGTTTGACAGTGTTAGTGAAAACGAAGAAGTTTAGCTCACCATCAGACGAAATAGGGAGCTGATAGGAGGAGGAATTCAGGTTTGCAAAGGCGCAAATAAGGTGAGTAAAGAGAGCAGACTTTATATCAGAAATGGGGAATTCACTACCTGAAGACCAGTAACCAGCTTGCATCCAGGTTTGTGCTAATGACGGATGCAATACTAAAGAGAGAAAAAAATGAAGAAAAACTATGATAAACTTAGGTGCCATGGAGGAAACTTGCAGGGGGGATGATTTCTACTAGAATTTAGGTCTATTAAAAGTAAAATTTGTTGACAAAATACAGAGAAGTACAAAGACAAATGTACACCACATATGACACATACATTTTAATTTTCGCGTCTGAGATAAGTAAACTGGTTGAATAATCAGCCATTTTGTTTAGTCTAAATGTTCAAGGACTAGAATTTGGACTTTTTTTTAATTAAAAATATTAATTTTAATTTAATTCAATTCGGCTCATTTGATAATCATAAAAATAATTTTCGAAAATCTATTTTTTTAATTTTCATTTTTTGGATGACCTAATTTAACAAAGTCAACAAAAAATAACTTTCGATTAATAAAAAATCATAAGATAAAACACAAAATAGGTCAGATCAGCAAAATATTTTAATATTTCACACTATTAAACAACGAATATAATCCATTCCTGGTAAAAAAAAATTTTATTTACGCAATATTTTAAATGTTTTATCCTTATTTTAATCAAATTAAATATTATATTTTTAATTAAGATTTGATCTAAATGTTAAATCTTGAACTTAGCTTTTAATTTTTTATTTAATAACAATTCTTTTGTGAGAAAGACAATAGAAATTGGCTATGATAATAACTTTGATCAAGTATTTTAAAATTTTGTTAAATTTATGTGATACTACCTGAGGAAAATTTATGTACCGTGCTTCTACATCTTCAACCGTCTCTAATTATCCATAGGATTTTTTAAACCAAAGACCATTTCTTGTAACTTTTTCCCTGGCACTAAATTTATCAAGGTTGAATATTTGAATAATAGAGATATTACAAGAGGTGGAAATTAGCTTCATTTAACATGTTAATATATATATATATATATATATATATATACACCTTTAAAAGCTAGTAAGTTTATTTGTTAAGACTCACCATTCAAAATACAATAGTCAATAGGATAAAATTGCATTAGATATATTAATCAGGAACTAGTTTATTCAAGCTTTGTCTATTATACTATATATATTTTATTAGCAATTGGAAATATTTAACATCATTCTTATTTGGGGGCAGCATCATTCCAAATGACATAAATCAGTAGAAGGATCATCTTATTCATAAACTCGTATAAATCTGTCACTAATTTACTCCATGGACAGGCCATTAGTGTCTATGATCCCCATGTTTGCGATGCTGACACATAAAAACAAAGAAGAGGATCGTTAGGATTAGGACTAATTACGAAACATTAAACTGAAAATAATTCATCCAACAAAACATGAAATCAAAAAATATAAACAGATCCTTTCAATTTAAAGCTTGGTCTCAATGATCAGGGTAGCCCATGCACCCCCAGTAGGTGGGGGATTAGTCACCTTCAAAGTGTGGATATGGCTTCACAAAATATTAGCCAGGTCTGATTAAAATTAGTCGTTTACTGACCTGCTTGTGAAAGAGTCCAATCGTCATCTGCACCAACATGCCATGCGAAGTAACCAAGCAAACCATTTTCTTTAGCATATGAAACCTTGGCTGTAATGCTTTCCGTATCGTCATAACCAATCCATGTCCTGCCAGAGTAGCAATAATTCGAAACTACTGTTGCATTGTAAACTTCTGTGGCGCTGTTCTGGGAAATAAAATTCTTGATCTGACCGTAACCCAAGTCTCCATCTGCTGATATAGCTGGTCCATTTGTAGGTGCAAAAAATCCATGGTTATTTGCATCTACAAGCTGCCAGGCATAGCCGTAAAAGGGCAATCCGAGTACTAGTTTATTCGATGGAATCCCTGCTTGTATCCATGTTCTGATCCCATAATCCCCACTGACTCGAGTTCCAGGATTGTATAATGCTGCAGGAGGACCGGTTACATTGGACCATCTAGGACCGTAAAAATCATATGCCATCACATTGATCCAATCCAAGCTATTTTCTATCACCTGGATTGGATATTTCAGAGTAAAATAATCTGAGTTGCGGAAAAGTGCTGCAGATAGAAGCAATCTTGTGTTACCAGAGCTAGTGGATTCGTTATCCACAGCAGCTTTCCACTCATTGAGAAGCAAACCCAAGTTGTTCATTTCGGTAACTGTGGATGGGTGCTCCCAATCAAGGTCAAGGCCATGGAAGCCATAAGATCTTGCTAAACTTATGGAGGAATCAATGAATGATTTCCTGGTACTAGCTTGGCTTGCCATGGAAGCAAAAGCTGACGCCTCTGAACTTCCCCCACCAATTGACAAGAGTGTTTCGATGGAAGGATTTTTTTGTCGGACAGTTTCTGTGAAGGCGGAGAAACGGGCCTGGTTTGCAGAAGAAACCGCGACTTGGTTTGTTTGAGAATCAAGATCAGCAAATGCACAAAAAAGGTGAGTGAAAAGCTTAGAATCTATGTCCGAAACAGGAAATTCACTTCCTGCGGACCAATAAGCAGCTCTAACAACATTTTGACCGGTAGATAAGTGAAGTTGAAGCAGAAAATGGAAGCTGAAAAACAGGAAGCCAAGAAGTTTTGCAGCCATTGAAAGTAACGGATGCACCTTGCCTGGAATAACAATTAGCTTGGAGCACCAAATGTATATAGATACAGGGGTGATGTTTCATGTTTGAAAATTGAATGAATTGATTAAAATTAAAACACTATCAAATTCTGGAAAGCTCATTCAATTTCTTCAATGCATATCCATTTTTCTGGCATTTGACTGTGAAGATAAAAAATCTGGCCAAACCTTTTAGAAATGATCACTTACGTATGTAATGTGTTCAAGTAATTAAACAAGATAATATCGGAGAATAGAGATTCAAAGACAATTATTGCAAAAAGATCGCTTGGGTGTAAAAGCATTCATGGAAGAACCGGCTACAACATGTGCGTTTTCAGTCAAAAAAAAACAGCCATAGAAAATTAGTCACAAAAATTAATTGGTCAAAGTAATTAATTACATAAACAAGCAAATAGAACAGTTGATTTGACAGTAAAAATCTTTTAATTTGGCAAAATTATTTGCTTTTGATAAAGAAAAGAATATAAAATTTGAATTTGAATTTGAATATTTTTATTTTTATTTTTAAGATGGTTTTTTATAAAAAATATCTTTT
Organism: Durio zibethinus; assembly: GCF_047325235.1. NCBI lineage: Eukaryota > Viridiplantae > Streptophyta > Magnoliopsida > Malvales > Malvaceae > Durio > Durio zibethinus. Next base: position 31,278,436 of record NC_143167.1, on the reverse strand, counting down.
TTTTTTACAAAATTACAGGTGTATAGACAACAATCATCAAGTACAATTAATCCATATAAAAAAATAAAACCAAACAAAAGAAATAGTTTCTTTCTATCTATGAATAAATAAAATAATTCATTTATAAAAAATAGTTAAACGTATTGAAAGAATTAAAAATTTTCAACAAATCAAAATGAGATACATTTTAGATTAAGTAAAACCAATTGTGGGAATCGGACGGCCACAAGGCCTCCTTACTTGATCAACAATAAAGGGTTGACTTTTTAATTTTACTTTGTCAGCTTATCAACCATTAAGCGGGAAACTATCGTAAAACAAATGCTAAGCGCGTTAATCCACGCGCATACTCTCAGTTTTCTTTCCTCTTTCCCTCAGCCAAACCCCCGCCTTTGTCGCCCTTCCATGGCTTCATCTTCTCTTGTTCGAATCGCTGTCGTCGGAGACGTTGTAAGTTCACCTCTTTCTCTCTCTTGGATTTCCTTTTCATTATTTAATCATAGATATTGAAAATTTTCCATTCGATTTTTTTTATTTGGGTTTTTGTTGAAGCACGATGATTGGGACCTCGGAGAAGATACAAAGGCTCTTCAACTTATGAAGGTAATTTATATTTCATATTTAAAAAAAATTATAAATGCTAAAGTTTAAACAAAAGTTTGGATTTTGAGAGAGAAATAAAAAAATAAAAAAAAAGCTTCTGCTTTAATGTGAAAAATGGAAAGAATCATAACAAAATCCTATACTATAATTTGCTAGTAGCCATAATCAAATTGGGTTCTTCTAATTAACTCAGCATAATAGTTTTGGGGATTCGCTTAAAAGTGTACAACTTGGGTTTCTTTTTTGGGTAGGCAGATGGGGGGCTAATGATGTAACATTTTCATGGATTTGATTGCTTGTTGACGATTTGCCACTAATTAAAATTTGGTTTTTTGTTGGCTGTTTTGGCATTGCACTTTTTTTGAAGTTTGAGAGTTTGCATATAGATCTTGGATACATATCTGATAAGAGGTTTTGTAAAAATGCAGCCGGATTTGGTGCTCTTCACAGGCAGGTTTCTCATTTCTCAGTGTCTATCCACCCTATGTGTGCTACGAATATTTGTTTGTGGTGTATTCCCTCTAATTTTTGCTGGCTTTAACTAGTGAGTCAAGTAGAAAGGAGACGAGTATTGGGATCATGTCAGGGCTAGAATCTATTGCCACTTGACACTGCCAGACATGTCCCATGCACTCTAGAATAATCCATTCATTTAAAAGAAATTAGATAACTGTAGTTTATGTGCCAACATCATGCAGCCAATTTCTAGCTCTAGCTTTACACAAACCAACTTGTTAGATTCATTTCCCCCCAAATCTAACCCCGTACGTCTTTTGCCTTTGCCCTTTTTCTTCTTTCACCTGCTTTTGCTTTATTCAGGTGATTTTGGTAATGAGAATGTCGAACTAGTTCAAAATGTTGCTGCTCTCAACTTTCCAAAAGCAGTTATTTTGGGAAATCATGATTCTTGGAGCACTCAACAGTTTTCTTCTAAGTAAGTTACTCATGGCCAATGGATTCACTAATATGCCAGTTGGGTGTGTTTGGATTTGGATGTTGTGGTTCTTTTGCATGTCTACAATACCTAGCTATGCATCAGACAATCTAATGATTTCTAATCCAGCTCATCTTTTTGTGGTTAGGAAGAAGGATCGAGTTCAACTTCAGCTAGAATGGTGAGCTTTGCTGACCCATAAAAAGGAATTTTGTGAAGCATTCTTCTGTAGTTTTTTTTCTATTCCATCTCTTTTTCCATGTTAGATGCTAACTACGAAAATTTGAGGCTTGGATTAGTCAGGTAAATTTGTTTCAGGGCTCAACATAATTCTCAGTAATAATGATATTCTGTTACCAAAAGTTAAATAAAAAAGAGAACATGTGGATATAAGGACTTTGACTAAAGACACAGTTAATGGTATACATCAGCATATCAGAGGAGAATCGTATGGCCTTTTGGCAAGTTGTTATCATTTGTAAGTTGCAGAGTTCGTAGGGCATCAGTTGGCAATAACATTACTTTCATGCTATAGTCTTGGACAGGATCATGTAGGTTATAAACGTCTGGACTTTCCTTTACTAAAGCTCAGTGTTGTCGGTGGAAGACCATTTTCATGTGGGGGTCAACAAATATTTCGGAAAAGGCTTCTGTCTACCAGGTAGTATTGCATAATGGCAGCATTCACTAATTGACTATCCGTTTGTTTGACCTTTTATGCTGTTCTTGTTTTGTATGTTTGAGTCCTATGACCCTTTCTCCCTAATGATTCACGTTTTTGCTAGGTTGTATTTGAACCTTCATTTACAATTTCCTTTCATTGGTAAATCTTGTTTGGCTTGTCTGTTAATTTTGCAAAACACTTAAATTGACTTTATTTGATTTAAATTATTCTGTAATCTAATGAGCTTTCAAATTAAGTAGGCAGTGCTAATGGGATTGTTAATTGTAGAGTCTTGCGCTTGTCTTACCATTTTTTTGAATATTGCTATTTACGAAATTGGAGTGTGTCTAGGTATGGAGTTCAAGATATGGATGGAAGTGCCAAGAGAATCTATGATGCTGCACTTGGGACCCCAGAAGATCATCTAGTTATACTTCTTGCGCATAATGGACCCACAGGTGTATGGGCTTGCCAATTCAACCTTTGTTTAGACAAATTGTTTTTCTTACAAAGTATCAGGCGTTATTTTTTGCAGGTCTTGGCAGTGAATTGAATGACATTTGTGGAAAAGATTGGGTGTTTGGAGGTGGTGATCATGGTGATCTAGGTAATTTATCAGGATTTGGCTCCTTCCATTACAATGTTCTACCGTTCCTTAAAATTATGTTGTTATTTCACTCTGTATTGTGCTTGATAAGATTGGTGGAATAATATGAAACTGATGACCAGATATAGGAGCGTCAGAACTAATATATTAATGTCCTTCCTCATGCAATATATTTGTCTGTGCTGAGATAGATTAGTGGCCTCATTTTGTCATGCTAACAAAAATATCTTCTGGTACAGATCTAGCGCAAGCCATCTCCCACTTAAAAGAGACTACTACATTCTCTATTCCACTTGTCGTGTTTGGTCACATGCATAAAGAGTTGGCATATGGGAATGGTCTTCGGAAAATGATTGTAGTTGGGACTGACGACATTATATACCTGAATGGAGCCATAGTTCCCAGGGTTAAAAGACCCATAAATGAACAAACAGCGTACAGATGCTCCGTAGATACTGAGACCTCACTGCAGGCATCCAATTCTAATGGCACAAAGAGAGCCTTCACTTTAGTTGAGATATTAAATGGACATGTGGATAAAATTTCAGAAAGTTGGGTTTCCGTTGTTGGAAATGAAACAACATTAGAAGAGGAGTACATACTATTTAAATCTAACGGGCAATCTTCTCTCTGATTGGAGTTCAGTTTGAGACGTCCTTATACTCTTATGAGACCAAGAACAGAATTTGTCTGCTAAAGACACTCTTGAATCTTGCGTACTACACATCATTATGTAGCAAACGTATGGCTGTTCCATAAACTCTCTAAACAATTGTTACTATGAAATGGAGAACCTTGGTTTTTATGTTTAAAAATAGTATACTAAACTGAAGGATGTAGTTTTTCTTATGCACAACTTGAAGCAGGGACAGGTCCAGGGCCGTTGTTCAACCCCGGTTCCCCTGGCTGGTTTAGCTTTGCAGGGTACTGTTGACTTCGGATCATTTTGCTCATGCTCCCCTCAAGAATTCTATTCTTGGGAAAGAGAAAATGGGGCCCCTCATGTTCCAACTTTCCGACTGTTTCATTAATATTCCGATTCATTCATGCTTTTACATTTTAGGCGCATAGTTCAGGTATTGTAACATGAACCCAGTAGCTTTATTATGGCCAATGGCTTTGGTCTAATCAGGGAAACTCACCTCTTGCTTCCTGATCTAATGTGAGTACCCAAAAAGAACAGTAAAAAAGGAAAAAAGATGAAGGGATAAGTCAAAAGGGAAGTAGGGCGGCAAAGGTTGACCAATTTGTTTCTGATTTGATATGCTCACCATTTCATCTTCATTTAATGAAACAATTGAACCTTTTTTCTGGTATTTCTTTTATCTTAATCTATTAGTTAATCATGGCCAAAATGGACAAATTTATCAATTAATCAATTGTATTTGCAAATGAAAAAGGTATTGTGCACATGAAAGTGATGATCCATTGCCTAGATTTCTTCAATCATGATCAAGAATAAAGGGAATAATAGCATAACAACTGATCTTAAATATATTAAAATATAATTTGTGGGATTCTTTTTCTTTTTGTTAAACACCTTTTAAACAGTTCTCTTTTCAAGTTGCATATCTTAACATTTTTTCGTAACCAATCTTTACGTCTTTAGTCATCTTTAAGACCTGTCTCCTTTTTCTCTTTATGTTTAGTGCACCACTCCCAAGCATTCTATGGGCTTTTTTGACTCAGTCTCTTCCTTTGGACCGCAGCTTATCCCCCCACCCCCCACTTACCCTACCAGGGGTTTTCCGGTGGAGGAACTGTAGAGAAGAAAAACTCACTCTAATACTATCATTATTGAGGGAGGGTAACCCACCAATCCAAATGCATTTCACTTACTGTCCTGCTAACATTTAATTTAGCACAAACCTAATTATTTCATACCCTCTCGTGATTTCACTTGGCAATCTTACTATTACTTCAAACTATAAATAATTAAAAACTCAATAATTGAGTAAAATTTTTGTAACCAACGTAAAGTATTAAATTTTTAATTTTAATGATTAAAATTTAATTATAATTCGATGTGTTTCGAAAATAAAATTTTAAAAATTAAAATAAAAAGAATGTGTTTTAAGAGCATTTAAAAAATATTAAATTCAAACAAATCTTGAGACAGTCCAAAAATATTATTAAAAAATGCAACAATAGAGATTGAAAATTACTACCATAATCAATAAATGTTATGATAACAACGACATTTTAGTCAAAGTAGTATTGGCTTCTGCATGGAACTGTGGCTCTCGTTAGTGATTTTAAAGCCTTTATAAATTATTAGAATCAAAATCAGATTAACATTGCCTGCTCCTGCCCAATTTTGAAGCCTGGCAACTGAAACCAGAAATTGTTAAACAAATATATGATCTCAAATGAGTAAAATAATGTTAAACATTTATAAAAAAGAAAAAACCCTAAAATTTTGTTTGCTTTGCATATTAATGATACATAAAATTGGGAATGTCCATGTTAGTATAAATCTTTTAATGTATGAAAATTAGTACAAAGCACAACTATTCATTAAAACTAGTTAGGCACACTTGTTTTTTTAGACAATGACTTTACAATATATCTTTTTTTAATTTTGATGTAAAAAAGATAGATAAATAAATAAATAAATAAAAGAGAGAAGGAAAATAATGAAGATTTCTCTTTTATTGTATAATAAGTAGGGTTAATAATGAGTCAGGGTAGGGACGGGACGGGTTCTTACTCATCCCAAACCCAATTCGATCTTAATTTTTTTAAATTTTTTATATTCGAATTCAATTCGTTATTGTATAAATCATATCCGATCTGAAATTAATAAAATATTATTTTTAAAATATATAAATATATAAATAAATATTAAAAAATAATTTTTAATATAATATCAAGTGAGTGTGCTTAAAACTTAAACTCGATCTAATTTTAATTTTTTTTAATAATATTTGACTCGACTCAAAATTTAATTTTCTTTAAAAAAAATTGATCTTCTGAAATTGAATCAAATCAACACTTGTTAAACTCGAGTTAGGCTACCATCCCTACTAATAAGATTTTAGGCAGACAAATTAAGGGAGGAAAAGGTAAAATTGATCTATCATTTCCCTTGTAATGGTAAAATTTGGAGATGATCACAGTAAAAAGTGAAAGCAAAATAGAAAGTTGTGGTAAAAATGGTCAAAGTTGAAGCCAGAAAGACATTTGTTACAAAAACATGGGCTGAACTGAGCAAAGCAAAGAAGGGAATGTCTGATTCTGACAACTTTCTGTTATCTTCTCCCCTTCCAAAAGATCCCACCTGCCTTTGACCAAATCTCGGCCGTCCATCTTTATCACGGCCTTTTTCTCTTTAAAATCTAATCCATCCATTTATGCTAATTTTGAGTAATTTATAGGAGTATATTTTAAGGGGCACTGGATATTAGGAACCACCCATTGTTTTGGATAAAGGGACATTCAACCTAAGGACATAAAAGTCAAAAACTCCCTTCTTTTTGACCATGATTTGTAAAATTCAAAGTCTACAAGCTTGCTTGACCAAATTTTTTTAGTATTATTAAAAATTGATAATTATAATCAAAATTTGACTAGGAGTTTATAAAGTTAGATATAAATTTTTTTCGGTACATGAAATTTGATACTATTCTATTTGATTTAAATTGAAATCTTGAATTTCTCTAAAAAAAGTTGAAATCTTGAATAATTCTAATTTTTTAAATCAAATATATTATTTTTTTGACTAAATGCTTAAAATAAGGATAAAATCTATGCACAATCTACTATATAAGGATTAAATCTTTTATTTCTTTAAACCAAGATAAAATGTTTGAGAGATTTTACATTTTAAGATATATTTTGATGGAAAAAGAAAGTGTATATTTGATCATTATTTGAGATTTTGTTTTGTTTTTTTTTTTTTTTTTTTTTTTCTTTTGTGTATGTGACATAGTAGTATATGATCATTAAAGGGTAAGTTGGGCATTTTGGAAAATACCAAAACTAGGTGTCGTCAATCAGACAACAAAAAATAGAGGCCAGATCATCATGAAGATTGAAGACAGCCATTGCTTCTAAGCGCCCTGAAAGCAATAAAAACAAGAGAAGAAAAGCTTATTAGCAAGCAATATTTCTAGGCCTCTGTTCCTCTCCAACAACGGTACCAGCTCACCCGCTTAGATCGGATCCAACTGCCGTTCTCTTCCATTCCCTTTGATTTTTCACCTTTGGATTTTTGACTTTTCATCATCCCCAGTGAAACCAAATAATAAACGAAACCCAATCCACCAATCACAAAAACCCAAAAACCACTCCCCAACAAACAGAAATTTTGCCAAAAATTCAAAGCAAAACTCAAGGGAACATAACAAAAACAACACCCTTTAAGCCAAACATAAAAAAAAAAAAAAAAATCCCTGCCCCATATGTTCATTGCATGTGTTGTCCAGTTTCATATCTGAAAAAAAAAATAACTGGGCTTTTTCTTCTCTTTGGTGGTGTGTTGTAAATGGGGAATGTAACGTCGAGTGTGGCTGCAAAGTTCGCGTTTTTTCCACCAGACCCACCAACGTATGATGTTTACAGGGAAGAAAATGGGAAGCTGGTTTTGCCAGGGGTCACGGAAGACAAGAACATGGATGTTCATTTGCTTGATACCAAAGGTGGTAATAAGATCGTAGCTACCTTTTGGAAACACCCTTTTGCCAGGTTTACCCTCTTGTATTCTCATGGCAATGCCGCTGACTTAGGCCAGATGCATGAACTCTTCATTGAGCTCAGAGCCCACCTACGCGTCAATATTATGAGGTACCTTTCCTTTATTTGTCTTATTGATTTGGGAGATTGGTTTTCATCTTTTTCTTGGATTTTGATAATGATGTAATGGTTAAATTTTCTCCAAAAAGGGCTATTTTTAAAAAATATATATTTGTTTTGTTGTTGATTTCTTTTTTTTTTTTTTTTCAAAGTTTAATGTATTCTGAGTTCGGTAGTTCTGTTGTTGTTTCTTGTTTCTGTACATGTTTTGTACTAATTTGTTCTGTCCGTATGATTTGTCAGATGATTTATGATATTTTCCGTTGGAGGAACATGTGTTTGTCGTATGGATCTTCGTTTTTAGTTTTTTTTCAATTTGTTTTCCTTTTTGTCTTTGCATATTTGGGAACCATGCTTTTTGTCAACTTTAATTATTATGAACGAAAACCAATTTCGGATGTGCTGCCCATCATTGCTTGCTTCAATTTCAGGTCGGCCGGCTATAACTTTTCTGATTCTTCCTCCCTGGAATTAGAGCGTCCGAAACTAATTGAAGAGAAAAAGTTAAAAAGAAATATGATTAATTTGTAATTTTATTAATGTTTGAACTTTGAACACAAGCCTTTATCATTTAATAGTTTCAGCTGAGCTCTCATAATTTAGCCTTCTTTTTGAAACAGCTTCCATTTAATGGCTTCAGCTTCATTAATTTGTTCTTATTCGTAGATATCTGCCATTTTCCCTCCAAAAGAAAAAGGAAAATGAATCTTGAAATTTTGATTGTTGGTGATGTTCATAATAGTTCTACTTTGCTTTCCAATTTTCTTTTGAATTTTAACGTAAAAGGCTGAATAGCTATTCATGCAAATCGTAGCTAAAATGGTTTCCCATGGTAGAATCTGTCATATGTGGCTGTGATGTAATTACATTGACTTTTTTGCAGCTATGATTATTCGGGATATGGAGCATCCTCTGGCAAGGTAAAGGAATCTTTGAGATTGTTTTATTCGTTTTTCCTTGTATTTCTCTTTGTTTTGAGGATCAACAACACGGTGGATTAACTCTTAAATTGCTTGAAATTTTCTTATGAAAAGGTTTTTAGTAAATATAAAGATAACTGGAAGTCCGGAACCAATGAAGTGATCAATAACTTACTTGCCCAAATCTTTATTCATCTTTTTGCCTGCGTGACTAACTTTGCACTTGATAAGTTAACTTTTTCTGCTATTGCAATAGCCAACTGAGCTCAACACATATTATGACATAGAGGCAGTGTACAATTGTTTGAAGAAGGAATATGGGGTTAAACAAGAAGATTTGATAGTGTACGGGCAATCTGTTGGAAGTGGACCAACTCTCCACTTGGCTTCTAATTTACAGAAACTAAGAGGAGTTGTTCTTCATAGTGCCATCCTTTCAGGCATACGGGTGTTGTATCCTGTCAAGATGACATTTTGGTTTGATATCTTCAAAGTAAGTTTGATTTTGTTCTTCCTGTAATCTTCCATTCTGCTGCAAGCTTTAAATAACTTAGTCTGTATTGAGGAATCTCTTTCCAAATATTTACAGAACATAGACAAAATACGGCGGGTCAACTGTCCAGTTCTAGTTATACATGTAAGCATCTTTTCCTCTGTATAATTATTTGGTTACCTTCTTTAGCTACAGTTTAGCATATGCGCTGTTAGTTATGGTTCAATACTTCACTTTCATATGCTTCGTGTTGAAAAGATCTAACAATTTGTATCAAGTTCGTATAATCCTCCTAGATTTATCAATAAGAAAAGTTTTAACTAGATCTATGTTCTAGAAATTCATAATCCAATTCATAATCCATAGATGTGTCTTTGACTCCTGGTGAGTTTAATCGTTACAGAATTTTTAATAGTCAAGAAAGGAAAAGAAATTGACCCTTATTTCATTGTTATTTTTTATCTCTATCTGGTTCGGTTCTAGACAGTATGTAGGATGGCGGCAATATGAACTAAGGTCTTTTTAGTTTATTTTCAGGCATTATTGATGCATATTTGTTGATCAATGCTTGCAGGGTACAAATGATGACATTGTTGATTGGTCTCATGGGAAGCGATTATGGGAACTTTCTAAGGAAAAGTATGATCCTTTATGGGTAAAGGGTGGCGGCCATTGCAACCTTGAAACTTATCCTGAGTACATCAAGCATCTACGCAAATTCATAAATGCAATGGAGAAGATTTCCATTACGAAACCAGCAAAACAACTTACTTCTAACCCCAGTATTACAGAAACTAAAAACAATAAATGCTTGAGACTTAAGAAAAGGGTAGCTGTTTCGAAAAAGGAGTGAGTTGGAACAGCTAGTTTCATTGTCTCCTAGAATTGATGTTGCTTGCTTGCCTGCTTCATGGACCAACTGACTGGCAGCCAGGGTTGTTGTGCTCGATCTGTTTCTCTGAGATTGTAAGCTAATAGAGTCATAGATATGTAGTCTTTTTGATCCAGATCTTTTTTTCAACACCATTTATGTGGGTAGGGAGTTCTTAGACTTTCTTATAGCCAAAGTGTTCCATCAGAATATCCCAGTGCATATTTGCTTCTTGGCCTAGGATTTCATGTATAATTTTACGAAGTTGGTCTGTATAAACACTATCAACATTTAGAACAAAAACAAAGGAAAAATACGTGGATTAGTTTTGTGTTCTCCCTATCGATCTTAACAGAAATACAGAGCTAATGCTCCAGCTTCAGCTTTCTACCCTATCAAGGAACCAATCGTAAAGATCAAGATCAATTCTCGGACGAGGGATTTTTTTTTTTTTTTCATAAATAGGAAGTCGTAATCTAAGAATAAAACAAAGGTTATAGCTGTTAGTATTTGAGCTGTTAATATTCGATTTATTGAATGATATCTTTTAAGAATATCTAAATGAACCAATTTATCTGAGATGAGCTGGGCTTGAATTCTATAACATTCATGTTTGATTTGCATGAATTTCTAGTTATAGGATTCTTCTCTCGGTGCATAAACTAAATCCTGTGGAAGGAAACAATAATCCAAGGCCTAAGGTCGAAACTTCCATTAAAGAGAGCCCAAGGTGCATTAATTCTTGTAATCTGTTTCTACTCAATTACTAAAAATCAGGGCCCAACCCTTTATGACAGCCTCTGGAACAAGATCCCGCTTCAAGGCCTAACGAGTATCCATTATACTACAGAAGGGCCTAAAGATTTAATACCGTCTCAACTCGAGAAAGAAATGGCTAAAAAATTTAGACTTTTTTTTTTATTATTATTTTCGTTAAACATTAGTGAAGATTACATGGCTGACATTGAGCTGAACTCAACGGCAAATTGAATACTGTTTTGTAAACATGTCGCCCCCACAATCAAACGAGGCCACAAATTAGCCACTATATAAACAAGAAAGAGACGGCTATACGAAGAAAACCATTAAATTTGTGTTGTAATATTTACATGAATTCAAATTTTAATTCAATTAATTTATATAATTATTTTTTATAAATAATATTAATAAAATTTAACATAAATTTAATATTTTTTAATAATTTTTAGACTTCAAACCATAATTTTTTGTATAAAATATTATCACTATAATCATTGCAAAAAAAAAAAAATTTTTATTTTTTATATAGTTGGGCAAGTTTAGAGTCACTCAACAAAAAAAAAAAAAAGGAGGTTTTAGTTTTTAATAGTAAATGGAACAACAAATGACAGCTAGTTAGCTAGATATACATTATTATTTTTAATCCAACAAAATAAGGCTAGTGTGAGATATCTATGGCTAAATTACTATTTTTGATTAAATGCATGACTTTTTTTTATTTTTTTAAACAAAATTTGAGGAAAATGGCAGAAGAAATAATAGTAAATTTTTTTTAGGGCTTTTTTATTTATGCTGAGTTGTTTTTCTGAACATGCTAAAAATATAGTGGAAGATTTTTTTTTTTTTTTTTGGTTCATAAACTGTGAAAAGTTGCATGGAATTTATGAGTAAACATTTAGAATATTGCTTTTTTCGGGTATCACAAGCTTTGTCCTCTCTAGACCATAAGTCAAATGCATGCCCACAATCACACAATAAAAGAAAGAAAAAGAACCCAAAAAAAAAAAAAAAAAGCACAAAGTGACGAGAAATTCCTACACCAGGGAACATGAAAGTTTGGAAACTTAATGAGAACAAAACAAAACATAGAATCTTCCTTAAACCAAAATAAGATCATATATATATAGTCATGATAAAAGGGAAAGGAACATAACGTGTGTGTGTGTGTGTTTTTTTTTTTTCATAAATCATTTTTAATATCATGAAATCAAGATTTATGTCTCCAATTACAAGTATTAGAATAAGAAGTTGAATAATAAAATATTAAAAATTTACCAATAATCATTAATTTATTAATAAAGTGTTAGATTTTTAATTTTGATAATCTCATTAAATGTAAAAAAATAACAAAAATATTAACAAATTGAACATAATTTTTTATATACGATTAAGCTTTAAATCAAGCAACGCTACCATCATCAAATCAATATTAAGCACATATTTAAATTAAAAAATGTTCCATTTTGGATGACTGATTAATTGGATTTGGATGTGAACTTGTTGTTTGTTCATTAATGGCATCCACATTAGTCACCAAAATGTAACACTTAACAACTGTTTTTAAACCGTGTGATGAATCCTTTCAAAATACTATAACTTAAAAGAGTGGTTCCACTTTGAAAAAACTTTGTTTGAACTTTTAACAGCTCTCACTATCACCCACTTAAGTTGGAGAGAGAGAAAGGTAATTAACCGAAATCCTTGTGGACCAACTTCTCAACTTTATGAACCCAAAATATTAATATTGAATTTCAAGCCACATGGATTTCATTTCTCCAATGAGAACAGCTTTCCTCTCCACAAACAAAATAATGGGCACTCAAGTGTTTGATGATTTGTTCACATAATCCACTTAGCTTTACTATTTTTTTAATATTTTTCTCCACCAAACATGTTAAAAGTTTAACTTTGCTCTTATTTCTGAAAGGATGTGACCCCGCCCCTCCCCCCCCCACCCTTTTTTTTTTTCTAATCTGTTGCTAATTTTGGGATATGAAGATAGGAATTGAAAGTCAGACTTTGGGATATTCCATTTCCTCCCAATTAGATACCTCGATCCTGCCTTTTGTTTGGCTGATTGAAAATGCAAATTGTGAGTTGTGGCTGGGGACACACCAAATTATATATATCTTAATTAATGAAAAAAACTACAAATTTTTAATTGGAAAAGGTCGTATTCATTTAAGATAATGCATGAGTGTTTGTTATTCTTATACCCATAATTTTTTTTTAAAATCATTTATATATTTGGTGATTAAGATTGAATTTTTAAATTATAAAATGTGCACACAATTTAAAAATTAAATAACACGATAAAAAAGGCTCTTAATATATCACAAATTATAATTATGTTTTATAATTAGATTTTAAGAGATTTAATCATAAAACAATATCATGACATAAAGAAGAAACTTTCATCATACTGCCAAAGAGAACCTTATTCTTAATAAAAAAGATTTTGGGGACAAAAAATTAGGATAATCAATTTTACTTGGGATCACTTAGAAGAGGTTAAACCCATGAAATTGAGTGCTTTAGGTCTGTTTTCCATTAAGTGCTGCACCACTAATTAATGTGGACCATTTAAGCTTAATTTATTGTTTTGCTTAAAGTAAATTGTAAATCAAAATCTCTGTCTCTCATTTTTGCTTTATCAATCTCACAAGCCTCCATTGGACGGTTTGGAATTATATCAACATTTGTTGCAAAACTAAAATAAAGAGGTGGAGTCTTATTCATCTGGACACTGGGCCCAGATTGTTCAATAAAATTGAGTCCAAGTGTGATTAAGACCCCCCCAAATCCCATCATAAATCATGTTCTTGGCTGAACCAAGTCTATTTTTCAACTCCATGGATTCCAACTTTTATCAATTTGGTTTCCACAGCAATTATTTGTTCCTTTCAACTCACCTTGTAAAGGTAATTAGTTAATACATAAAATTAAGTATTAATTAATCTTATTTCATCTCAATCATCAAACATATGTAAGAGCCCTATTCGTTTGACAAGTAAACCTTTCATGCAATAGTCATTTTTTTATTCTCTAGCTATTTATTGTGTGTTACTTGCGTTCTCCTACATCAAAGATACTCATTTCAATCATGAATTAGATTAATATTTGTCGTAGTCTTGTAAGATATTGAGATTCTAATTTTAAATTTATTAAATATTATTTTTTAAAAATAATTATATAAATCAAATTAAATTTCAAATTTAATTACATTATTTGCGTTTTAACCCAAAATCCTTGAAGGTGATCAAGGCGAGGGACTAGCTAGTGACCTTGAAAGAAAGATTTGATCACATAGGCTCAAAAAATGTTCAATCAAAGCATGGCTGTATTTAGCTGGATAGCAACCAAATTTGTCAAGGATTGTCATGGCATTAAAGTAATAGTTAATAATTAGTACTTAAGCAACTTGCTTGATCACATAATACATTTCCCACCTTGTTGGGGTCTATACTTTATACCTAGATGGCATCTCACTAGTGGATTGTTAATTATGATTATATGACTTTAATCTTTCCTTAGCATTTTTAAGCTATGATTTTTTTTTAAAGAATTATTTATAATTAACCTGAGGTGATTTGAAGTTCACATGAAACAGATCATTTCTGTCCCAATACTTCCATAGTCCACTTGGAGATTGTTGGAACCATAGCTAAATAGTTGACTTGTACTTCATTACAAAAACCTTATATCTAAAACTATATGTAAAGTTTTATATGATAAAACCATTATACTCTACTTTTTAATATGCTTTCTCAATCTTACATCACTATAAAAAAAAATATATATATCTTTATGACAAAAGGCTACATATAACTTAAAGTCACCAAAATAGAATCCCTTACATAATTTTGTTAATACATTAACCTTTTAAAAGGAAAAAAAAAATCTAAGAATATATTTCATTAATCTTCATTTCTAATTTCCTCTACATTTTTCGTTCGAATGAAAATTCTATTACCTAAAAATAATAAATACATATATAATATATAGACAAAACGTATTTAACTTATATGATATCCATGATTATAACAAATAATCGTACCTCCACAAAGATTAGTTAATAAAAAAAAAGATAAGATTTTATTTTATCAACTATGGTTTAAATTTTGTGAGAAATATTTTAAAAATAAAATTTTAAATGAATCAAATCGATTTAAGGAATGCATTTTTAAGATTTTTTAAGGAAAAAAATTAGTTTCATGCAATATCTTTGATTGTATTATAAAAATATATATATATATATACATACAAATTTACGTATATGTATGCAAGTGTACATTGGAGCGTGTAAGGGTAGAAAAGGGAAGCGAAGGAAACGAGGGCAGCAGAGCTGCAGAGGGGGCAAAGGCCGAAGGGGGTTACTTATTGGATGCGGCACAGTCAGAGGAAAACGATGTGGAGCCCACAAGTTCCCATCAGCAAGTCCTTGTCTCTGACATCCTGCGACCGACGTGTCGTTATAAAAAAAGGCTGCATTTTCATTCTGGGGTCTGGAATCTATAGTGGGTCCCATTCCTAGACGTCTAGCCAATAGGCAGAGGAAACGTGGAGGACTCTGACTCAAAAGTGGGGCTACCCCTCTCTTACACATGCGGAAGCAACGAAAAAAGGTAAACTCTTTTTGGTACTTTTCGTTTGGTGACACGCTGACCTATTCCCCCGAGGACACTAGCCCCGCCCCCTCTCACTCTCCTTTTTATTGCGTGGGACTCACCCCCCTCTTCTAATTTTACAAAAAAAATTTATAGTATTTATAAAGTTATAGAAATAGATAATGATATGATTTATAATATTTTCTTATTACATTCATATATATTATTTTATTTAGCATAAAAAATACATATCCAAAACATTTTTAATTTATCGAATTTGTATTTTCAAAAAATTTTAACCTTATTGAATATGTATTTTCAATTTTTCATAAAGGTTAAAAACATTTTAGATTTGCATTTTCTAAAAAATTAAAAATGTAAATGTTGATATTATTTAATTGGGTGTCTTGAGTCATTTTTTTAAGTATGGTTAAAATTTGATTATATTTAACATTTTACCATAAAAACCAAAAAAAAAAAAGTTGCAATTAGAATTTCTCTTGAAAATTTTTATTCTTAAAAACATATAATATCATTTTATGAAAATTATGATAATTTAACATACTTGAAATATTGAAATCCTATCTAACATGAAATAAATTACAAAAAGGAGAAAGGGTTATTCAATGTTTTTCTTTTTAATGGATTCATAAGCTAGTTCCTCTAATAAAATAATATATGATCCTTTCATAAAAAAATAATAGCAATAGCATATGATCACTCACCCTTACCAAGAAAATTCAAGCATGATAAAAATGAAAAAATATCGGATGGGACAAACGTGGAGAAGGAGGAATTACAAAGAACAAACATAACCCATAAATAAAATGATTTAACAAATGTGTAATGTATTTAGACATAACAAATATTTTGAAATTTAACATGATATTTCAGCTATAACTAGCTTCCTTGTCTAAAAATAAATAGGCATTTGGAAACATGAGTAGCATGATGAGATAGATTATTGGTTTAGAGCTAATAAAACAAATGAATTTGCTCATGATTAGCCAATAATAAAATCAAGTTCAACATGTAAACATACGCACATATTTGGTTTTGGCATCATTATTTTCTATAAAAAAAAAATGGGAATTGAAGCCATGGAATGTTAAGAAATAATGTAGAAGAAGTCTTCACAAAAAATATATTAAGATTTTATAAGAATTTGGGTATTTGAAACTGAAATTTGAGCTCCCTAATGCAAATAAGCAAAGAAGACCACCATTATATGAACTTATTAAAGGAATTTTTTTATATCCCTTTACTCCAATAGATAAACTTTCTATTTTAGTATTTGAAAAGAGTGAATTCAAATATTTTGAACGTAAATATATATTTATTATTAAATTAAATATTCGGATGTAATATTTAAGTTATTATTTTGTTACAATTTTTGCACAAATTTAGAAATTGATTTAAGATTACTCTACGCGTTTCCTATTGGAGTATCATGGCCATATAATTATAAACTTATTAAAGGAATATTTTGTATATCCATTTACTTTTATAGATACACTTCTATTTCATTATTTGTCTTAATTTTTTTATTTGAAAAAAATTAAATTTAAATCATTTGAATATAAAAGAACATATATATATATTTATCATTGAATCAAATAAATAAATATAATGTTAACATGATTGTTTTGTTAAATTTTTTACACAAATTTATAAATTGATCTAAGAGTACACTCTAGTTGGAGTTTATAAGGTTT
The DNA here is from genome assembly GCF_047325235.1 of Durio zibethinus. Classification (NCBI taxonomy): domain Eukaryota; kingdom Viridiplantae; phylum Streptophyta; class Magnoliopsida; order Malvales; family Malvaceae; genus Durio; species Durio zibethinus. The sequence goes on along the minus strand of NC_143167.1, from coordinate 31,261,469 downwards.
TGTTTCAATTTGAGAAGGAACCAAATGTTAGTATGCTCAATGCTTCCCTTGGAAACCCTTGTCTTTAAAGGGTACTGAAATTGATGATCAATCAAGTTTTTTTTTTTTTTTTTTGGGGTCTAAAAGGTACTAAAATCAAGGGATTGTGAAAAGGAAATTAGGAAATTTATGTTGGAGGTTGTCCCAAAATAATGCCAATTAGTATTTAAGGCCCTAAATAATTACCATAATTTGTTTAGATTTTCATTAATTTTAAATTTTAAATTTTGAAATATTTAAAAGTCAAGGCAAAGATATTAATACACACTTAAAAACTACTTAAGGAAAGAGTACCTTTAAAAGAAGTTTATAGTAATTGAAAAAATTTTACAAGATTTCATCACCGTTTAATTGTGAAGGTACCCTAATCGACGGTCGAGATTTCGTTGTTGATTGAATCTCATAGGGTAGATATGGTAAGGTCTATTTATGGTGGCTTAGATAACGTTTCGACCATATTACTTCTTAAAGCCTTGTTTGGGGTACTACTTTAAAAACACAAAAAGAAAATAAAAAAGAAAAAGAAAACAGGCTTTAAAGGGAAGTTTATTATTTATATATAAACAAGCTGAATTAAAAAAAAAAAAAACAAATAAATAAAATAAAAAAGGATGCTCTGTTCTGTTGAAGAAAAAGATAAAGACAAGTTCAGAGACAGAGTAGAGAGAGAGAGAGAAAAGGAGTTAAACAAATCAATTGAGAAAGAGAAAGGAGGAGAATATTGCATCAAAAAATTTAAAGGAAAAAGAAAAAAAATAAGATTTCTGTTTTGTTGGTAGGTTGAAACATCTTAACTCTGTTCTGGCTATCAACATCATTGTCTCTTTGTGCAGCTTTTACTTGCAAAGCCTTTTTTTTCTCACAGTTTCAGCTTCCAATTCTCCCTCGCTTTCAATCTCTGTCTTTGTACTTTTTTTTTTTTGCTCTTAGGGTGTTTTGGCAATCTGGGTTTTATTTTGAAGTTTTAATAACAGTGGATAGACATGAAAAGATTGAAAACTTTGGTTCTGTGATCTCTGTTTTTGCTCTGTTTTCTCATCTGGGTTGTTTCAATTGCTTATTTTATCAATGACTATGGGGGAGAAAATGGGTGGTTCCAATGGTGAAGATGGCAGCAAGGACCGGTTTCCAGTTGGTATGCGTGTTTTAGCCGTTGATGATGACCCTATTTGCCTCAAAGTTTTGGAAAATCTGCTTCGTAAATGCCAATATCATGGTTAGTTATTCTTTACTTTTGAATTCTCGTGAAAATTTCTTTTTTTTTTTTACCAAAGGTTTTCTTTTGAATTTGCAATTTATTCCCAAATTCTGTTGATTTGTTACCTGTTTACTGTTCTGTTCTCAATCTTTAATTCAAACTTCGGTCTTGTACTCAAAATGTTAGATAAATTGTCTTGATGTTTCTTCTCTTTGAGTTTATTGTGTGGTTGGTTAACTTTTCGATACTGTTTCTGTCCGGAAGATCTGTCTGTTGTGTTTTGAAGCGTGCATTTTAATTTGGATCTTTGTAATTGAAGTATGCAAATTTTGACTCTTAATATTGTTAAGACATTGGGCTTCTTTTTGACATATCATGTATGGGTTTTTTGTGCAGTTTCTACAACCAATCAGGCAATTACAGCCCTCAAAATGTTGAGGGAAAACAGAAACAGATATGACATGGTTATTAGTGATGTTAATATGCCAGATATGGATGGCTTTAAGCTTCTTGAGCTTGTGGGGCTTGAAATGGACCTACCTGTAATCAGTAAGCATTACCCTTTTTCCATTTAATGGCACTGAATGATATTCATTTGTTTTTTGCTCTTTTCCCCCCCTTTGTCTTTTGAATAATTTGTGGAATGAATGAACTTTCTTATCTTTTTTCTGATTCCGTGTTCCCTTTTAAGATTTGAAGCTCAGTAGTTTTCTAAACCATAATTATTCTGGGGTCTAAATTTGAATAATGGATTAGAATTGTTTCAGCATGATTTAACATATTTTCTTTCTCTTGATGAATTCAGTGTTGTCAGCTCACAGCGATACCAAGCTTGTAATGAAGGGGATTACCCATGGTGCTTGTGACTACTTATTGAAGCCTGTTCGCATTGAGGAGCTAAAAAACATATGGCAACACGTGGTTAGAAGAAAGAAACCTGACTCTAAGGATCAAATTAATCCCCCAAATCAAGATAAGGCTCGGAGAGGAACTGGAGAAGCTGGTCAAACATCGACTAGCAGTTCTGACCAAAAAGTCAATAAGAAGCGAAAGGACCAAAGTGAAGATGAGGAAGAAGAGGGTGAAGATAATGAACATGAGAATGAGGACCCTTCAACCCAGAAGAAGCCTCGAGTTGTTTGGTCTGTAGAGCTGCATAGGAAGTTTGTTGCAGCTGTCAACCAATTGGGTCTTGACAGTGAGTTTTCTGCTGTTGAGATTAGTGTCTTATATGCTGACAGTGTGATCCTCATGCCACTGCATTTTTAACTATAGTTTTTCTTTTCTCTTTATTCAAATGCAGAGGCCGTTCCAAAAAAAATTCTTGACCTTATGAATGTTGAAGGGCTCACAAGGGAAAATGTAGCAAGCCATCTTCAGGTAAACCCCTTTCCTCTGTTCTTTACTCTCTGCATTATGTTTCCTATATATTGCCCTTGCATGTTAAAGTTTTAAGTATACACGGGATCTAGGTAAGAGGTTGCTGGTTCTGTAGAAAATTAGATGCTCTGTTGACTAGCTGAATAAAATACAGTAGTGAATCTGGTGTGTACAAAAGCATCACTTACCATAGGCTCGTTATTACCTTCTATTTAATTGGTTGTACTAGTTTGTAATAGAGAGTTTCCTTACTGTTCTACTCGTTAGAATCAGCTCATAGTTTATGAAGTTATTGCAACTCTAGCTCAAGCAGGTAAGAGCTAGGCTGGGCCATACACATGGGGAAAAATGCATATACTTAAATGATGACGTTTTATAAAAATGTGCAGTAACAGGGTAATTGTCTCCCCTTTAAGCTTACTGTCTTATGTTGTCTTGCAGAAATATAGGCTTTACCTGAAAAGACTCAGCAGTGTTGCAACCCAACAAGCAAACATGGTTGCTGTATTAGGCAGTAAAGATCCCTCTTACTTGCGCATGGGTTCACTGGATGGGTTTGGAGATTTTCGCACATTGACTGGACCTGGAAGGCTTTCGAGTGCTTCTCTATCATCATATCAACCAGGTGGAATGTTTGGTAGACTGAATTCCTCAGCTGCTTTAAGCCTACGTGGGATATCCCCTCGTGTAATTCAACCGGGACATTCTCAAACCTTGAACAATTCCATCAATGGTCTTGGGAATATCCAGCCAGCTGTGTTACCTTCAAACCAGAATCAAAATGGAACTTTGTTTCAAGGGATCCCAACATCAATAGAGCTCAACCAACTGTCGCAGAACAAGTCCACTAACCACTTTGGAGAATTTAATCGCGATAATGATCCAAATGTTTTTGGTGTTGCCACTAACTTCCAAGATGCCAGAGTGACGGTTGGTAGCTCGAGCAATTCTCTGTCTACTGCCTCAGGCAACCCTTTGTTGTTACAAGCAAACACACAACAGACGCAATATAGTGGTGCATTTGGAAATCATTCGTCTCTTGGTGTGACATCGCTGAATCAGGAATCATTTGACATGGATATTTGTGGTTCTTCTAATTTTCTTGATCATGGTAGACGCAATGAAAACTGGCAGGGCACAGTTCAACCATCCAATTTCTCATCAAGTTCATTGTCAACAAGAGAAGTTTTCAGTTGTGAGCAGTTGCCGACCAATAATCTTCAAGAAAACATCTCTTGGACACGCTCTCACCTTAGTAACAGCCCTATTGATCTTTCTTCTTCCATGGCAAATTCAGTACGTTTGGAGGACTCTAGAGGAGACGTGCCATCCCAAGTTGGTCTAAATAATAATGTCATTCAGAATATAGATTACACAGCAAAGCAACAGTGGGGAGATCGCAGACATAATTACAATGAAAATTTGAATCATTCATTCAGCAGGGTGGACTCCCTGGTTTCTGCTAGTGGGTCTATGATGGACCGAAGCAATGCCCTCAGCACTAAAGCAACTGATGTTTCTTTGTTCAGCCAATTAAGTAGTGATGCTCCTTATGTCTTTCAGCACCCCGAGGGTGAGAAATCAGCTTTTGACACAAAATTGAGGTCCAATGAGGACTTCCTCTTCGAACAGACAAAGCCACATAATGGTTTCAGTCAAAATAATTTTGAATCTTTGGAGGATTTAATGAGTTCCATGATTAAACCGGTATGACGAGAACTTTCTTTGCCTCTGTCAGTTTCATTTTTTATGTTTTCTTTTTCTTGTCCATGTGTGAGGTTCTGTAAAGCACAGTGGGCATAATAGTTTGCGCTATGTAGTTAGGCATAGATTAGATAAAGATATAAAGCTTATTTCCTTAACAAGTATTATGTGCCTTCCCCATGCTTACATCTTTCTCCGCTAGTTAACTATAACAATTAGTGCCAAACAGTGAAATTCGTGTATGCTTAAGAACTGTGAAAAATGTTCAGTTCTCTAAAGTACAAAATATGTACAGGATAAGTTTTCAAGTCTCCAAAAGTTGAAAGAATGGCATTCTTGTTATCCCAGGATCTAACTAGCAGTGATTGGCAAAATAAGTTGGGGCTGGTTTGCCTCTAGTTGAGACTATTTAATTTCCTTGAAATGCAACACGTAAGAAAAATGATTATGATTGAGCCTGGTTTATAGTTTAGCTTTTGTAGGTTAACTTCCTTTTGTATTTTTTAAAATATATTCTTATTCCTTGTGAGCATAGATTCTTTAAAATGACTGTTTTGTCTGATGCAGGAGCAAAATAATGAAACTCCACTGATTGAAGGGGAATTTGGATTTGATGCATACACCCTTGGATCATGTATGTGAGACGGTTGATGCTGATTTTCAGATAAAAGTCGGTGACAAAGGCATAAATCTACTCCTCTTTATGGAAGTCTGTATTTTTGTAATTTATTCTCTGTTAAACCATTTAGTTTTTGGTTGAAATTGATGACAGCATCCTCCTTTATGGAATTCTTTCTTCATGTCCTTTTACACATTGATGGAATAGTAGGTTGAGAAATTTTAGGTTTCTCGGTGTTTATTAGTTTTAGTTTCATTTGTATCTTGTTTTCCATAATATATTTGAAGGCAGCAGTTAAGAATTCAACCTGCTGTGACCAAGAACTTCAAATTTCAGTATTTCACCAATATCATTTATTTTTCTTAGGATCATGAAGCTTGCAAGTGATTACATTAGGATTTAGGGGTTCATCAAGTTCCAATGGGATGATGTTTTACGTGTACTAAATTAGAGATTTTTCAATACTTCATGGGTGGGACATTATCCCAAATCCATGTGATTAGCAACGGAAGCGAACCACTATTTTCTGCCACATCCTTGAGAAGAATTCAATATCTTATTTCTTGGATAATCAGAAACATTAATATCAAGTTCTTTTGGTTGAAACTTTACAAAATAAAGTTACATCCCTTTATGTAAGAATAAAACTAATGAAATTATTAGTGTTAAAAGCACGACAATATTATACACCTGGAGCAAAGAGAATGGCATAAAACTGGCCTCAAACTTCATATACAGAAATTCTTTTACTTCTCATCTTCACTCTATTTTTCATAGTCAGACCAAACATTAGCAAAGATTACAGAACTTGGAATCATGCAACAATGTTTGCCAACGAGGGTTCATGATTTCTGAGGCACCAATCCTTTGTTAAGCAGCTAAAATATATGATGTTAAAATAAGTTTAAGAATCAGAGTCAATCAAGCTCAACAAGCTGAGCTCTTCTCTCAGCAGCTCTCTTTCTTATAAATATGCCCCACCTTAAGGCAGCTTTCAACTTAAGCCACCCCACAACCGCCTTCCCTGAGCCTTTCCCACGTTCCTGAGCATAAGAGTGATCCATCTGATGATCATAAGGAATGGTGCAAGTATAACAAGCCTCATCAGAATGACCAAAAGCAGCTCCCATACCAACACCCACACCAAATGTCTTCAGCAGTCTTTGCATGTCATCAGTCTCTAACATTTCTGAACTCCTGAGCCGGATTTCCTCAGCTAAGAAATCTTCCAATCCCTGCCCATTCCTTGGCCGAGACCAATCTCCTGCAAAACCTGACACCTCATCTGTAGAGTTGCCAATTGGCTCGTAATTCATGCTACTAGGTAATAATGCTTTTTGATTATTCATTGTCATTACTGTATTCTGATCAGACCTTCCAAAGGGAAATTCAATCAACTGATGGACTGCATGGTTCTTGTTATTATTATTATTATTATTATTCTGGCACTGTGGATTTGGCTCTGAGGTGAGATACTGCTGCATACTCTTTTGAGTATTGGTGGTGTAGTAATCTGCATCATAGTTGGTCTCATTTACTGATGCAATTGAGGGATTTGCTCCCTTTCTACTTGCAAGGGTGTTGAGAACCTTGTCATCATATTCTATTACTAGATGCCAATTTTCATATGCTCTTTTCACCAGGGAATCCACAAAAACCTGCAGGCAAAATTTCATATCAATCAGTCAAATATTTTTTGCTGGGCAGGGAGCTTATGCCATGAAAGGTGCATGGTAAAATAGCTTAGTGCCACGATCAGTATGTTCCATCATCAGCCTCTCATTTTTACCTCATGCCGAAGGAGTAGTGATTACAACTACGCAGATGTGAGAGATTCTGACGATCCATTCATTATATATTTTAAGGGACAATTAGACATTGCTCTAAAGTTGACTCTATCCTGTGAATCCAGTAATACTTTTGATGCTGCTTGTCAGCTCATCATCCTAGTGAAGTCAGTGCATTAGTTATTGTATAAAAGTTTCCCACCAGTATCAGTTTTAACAAAAAGATTAGCAAATTAAATGTTGAGAAACGTCAGCAGCATTGCAAATATAAAGAAAATCTAACCTTTTGATTGTGGTTAAGTGATTCCAAAGGGAGGAACTGGCCGCCAGCAATAAGACCTCTGAGTTCATAAATGTGATTGAAAACAACACCGGTGCTATTTGTTTGATCAGTGTAGTAAACATAAAGTTTTTCCCCCAAGACACAAGTCTTAGCATGCTCCACCGTATTCTCCCACATTCTATTGGACATTCCGCTTCCGAGGATCTATATCAGGAATGTGAAGGCAATCAAGAACAACCAATGCAAAAAGGAGGAGTCTGAATGTAGAGGTAAAAACAAGTCTAAATGAAGACAGTTGAGAGGGGAAGGGAGAATCCCTTACATTTCTTAATCTTGGCGGATCCCTAATAAGAAGTCGAAGAAAATCTTCAACTGTTACAATTTCAGCTTTTAACAACTTTTTATGTAATGCTCCATCCTTAGCTATTCTGTCCAATCTCCACACTTCATCATGCAATGCAGGTGGGTAATGTTTCTTGTACACTGCAGTAAAAAGAAAAAGGGAAAAAATCATGACAACACTCTAGCCTGCCAAACAATGGAAAGCTGTAGAAAATGCTGGAGATCTATAAAGAGCAGGATGTGAAATAAGTCCAACTAACCAAACTGGTTGATTGCATTAAGCAAGATGATTACTAAACAACTCATAAAGTATTCAAGCCAAATGCAAAAGCAGCATATGGTTATTATTTAGGAGATGCAGCATGTAATGTGCCTGGAATTGCCTACCAATCACAATGCAAACGCTCTACTGGAATACTCACATTCTCCCCTATGATCTTTAACAGCAAAAGCCTCTGTTTTAGCCTCACGCACACGAATCCCTTCACAATATCCAGGAGCAACCTTCAAACCAAGCCTGAACTTTCTACTCCTAATCCAGCTGGAGTTGTCAGTGAAAGTAAGATCTCCTAGAGTTCCCACTCCTTCCTTGAGGATTACTTGTAGTTCCCCAGTCAAAAGCGGCCTTTTCCCCTCACGCTCTTTCACTTCGTAGTTCTCAAATTGCTCCTGGGTCCAATCCTCATCAGCTTCCTCGTTGAAGTCACCTTCTAGCACCACAACATTTAGTTTGGCTGCTGATTCTGATCCAGTTTGCACCACAGTGCCTGAGATCACATCTAGCAAGACAACATGAATGGCTGCTCCTTGCTCACCCTCAACTTTTCCTCCTGTGAATAGGTGAGGGGGCATTCTTGTTCTGAAATGTAGTTGTAGATTTCTTCCTTCTGCATTTTGTATCCTCAGTGGTGAACACCTGTTATAGATTAGACATACTTCATCAGTAACATATGACAACCCATTTTGTCTGTTTAAGGTACATTTCTGATATCCCTTATACCTCATTTGGACAATACCTAGGTTTCATAATATACGTTATTATCAAAATCTGTTTCAGACGTCAATCAGGATATGCATCACTATTACTTATGAGCATCATGAAGATCAAAGAGATATAAGCAGAATTCTAGGTTTAACGTCCAAATCTAGGTGTAGAAACGAACCTTCCAGTCAATTTAGCATTCCCTATTCTCGTCAAAGCCCGCTCTACTTCCTCACTGACCTGTAATTCAGTCAAAATGCAGAATCAGTAGAAGCAGACTCATGATAGAACCTATACATGTTAGTGCTTTTACTTATCTCAAAGTAAAATTTATCCTCAAGATACTAGCCAATATGACAAATAATTGAAGCAGCCTAGGATTCTACTTAGAGTTTTAGAGTGCATTTACAAAACTTAAAGGCCATATTATATAGATGAGACCAAGAAAATAATGCTTCATAAACAAATGGTGCTTATTATCAAAAAGTTTTACATAAGCAGCAGGATTGATTGCTCAGAGCTGGTTATGTTCTCCAACTTTTTTCTTGAGAAAACAACAATAAATAAGACTTGATTAAGACAAGACTAAGAAGGGATTGATGAATCCTTATAGCTCAACAATTTATATGCAATAATTCTGCAATAGTTAAGTACTGCCAACAAACATTTGACTCACAATTCTGCGTAACATAGGCTCCAAAGATGAGGAAAGCCTTTGCATACTGTCCACCTTCAGAGCTTCCACAATAACACTGCATGTAGGTCAATTTGTATATCACAGGAGTGCACTTGCAGAAAATTTGACATTGAACACTTACATATAAAGTATGTTAATCAAACTCCCAAATTAACAAATGCAGTTCGTCTACGTGATCTTGAACTGCAAAATTATAGAAATCTATAAAATTTCAATGTCGACTAAAAACTAAATGAACTCCTAAAGTTTTTTATTTGCTTTCTACAGGAATAGAATAAACACATTTTGTTCACAAATCACGGGTTGAATAACTCAAACGTAAAAATTTTTAGCCATTCTTGACATAAACATCTCAACAGCGCAGGTGATAGATCAAATCAAGGATGCTATTAGAACTAGGTTGGATGGGCTTAATAGGATTGCTACGGATGTCATTAATAAAGACCTTTGTGATGCTTACTACTATGTTCGAATAGGCTGATATCTTGAATAAGCTGATAGTAGAATTTATTCTTTGATTACTTGTAAAGTTGTGAATTATTATTTTCTGTAGTAGATCACTGCTAGCTTAGATGAATGAATTACAAATTTATCCAAAAAAAATAAAAAATCTTAACAGCTTTCTGACTTGTTGAAGCCACTGAAACTAGATCATCAACTTAATCAAAAGGTCAAGCTTTTTATTGAAGTGTTTACCATAACTGATCAATATCATGTTCAAAGTTCAAACAGTTCAAGTAGTAAGATATGCATTTGGTCAAGCAAAAATGATTCAAGAACTCGGGCATGTCATCAATCAAATTTGATCTCTATATTCTTCTTAGCAACCCTATAGAGATATCGTGAATCATCCAAAATTGATCTAGTCCATCAAGATCACAGCAAAACTTCAAACCGTAACTTCAGAAAAGTCAAAACTGGGTTTCTAAGCAAGAAAAAACAAGATAAAAATACCCATTAACTTGAACTAGTACCTTGCCAAAGCGGGTAACTTTGGTTTCTTCAGTTCTGTAATGTAGCCTGCATCTTCAACGCCCTCCTCATACCCTCTCTTGTTCCTAGAACTTTCCATTTATGGAAACTTGACCAACTCTTCCTCCTTTATAGTATTGTTCCTTCAACTTGGAAAGGAAAAGGGCAAAAAAGGGAAAAAAAAAAACCGAAGATAGTTCTAATGATCCCAAGAAGATTCAAAGAAGAACCTGTAGAACATAACTCAAAGTTTGCTAAATCAAGGTCCAAAGTTTAGACACCATTTTTTTTTTTTGTTAAAGAAAAAAAAAACCCTACTTAACGAAATTATAGATCTAGATGATATAAAAATAACTGATCTAACAAGGCAGAAAAGATAAGTTTTTTGGAGAGTGTTTTTTGGGCAGATCTAGATTTGTAGTATATTATTTTATTTCTGGTCAGTGATCAATATTATAATTTAATAACTTAAAACAAAAGTTTATATAATTGAAGAACACAGCTGTGTTTTGAGAGTGAATGTATGAACTTTGAAAGTCTAAAAACGCGTTTAGGTATCTGATGTGGTTTAACTCAATTACGACGCATGTGATATTTACTTTTTTTTTGTCTTTGGTTCCCAGGGAAAGTCAATGGTTGGTCCACGTATCCACGGCTGACATGTCTGTTTGGATGTACAGAAAAAGTGAAATTCGAATAAGCAGGAGGTTTAGACAAAATTCGTAGTCCTTTACTGCTCCTTTTTAGTTCTGATGTCCAAAAACATATAAGTACAACATTTTCAGGTTTGTTTTATTAATGAAAACTTCATCTACCATTCATCCTAAAATCAATAAGAAATTGAAATATTTTCATTTTCTAATGCTCAAAATGATGCTTTTCCCCTTGTTGTCAAGTGTTCAGTACCTCCCAAGGATGCCTTTTGGGTGAGAAATGAGGAACATGAATCAAGTATTGCAGTCTCAGTCTCTCACGACTTAGGCAAGGCAGTAAATGAAAAGAAATTACTACTAAAAGAGATTAACAAAAAAAAAAAAACAAAGAAAGATGTTCTTGTTTTTTAACTTTGCTTTAAGCTAAGAAATTGAGATGATATTACAGTGAGAGATCCACAGAGTGTGACAATTACAAGTGAAAATCCTTTAGATACTTCGTATCATCTAAAGAATTAATGCAACTACAAATGGAGAAGGAGGGAGAGATTAAGGGGCCCTTTGCCCAAACAAGACTACTCAAGCAACTTTGCTTGCCTGCTTGAATAAATATCAAGGTGGAATGCTTCAATTTCTTGACTAGGATATCTAAATGAATTATACAAACAGTTATTCCCCTTCCCAACCCATCTTTCGAGCTCTTTGCTCCCATAATGTTGTAACTTTCCTCTCCTTGATCAGCAAGGCCTCAGCCCGCTCTCTCGCCTCCTCACAGGTTTCTGTCGCTGCAATACATTTTTCTGCCTCTCTTTGGTACTGGGAAGCCACCCTTTTTGCTTCACCAAAGGTGATGTTCATATGGCGAGCATGCTCTTTAGAAACAGCCTCCTGCAACTTCAACTCCTCCGTCAGAAGGTCCACAAATTGCTTCTCCATTTCTTGCTTGAGATCAGGGTCATTGCTTCCACAATCTGTATCACCATAATTCTTATCATGCATATATGATTGTGGTTTCACCAGATGAATGGACAAAGTACATGAAAGGAAGCAGGGCAATGATTTGGTAGAAATTAAAATGAGTATTAGAAAGAAATAAGTCACAGAGTTAACCAATTTGAGTTGTGGAATAAACTCTGACCTGTGACTGAGAGATTGGCCAACCCTGCAAAAGAATAACAAATGAACAAAAAGTAAATAAGTAATTCAAAGAGATGCCAAAAGTATTGAGTACCTGTACCAGACAGGCAGAGACATGAACACTTGACACAATTTTACAACCATTACCCCCCTAACTAGCAGGAACACATAAAACAAGGAAACAAACAGCATAAGCCATAAGGAGCTGCAGATTCTGCATGCAAGATTGTGATTACAAGGTAATATTGTCCAAACACAAAAAAGAAGCCATAATATCAGGAGTGAAAGAAAGAAAGAAAGAAAATAGAAGTTCATTTAGTTATCTAGTTACAAATTTAACAAGTTCTTCCCTTCTTCTGAACACCAATTTCAGGCACTATAACTTCGACATTTTGCACTTTGTACTTGTTATTTTGTGTCACTATGGTTTATGAAGAATAGAAGCAGCCCAAATGCATGTCACTTTATTTTGTCAATACTAAATTTGTTGCTATTCTAGACAGTTGTTAATAAATTAAAAAGCAAGATCAATGGTGCAACAGCACTGCAAAAAATCAATGAAATTCCAGACTTATAATCAATTCCCATCATTCATGGACAAGTCATGTATATTATCCTGATGTCATTCTTAAGCTTCAAAAAAATGATGTAGTTCATTACTTTACACGAGCTGAACAACACAGCTAGACAAAGTTTAACAAATTTCTACAAAGAGATCCATAATAACAAATTTCTACAAAGAGATCCATATTAAATGTAACCATAAAGGATCCTGGAAGGAAAAGAATACATCCAGTCTGAGATGTTTAAGAAAGAGACTGTTTTAAAAAGTCAACATGCTGTGATTTCTCAATAGTCAATTCAGAAATGTAGAGATTGTTTCAGTACCACTGAAGTAAAACCTAAGAAGATTGTTTGTTTATATCTCCCTACAGTGAGAAGGACCAAAATCACCAGAAAAAGGGAAACAATACTTCTTTCAGACTATGAAATCTTATTGCATGGTTAGTTGGCCCCTAAAATAAATAAAGGTTGTCACCTAAATCAACTTACTTCTTAGTCATACGCATCAGAAATGGACCTAGAAGTGGCATTTTTCCTTCAAGTAGTATTAATAAAGTCATTGTGCACATCAGGATGGGGACATAGCATAGAGAGAGCAGAAAGCTCCATTTTTAATTAGCAATGCCAACAAACCGAGTGCCTCTAAATTCCTCAACTTAATATATGATTAAAGAAGCACAAATCAGAATTGAAATTTGGTTTTACTACTTGATTACATCCTGTTGCATGTTAAAGCCAAGCAAACTGATACCTTCAAAATTAGCAGCAGCAGTAGATCAAAACCTCAAATTGAAGAAAAGGGAATTTCACAAGGAATAAGCATTAAATCTAAACCCAACTTGAGGCACACCCTGTCACCCTATAACAACCACCTTAACAAAGCATTGCCAAACCTCAAAATGCAAAATTAGCAACAACAGTAGATCAAGACCTCAAATTTCCCAAATGGGTATTACTTGATTACACTCCAATAAACAACCAATCAAAATCAAAATTTGACAACAACCCAGAATCACAAAAAAGAATAAAAACATGGAATTTGATTAATAAATAAAATGCCCAAAACAAGGAAGGAGTAAATACCAGGGGCAATCTTGAGAAGGGAAAGAGGAGCAGGACAATCACAGATGCAAGGAGGACAAGAGGATTTGGAATCAGCGAATCTAAGAGTTTTCTTGAATCTCCAATAAAGAGCAGGTCCGCACACTCCCAAAGCTGAAACTACTGCAAATATTACTAGACAGAACCTTAAGCAAGTCCCTGATCGCCGTGACATGTTCCTTTCTATCTCTCTTTAGTTTATTTCTCCTACTAGACTCTATCTCTTTCTCTCTCTTTACTCTGTCCGTGTTTATGGAATAGTGAGATCTAACCAGGGATGCATTGATTAATGGCTGTGAATATGAATCTACTGCTTCGACTGTCTTTTTAATTTTTTATTATTCTTTACACTTGGTTTTGAAGAAGTTAGTGTCAGCAGGCCAAATTTCATCCCACTTTTGTCAAAATCACTGAGGCTGGGGTAGGTTCACCGTCACAAAGAAGGAAAGTTATCGAAGCCCAATAAAATCCAAGTAAGTGTTAAAAAATTCTGGTCATTGGTCAAATATCTGTCGGTTTTGGGCTTGGGTTATTGAAAAGAAAAAGGAAAGAGCAAGAATCATCGAATGCCTCTGCCCAAATGAAGATTTTGGGATGCTGAGAATATGAGATGGCGTTTGAAATAGAGATTAAAAGGGAACACCCAACACGTGTTTGTGTCGGTGTCATCAGGCCCCACAATTAAAGAAGGCCATGGCACAACTCATAACCGTTAACGTATTTCTTCCAAGTAGCCTGTAGCCTGTAGCAATACAATTTTGGGTCTAGTAAATCAAGTCAATCCTGGATGGCTTGGAAAAGCTGGAATGCAATAGTTTTACAAAGTTTTCTAAGATTGAGAGAACATAGCTCTGTCAGATAAATGGCTAGTTTCTATATCAGCCTGAGTAAGACCCTAAAATTAGATTACAGAAAGAAAAGTTTCAAAACATTGATCGATCCAAATTGCCAAGGTTTTACACCAAAACTTCTGTCGATGCATGTCTGAGATCTGCATGGTATTCATTTAACCACTTCTGGATGATCTCAACTTCTTGCCTCCTCAGTTCAGTAAGCCAGTCAGGATCTTCTTTTGTTGCAGACCGGAAATCAACATGGTGAGCTCCTAATAAAGAACAATGGGAGAATTTCTTAAGTTCATAACAATTGACAAATGTATCAGAAAAAATGTAGGACAGAAATGCTTTGTCATAATTCACATACCTTTTTCTGTGACAAGAGCAATGATACTGGCAGATATATTTTTCAGCACACTGCATAATTCAATTCATAAATTAGTTTCATTATGATAGAAATTGATGCTAATTTTGGCTCATGGAAATTGTTCTCTAAGAAGATCAAGGAACAGGATATATTGTCACCTGGTAATCAGCATATGATCTGTTTAATGAATCAGAAGAAAGAAAGTAGTAAAAAGAGAACAACTTACCCTCCTCTGCTCCATGGATCCTGCATTCCATTGGAAAATATGATATTGCTACCAAATCTCTTCAATACTTTCTCAATTCTCTGCACAGGCAAGACACATTAATAAGTTCAAATCTTCGACTCTACTAATGAAAAAGACATTTATCTACACCTTCTCAAAATGGTATATCTCAATAGAAAGAATCAAGAAGGAGAAACAATTAAAAAAAAAAAAAAAAAACTCACTTGGCCACCAAATTCGGTTGTGATCCAGTGTGGCCGAGGCAAAACTCCATATTTCATTTGGCATTGTTCTGCAAACTCTTCATAATCAAAGCCAGATGGAGGAAACATGCTCTCCTTAGAGCGAGTCATTGGCATAACCATCTCTGTGCATGTCTGCATAACGATTTGGAAAATTAATTTGTTTAGGCAACAATGTATTAAGATTTAAGTGGCAGTAATCAAACTCTAGTTAAAACTGTTTCTTTATTGCAATCAACATTTACTAAATAGATATTGATTATTCAGCATAGTTTGGAACTCCTTCCATAACTTAGTGGTCACATAGAACTAGATTCATTCAATCTCATCGATCATCAGTAGGCTGCAGCATTTACACTGATGTGATCTGAAATATAACTACATGGAAAAGGTAGTTGCAAGCTCTAAATTCTGGACAAATTTTGCATCCACAACCTGCTATACGGATACTGCAAATGTTGTGGTCATGCCAACTTTATGATCTATTCCTCAATAGGTCTGGTTGCATCTGACTCCAAACAACTTTATAAGCTTTGAAATTGGCACATTTTAAATTAGATACTAAAACAAAATGTTTACCTGCCAGTCCCAACCATGAAGGCCATGGGGATCAACTTCTTGTTCTATCTCAAAGCAATTTTCTGCTTGAGAATAGTTGTAATATAAGCTTGCAGCTGCGAAAGCACAACTAAGCTTTGTTGCTCCTGATGGAAATTTATCAATTATCTTGCACATCTACATATAAATAAAGGTTTAAATGCCACAAGGAGAAATCAACAAGAGATCTTTGAAAATGTTAAAACTTAGAGCTTGAATTGAACTAGCTTATATGCAAATCTTACCTGCTGTACAGGATAAGCAGGTAATGGCTTCATGAAATTTGCCTCAGTTGGATAATTAACCATGGCTGTATAAACAAAAGCAGCCCATAGCCAATCTCGAGCAGAAGTAGTTGAATGAAGGCTCCTGAACTTTGAAGAACGAAATATGATTAACTCTGAGGAAGGAAAATAAGCAAAATGCATAATATAAATTGCATCATGACAGGAGAAATGCTAAACTTGGTTGTAATTGCCAGTTATCAACTTGGATGAAGGTAAGAAGATTTTTATGGAAAAACTAAACTTGATCAACAATTGTGCCAATGAAAGTTGATCTAACAACGTTCCCAGAGTAGTAAGAAAAATCTTTCAGCATGCTTATTCTAGTTTCAGGATATCAATCAAGGCAGGACCCCAAAGAGCAACTCTTCTTATTAAACCCTAATGTTTTAACCGCCCTAATCTTGGCTGTGGTAATTCTTAGCTCTGTTGACCTCCATCTATGATTGTATCATCTTTAAACTAGTGGTCTCGTTTCATCTAAACTGCAGCATTATCATATAATTCCTTCTTGGACTGTTTATAACACACAAAATATATTTTGAAGGAAACCAAAATTAAATGATGCAAATACATTTATTTTTTCTACAAATGAAGCTTACCCCTTGCATAAACAAGCAACTTTCACAACAATCTAATGATCAGAATCAAACTCTACAAACAAGTTTACTTAATATAATCCCATTTCATGACTCACTTGCAGGTTCTGAAAGCTTTGCTTAGTTCAGTCAAGGCTTCTTTCTGAGTTGAAATTGCCTCCAGTTCTGCCCAGCTCCCCTTTATCACTTCATAGCAATTCCGGCTTACATCCTGAATGCCCATTTTAGTTTAGTTATAGAGGAGAATTGAAGAACACAAAGAAATGTGAAGTTCAAGCACAAACTCATCTCTGTGTGAGAACTTAAAGATAGACCTTGAAATCCTGGGAAACAGCATCATAGAAGCTTGACCATGGGATTATCTTATCAAACTGTAATATAGGGGCTGAAGAAGCCAATGCACCAACTGCTATATGAGGGTATTTAAGTCTAAACCACGCTGCAAGCACTACAAGAAAGAACTTTTTTCATAATGATAAGAAAATGACAGCATAGCAACATTGGTGGTAAAAAGAAACAGCAATTAACCCTTTTTCTGATAAATTCACTTCAACTACCAGCGTACCAGTATCACACAATCACACTAGAATTTCTGTTTGTTTATTAAAACATGTTCCTTGAAATTCTTTACTATGATCAGCAAGTACCACTCAACTAAAAGGAAAAGGATTTTTTTGCTAATTACTATCAATATGCCATATTAATCCATACATCACAGCAATAAGTTCTTGAAAGACCCTAAGAAAATGAAGTGCTATATGGGGTTTTTATTTAACTTACTTCCTCCATAAGACCCACCGAAGGCCACGACAGCGGATGCTTCAGAAGACAGATTCTGCTTCAAGCTCCTTATCAAAACTGCAAAATCAGCCAAGGCTTGCTGTGAATTCAAGTACCCCAAGGTCTTCGCTGACTGGTACGAGTCTTTCCCAAATGGCATTGACTCCCCATAAAATCTATGCTGAAAATCCCAACAGAAATAGACCAAAAAAAAAAAACAAAATCAGCTCTTTGAATAAGACATGGGTTTTAGGATATGCTTTCAGTTTTGGAAAAACACCCACAGATTTAAAACAGACCAATGTACTTTCTGTGTTCTTACGAACACCAAGAAACTATTTTTAATGCTAAGAGCCACTCACAAGTAACTTTTTTTTTTAAAATTTTAACTCAGATAATAGAATCCCGAGGAAGGGATTTTGCAAACATTACTTCAATGAAGACAAGAAGAGCTTTGAACTTGGGAGCAATGTCAAGCATGAACCCTGTGTTAGCAGCAAACCACTCAATATCTCCTTCATTGCCAGTGTAGAGAAAGATAGGAGCGCCTTTGTGCCAGTACTGACTGTTGATTAGGTACTTTTGGTAGAATATTTTGGAGCTCTTGGGCTGGAAAGTGAAGTGGTCTAAAGTTTGAGGGAAGTAGTGAGTCTTGAATGGAAACTTTGGTTTTGGACTCTTGGCTTGTTTGATCAAAGACTGATAGGTAGCTCGAGGGAAAAATGCTGGCAATGAATTGGCTGGTGTTGTTAGTGTTACAGAAGAAGTGATGAGGAATAGAAATAAAAGAGATAAGCAAGTAGCCATTGTCTCACAGGAAGCAAAATTGCTGGTTCTGTGCTGCAACTTCCTTGGCTTCAACGGTTTAACTCTTTTGTAAGTTAGAATAGTTGGGGAAGGCAAAAGTTAAAAGCATCAGTTCATGATTCTTTGTACATGGATGGTTTTGGAATGGACCATAAAAGTTTGCAAAAACTTTTCGAGTTGAATAGCACAAAGTTGTCAGCTAGCTGCCAGCTGCCAGCTGACGCTAAGAGTAGCAGATTAGCGGCTCATTGAATTAAAGTTTGTCTTAAACATGCATCAACCAGATCATAGGAAAAGACCATTGATGTTCTAATTCTGGTGATGTGATAGCCACGAAGAGGAGGATGGTCAATTCCGTACCAAATAGGGGATTAAATGTTACTGCGACACGGCTGTTGTTGTTGTTGTAGTAGAAGAGAAAGGCCAAGATAAGTTGATTTCCAAACAATAAAAGCATTATCTTATATATTTCCCCATCACACTTAATGTACGAAAAGCTTAGGCAAAATACATGGACGATGAAATTTATGACACTATATAATCCATGAGTAAATGCAAAATTTTAGAAAGATGAAGCATAATGGTAAATCTAAATCCCATTTTTTTGGACTTTAGAGAAGTTGGCAGCTTCATTATCAAAAACAGAAAAAAGTTGGTAGTTTCTGCTTTGACATCTAAAAGTTTGGCCTGGAATTGACCCATGGGACTTCAAGCCAAATAATGCATCTGAGTACAGCTTCAAGAGAATAAGCCATCCGTTCATGCCAGTTGGCACCTTGGACCAGGATCAAAATTGTCAGATCAATTCTCTGTCATCAACATCTTTTTTTTAGTAATTATTGGTTTTCTTTAGGATAACTAGGTAAAAAAAAAAGATTAATTATTGTTGGTTATCTGTTATTTCCTCTTTTATTAAAAAAAAATGCAAGAATTGAAAAATAAATGTTTGAAACTGCAAGAGATGCGGCTCAGAGGATCACTGCTTGTCCAGTGGGATTTTTATCAAAAAATTAGAAGTAAAGTGGTTAGATAAAGCATTTAAGACTGACTGAAGGGTATCTCAGTTTCAATTTAAAATTAAACCACACATTAAGAGTAAGATCATTTACAGTTGCATCATAACATCTAGCATTGATTTCCCAGAAGATGCACCAAAAAAATTTCAATTCAAACTTTCCCCTAGACCAGCATATTAACTTACAATGATTCTTATTAACAGTGATAGAAGAAATCTCACATGGCCAGTCCCCTTCATTTCTTTCCATCCAATGAAATGAAATATAAATGCAACTCATGATTAACACAGCTTGTCTTTGTTATAGGACCCATCAATCTCTGCTCAAAGACAATCATTATGAAATTTCGTTTATCAATTTCATCATCCTTTACTTGGGTCATATGCTCCTTAAAAAAGTCCAGCTATTCTTCAAAATCAAATATCGACATTTCCCTTGGCACTTCTGTTGAGGTTCTAAAATCTATTGTACACAATTTGTTAGACTCGATTGAACTGCTCCCTTGACAACGCTAAAAGCTCGCATGAGAATCTGGCAGATTGATTTTTTTTAACCATTCAAACGTACAGATGTTAAGATATAACCTCTTCCACGTCTCACTTAAGCATCTTTGCTGCACCAAAAATTTCTCTATATATTGAAACCTGCCTAGATCCTGACCAAAAATGCTGGTAAAATTTTGGAAAAGAAGGAAATGCAAGTAGTGAAGAATCTCGATATCAAAAGGTACATGGGACGATGGTATGACATAGCTTCTTTCCCATCAAGATTTCAGCCCAAAGATGGAATGAACACAAGGGCTACATATACTTTAAATGAAGATGCAACTTTGAATGTGCTGAATGAGACTTCGTCTGATGGGAAGAGAGCATACATTGAGGGCAGTGCCTGCAAAGCTGACCCCAGCAGCAATGAGGCCAAGCTCAAAGTGAAATTCTATGTACCTCCTTTCTTGCCTATAATACCAGTTGTTGGAGATTATTGGGTTTTATATATAAATGATGATTACAAATATGCTTTGGTTGGCCAGCCTAGCAGGCAGTATCTTTGGATAGTGTTGCTTTTATGATGGTACTCTTTCAAAATCTTTATATATACCAGTATTTTTATGCGATGAAAGATTTTTTTTTTTAATGGAGTAGTAAGAGGATTTTTGAAATGGGTAATTTGGCCAATGAGCTGGATTTCACTTTGATTTGATTCTGTTCAGTTTGTTTTGTTGTGTTGCTTTTGTAGATATTACGCAGGGAGAATCATATTGATGATGAGACATACAATCAGTTGGTGCAGAAGGCTAAAGGTGAGGGGTATGATGTTAGCAAGTTGAAGAAGACAAAACAAAGTGAGCCTCCACCAGGAGATAAAACCACCCCCGAGGACACCAATGGCATTTGGTGGATTAAATCCATCTTGGAAAAGTAGGAATCAATCAGTTATTGATAATTAAAATGCATAAAAACCTAGAATGATGAGGCTCATCAGAGACAAAGAGTGCGTGGTCCAGCCTTATTTTCTTCCTTTTTTTTACTCTTTGTTGAATTGCATCAACCCTTTTTGTATAGAACTAAACCCAGCCTAGATTTTTCGATTTTGAGTAGACATTTGTTAGACATGATTAACAAGTATATTATTCTTTCAAACAATGTTATTTTCCCTTGTTAGGATACCAATTAGTAAAAAGTAATAAGTTCAAATCCAGGCCCACTCCTATCTATCACTAGAGCTTTCATGGGCTAAGGAGTTGCATATAGGGGCCAGTCTGTAGAAATTTTCCATGGTAACATGGACGGTTGTACTTGGAATTGAGTTCTGAACAAGCCCAAAGGTGCTTCAATGTGCTTTTAAGTTTCAAATGGTGTTTGATTGCGGGATAAGTAAACCATTCCCATTTGAATGTAAAGTGAAGGTAAGCTGAAATTGACTGATTAGACTGTTCTATTATTTTTGTCAGTCTATTATTTTGCTTTTCTTGCTCCCTAAGTTTGCTTTTCTTCGATTTGACTGTCAGAAAGCTCCAAGACCCAAACCTGTTCCACTACCCGTAAACGGCCCAGAAGCTTCCATGTGCATCTTCAGCCCTTCATACCTACATACGTGAGGCCCTTAGCCCTCCACGTTTCACTTTCAAATTTCCATTGCAATGAACCAAAAATTTTCCCCTATAGTACCGTATCAAGATTCAGCAAAAAGCGGATTACAACTCTCTTAACGACCGGGGTCTCTCCTCCTGCGATCTAAACAAAAACCCAAAACATTGTCCCAGAAAACAATGGAAGTGGTTAAGAATTTAGATATCAACAGATACATGGGAAGGTGGTACGAGATAGCTTCATTCCCATCAAGGTTTCAACCTAGGAATGGGGAGAACACAAGGGCTACCTATACTTTGAACGAAGATGGAACTGTGCATGTGCTTAATGAGACATTTACTGATGGCAAAAGAGGGTTTATAGAAGGCACTGCCTACAAGGCTGATCCCAAGAGTGATGAGGCGAAGCTGAAAGTGAAATTCTATGTTCCTCCTTTCTTGCCCATCATTCCTGTTGTTGGGGATTACTGGGTTTTGTACATTGATGATGATTA
Source organism: Durio zibethinus (assembly GCF_047325235.1). Lineage (NCBI taxonomy): Eukaryota > Viridiplantae > Streptophyta > Magnoliopsida > Malvales > Malvaceae > Durio > Durio zibethinus. Next base: position 31,239,674 of record NC_143167.1, on the reverse strand, counting down.
TCAGTATGCTCTCATTGGTCAGCCTAGCAGGAAGTATCTTTGGGTATATGTCCTTTATCCTCTCAATCTCTTTTGTAGCTATTAATTATAGTTTTTGATCATTTCAATTCCAGTCTATCAGCAAGAATTATATGATATATATGTTTGGCATATTTCTCAAAATGGATTAGATTCAATTTGCTGCATTACACTGATAAAAATTGAGACGAGAAATTATTTTTCATTAACACAGCTTCAGCAATTATTAATGCATGTACTGATGATTGGTCGTCTTCGAATATTTGTGGGCTATGTATGTAGATATTATGCAGGCAGACGCATATGGATGATGAAATCTACAATCAGCCGGTGCAGAAGGCCAAAGATGAGGGCTATGATGTGAGCAAACTGCACAAGACCCCACAAAGCGATCCCCCACCAGAAGGAGTGGACACCCCCAACGACACCAAAGGCATTTGGTGGATCAAATCAATTTTTGGAAAGTAGGAATCTGAATGACTATCCATTCATGGTTTAGTAGAAACATACAAATAAGTCTTGATGCGTCAAAATCCAGTTCGTGGATTAGGGTTAGCGGTCGAAAGTCAATTCCCATATTTTTCTTTGATTTGTAAAAGAAATTGCTGTATGGATGTAAGTTTTTGTCTCCATTATGGTTTGAACCATGAATTGATGATCGAGCTGTATGCAAATTTGCTTTGGTGTGTATGTTGATGATGCCTGTTGGTTGTACAATTATTTGGTTCTTGGAATCCAGTGATGAATACTATATAACACCTGTCGAAAATCGGGTCCATCTTGAATCTCGTCCCTTCTCTCTAATGTGATAGCATGGTTATCTATACGCTATCATCATGTATGCAATCTAGAATCCCAGGAAACCAGCTTTAGATTTATGAAAGGCAAAATTTCTAGTAAAAAGGAAATCATATGCTTATCCAGTCAAAATGATCTACTTGCAAAGATGTTTATCGAGCCAAAAGTTAATTAATTCCCTTATAAAAGGCAGCTCATCAAGTCCATTCAGAATATTTATGATCCAACGAAATGTTTTGGAACAAGTTGAAGAAACCTCAGTGCTGTTGCAAGGATGAAGTTTTTGAAACGACACATGGGCAACCAGATGTCTAGTACTAAGTCACTAACCCAAGGAGGTGGCAGCACTTTCTACTGCCAAGATGAATTATATATTACCATTACAGAAGAATTGCATACATCCAGAGAGATATAAGATATAAAATCTACTAGTATTTGTCAGAAGACAGCGTAAAAGTGATAATAGTATTATTATAACAAGAAAAATGTTTTTGTGAACATTTTGGTTTCCCTTCTCTTTTCATCCAAAATAAACATAACCAGAAAGAGAAAACCATGAGTAATTCTCTCAAACAAACAATCAACCATATAGACAAATCACAGTCACCATCAGCTTCAGAGGCTAAAACAAGTGAATGCCATCACTGCATGCATAGCTGATTTCTCTAGAAGTTTACAGTATGGTACAACATTGATTGGTTTTCTTAGCCTGCTTGTAGAACATCTGTTTCAATAACCAAAGTTAGGTTTCAATGTTAGCAACAACATAATGGTTGTTCAATTGAATTTAGATGATAATGACAATAACAGTTACAACCCTCCATGTTCAGGACCATTTGAAGACAAAAGATGGGTATGCTGACAATCCATTATGATATCAATTTACTGTGTAGTGAAGACAACAAAAAGTTCTAAAAGGACACAAAAGAAAAAAGGAGGGAGGGGGCAATTAGTAAGCATGATAAATAGGAAAGAAGCACAGGCCTCACTGAATATAGTTAGATTAGATGCATATGCAAATCGGTGAATGCATGTGGAATTACATTAAGGCTTCTACATGTACCTGGGATGCCGCGCTGAGGTCTGAACTCTTCTCAACTAAACTATCCAGCCTCTCACCTCGTGCAAGCACACTATCAATAGTTTGATGCTGCATCAAAGAAACAATCATTTCAAAGAATGAGAGAAGAATTAATTTCAATCAAACGCTAACACAAACATAATAATTCTTTCGACATTTCATCTTCAAGTTACATTTTAAACAGCAAAAGTTGACACAAAACTCCAAGAGATGAAGAAATTACAAGACAATAATTCAGCATAACTAACATTGGTTGCTATTTAAACCATTAGCTAGCCAATATTCCTTTCAAATCCTCGAGTTGAGAAAATGAACGGATGGCACTTATTAACTGCTTGATGTGCCAAACTTATCAAACTATGACACAATCTATTAATGGATCTGTAATCAATTCCACAAGGAATTGCTGCCAACCATTAGCAATATTTGCGAGTATGAACTAATTTGAACAACTCATATGCAAAGAATGGAACCTAAACTCACTTCATTGGATAGCCATAAACCTTTTCCTCTTTTCTAAATAGCCACTTGGCAGTTGATATAACCTAAACTTGAACATTTCACGACACCTTTCTTTCCCCTCAATGACAATAGGCTATAACATCAACAAATTATTTTACCTCTTTTCCAGTCATTTCCCTGACAATAGAATATGAAGGAGGGAACAGTTTAAGAAAACAGTAGACTTGCAAATTCTACTCCTATCATTCAACAGGAAAAGCAAAAACCATTTTCCATAACATCACTCCTACTATACAACATCCATGATGACCTTAACTAGTTTGCTATTTATAAAAAAATATTTCTATGAACTGTTATCAATGTATCACAACATTAACGCAAAAACAATTTCAATCTAAAGCATGCCTTCTGCATATTACAGAATCAACAACCAACACAAGTATGAATAGCCAACAAAATGATAATTTGAAGATGAAGATTGCATGGTATCATTGACAGGTGAAAGCTAAAGGGAAAGCACACAAAATCATCAGATCTATGCAACAACAACAACTTCAGCGAAATGCTTACAAGGATGATTTTAGTTTCATCCAACTCCCTCTGAATTTTCAATAATTTATCCGCCTCTGCAGGGTCCTGAAGATGGAAAGAGGATCAGAAAAGTTTTTTCGGAAATAACTCCTCTAAAGCTCCGAGTAATATCCTTTAAAATAGCTTTTGAGATGAATTTGAAAAGTATAAACTATAGCAAACATGTATGAGAAAGAAAACAGGCACCTGAAATTTGGTCAAAGCTTCATTCAAATAGGGCCAAGGTTGAGTGCTATCAGCTTGCACAGATCTCCATGATTCCCCAAAATTTTTCTGATATTCATCTAGCACCTGCCAAACATTATCTTGAAATGTATACAAGAAACAATACAAACTCACGGATAAATTCTACAACATCAAAGCGAAGAACAATAAAAGAACAGATGCACACCAAATGTGATATATGTGACCCATGGACACTTGACATTATCTAAAACTTTTAGGTCATGTTTGGTACACAAAATTATAATAGGATAGGATAAGATGATATTATTATAAATAGTATTAGATTAAATAATGTCATCCTATTTTATGCTTGATGCATGTAAAGATTAAGATAGCATAATTTATTTATTGATCAAAATTATCCTTCCTTAAAATTTATACGATTTAAATTATTGATATAATTTTTCAAGGTATAATAGGACATGTAAGTTTAATCCTATGGATTAAAAATAATCTTCTCCTGGATGGATTGAACCATCCTATACCAAGAAAATGATAATCCTCCTTATAATCTTATATAGGATGATAATCCTCCTCCTAATCCAATCTCTTTCAATTAGATACAAACCAAACATAATATAAAATGATTATCATACTATCCTATCCATCATCCTATGCAGCAAACACGACCTTAATGCAACATATATATAAACACACAGACTCACACATACACATACAATATCTTCCTCCATCCATCCATCTATTTATCACTATCAGATGCAAAGTGAAATAGAACCTCTATCTATCCACAATATGACAAAGATAAAATATCCAACATATGTGCCAGGCAACAAGCATAAACATGAGTGAGTTACTAGTGAACATCAATAAAAAAACTAATAGTATTTAAAAGAAAATTTTAACTGTTATTGATTCTTGCTATATAATCTTGAAACAAGGCAGTTCAAACCAAAAAGTAGTGAGAACTGAGAACTTTGCAAAATTGTACTTGAATACTTAATACAACTAACAGAAAACACCAATACTGCAGTCAATAAGATTGGATGACATTGAAGCTTAAAGCAAATCATGAAACCCAGACAAAAAAAAGGAGTTGCAGTTTGTTTTGTTTACCTGGTTGAGAAGCGAAAAGGCACTTCGAACAGGATAGTGATCATCCATAAATCCCAAGGCAACAAGTCCATTTCTGTTGTAAGCGTGTACCTTGTACTCTACATTAACATCACCAAACAACAAAATTAGAATTAAAAAAATTAAATATCATAATTTTCATCATAATCAACCAAATCACCTTCTCAAACCTAAAATAGAAACAAAATTCACTAAAACAGAAAGATCACATATACATATGAGGTCAAATCTTTATCAATCGTGAGAAAACATACCCGAAATATGAGTTTTCTGTTTTTACTACTAAAATCCCGTTTTAGAACAGATTAAAAAAATTCTCAATCTAATACAAGAGATAATATGAAAGATCCAAACAGGGTGTTATCAATCATATGACACAAATTTAAGAAAGTTAAAATCGGAAGCGAAAAGAGTTGAAAATCGGACGGACCTTCGTGCTGGACAGACTGGCGCTGGCCGGGAGGGGTACGTTTGGCGACGGTTCGAGAAACAAAGACGATAAACTCCTTGACGCTTGACCTTTGGAAGTAACCGAAATGGCTCACATCGGATGCGTTCGCTAGTATTATCGGATCGGATCCTTCCGGGTTGCACTTCAACACCAATAACGACGTGATCTTCATCTTTCTCTTTATCTCTGTTTTTCTCTCTCAATTTTTTTCCCCAAGAAAAAATTAATAATAATGATAATAAATTTTATTTCTTTATTTTTATCTCTCTGCGAAGAATTCTTTTTCTTTGTTTGGTTCCAGGAAACTCGTAAGAGGAAAAAGAGAATGGGGAATAAGGATCTGGTGTAGTCGATGCCTTTTTTCGATTCGTTGCAATCGCTTGGCTGGCTCGCATTTAATTATGTGCCGACGCACAAAATAATTAAAAAAAAAAAAGGAAGATGCTGGAAGTTTGATACATCAGGACCGTTGATCTGTTTGGTCCCACTAGAATCTTATATTATGGCCGTTATAGGGATTTCCCTTTTTACTTTATAATTTTGAATAATTAAAAAGACGTGATAGGGGAAGAACTAAAAAATAAAGAGAAAGTGTTAGGACGCAATTTTGGGATAATGTGAATATTTAATAATATTTAAATTTAAAAAATATATTATTTATAAATTTATTAATTAATTTGATTTAAAATTTATTTATGTATTTTATATCATTATTTAAAATTAATAAAATTAAAAATAAATATCATATTAATTAATAAATTTTTAATTTAAATATTACATTAAAAATTTTAAAATTTTAAATATTATATTAAATAATTTATTATAATTAATAGCTCATTTATAACATTAACCTTTTTAATTCAACAAAAATCCGATTCTCTATTAAAAAAAAAATGTAAGCTTTTATTGATTGGTAACTCATCAAATTCAGAAATAACTACGGTAGATTCCTTTTTTATATTTACTTTTTAATTAAAGAAACAAACAAAATCTTTTTTAAAAAACCAATTCGTTTTTCAAAGTTTAAAGTTATAAAAATAAGCTGAAAGAACCAATTTACCCAATTAAATGACCAAACTTTCTAGCAAAATATAAAATAGAAATAAAATTAGAGTCGTGAAAAGGTTTGTTGGGGAAGATTTTTAGTACGAGTAACGTGAAACGGAGGTGCACAAAGGTAGGGAGGAGAAAACAAATACAAAAAATTGAAAATGGATATAAAATTATGATATTTGATTTAGTTCAAATTAAATTTGATTATTAAATATATATTAAATTTAAAATTAAAAAAATTAAATCAAATTATATTATATATTTTTATTAATTTATATATATGTTTTAAATTTTTATAAAATAAAAATAATTATTTTTTATAAAAATTTATTTAAATATATTACAAATTTTATTAAATAATATATAAAAAATAAAAAATTAATTTTAAAAATCAATAAATCAAATTAAATCGAATTTATAAAATTTAATTTAAGTTAAATTAAAATTTAAAAATTTATAATATTATATATTATTAAAAAATATTAAATCATATCGATTCAATGATACACCCTCTACACAAAAAAGGGGTGATAGGTGTAAGGGTGAGACTGAGTCGCCAATGGCTGCAGGGTTCGCTTTCTCTAGCAAAAAGTTGGTCTGCGCCGGATTTCTTATTGCATTCTAGTCAACTTCGCAATCTAGCTCGACCCAAAGGAGTGAGAAGTGGTAAAAATAAAGCTCTACCTAATCAATGAAACAGAAGCAGGGACGGTGGCACGCCTTTTCCACAAGATTAAGAAGCTTTACTAGTATTGGCGTGCTACGGCTGGAGATAATAATGCAAGGATGATGACCAGATTTTTTGGAAATGTTAAGTATGATATGCAGCTGAGGTGGGCAAAGATTTGTCATCTGAGGGACTACTCCGACGACAATCGCACTAGGGCTAACCGTCTGAAAGCCTCCCCGACCACGGCCGTCGTGTCAATAGAGATTGCTCGGTAGAGAAGACCATGGGGGATCACCATGTTATTGGGATTACCCTGTTGCTGGCTAGTGGGAACTTGTCATTGCTGAGCCATGAACAAGTTACTCTCATGAGTTCACTGTGTCGCTGGTAATTGAGAATATATAGAGTCACTTCCTGTTGTGATGCTTGTCCATGGACGAAGCCTACCCGAGCTTGCAATAAGATGGATGTTGGTAGTAATTTGTTAACTGCCTATAATGAGGATTTTGAAATATTATTGTTTTTTTTTTTGTTTTTTGATAAAAAATAGAATTTGAGATAAATAAGATGATTAATCTCTAAATCAAGATCAAATGTTTTGTATCTGATAATTTAAAATAAGTGATTATAAATTATATATTTGATATGATCTCAATAAATGATCATCGAATTCAAATTTAAAATGTTTTTATCGAAAAAGATAATCGACTGAAGCAATCAAGTGAATATTATTATTTAAAATAAAAAATTTATGTTTTATCCGCTGTGAGTGTGTTGCGGGAAAATAAATTGTTCTTAATATAATAGTTTTGTTGGCTAAATAATTTAGCTTACGGTTTAGAATACTTCAAGCTTGGTAAACCAAATTGATTAAAATAAACCCACCACAATTTTGAGCTCTAAAAATCATAATTTTTTTTTTCTAAATTTGAGTTAAATTCGAACACGCATATTTGACACTTTTCTATATCAACATTTGAAATGTCAATTAAAATTCTAAACCAATTGTCATTAAGTTTCTTCTACTCCCATTTGATTAATTTTAAAGAATTAAAGGCTTTAAACTTTAAAGCTTGCTATCTTATAAATTGTATGATGTTAATGGTTATGGTTATTAAATTAATCACAATACTTAATTAGCAAATGAACGACAACATATATATATATATATATAGTTGAGTGAGTTATAGTTTTTTTGTTATTCTCGCAATCAAATATTTGATTGAATGATTGATGCATGATGATTGGTCGAACAACATGATTTTTAATCCCCACCCTCAAAAAAAAAAAAATTACTATGCTTCTTCTAATCTAACCCTTAAATATAGAAAAAAAATTATAAAACTTCTTAAAATAAACCATGAGCAAGATTTGATAAAAGCAGCAAGGAGTTTCAGAAAACGGCTAAGCCGTTAGGTTTCTAAGTTGTTTCCCGCTTATGTCATTTGTTGTCCAAGAAAACAGGAACAATAATAGCATATATAACTATCAGCCCCCTTAATATAAAAGGACAAAAAGAAAGAACAAAAAATAAAAACTGGTCATTCACTCAAACAAATTCTGACCAGCTATTAATGCGAAAATTTTGTAGGGGAGTTATCAAAACAAAACTTTAAACCAGTTAATCTCCCCTACCTTTTTTTTTCTGTTCTTTTCATTACATTGCATTCCCTTTGTGAGTTTCTTCCATATTTTATGTGAAACTTGACAGGGAAATGTCCTTTTGCACATCTGATCAATCAAGGTTCAGGTAAGGTTTTTTTTTCTTCTCTTGTCAGGAGAAATGGGTATCCTAAGATATGTTTTGTTGATGATATTGTTTTTGTTGTTTAATGGTTTTCTTGTTATGAAGATCGGGCGTTATCAAATTTTAGATTTATGGATTTAAGTGATCCTTGTCACATCAAATGACACAAATAAAAAAGATATGAGGAAATCTTTGAGTTGTAAACCTGTGCACCCCAGGAACAAAAAGGTGTCTGATATCAAAACTTTGATAAGAAAAAGAATGCGTTTTGATTGTTTCTAGCAAATGATCAATATATGATCAGTTGGTGTTATGGTTTTTATGTCATATATTCATGTTACATTGGCCATTGGATTAGCTAATAATCTTGTAAACAAATTTGCAGGATTTTTAGAAGCAAAATGATCAGGTGTTTGCTTTTGATTTCCCTGTTGATCCATGCCTCTTTAGCAAAAAAACAAGATCAACCTACTGAGCCTCAGGCTCCTCTCAAGAAATGGCTAACTTTAAGCGGTAACATAAATTTTTTTTCCCAGCAGAGTCTAATCTTTTCTTTATTTTTCTTCCCCTCCTTTAACAAATATGTTTGGTCTCCAGGTGACCCACCCCTGGTAATTGCTCGAGGTGGATTCTCAGGGCTTTTTCCTGAATCTAGCGCATATGCAAATGACATGGCCAATCAATTGAAATTTACGGAAGTGGCTTTGTTCTGCAACCTACAGCTGACAAAAGATGGCATTGGCATATGCCTGTCAGATATCAGGCTTGATAATTCAACAAACATAGGAATGATCTTCCCAAAAGATCCCAAGTCCTATAACATTAACGGACAACAGGTTAAGGGTTGGTTTGCTTTGGATTACACATCTGATGTAATAATAAGCAATGTTTCATGTAAGTCTCAAATCTTCCTACTTTATTAGCAATATCTTATTTCTCTATCCGAAGGAAGAATGTCGAAAGAGAGTCAACTTGGTACAAACTTCCTAATAACTTCTGTTTTGGCATGTTCTTTCCCTGGCAGTGGTTCAAAATGTATTGTCTCGAACAAATGCATTTGACCGTCAACTGCCGGTATCTACTGTTGAGGATGTCACAGGAGTTAAACCCACAGTGTTTTGGTTGAATGTTCAGGTTTCATATTTCTTTACCAGCTCTTTTTTCTTGTTCAGAGAAGATTTTCTCCATGAATGAGATTAACTCAACAGCAAAAATGACCTCCCTAATTTGTCTGTTCTCTTTTCGCAGTATGACGCTTTCTATACAGAACACAAACTCAGTGTGTCAGGATACCTTGAAAAGGCTATGAGATTTATGGGAATAAATTTCATTTCATCTCCTGAGATTGGTTTCTTGAAGAACATAAACGGAAAGATTAACAGAGTCAGGACAAAGCTCATCTTTGAGTTCCTTGATCCAGATGTGGTTGAACCCACAACCAAGCAAACGTATAGCTCAATATTGAAGGATCTTTCAACCATCAAGACATTTGCATCCGGAATTCTTGTCCCCAAAGGATACATATGGCCTGTTGATGCAAACAACTACTTGGGAAATCCTACTACTCTTGTGGCTGATGCTCACAAGCTTGGCCTAGAAGTATATGCTTCTGGTTTTGCAAATGATATGCCAGGAAGTTACAGTTATAGTTATGATCCAACAGCTGAATACTTGCAATTTATTGATAATCCCCAGTTTACGGTTGACGGGTTGCTGACAGATTTCTCCCCTACAGCAACAAACGCCATTGGTGAGCTTATTAACTGCTGTAGTGCTGTGCCATATTTCTGTTTTAATCACAATTCTTATAAACATATAAAAGAAAAACCAGTCAATCAGTGAAAACAAATTAAACAATTATAGCATGAATTGTGATTAACCCCCTCCGAATGGTCTTTTTGATGCAGCATGCTTTGCCACTAATGAAACCGCCAAGCCCAAGAAAGGTAAATGCTAAGTTTGAATCCTTCAAATAAGTTGTCTTTCTATAACTTTAAAAAATAATCCTTTTAGTACCATAAATTTAGGGATACTTGAAGAAAAAATATAATGTTTGCCTGCGATTTTGTGCATTTACAGGGAAAGCTTTGATCATAACTCACAATGGAGCAAGTGGGATGTATCCTGGTTGCACTGATCTCGCTTATGATCAAGCAGTAAATGATGGAGCTGACGTAATAGATTGCTCAGTCCAAATGTCCAAAGATGGAGTAGCTTTCTGTTTAGATTCAGCCGATTTGACAGGGGATACTACTGCAATGCCTACCTTCGTGGCTCGCTCTGTCTCCATTCCTGAAGTTCAAAAGGATAAGGGAATTTTTTCATTCGATCTTACATGGAGCGAGATCCAGACCTTGAAGCGTAAACTTCTTTAACACTTTCGCTACACGCAGTCCTACAAGTTTGATTTTATAATCTTCTACCACATTCCCGCTAATGATATATCTTTCTTTCTTCAGCCCAAATGGTGAGCCCTTTTGGACAAAATGCTGGCTACCAAAGGAACCCTGAAGCCAAGAACAAGGGTAAATTCATGACACTGGCTGACTTTTTGGAGTTTGCCAGGGCAAAGGCAGTTTCTGGAATTTTGATCAACATAGAAGTAAGAATTTTTATTTTTCTGCCACTCCTCTTCCTTTTCTTTCCTTTCCACAGCCATAATCATTCACCTATAGGGGAATCTGTTGAACTTTATAATTATGTACATCAATTATGCCGGCTTTCATTCTGTGACAAAATCCTAACACTGATGCCTCTCCAGAATGCTGCTTACCTGGCATCGAAAAAGGGTCTCGGCATAGTAGATTCTGTTACAAAAGCCTTGAGCAATGCAACCTTTGACAAACAACAAACTCAACAAGTCTTGATCCAATCAGACGATACTTCAGTTCTGTCCAAGTTTCAAATTGTCCCAGCTTACAAAAGATTGCTCCGCATTAACAAGGAGATAGGTGATACGCCTAAACCGACAGTAGATGAAATCAAGAAGTATGCTGATGGAGTAGTTGTCACAAGACCTTCCCTGATATCAATTGAAAATGGCTTTACTAAGGCTCAAACGAATGTTCTCGATCAAATGCATGCTGCAAACATCTCAGTATATATCGCTGTTTTGAGAAATGAATTTGTTGCACTTCCATTTGATTTCTATGCGGATCCCATGGTAGAGCTTGCTACTTATGTTGCAGCACTAGAGGTTGATGGGGTTATAACAGAATTCCCTGGAACAGCCAGCAGATATATGAGTGAGTGATTCAACCATAAAATTTATTTCGTGCTATTTTCATCATGTCAGAAGTTACAAACTGAATATTTTTCATAACTACAATTTTGCTTTGGTGCTGCAGGGAGCCCATGCGTGGATCTCAATGGAGAAATTGCCATCATACCCGCTGAACCCGGTGCACTGGTAAAGCAAGTTCCTGCCATTGCACAGCCACCAGCAAATCCCCCCAATCCGCCGCTTGAGGTTAAAGATGTTGTTGACCCTCCACTACCGCCAGTAACCAATCTATCATCCTCTACAGCTTCACCGGGTTCCCCAGGCGCTCCAGCACCTTCTTCTTCAAGTGGCTTGACAATTACCACCAACTTTGGTCTTTGTCTAGCAGCAATTATGGCACTCCACTTACTCTCTCTGGGACATTGACCTTAACGACTATTAACTCCAAAACTTCGATTTTCTTTTTCCTCCTTTTCTTTTTTTTTCTACAGCAAATTTTGCATGATTGATTATTGTGTTTATTATCTTGATATTTCATGGTTTGTATTCATAGCGAACAAACAGCTGGGATAAGTTATCATGAATTTCATATGAATCTCTGATCCGTATATATGGCCTTTATCTTCTTTCCCTAAGGGATAACCCATAAACCGGTAATAGCAATAACTTGGGTTGGAAAGGAACTTGATAGTGTTGTTGACTGAGTCTTAAATGGACATCTAAATTTTGGGTTGGATCTCTCCCTTTCAAGAGGTACCTTATGATAGTAAACTCTTACTATGAAAATTCATGCTTTAGCCAGAGAAATTACAATTCCGCATCACATCCAACTGATTAAAAATAATTTTTCCAACTTTCAAATACCCATTAATATGTGCCAATGGTATCCCCCACCAGCCAGGAAAACTCAAACCAAACAGAGAAAATGGGGAAAAGGGAATGGGGAAAGGAAAGGGAGGCTCAGATTCGCCTTTTGTCAGACAGGTAAAGGAACAAAGTCGGTGGCTGCAACAAACCAGAGTTGCCCCGCCAAGCTACGGCCTTTTTTCCTCAAAGTCTGAACTTTTATAAGCAAAAAAGAAGTCATCATAGCCCCATTGCATCCTTTTCGAGAGAGAGAGAAGAAGAAGAAGAAGAAGAGAAACAATAAAACAGAAACAGAAGAAAAGACAATGATTATTATGGAGACTGTGTTGGGGGATAATTCGCAGAGTGCAAGAGCTTGAGTGTAAGAAGGGACAAAGGGATGTCGTAGATAAACGTTGAGAGTGAAATCATAGGCTTCGCTATCAATCAGAGGAGAAGGAGCTACCATCTCCCCTGAGAGCAATGCCTCATTCTTAAACTAATGAGCCTTTCAGAAAACCCTAGGCCTTCGATCACCTACATATATGCTTTATGTTGCTTATATTTTCGTTTTATTCCACAATTATCCTTATACCCCTCCTAAAGGGAGAAGGTGAAAGACCAAAAAAGGAGTGATATTCTAGTCATTTTACATCGGTAAGAGGGTGAAATAAAGTTTTTTTTTTTACAAAGATCTTAATTCAATGGCGTAGTGATTGGTTATTCAAAGTTGTACTTTGTTTTGTAAAATATTTACCTTTTCTCATTGAATTTTCTTCTTCAGAGGTCTCGGTTAAGGATTGGTCCTTGTACAGTACTGAATCTCCTTTTGGTTCGAAAGTATTTTCTTGGAAAAACAAGTCATTTTTGGAAAGGAGTAGGCTAAGGTTTGGTTTTGACTTTTGATGGAAGTCAAAGTGAAAAAACCACCTCCGCCATGGCCGCAACAGATGGTTGCCCGTGAAGAAAGAACCCAAACCCAAAAACATAGTTCTTTTAGTCGGTATGTAACTGGAAAGCACTGGACCATGTTTGTTAGAATCGGTCATTCAACACAATTTGGAGAGAAGACGAACATTTTGAAATTTATGCTGACAAACAAAATTTGCAAGTACTAATTTACAAGGTGAACAATCACCCCCAATGGAAGGTTGATGTCCTGTAAATTGAATGCCATTTACAAGAATTGTTGAAGAATAGAAGAACGAGTAATAGAAGCTCAAACAAAATTGAAAATCCTGGAAGCACCTCTATACTGGCTTCGAAGAATTGTTGCATGTGCTTTTACCACTGGACATTTACATGGCCTCTCTGGCCCTTTGTTGAACTGCAATTTTGTTCAAGACCTCCCCTGCTGAGGTAACAAAGTAGGTCACCTGCAGTAGAGTGATTGGAAGATGCATCAGTCATTAGAGTTAGAGCTTTGGCAAGAAGAAAAGAAGATTCACACAACCAACCAAGGCCTCATTGCAACAATGGACCATACAAAAAATTTATGGATACCTTAGTTCAAACACCCATCCATAAGACTATTGGATGAAAACTATCTAGTTTGATTGCAGCATCTTTACCATGGATGAGGTCTAGCATTAGACTGCTGAGCTTAATAAAAAAAACGAACTTTATGCATAGCATTATAGTCTATAGCAGCCAATCCAACCAAAATGAGGAAAAAAAAAAAAAAACCAAAGTTTTTGTTCACGTAAAGTTACCTTTGAGGGATGCAAGAAAATTGACAGGTCGCTTCCCCTCTTCTCGCTGCGGCGCCTGAAACTTTCTACACTTCAACTGGACTTGGCTTTCTAAACCCAAATTGGTAAGGGTGTATAACCACCAGACATGAGCCTGCGTTCTCTTTAGCTTTCATCAAGATTTTCTTTTTTCATTTTGCAATTTGGTCAATCGATTATACTGGAATAGGAAGAACGAACACTGCCAATTTGAGAGGAAATCACTCAGAAAATTATTCCTTTTTATCACTTTTTTTGTAAACTTATTTCTCAAAGTACAAAAGGAGCTCTCCACACCGTGTTTCAGCCTTCAGGCTTTGCCGCACCAATTGTCAGAAAACAAATGTAAGGAAAACAAAAGAAAGGAGAAATTTGAAAAAGTCTAATCGAGCTAGATATACAAATAACGGTACCAACCATTCATATATGCCACCTTCTCCAAGTATCTTCTCTAGCCATTGCAAATGCAAAGTATCTCATCTGCTCATTGGTTAGCACCAATTTTTCTTCAAATCACAATTGAAAGCTGTAATCATCAATAACAAGTTACTCACCTCAACTCTGATGCGGTCAACTTTCTACACAGGCCAGAAGAAAGGACCCTGTCACCAAATTTACTTTTCTCGTGTGTGACCCTCATCAGTCATCACACCCAGACTATATGATCTGAGCAACACATCTCAATTTGACACTAAATGGAATATGTGCCACCATTTTGTGACTAGTTCAATGTTACATTCTCTAGTATATACACAGTAATGGAAAATTGGAAAAAAAACGTACATGGCTGGCAGCATTGCTACAATATAATAGTACTTTGATACTAATAAAACTGTAGTAGATACCCATCCCTGGAACCTTTAGAGTAGCCATTTCAAAATATATGGCATGACAAGACCTTTGGGGTTAAAGAATCAGGGGAGGTACACCTTGCAACACAGCAAAAATGTAGGTTACTTATTCCACTGTTAGTTGCTAATCCACCTTCTTTTTCGGGCTGGCCTCTCCTGTTTAATCTCTGAATCTGCAGGAGTTTCATTCTTGGCTGAAGGTAGTGTCTCGCTCTCCATCTTCTTTATTGCCACGGCATCTTTTTCCTTAGGCATTGGAAGTTTGAACCTCTCACTTCGCTTCTTCAGCTTCTCAACAGTGCCAAGGTGCCGATCCTCCAATGGTCTTGTATCAGCATCTTTGATCTCTGGCTCACCAACACCTTTATCATCACACAAAGAATGATGGTTCTCAACAGGCTCAACTGACTTACCAGGTTCATCTGGAATTTTGTTAGATTCTGAAGATCCCACATTATTAATCTTCTCAATCTCCTTGAACTTTGAGGAATCTGATGACTTGCTGTTGCTACTGTAATCCCTCTCCTTATGGCTTGTCCAACGCTCCAATTTTGAGCGCCCTCGTTTTGAGTCTTGCTGTTCGTCATCTGAAGAAGCATCTTCTCTAAGTTTTCTGGAAGAGTTATAATGCACTGGGTTCTCCTTCTTCTCATCACTTTTCAAGCCCTAACCAATGCAAAGGGTAATAATAATAATAATAATAATAATAATAGTAATAATAATGATAACAGCAATTATAATTGTTATAATTATAATAACAATGTTAACAGATGAGTTCTGTAGCAGGGCAATTCCATCAGTTAATTGAGAAGGGATGACATAGTTAACAATTAGCCAAATAGCAGTCGAATACATTGTCTTTATGGTGGCACATGAAAAGTTCAAAAACCAAAGTGCTAACCATAGGTGTTAAGTTCAAATCTCAACTTTCCTTCATATTCAAATTAGATCATGTTATCTGAAATCAAGCTTGTTATCAATGATAACTTATCATTTTCTTTCAAAAGTACAACCTTTACAAATTAAAAGGAAACGTTAAAATAATAGCAATTAGTCTACAGAGTTTAAGAAGATTTACTTAGGAATCCTTCCATTCCAAATCCCCCTGATTTTTAAAAAATGAAAAGTTGAAAAGTCTCCCCCATCACCTTGCCTCATTCCAAACAAAATCTTAATGCAAATGAACACAACATTAAATTCATACCCAAATAGCAGGACTATAGAATTCACTTTGCAGGCCTCAAAAATGACAAAGATGATGACAGCCAAATACTAAGGTAAAAACAAGTTAATAATAGATAAACAGAAAAAATCATGTCCAAGGTGCCAAGGAATTATAAACAGCAGTAAATTATTAGCATCAACATCACACCAAGTTTAACATAAGATAATGAATTTGTTATTAAACATTGCTTGCTGAAACTATTGCCAAAACTGATTGCATAACCATGGACATTGGGATCGTATGCTGTGTTTTTGTTGGAGCATTGTAAAAAAATTGAAATAAAAAGCAATAGAGCTAATGACCAGGACAATAAGACTGATATCAGAGACTAACACTACTCAGTAAATCCTCAGCACATGCTTAGGACCATAATTTGAAAAAAAAGAAAAAAAAAAAAACACTGCTTCCATAAAACGTATCTACCCTAATGACAAATCATATGCTTGGCAAAAAGATTCATGAATTGCATAGCTTTAAAATTACTCTCAATCTAAAAGCAAATATCTGGGACAGAACAATTGTGCTCGTAACAACACACAGTCCTCCACACTCTTAACAGATATATGCTGATTAAAAGATGACTCAAAAACATAAATGATCAGGTAAGTAAAATCAGAATCTCAGTTTTGAAGAAACTGAACCAACTTTCAATAGAAGAGTTATCTTTATACGTGTATGCACATGTATAGGCTCATTTCCAGAAAATTGCTGTGGTACTTTTCTCCTTATTACTAAAGAAACATTATGACCTTGAGTCTATGAAACATACCGTTTCATTGTTGTGACCAGTTAAATCTTCTTGTTTTCTCTTGGTAGAGCCCAAAGTGATTGGATCTCCACCTTCAGATTCTCTATTCTTCCTAGTGTTTTCTTTATGTTTCTTCTCATGCCCCCTTTGGCTATCTGAAGCTTTGACAGCATGGTCACTCCGAGTGCTTAACCTTTCCTGCCTGGATTTTCTCTCATCACTACTAAATTGGTGTCCGCGTGCATAAGAATCTTCACGCCCTCTATGGCGTGAGAAACTTTCATCAGCATTCCGATCCCTTCTCTTCACCTGTTCACTATGGCATACAGTCTCTTTGAGTTGGTATTCTTTTTCAGAAACTTTATATTCATCATTTGCCCTGGTATGGGCAACCCATGCTTTGTCTTCTGAACCACGGCCACTCCTCACAGTACCTCGTCCTTCTTCTCTCTCCCGCTTTGATAAACTGTCATCATGGGATTGCTTTAGCCTATGCCATTCATCCCTCTCCCGCTGCCTCTCAACCCTCTCTTTGTGCAACCAGACCTCATCTTTGTGCCGTACTGAATGATGTTCATCAAACTTGTCTCTAATTCTTTGTTGCTCATCTCTCTTACGCGGGTCTAAAATTTCATCCCTTTCTCGCTTCCTGCGACTGCTGCTGGATTCTCTGTGTCCACGCAAGATCTCCTCTTTGTCTGCATAGTCCCTCCTCGAATACTCCTCATCTTTCTTTCTTTTGCTGTGGTAATCTTCTGCTGCTTCATACCTACTCTTCAAATTATCATCTCTTTCCCTATGTCTTGCACTGACATCCTTATCATAATGAACTTTATAACTGCCATTATCCAACTGTTTTCTAGAAGGTGGATAATCATCTTTGTCACTCCGCTCGCTTTCTCGAACCTTAGCCCTGTTCCTAGAACCCATTTCCTCATCACGCTCTCTCTTCCATAAGTCCTCAGTTCTACTTTTTCTGCCGTAAAGATCATCTTCTCTCTGTTGCCAAGTACCATCAGGGTTGTCACGCTCCCTTCGCCTATCAAACCCCTCTGCTTTAATGTGCAAATTATGTGACAAGTTAGCATCAAAGGCTCTAAGAGGATAAGAATACTCTCCAGGTTTAGCCACCATCCGATTTCTTTCAATCTCAGGTCTCCCATCACGATCTTTTCTCCGGAAATTCTGATCATGATCATCAAGATGCTTCTTGACAATCCTAATGTGAGAAGAACGTCCACCTTGAACAACTTCCTCCTCGGCACCATCTCGCCACTTCTGATAATCTCTGCTGCTGCCAGATCTTGCTTTGCTGTTTTCACTACTTCTTGCAGCCCTAGAATCCTCATCATCGTCAAATTCTTGAAGCTTCCATTGCTCTACTTGAGAACTTAATTTTTCATTTTTCATGGGATCAAGCGAATTCTCATCTTTATGGGTGTCATTTATCAGCTCATCCTTAGGGCTTCCATCAGCTGGCTCAAGTTCATCATCAACATCATCCTTCTGCTCCACACTTATCTCCCTCGCATCTCTAACAAGAAGAGGAGATTTACCATCCACGCTTTCAACAGATTCTTCTTCATGGGCATCACTGAACTTATCCTGTTTACCTTGAATAGGTGTCATGCAAGGGGATCTCTCACGTGCTCTTCCCTGTTGATGCCTGCATGCAGGAGAGGGTTAGTGGAATTTATTCATGCATATGTAGTATTAACACCTCAATAATAATCTAAGACATCAAGCTAACAGAAACATAAAAACAATCAAAGACAATTAAGTAAGAAATCCTTGCTCAAAGTCACAACCAGCCTTTCACATCAACTTGATGAAGTAGCATAGTGTCACAAAAAAGCAACAATATAAATGATATTAGATAATACTATTAACTTTATCCAAAAGAAATGACAATAAATTATTTCAAGGTTCATACCTCTCATCACAAGGGCTGCCAATGTTTCCACTAGGATGCACAGGACTCTGACCCCTAGATCCAGGGCCGTATGGACATGATGCTCCTGCAGGGAAGGGCAAAGTCCTGTCGTCTTCAGGTATATTAATGTGAACAGAATTAATAGTCCTCCTTCCACCTAGCTCCCTCTTTCTACTATTATAAGCATCTGGAAAACCATCAAAATATTCAGTATCTTCATCTGCAACATCAGCTTCAGATGCAAGATCTCCTCTAAGATCCTCCCTTGGCGGATCATTTTCTGTTCTGTCTTCAACACCATTGCCTGTGGAGGAATCATCATCCAGAGTATCCTGACAGATAATCTGTTCACACAATTAAGAGTTAAACAATTTTGCATAAGCAGCCATAGACACTAAATAAGACTTGGGTTAAGTGCAATTGAAACAAGGTTTGACTGCTAACCTCAATAATTGCATCTGAATCACGGATACGAGGTGGCCGTGTATCAATGGAGGGGAGGCGTTCCCCATAACCTCCCTCCACCTGTATTGCTCTCCCAGTTGGCTGGTACAATAAATAAAATAAATAAATTATTGCACAGATAAAAAGAAATAGCACAACAGCCTACAATACAGGAATTGGTAATTACACTCATAACAAAATAGTTAGTTAATATCGGACAGCAAGGGAAAAGAAGATACAGATACAAATAAAGCACATATCTTAAGAGCTGAGGTCATGTTTGATGTGTAGGATTATTGATAGGATAAGATAATAATTATCTTATATCATGTTTGATTTGTATCTAAAGATAGGGATAGGTATTGCAAGTAGGATTAATATCCTCTTGACATAGGATTATTCAATCCTCCCCAAGTAGAGAGGATCATTTTTAATCCATTGGACTAAACTTACATGTCCAATTACAGCCTTAAAAATTATATCAATAATTTAAATTATATACATTTTGAAGAAGGATAATTTTGACAAATAAATAAATTATCCTATCCTAATTCTTACACACATCAAACACAAAAGAGGATAACTTTATTTAATCTAATCCTATTTATAATACTATCTTATCTTATCCTATCATAATCTTATATACTAAACATGACTTAAGAGTACAAGATAAATATTTAAAGGGAAACTACAAGTACGGTTGAAGAATCTACATCAAGCATGATGGCTTTTATAGTTATAATGCATGTACGGTAAAACCAGGAATTGAAGCTTACCAGTGGTGGTCGCACTCGAGCAGTTCCTTTTGTCACGTCCCTTTGTCCACCATCTGACTTTCCAAGATTAGCAGCATTAGCTGAAACCTCTTGCCCAGTTGCTGCTGCTAATTCTGGAGGCAAATCTGGATCATAATCCTAAAAGAAAGCAAGACAATCATACCCTTAACAGCAACAGCAGAACAGCAGAAATCATGCCATCAATCCAAGTACTTAACTGTTGAATGGAAACTTTTTTTTTTAGATATGCATAAGCAACCAATTACCTGCTCTGTTCGCCCACTTTCATAAACACGAATTTTGCTTTGCATGGTTGTCTCCAAGCGGTGTTGTTCCTACATGATTTTAAAATCCAACCTTCTTAGACCTTAGTTCCCACAAGAATGAAATTAGGTATCATTAAAGCTAATAATTACCAGTTGTTTGCAATAATCTTTCCAGCCCTCCTCACTTAGACCAAAGTTGAAGAAGTCAGCAAGATCAACACCAGGATATTTCCATGGCTTTTCCTCAAAACTATCAATATCAACATCAAATATGGTCCTGGAATCACATAGGTATTAATCATAAATTAATCAGGCAAAACCAAACACGGAAATTAAAAGAGTTTGCACATGATATTAGAAGAATGAAACATAACAAAGTTTGACAGAAGCCAAAAGGCATTCTGCAACAAGAAATTTGTCTCCATTTTCAGCTTCTACAAGCCAATATAAAATGGATTTAGTATAACATGCAAAAAATTCACACTATCAACTAACATTAAATATTAACATAATAATAGAAAATTGAGCAATTACTTGTGAGAAGGAAGCGTAAATTCCAGCCCACCACCAAAACCTCGTCCTGCCATATTGTTACCCCAACCAGGCATTCCAAAACCCTTTTGCATGGGAGGACCAGCTTTCATTCCAGGTGGTCTCCAGTCACCTCTACCACGACCAGCCATAGCACCCATGATTGGACGAACCTGACCTGGGGCTCCTCCAGGACCTCCTGCAGTGGCTCCAGGCATTGGTGCTGCACCAGGTCTTACATACTGCATGTAGCAGAAAATAGATCACAGCATTAATCAGAATCCAAAGTGAACAAGCAGCATAAGCCCATAAGAAAAGAAATGGGATGATCATCTAGCAAAGCAATTTTTTCTCTTCTGCAATAAAAATAACAGATTACAACAGACGATCAGAACCTTGATAAATATATAAATATGCAGCTTGTTAAAATAAACTTTCCATTGGATAATACATTCAAGACTAAGGTCAATTTTTTTCATTGTATCACCAAACATTAAGTTGTAAGTAAAAGAGACTGCTAAACCAAAATTTCTTAAGCTAAATGAAAATAAGAAATTCAATTAATAGCTTGCACCAAGACAATATACAAATAAAGAAACAAGGACATCAAAGAATACACTGATCACAACATAGAGCTAGCAATGTAATGATGGTATCTGGAAGAGGGAATAAGTGGCAAATGAATGGCGTAAGATAATCGACAAGGAAGAAGTTGCAGCACATACGTGTGCAACCAAAATGTCAAGTACAATAATAAATCTCAAGCTGTAAATCATTTAAACTCTGTGACATAAGCAATGACAAGGGTTAGGTAAATCGAATCAAGTGCCGTGTGAAAATGGTTAGGAACAAGTATGAATAGAAGTATATTTTCAGCAAAGGTTAGCAGTTGATCTTGCATTTCAAGAAACAGATAACATTGCGCTTCAATTTGCAGAGGTGATGTTACTCTCTACAGTTTCATCTGTGTTACCAATAGGCTGTGTGAACTTTTTCTTTGCAGAAGTATCTGAATTTGATCTAAAGCACAAATTACTTAACACAAAAATAAACAAATAGTTCTGAACATAGTTGCTAATCTCTAACAGCTCCTATAGAGAATTATTGGTGTAGGAGACAAGTGAAAGATTAATGGACTTATCTTCACATATTACATAAAAAAATGAATTAACTGTAATTGCGGTTCTGTACCTCATCTGCGAAGGTTTTACTATTGAAACCATTAACTAAGTACCCCAGAACATTTGAAAATCAAAACATATGACCAAACCCTTTTTCTTAAGTTGTCAGGTTCAAGTTTATGATAAGAACAAAGATCAATCAAATAACCCTTTCTTACAACTTAAAGGTCAGAATCAGCCAACAATACATCTAAAATTTTTTACCCTTGAAATAAGTGAGATTTTGAGCAAGCAGAAACATCCGCAAGTTAATATAGATAGACAAACTTCCGAGACTACGACGAGAACGATCAGAGGCTCACCAAACAGAACAAAGGTTTGTTTTACAAATAATCATCATAATGATTTCTGAGAGCTACGTTATGATCTTCAATATTCAAATATAATATCAAAACAAAAAATATGGCAAAATAATCTCCACCCAAATCTTCGCTATTTGACCACAAAAAGAAAAAAAAAACTGTTATTTATCATTTCATTCTGTACAAAGTTTACAAACCAAAAACTATACTAAATCCTAATCATTCATCAAACAATTGGGCATTGTCTTTGTCCAAATGTTTCCAAATTGTTTGATTCAACAGCAATAACAGCATCAACATGTTAACACACTGACCTTAAACTGAGAATGAAACGGATGGTACCCATGATTGCTGTACCCAATTTTTGGTGCAACCACGTTTCCTCCGCCGCCGCCAGCGCCACCAACCTTCCCTGCTTCTCCCCCTTCTTTCCTCTCCCCATCCGCCGCCTGCCCTCCTTCTTCACCCCAGTCCTGCTCCTCCATCCCTTGGTTTGCATCTCCATCAGCCACTATCACAAGCGGGTCCCCATCTTCATCGTCGTCGTCATCATCTTCCCCCATCATTCCACCTCTTTCCATAGCCAGGGGGCCGTGGTTGTTATCGTTTAACACTATCTGTAGATCATCTTCACTGTCACTATCCCAATCACCCCCTTCTCCATCGGCTTCCACTTCACCGTCTCGAATTCTGTTATCGCTTCCTTTGTTGTTCCTTCCAGAATCTTCCTGGCCAACCGATTCGGTTAAACCAGGGATTATCGGGTCCTCTGAGCCGATATCCTCGACTCCATCACTAACCCTATCTTCAATATCAAATTTAACGTCTTTGCCATCCGCATGCTCATGTTTATAATCCAGAACCATTGGTTGGGGAGCTGAATCGCCGCTAGGGATCGAATCCGGTGCTGCAGCAGCAGGGGGAGGAGGAAGAGATTTAAAGGGTGCTAGGGTTTGGGTGGCGGAAATTGAACGTGAAGCTCCGAAGAGGGTGTTAACATCGTCTTGGGATTGAAGATTGAGATCTACCGGACGATGGAGATATGCGGGTGTAGGAGAAGGCTGGTGTGGTTGCGGAGCATCCGATGACGACGAAGTAGTCGTGGTGGAGGTTGATGAGAAAGGTCTGAGAACGTCCGTGTACAGATCTCCGAACTCATCGTCATCTTCCATCGGAATTCGTTAAAAAAGGAAGAGAGGCTGAGACAGAGGAAAAAAAAAATAAAGGCAGAGTTAGGGAAGAAAGGGTTTTGATTGTTTGTTTGTTAATTGTTGGCCTTCTGCCTTTGTTAGAGGCAGGCTTTTATTTCATTTATTTTCTTTTATCTCCTTTGAAATTTCTTCTTCTTTTTTTATGGTTTTATTTATTTATTATTTTGATGAAGAGTTTAGGCAAGTGTTTTTGCCTACAAAGTTTTTTGCCTACAAAGTTAATTGGAAAAAAATATAACTAAATCAATTAAAAGATTAGAATCAACTGACTTTTTTGTTTTTTGTTACCTTCAATCTATTTAATGGTGGAAGATTATGAAAAAAAAAAAAAAAAATTGAAATCAAAGAGCATGGTCAACACTAAACTCACCTTAAGCATGGGTATGTGGCTTGATTTTTAGTTGTGCAACATTTATGGCTAGCACCCATGAAAACTAGTAATTGCTTCCAATAACCTATATGCATTATGACATGAATACCATATATTGCATTTATTTTTTGGAAGGGTTTCCTATATATTTGAGAACCTGTTTAATTAGGGGTAGTTTGGTAACATTTTCATTTTTTTTGCTTTATTTTTTTGATTGAGAACAAATATATGTTTGGTAGATTATTTTTGTTTTATATTTTTGAAAATTAAAAATAAAGTTTTGAATTTTGTTGAAAACAAAA
The DNA here is from genome assembly GCF_047325235.1 of Durio zibethinus. Lineage (NCBI taxonomy): Eukaryota > Viridiplantae > Streptophyta > Magnoliopsida > Malvales > Malvaceae > Durio > Durio zibethinus. The sequence continues at coordinate 31,215,547 of NC_143167.1, read as the reverse complement.
AAAAATTATGTTTTCAAAATTTTTAAAACAATTTAGTACAGTTACAACTGTGGCATTGTTTACCCGTTTGACTATAGTAGTGCTACAATTTAAAATTTTTGTTTTTGGCGAGAATCAAATCTTTTTCCTTCATAATTTAAAAGCTTTAAGTACTTTTACCTGTTTTTATTTTCATATTTTTACAATAAAAACATTCCATCAAAAAGTATTTTCAAATTCAATAAATTAAAAAAAATAAAAAAAATATTTTAAAAATATAAAATACACAATAATACTAAACGACCCCTTATTTATTAACATTACTTCAACATGAACATAAAGTTAATGTCAATTTCAATTTATAAATAATAAAAATTAAAAAGAAATTTTTTTTTTTTGAAACGGGTTCATGATGTGAAAAAAAAAAATACCAATGATGCAATTTAAACATTAAATTTATTATTATATTTTAAAAAATGATTGTATGAATAATTAGATTACATCTTAATTAATAATTAAATGATTTTAAAGAATTGTATAAACCTTTTAATCCAAATGAAATTACAAAAGAAGAAAAAGGAAACATCTAAAATTAATTTGAAACAAAGGCAATTCAATTATAGCTAAAAATAAAAAAAATATATCGGTGGATTTTTGTATTCAATGAATGAATCATGATAAAAGAAATCTAAAAAGAATGATTACATGTAAAAAAAATGTACAAAACATTTACTGTTTAGTTTTAATAGCTAAAAGGAAACAAATTTTGAACTTGAGGGTTCATTTTAAAGAAATAAGATAACATATAATATAATTTTCAATAAATATTTGATAGAAATTTACGAGGAAAATATATCCTCTCGAAATGATTCAAATTAAAAAATATTTAAAATTTAAAATAATTTAAATTTAAAAAGATTAGAGTCAAAATTGATTTGAGAATTTTAAAATATAAAATAACTTAAATTAATTTTATTCATATTTAATTTATGTTGCTCAATTGAGTGATTTAATTTAAATTTAGAGATTTGCTTAATATTTTCATTTAAACTATTTATAATAAATTTAAGGAGGTAACTTAGTATTTTTATTTTTTTCATAGGTGCATGTAGAAAGCTAATAATATTTGTATTTATGAATTATTAGAAATTTAAATTTAAAATTTATTAATAGGAATTTTTAATATGAGAAAAAGTAAAAAGATAAAAAAAATTTTGAATAAAAATTTAGTAATTATTTAAATTTATAATATTTTATTATAATTAATCAAATTTTAAAATTTTATATCAGATCAATTGAATCCTTAAATATATATTTTCATGCAATTAATTATTAAATATATTTTTGCACTTCAATGGAGTCATATATTAAATAAAAAAAAAGTGTTCATGATTAATAAAAATTTATTTAATAAAAATTTAATTTATAAAAAAATTAAAAAATTTAATTAATTATAATAAAATAATAAAAACTTGAGTCATTGTTGAATTCTTATCCAAACACATTTTTACCCTTTAACCTAAAAGATAAAAAATAAAAGAGGGGGAAAACACATGGGCCGAGCGCGTATGTTCGATCCGGAGAAAACCAATTAGACCGGCGGTTCAAGACGGGTTGCACAGTGAAGTCCACGCATATTCGCTTGGTGTTTCTCATGGTTGATTGCCTGATTTCATATATATTTTTTTTTCATGCAGTTTATTAGCAGCCAAACAGAAAATTAAAATTTATTTTTACAATAGAAAATGATCGGAGTCGGGAAGATCAAGCAATACTGCAACGTCCTCGACAAGCCTCTCAGCAAGGGCAAACAGGAGGTTCCCTCTCTCTCTCTCTCTCTTCTTCTTCTTCTTCTTCTTCTTAGAAAGCAAGCTCAGCTTCAGATCTTCGCGGAAGTTTCACCTTGTGTTTTTTTCTTTTTTCTTTTTGTTGTTGTTGTTGTTGCAATATTTGAGATCTTACTGTTTTTTCTTTCTTTTAACTGTTATTTTGTCATTGAATTATTTGAATTGGCCATTAAATTAGTTAAGAAATTCTGATCCAATCACACAAATTAGTCTCAAAATTAAAAAAAAAAAATTTTGTTGAGTTCCTAATTACTTTAGAAAATAGAAAAAATTTAGATAAAATTGAACAATCTGAATCAGCAGTTTCTTTTATTGCTGATTTTGTTTTTCAATTTGGAGTAAAAAATTCCAAACTATTGACTGTGGTGCTTTCATTGCAGGTTAGCTTGAGTGCATTTGCATTCTTGTTTTCGGAGCTTGTTCAGTACAATCAAACACAGGTTGATAACATTGCTGAATTAGAAAGAAGGTAATATGTTCATGTTTGATATCTCTTTTGTTGAATCCTTCGATTGCCAACTGACAAGTGATTGAGATTAAACTATTTATTGAAGAAGATAATGGAAAAATGAAAGAAAAATAGAACAAAAAGCTCCATATTTCAAATTAAAGCAAATATTGGCATAATGCTTAGTTCAGTTAGTGGTTCTTCTATTGTCAATGAATCTAATATTATTCATGGGAATGGATCAGGCTAGAGGATGCAGGGTATGCTGTTGGGGCTCGAGTTCTTGAACTTTTATGTCATAGGGATAAGGTACAACACATTCACAGACTCTACTTGAGACTCCAATAGCATTGTGGTTCTGTTTATTCTTTATTTGCATTCTCAAGGTATTGCTTACAAGCTAGCATGACCTTCTTAAAGTAGAGTTTTAATTCTGCTAATAAGGTGAGAACGTCATGATTTAGTACTAGGATGCCAGCCTTACCGACCTTATATGCTTGGTGGTCGTACCTCAATTACATTTGCTTTCATATTTTGTATCATGATTTGACATTTGTATGCAAAGATGTGTGCTCATTTGTATGAACATGTGTATTCTTCCATGGTGTCTTCACCAGAAAGAAACCTATGGTTTTTTTTGCCACAGGGGAATAGAAGGGAGACTCGATTGTTGGGTATTTTATCTTTTGTACACAGCACTGTCTGGAAGGTGTTATTTGGAAAGGTAAGCCTGCAAAATTGTATATTGGTGCAACAATTTAAAGTTAGATTATTGTCAAAAGGAATTTGTGTATTTTCCTGTAGCTATAGCGTGACAATTCTAGCTGGCTAACATTTTCAGCATATGTTTACAATCAGTGTGGTCTCCAATTCAGTATTTCTCTTACCAAGTCCATTTTGTACTATGTTAGGTGGCTGACTCACTTGAGAAGGGCACTGAACATGATGACGAATACATGATCAGTGAGAAGGAACTCCTCGTGAACAAGTTATGCATTGGCCTCCACTTATCACTTATAATGACATACCACTTATAATGACATACGTCAAACTAACTAGATCTCTGGTTCTAGATTAATAGCCAACTGGTCTGTTTGCATTGTAGGTTTATTTCAATTCCGAAAGACATGGGGACATTTAATTGTGGGGCATTTGTTGCTGGAATAGTGAGGGTAAGAGCTGCATTCTTTTTATGTATAATATGATTGATCATCTAGTGGAACAAAGCTCTTATATGCTCCTTTTGTTGGTTGGAAGGGTGTTTTGGATAGTGCAGGATTTCCAGCAGTAGTAACAGCTCATTTTGTACCTATGGAGGGACAGCAAAGACCCCGGACAACTATTTTGATAAAGTTTGCTGAAGAGGTAGGCACTACTCTTACGCATTTGCGTCTAATATCCCCACATTAACTACAGCCTGGTGTGCCCAAGTGCAGTTGTGCCGTTTAATAAAAGTATTTGATGCTTAATATTATGTTTGTGATTCTTTCAATGATATCTAGCTTATTTTTCTTCCTAGTTTGTTTGGGACTGGGGTAATGTATAAAGTCGGTTCACTCATGTGGTTAAATCTCTATGGGATCAAAAAAAGTATTGTCACTGTGGATGTAATTAATGGACTACCGGTTTACCCAAAATAATCATGAACTACTGGTAGAGGATCAAAGTAGTGCTAATAGAGAGAGTTGTTTCATATATGACAAAAAACAAAAAAAAAACAAAAGGAGTAACTAGATAAGTTAGGGCTTGGTTGTCAACACTTATTTCAATATATACAAAATATTAGTTCTCATTCTCTAAACAATAGTTAGCTGGTCATGCAAGTGTCTTTGTCTTTTACTTTTAAAAAATGTTGGGCACTGCTTTTGCCCGTTTCCACGCTAAAATATTTCAAATACTTTTATCATCATCTTCATCACAGCATGGGAGAGGAAAAACGTCCACATATATTCTTAAATTATATTTGAAGAAGGATTTAGAGCCTATTAGAATATGCTATTTGTTCTTGTTACATACTTGATTCACCACTGCTCCCTTTTTTCTATAACCAGGTTTTGCGAAGAGAAGCGAGGTTAGGTTGATTACTATACCTGGGTTAACTTGAGTTCTCCATGTTCAGCAATACCGGGAATGGAACGGTGAATTTCTGCTGGTTTGTTGATCTAACTAGGATTTTACCTGCCAATCACACTGACAAATCTGAATTCTTTTCTCTGATTAATGATGGTTGTGCATTGTTCTCTATGGTACAGTGGTTACGGTACGATATCAAAGATTATGGCGAGTGCAGTTGATGTAAAGTAAAATGTCATCCATCATTACCGTTAATTTTTTTTTTGCCCACAATTATTACTGTTAAGTTTTGTGTTACTGGATAATTATTGAGGTAATAGAATTTGAAGGATTTATTTCTTCATCGTTGCCTACCTTTCCCAGATCGGGCGACATAGACAAATCTAATGCGCCAGTTGGATTTCTATTATAATAAAGAACATTCCAACGGCACAGCAAAATATATAGTTTCAGAGGGTCCTATGAATTATGAAATCTTTTTCCCCTCCCCCAATTTCGCTTTATATGCTTATTTTGCAATATATAGGAACATATATTATTAATTGTGATGATGATCAAAGAATCTTACCGTTTATCTCTCCTAATCATGCTGAGTTTGCTTTTTCAAAGCTGCAATTTGATACTGCATCTGCTTTGCAAAATGGCAGCATATTAGTATCAAATGTCACCAAGTTACCTCGCAGTTGCACCTTGGAAACACTGAACTGTGAGACCATGAATTAATTGCAATGAAAGACATTTGGATAACGTTATCGTAGTAGTAAACAAACACACAGGAAAAGCTCAAAACCACCATGAAATTATCCTTCTACCTATTTATTTGAACGGAATTGCTCAGAAGAAGACCAGGCCAGGATTTTGGAAAGCAAAGCTTACAAACAGACAGAAAATCTCAGGAACAAGAGAGCCATGTCCCTTGGCCATTCTAAAACATTTCTTTGACTATTCCCTCCCACCCTCTTTGATAACCAGCAATGAAATGTCATAATCCCGAACATCATAATAATAATAATAAGAATAATAATAATAACAATAATAATAATAATAATAAAAGAAATGACAGATGTGTAAGATAGGCTGATGATAAGAGAGCAGATAGAAGGAGATATTATTTCATAGTTCTTTGATATTTAAGCAGTATTCTGTCCATTCTCAACACCAAGACCATACAACACACCAGCATATTTCTCAGTCGAACCTTTAAAGAAATTTTCTTTCAGTTTCATGAATGTACAACAAGTAAGCAAACTATCCGAACCAGCTTGGTGACAAATACCAATCCTCTCCACAGCTAACAGCTCTGCAAGCTTGTTCAACCCACCATGAAGGCTATTGCAATACTTCATCAGATGCTTGATATCATAAAGAGTTGGGAAATATATCTTGATCAAACTAAAGAAGCCTGTTTGGGTATCGGGAAGATTCTTGCAAGTAAGCAACTTAAGCAAATACCCAAAATCATAACCACTATGAAAGGTCACCCAATGCACACTATCATTCAAAACAATTCCAGATGACATTAACAGTTCACTGAAGTGATGAGCAGTAACACCCTTTTCCTTGTTCTTCTGAAAATCAATGCCACTTTGAGACAAAAGCTCAATGGAGTCATTGGCATAAACATCCTCATTGGGATCGAATTCACGGAAATTGAATTGCCAAACACAGTATTTATCAGTTCCACAAGTAGGTAAATTCCCATTGGCATCAGAGAAAGTAAGACCCAACTGAATCAATTTCAAAAGATCAACATTTGCTTTCAAAGTTTGGTAATTGTAATCAGAACTGCTCTTGAAATTGCCTATTGGGCGAAGAACAATACCCGGGAACTCAGTGTCCATAGCAATGTAAGGGAAATCGTCCACAATATTTCGAATTAACTCGAATTCACATGCCAGATTCTCGTCCCAAACTTCCCTTATATGGATTGATTCACTTTTGGGTAAAATCGACATCTTTCTTCACCAAAAAAGGAACAAGTTTTTATTCTTGGACAACTAGCAAAAACCCAGAATTCCCACAATCTGCAATAACAACATTAAAAACTAATAACTACCCATTTCTCCGAATCAAAAGAAAACAAAAACCCATATCTTGAAAAACCAATCAAAGTCTCGAAATAGATAAAGAAGGTAAAGAACATGAGATCTTACCCGGGAAACGTTGGAGCTGACAAGTAAATGTCAGATTGGATTCGAATCGGAATCTGTGGTGTAGAGAGATGAAATGGATGATAATAGGAAGAGAGTTTTATGGCTTTTATTCTTAGGAAGAGGACAACTTGCGTTTTGGGTAAAAATTTTTCTTTTCTTTTTATTTAATGATTAATGGGATGGTGAAGATAAAGAAAGCTTTTATCCAAAAGCTTCCCTGTGCTTCACATTGTAACAAAATCAACATGAAGAGAAAAAATTATAGAGAGAGAGAGAGAGAGAGAGAGAGAGGACAGAAAGACCAGGCACTTTATATCAGGGGGCTTTATACCGATACTTTTCACTTGCCTTCTCTGTTTCAATTCTCAGATACTACTTTTGCATTGACAAACAAATCTGACGCCATGCACTCAATTATTGTGGTCTTGATCCAGTGGACCAGCACTATCTAGATATTTCCTTTTAAAGGGTGGGGGGGAAAAACTATATTTGTTATAATTTGTGATATAACTGAGGGTTCATCACCGCTTTCATAGCTCAGTTGGTTAGAGCACCCGTTTAGTAAGCGGGAGGTCTTGAGTTCGATTCTCAATGAAAGCAATGGCTTCTTCTTTTGCTCATCCTAAATGGGCCGGATTTAATCTGGGCCTAAATATCTCTTTTTATTCCTTCGGTTGACAAGTTCATCATTTTTGTAAGTCGGTGTTGGCCACTGATATCAGCTATAAATCCCCAATCCGCCATTTATCAAATCCCTAATTCACTCAAAAAATCTGCCCAAAGAAATGGATCTTCAAGTCTTCATCCGATCCCCAAATCACCAAACCCTGACTTTAACACTAGAACCCACCCAATCCCTAACCCTCCACCACCTCAAATCCTCTCTTCTTCCAAATCCCCAATCGCTATCCTCCTTCTATTTTACCCTCAATGGAAAACCCCTCCCCGATTCCACCCTTCTCCCTAATCCCCAAATTACCCATCTCTCCACCCTCTTCCTCCTCCCCCGCCTCTCCGCCGGTGGAGGCGATGGCGGCGCCACTGGAGCTGAGTCCCGCGATTGTTATCTCAAGATGTACGCCGTTAAAAAGCCTGATAAAGTCGACCCGAATGAGCAAAGGCTCGGTAAGTGGCTCAATTGTGCCTTATCTAATGAACCCTTAAGAGAACCTTGCGTGATTGATAAATTAGGGAATATTTTCAATAAGGAAGCTCTTGTTGAAGCTTTGTTGGGTAAGAAATTGCCCAAAGAGTTTAGACATATAAAAGGTTTGAAAGATATGATTAATATTAAGTTGTCGATGATACCTGGGAATGAATCAGATGCTGCTGATGGTGCTAGGTTTCAATGCCCGATATCGGGGCTTGAATTTAATGGGAAGTATAAGTTTTTTGCATTGAAGAATTGTGGGCATGTGGTTAGCGCTAAGGCTTTGAAAGAGGTTAAGTCATCAGCTTGTTTGGTTTGCCATAAGGAGTTTGTGGAGTGTGATAAGGTGGTGATTAATGGTAGTGAGGAAGAAGTAGCAGCCTTGAGGGAGATGATGGAGGAAGGTAAGGCGAAAACAGTGAAGGAGAAGAAGAAAAGGGGAATCGATGTTGTGGATGGGGAAAAGGGTTGTGGTAAATTGGAAGCGAATGGAAAACTTGAGAACGGTAAGGGATTGGGTAATGGCGGAGTGAAGAAGTTTAGAGCTGCGGATGTGGCACCGGCTAATGCTACTAAGGAAGTTTATGCTTCTATATTTACTTCCTCCAAGAAGTCAGATTTTAAGGAAACTTTCACCTGTAGATCGCTCCCGATTGGTCGAAACTGATGATGTCAGCTGTACCATACTCATGGTGATCTGTCGGTATTCTGCTTTGTTTGTTCATGAATGGAGACTATTCATGTGTTTTGAAGTTGCCATTCCCTCATTGTATTTTTCCTTATTTACTGAAATTGAATTGTTCCTGTTTAACCTAGAATTCTAATACATATCTAATTTCAATCTTGAATTGCCATAACATGCTTTATTAGTTGCTTCAGTATGATGGATCTGGATAGGCTGTATTATCTTTATATTGTGGTGTTACTGAATTTGAGATTTGAGTTTTGTTCCTATAAGTGACACATGTTGGTTGAGTTACATCGTAGAGGAAACCAGTAAAAATGAATCAACGGTAGCTTTTTCAAAACATGAGGTTTTGACAGTAATCAAGATCAGTCTTCAGATGAATGTGACTTTTTTTTCTTTGTCAATTTGTTGCTCTCTGCATGACAGGGTTTCGGTAAGGATCAAAGCATCCTGCCGCTGGAACCTATTTCTTTGTTCTTTGTTCCATATTTTTGCTAAGATTATAAATCCCCAATTGCGCTTAGATCACCTAGATTATACAACAGCAAAGCATTCTAATACCTATTCCTGTTATTACCAGATTTTCTTAACCAAAGTTGAAGCTAGTATTGATATTAAACAAAGTGGAGATGACCCCAGGCATAAAAGAAAGTGAAGATGTAAAAAGATGTGTTCCATGGTTTTATTGAATGATTAGAATCATATAATCATATATATTAACCCCCCATGCAAGAAAAGAAACACTATCTGCAAAGAGGTTTCCTTTTAGATAACTCAAAAATTAATATATCTTTTCAGATCAAGGCCAGGAAGGCAAACTTGAATCTTCCTTTTCAGCCAAAACTAAGCCAACCAACAATGAATCGATTTTAACTTCTTTTTTTTTTTTTTTTTTTGGGTAAAAGGTAATAAAATTGTCTATTAATTGTGATTCTGTTTTTTACTCTTCCCAAATCAAAGAACCAGTTAATAGACAAAGCAAAAAGAAGCACAAAGAGGGCTAGAGAATGGGAATTTAGCCCACTTTAGCCCAAAGAATAAACAAAGCAAAAAGAAGCCCAAAGGGGACTAGAGAGGACTAGATAATGGGAATTTAGCCCAGAGAAGAGGAAACCAGCCCACTTTAGCCAAAGAATAGAGAAGAGTAAATCAGCCCAAGGCCCCATCAAAGAATAGGGTTGGCATATAAAATCTCCACTTCGCTAAACCCTTGGCATTCCTCCGCCACCCAGCTGCAGATTAGCTCTTTAGGGTTTCTTCACTTCCAGGTTAGCGCCTTTTCATCGTCTTCTAATTCTCCTGTTGTGTTTTTCTATTAATTCCTTTGATTTCTGTCAACAAAAATACTGAAGAATGAAATATTCCTTTTGCTTAGCTTTCAATGTTGTATTAACTTAACGATCTGCTTTGTTGACTTTGTTTGGTTTCTCTTTTGCTACCAGGAAGCGGAGCCTCTGATCCCAACTTTAGCTCAAAAGATGTCTGGGTAAGTGATAACCTATTCCTCTGTAAAGGTTCAAGGCCATGTTTAGTAAAATATCTGCGTTATTTCCATGAAATTTAACCTAGTTGTTGGGTTTGTTTTAATATTTCCATGACATCAAGTTGGTTGCATTTTCACTGTATAGACTTTGGGTTTAGTTTGCGTTAGTGTGGAATGAATTGTTGTGGTATTTATTGTATGCTAATACATAATTCAGTGTTTTATTTGAGATGATTTACCTACTTGTTTGAGTCATTGTGTGTTGTTCCAGATTTGTTAGAAATGGGAAGTATCTTAGACTGTAATATGTATTTGTTTTTGCATTGATAGGAGGTGGAGAAAGCATTTCCATTTTGTCGCATCTTGAGATTAAGTCTTATTGCGATTCCATTTTGTCAACAAAATTTGCCCTTTTGATGCCTTTAAGCCCATCATTTTCTCCCCTAACCTTTGTTTCTTTGATTTTCATAGCTATTATATTCCCTTTTTATTGTGTCTGCATGTATTTATGTTGTATTATTGCCTATTGCTTTTGCAGAGAAGAAGTTGCAGTTGCCCAACCCGAGGCAGCACCTATTCTTGGTGAGCCAATGGACATCAACACAGCTTTGCCCCTTGTGGTGAGGAAGTCACAAGCTCATGGTGGGCTTGCACGTGGCTTACATGAAGCTGCCAAGGCAATTGAAAAGCACAATGCACATCTTTGTGTTTTAGCCGATGACTGTGACCAGCCAGATTATGTTAAGCTGGTCAAGGCACTCTGTGCTGATCATAATGTTAAAGTGCTACGTGCTCCTAGTGCAAAAACTCTTGGCGAGTGGGCTGGTGTAAGTGACATTTCATTGCTCATTTATGTTTGAATTATTTCCTTGCATTTCAGGAAATGATGAGGCTACCATCTGATGTTTTAGTATACTGTTTGTTCCCAATATGCTCTGTTGTTCTCAGTTTTGGGAGATATCTGCTATATCTTCCTTGTGAAATATGTATAAATTTGCTTATGTGAAGATATCCTTTTAAAAGAAAAGAATTAATATTAATTTGTGTCTTTGTATGATATGGAACATGAGTTATTTCTCTCCCTCTTTTGCGCTCACAAACACACCCCTTTGACTCTGTAACTTGTTCCTCAGTGAATGCTAATTGTGCTTCATCTCTGCATGCAGTTGTGTAAGATAGATTCTGAGGGGAAAGCACGGAAAGTTGTCGGTTGCTCTTGTGTAGTTGTGAAGGTATGAGCTTATACATAGAATTACATTCTAGTATACTTAAACAATATTTCTTTCATTAATCCATTTTCTTTCTTTTCACCTTATTTACGTTTTGAATCAGTTCTATTTTCAAACAATATTTAGAAAATATGACCATGCATGTTCTGTATTTATGATTCTTGGGATTTTTAATTCTTTTTCCTGCAGGATTATGGCGAACAACATGAGGCTGTTGAGGTTGTTCAGCAGCACAAGGATTAAGCAATTGGTAGAATTAGAGTTTTTTTTCCTGGTCATTCATGATATTTAGTAAACGACAGTAATTTGCTTGATCATTTTTGTTTTAAAAAAGTTGTTGCAATGCCAAACTGCTTGGTGTTTCTTATGTTTGCTACCTTTTTCCTTTTAAATGATGTGCTTAGGACGTGGCAAACCCTTTGGAAATCCAACAATTTTATGTGATGATTCTGCTTTTTTTCACCTGTCTATCATAAGTTAGTTTGGGTCTTGCTTTTTAATGGGTGGCTAGTGCCTCGATACAAGATGTCTGATTTTTTCGCCAATAAGAACAGGGTGGGCTGGTTGGATTGAAATCATTCATGGGATTGTGGTGAAGAATTTTGAAACGCATGAGTTGTTGAGCTGATCCAAATCGAGTTTGATATTGTTTTTTGGGTCCCTAAAATCTGGACTTGGTATAACTAATCATCCAATTTTGATGTTGTTGCCAATGTTGATTTTGGCCCTGGTGTCGGTTCATGGTTTTATGCAACTATTGGCCATGCTCTCGTATAATGAGATATTAGTAGTCAGTGTGAAATTCCATGGTTGTAGAGCTTTCAACTTGAAGCCCTAACCTTTAGATAACATTTAGAAGAAGAAAATAACATTAAAAAGAACATGGTTTTTGGTTATATCTAGCACATTCAAAGGGAGTAATTAACAGACATTGGGGGAATATAATTCGTGAAAGTGGTTAAAGAATGAAGATAAGACACCCTTGCATTTTGTGTGGTATATTCACTTAAATAACATAATTTGTGACTAGCGACTCATTCTTTTTTTTCCTTAACTGATCCTAGGTCGACACGGACATTGTTACATGTTTTGGCACAAATAATTTATTTTAGAGAGCTATTCTCACGAGTTCCATGCCTTCAATTTATTACAAGCTGCATATATGCATGACCCATCCATGAAGCCAACATTTTTATCTTCTGTTTCTTCCTTCTTTTCATCATTCTCTCCGAAAATAAATGCTTGAACTAGTCTGAGGTAGAATTTTTAATGGGGATGGGGGGACACGGCCTAGTTAAGTTGGATCCAAGATGTCTGTTCTTTTCATTTTTCTCACCATTCGATAAGGTTGGACAGTTGGGTCGAAATCATTCATAGTAATTCGCTTAAGGATGTTTAATGGCATCAGCCGTTGAGCTCATCAGAATTGAGTGTCATATTTCATTTGGGTCTCTAAGATCTGGACGTTATATAAATAGATTCAGAAATTCACTTCAAACTAAAACTTTAGTAAGAAATCAATCTTTTCATTGCAGTATTTTAAGTCATAGTTATTCAATGCCTAATTGAATTTGGTGCTGTTGCCGGTTCATAGTTTATGGTTCTAAACCTTAAGCTGGTTTCCCTTTACACAACAATTTGGGATGTTTTGTGTTCTTTTTTTTTCTTACAAAATAATTCGTAATTTGAGAATAAAAAAATAAATTAAAAGTATTATGATTTAAACTTTAAATTTTGTTAAACATAAATTAGTAATAATAATTGTATGAATTACGGAGAATTAAACTCCAAAATTCTGTTCTAGGGTGGCAGCCGGATACCACAAAGCAATTGGTTTGCATATAGATAAAGAATAAATTGGGCAAATAGAACTTTTGGACCAGCTGTAAACGCAATGTAATAAAATAATCAATGGTGATGGGCTTTTAGCTTTGATGAATGGTAGGGATGGATGTGGTCAGGTCCATCAATATGAAGGGAATAGAGGGTCAATCAGTTCTTTATTAGCATCGTCAGCACTTGTGGTCCATGAAACCTGATGCATCATTCGGATATCTACCACCTATTCTAGTTTTGTGGACTGTATCTTAAGTTGATCCTACACCAGGCAGCCAACGAGGTTTATCCACCACTACTATGATTTCTCGCTTCCAAATTTCCAGCTAACTCTTCTATGGTTAAAGCTAACAAAGTTACTGCTCTTTTCGGTTTGAAATTTGTGGTCCTTTTTTTATTTTTTTTTATACAGAACAATTTAGAAATTTCACCAGCTGTTATAATTTCCACAGATGTAAAAACAAAGAAAACACATGTGAACTGCCACACATTCAAGGGATTCTTAAAATGGCATATTTGGGATTCTTGAAAAGTCATATTTTTTATTTCGAGGAGTAGATAAAACGTGCTCAAAAAGAAAACCCATCCTCTGTAAAACCTGTGTTTGAAGTGCTGTTGAACTCCCAACAAGGGGAGGAGAAGACTTGGGGCACGGTAGTTTATGCAGGATGGTACTAGGCATGGCATTGGCACGGTGATGGTGAGGATAACAATTTGCTGGTACAAGACATGCACATCCTCAAATATAAATCGTTTTTTACCTTTTGATTTAATAATTAAGAGGTTTTAAAAAATATATATGGACGCGAATTTTAATCTCATCATCTCTTTTTTCTTTTGAACAAAAAAAAATTAATCAACTATCAGTAATTGATCTTAAAATTTAACTAAATCCTGAATCTTTTTGTAATAATCTTGAACGAAATTTTCATCGTAAAATGAAAATCTTTTCAACAGATCCATTAATTTGGCCTAACTCTTTTATGATCATATCATGGTTGAGTGTTATTAACTCAATTTGTACTATTAATAACCCAAAAATTTATAGCTTCATCGTGAATTCATGGTGCCATATCTGATATTGGGACAGCTTTGGCGACTACGTAAGGGGAAATGGGGGCACTTATGTAGACAAGAAAGTACCATTTGTTTCTGATAGCTGCACATAAGCCGAAACAAATTAATTTCCAAGGTTCCAGTTAATTAATACTTTTTACTTTGAGCCACAAATTTTTATAGCGACTGATTTGCAAGTACCGCAGGCTTCGCTTAGAAAAACCAGACTAATTTCGGTTCCATTTTTATAAGTGCAAAAGCTTACTTTGCCTAACTTAAGCACTAGGTTAAGTACTGCAATTCGAACCCGTAGCTTACATGCAGCCATTTTTTTATGACATCTAGCAGGATTATAATTCAAATTCCAGCATTTAAAATTATTTTTCTGTTCTCAACCTCTTTTGTAAAAAAAAAAAAAAAACTGCAATCCAATGTTATGCAAACATATTATTAAAACGAGCTTGAACTCGTCTCTCTGACTTGTAAAAGCATGAAGTCAAGTCACTGTAAAACAGTTCAAGCACAACAAATTAAATCAAACAGTGGCGATCAATATCTACCTCCATTTCTGCTATTTTTGTGCAGGGTAAAAGAGGAGAAAAAATCATAAGAAGTTGGAGCAGAGTCCAAGTGGAAGTAACGGCAATATCGAGGCTAACGAACATTTTAATTTGTAATCTATTGATAGGTCAGCTAGAGTGAATTTGCGAGAGGAAAAAAGTTACGTTAGAACTATTTACGTCTAACTTGTCACAACGTGAACCACCTAACCCAAAACTTTTTGTCCGAAGTAGCTGCAACCAAAGGCAAGGCGTGGCTCACCTTCTCCCTATATATATTTGTAAGTATATAGCATCAACTCACACCAGACACTCCCTACCTCTCCTTTCACTCTACGTTCCACACACTCTTCTCTGTTTCTCTAGCAAAAGTATCTTTGCTCTTGAAGCAAGGAAATCCAAAGGAAACAAGTATATTTTCTTTGTTGGGGGTTTTCAAAATGGCTGGGACTGGAATTTTTGCAGAGATATTGGATGGAGATGTTTACAAGTATTATGCTGATGGAGAATGGAAGAAGTCTTCTTCTGGGAAAACTGTTGCTATTATCAACCCAACTACGAGAAAAACTCAGTACAGGGTTCAAGGTTAAACAGCTAAACTTGTAAAATCACTGTATTCTGCTAATCTAGTAATCATATATGCCTGCTCTCGGTTTAAACTTTTCTCATATCAAGTTTTTCTTTTCTTTAGAAAGATGGGGTGTTTTCTTCATTCCTATTAAGTTTGCTGATGTTTAACTTTGAAACTTAAGTTTGCTTCTTGTGATAAAATCGATTTCTTTGTTGTTTTCTTTGTGATGCTCTATATTGATCAAAGTGATATAGTTATGTAATATGCAGGGTAGACCAGACTTGAATTATTGGGCTAATATCAAATTTAATGGCAATTTTGCATGTCTTGGTAAACTGAAGACCAACCAAAACCTAAGCATTAACAGTGATTTTATTCGTTCCTCAAAAATCAAACAGAGAAATGAGAAAAAAAAAATGTGATCTACAAATGTCTGGTGTCTTCAGGTTTGTTTACTTAGTGAAATTAATTAAGTATGGTGCTGAAACAGCTTGTACACAAGAAGAAGTGAACAAAGTCATGGAATCAGCAAAAATTGCGCAAAAATCATGGGCTAAGACTCCCCTTTGGAAGCGAGCAGAGCTCCTTCACAAGGCTGCTGCCATCCTAAAGGAGCATAAAGCACCAGTTGCTGAGTGCCTGGTTAAAGAAATTGCAAAACCAGCCAAAGATGCGGTTACCGAGGTATATAATTTGTTATAGCTATTGTCCATGCATTTTGTTTAGTTCAGAAGTGAACAAATGATCTTACGCAAACCGGTTTTGATCTGATTCCATGAAGGTTGTGAGGTCCGGGGATCTGGTTTCTTACACTGCTGAAGAGGGGGTTAGGATTCTTAGCGAAGGGAAATTCCTGGTATCCGATAGTTTTCCCGGTAATGAGAGAACCAAATATTGCCTCACCTCCAAGGTAAAGTTTCATTTCTCATCCCATGGTAAATTTCTTCAAGTTCTTGTCAAATAGCATTGAATTGATACAAATTATGGTATCGATTCATTCATTGCTCCAACATTTAATGGAAATCCTTATACAAAACTCTGAGAAAACAACCTGCATGGATAGATAATGTCATCTGATTACTCATTTCCTTTTTGTTGAATGTTCTGTAAAGTGGAGAAACTTATATGTCTTCTATTAATAATGTAGCCAAGGTCCAAACTTATTATCTGGACTCATCCCACCACACTGTCCAGACTGATAAGGAGCATCATGTATGCATCCACATCTAGTGTATAAGTCGGGAAGGGAGAAAATTCCTATGGTTGGTCAATGGATGTGAGATTTTTAGTTGATCTTGATTCTTTTATATGCAGCAGGCAGGCATCTTTGCATTTGTATTTCCTGCCCATCCTTGAGTAGCATCAGCAGAGAGTTTCCTATAAGTGCCATTCTCATCTGATATTAAAGATAACATCTAAAGTACTGAAAGCAAACCTTTTAAAACGACTTCTTGAACCAGTTTTTATCCACTTCATTTGTTTTTCACCGTACTCTTTCAGTTCCCATAATTCTTTCTGTTACTTCCTTTTATCATTGAATCATCAATGCAAAGTCACAGTTCCATTTGTTTAACTTCAATGTAAGATGTTTTAGATTATAAATATTAATAATTAAGAAATGCCAATTCTGATGCATGTTTGGCTTGAGTAATTGTATTAGCATAGAGCTGGTGTAAAAGATTAACAAAATGTTAGTCCTTATTTGCTTAATCAATTTATAACCAATTAATATGGTTAACAGTCTGGACTCTTCATTGTTACTATAAATCAATTATCTTTTTTCTTGTTAATCCTTGCCATAAACTCTGAGCGAGACATGTTTATTGAATTCTACCAGTGAGAAAACAATTTCATGTGAAAAATTACTCTCAATATAAAGTATAAACATGACTCTTCTGTTGTTTCATATCTTTTATGTTTTGATGATGTAGTTTATGATTTAAACTGCAGATTCCACTTGGAGTGATTCTAGCCATTCCACCATTCAATTATCCTGTCAACCTGGCTGTTTCAAAAATTGCACCAGCATTAATTGCTGGAAACTCCCTTGTACTCAAGCCACCAACACAGGTATTTTACAAATAAACAAGCTGATAACACATGTTGAAACACATAATTGAATAGGATGGTGTACTAAAATTATTTCTAGCACAAAAAAACAAAAAATCTAAAATGTCTCCTGTAAACTTCTTCCAGGGTGCAGTTTCTGCTCTTCATATGGTGCACTGCTTTCATTTGGCTGGTTTTCCCAAAGGGCTCATCAGCTGTGTGACAGGGAGAGGCTCTGAGATTGGTGACTTCCTCACTATGCATCCTGGAGTTAACTGTATAAGGTAATTCCAGTTCATCTTGTGGACACTATTGTAGCTCCCTCATTTTACTATATAGCTAGTTATCCATGTATAACTTGCTTTTTCCTTTTGCTCAGCTTTACGGGTGGAGACACCGGAATTGCCATCTCGAAGAAAGCAGGAATGATCCCTCTTCAGATGGAGTTGGGAGGAAAAGATGCCTGTATCGTACTTGAGGACGCTGACTTAGATTTGGTTGCTGCAAACATAATAAAAGGAGGATTTTCTTACAGGTTGAAAAGAATTCTGTTAAATGTGACAACACTAACTACTTTCACTAGTAATAACATTAATATGGTCTTAACTCTTTTGCACCTACCACTACCAGTGGTCAAAGGTGCACTGCTGTTAAGGTTGTCTTGGTGATGGAATCTGTTGCTGATGTTCTGGTGGAAAAGGTGAAGGCTAAATTGGCAAAGTTAACAGTTGGGCCACCGGAGGATGACTGTGATATCACTCCAGTTGTGTCAGAGTCATCGGCAAATTTCATTGAAGGGCTGGTCAAGGATGCAAAAGAGAAAGGAGCTACATTTTGTCAGGAATACAAGAGAGATGGCAATCTTATCTGGCCATTGTTGTTAGACAACGTTCGACCTGATATGAGGATTGCATGGGAGGAGCCATTTGGACCAGTTTTGCCAGTTATAAGGATCAACTCCATTGAGGAAGGAATCCACCATTGCAATGCTAGCAACTTCGGACTCCAGGTATAGGTGATAAACTTATCAAAGTGTTGAAAATTTTCTCCGATGATAGTAGCTTGATACTGAAAAATGCATAAAAAAAATTGCAGGGATGTGTCTTCACTAAGGATGTCAATAAGGCAATATTGATCAGTGATGCAATGGAGACCGGGACAGTTCAGATCAATTCTGCACCAGCTCGTGGACCAGACCATTTCCCATTTCAGGTAAATAAAATCTACGAAACCCCACTTGAAATGCTTTTCTTCTTGGACTGGCTTCACGAACCTTAACAAATGATTTCCTAACAGGGTTTAAAAGATAGTGGAATCGGATCACAGGGGGTTACCAACAGCATCAACATGATGACAAAGATCAAGAGCACCGTCATCAATTTGCCAGCCCCATCTTACACCATGGGTTAGTAATCATAGTATTACCCATTAGGGAATACATAAAATATATCAGAGCCACTTATCTTAGACTTTTTGCCAGCCATATGATGTTTAGTGAAAAGGATGAATAATGGGGACACGCAAATGACTGAATGAGCAACCAGCTATATTGTGTGTTATCAAATGTATCAAAGTTTCAGCTGATTTCAGTGATCTAGTTATCATATTTTGAGGACTTAGCAAGGGAATTGGATTTGTTGTCACTGCATTGCTTCTTTTCCGAAGCATGGTTGAAGAAGAAACCAAAGCTTTGCAATGAACTGTTTGATTATAACATGTTATTGACATGTAAATTGTATGCTAGTTTTCAAGTAGGGGGTAAGTTGTGGCCTGGTTTCTTTGACCAAAAGAACAAAATGATGATGCAGGCAATGGACATTCCAAATTATGAGGGCGTGAAAGGGGCCTCCATCTCTCATCATCCTGATTCCTGCATCACCATTTGTCAATGATTTGCAAATCATGCTTTCGTTCAAATAAAACCCATTCTTAGGCCCAGATTATATTAATTAATAAAATTTGTTTACATATTTAAAAACAGTTGTGCCTGTAATTTGAACTGAAATCTTCAATTTTGGAATAGACTTTGCCGTCATTGAATTAATAAAAACTTTCATATTCTACAACCTAATTCTCATGTTTGGCTAAACTTAAATGTTGTCGCATCTCGCTAATATTATTATCAAATCATCAAACACCTTAACCAAAAGGAGTCTTAGTCATAATAAGGATACTATCTTCTTTAATTACTCTCCAAATAATTGATACTTGATAGTTAAGAAAAGAATCCCTAAGCCTTTGTTTATTTTACCTTCAAATTATTATGGAATATTAGTATTAGCATATATAAATTAAATTAAAGGCGAGTCAATTTGTGGAGCCCATATTTAGTAGGCTCTTTAAGACTTAAAACCCAAAAATAATTTATGCTTAACCACCCAATTAATGGCCCATAGCTTACTTTTTCTGTGGAACCCATCTTTTAGACCCTTTTAAGCCTTTATATAAAATATAATTGATGGATTGGATTCTCATTTCTCAAATCTAAATCATTCCATAAATTTGAACCTACGTTTAATTCATTAATTCATTCATATATTTAAAAAAAATTAAAATTAAAATTTCAGTACGTCAACACTTTCTTTTATCCTCAAATTACAGCTTTCTTTATATAAAAAAAAAAGGCATAAATTTAACCCTTTTGCTTTAACAAAGAATTCAATTCTCCTTTCTGTCAATTAGTTGGTATTAAAAACTCAATGGGATTAGGATTTCAAGATTGAAATGATTTTAAACTACATGTATAATTATTAATAACGATGATTAAGTGGGCCTCACAGTTTGAGCATGCTTTTAATTAATTTAAGGAGTATGCTGACCAGAAGAAAATATAAAACTATATATATTTATGATCAAATTAAACAAGCATATTTGGCAGGAAAAAAAATCTTTAGGAGTTGACTATCACAAAGTTTTATAATGTTTAAAAATCATGTCCTTCCTTCTTTAAAAAAAAAAAAAAAACCCATGTCCTTCATTTCATATTTATATTTATCACATTAACTAAAATTGTGATCAAATTAACCCTAAGTTTACCAACATAAACCTATCTAAATGGAGTAGTGTATATATACTAAAGATACTTAGATTTAAAAAAAAAAAAAAAAAGATACTTAGATGTTATCAAAGTTTCATTAATTATGTGATTTTCAACCCTTTTCTAATATAAACATTTCGCATTTAATTCGAAAAAAGTAACTTAGCAATCCTTAATTTGGTAAGTGAAATTGCAGTTACGTGAAAAATACTTCCATCTAAAAGCACATTTATTTTACGTGCTTTTCAATTATCTTTTTCCATGAACAACTTTTTTTTTTTTTTCTTTTAAAATTACTTGATCGGCTTCTCCTTTTTTTTTTTTTTTTTAAGATTATTTATAAAAATTTGCTAAGTCTCATTTTGATTGATAAAAATAAACCAACTAAAATGAATCTTCACGAATAAAGGGCAACTAGCTCGAATATTTGATAAAAGAGCTAGGTTTGTTTGTTCGCAGTAATTCAGTGTTGAAATATATGATGATATGAGAGATCTCATTAATCGAATTTAGCATAAAATTGTTGTTTGAATGATTGATTCAACGTAAATGGAATTGGAATTTTCTTTTTCAAGAAATTTTCATTTCCTTCATCCCTTACTCCATATATATGCTATACCACATGTTACACGATTCAGGACATCCATTAATGTGACATAAGCAAATTATACTATTTTAATTAATATCATATGACGTCAAAACTACATGCATAGACTTTTAAAACACAATATCTAACAGATATAAAATTTTTATTTGATCACTTTAACTTTTATTTTATATTCTCAAATTACAAACTCTCTTGCATAAAAAGAATAGGCCATTTTAACTATTAATCTTCCTCTTAAGAACAAATATATTAACTAGTAAAGTAAATAGGATTAAATTAGACTCTGTTTGATAAACTGTGTATATATTATCATTACAAAGGGGAAAAAAATTTTTAATAGAAAAGCTATTGGTTTAAAAAGATAAGCATGTTTTAATTTGGTTTATAATTGAAATGGGGTGGCAGATAAATGTTTAGGATTAGTGGGTGGGTATGAGGTGTAAAGAAAAGTGGGATATGATTGGAACAAGACAAGGACATATACCTACAAAACCAAAACTCTATATCTCTTTTTCTATATTTAATTTCTTGAACTGGGTTTGATCCTCTGTCTTCAAACCTTCAGGCTCCTTTCCACCAAATAATATTTTTATTATTATTATTATTATTATTTTGTAAGCCATGATCCTCAATCATGTCTTTAAAAATTAATTGCTTTTGTATATGTTAATGATCCTGTTTTTGATGAGTTTTAAACATGATTAAAACTTAATTATCCTCTCTGCCTTTAAAGTTGTTAAAATGATTAATTAAACCGTGATAAGGCAATCAATTATTGGGGGATTTCAAGATATACTTGCTAGCAGTAAATATGTGATTTAATATGTGAAAGGGCCGAGCAGTGACATTGTAGAAGAGATGTTGAATTTCTCAAGATTATTATTTTTCAGTTGACCTTAAAGAAAAATGAAGTAGAAGAATCAAAGGGTTTTTTCACATGGCACACGTATGATGCAATTAATGAAGGCAATTTTGATGAAATTTTTTTTTTTTTTTTTAATTTCATTTGTCCAAAATATTAACAACAAGGCGTCGCTATATATAGGATGATATTTAAAGAAAAAATATATTATTAATTAATTATTAAATTTAGTAAAAATAATATATAGACATCCGTTAACTCTTTTAAAACTACCTAAAGAGATAAAAACCTTCTTTCTGAAATATATCTCATAGATATTAAATTTATCTTTTGAAAGTATATTTTGAAATAGGAAGTGATGAGAAACTACGATAAATAAAAATTGTTATCCACCATGCAATATTCCTGTCTTGCAATGAAACTCATGATCATCACCATCGAGTTGTATCAAGATCCACATGTACATGTGATCAGGTCTTGATTTTCTTGATTTTCTTTTGTACATAAAGAAATGAAAGAGGGAGCGTTGGAGAGATCCTAGCCAAGTTATTTTTTTATTCTTTACTGCAAACCCATATTTCCAATTAGTATTTCTTATTGGAAATGTAATCTTTTAGGTTGAGTCTAAGATATATGCATAACTTTGTGTCTGCTAGCCATTGTGATTCCAATCCAATTAATATATATTTATACAATATCACATTCTACGCGTTTTTGAGAGTTTTTTTTTTTTTTTTGAGTTATTTTAACATTGAAATATAAAAAAAATAAGTTAAAATACAACAACAAATCGAAATTTCTAAATTGATAACATAAAAATTTATGTTCTAATATATATTATAGAAGCAAAATTTTGATATATTATTCACTTATAATTTATTTTATTTTTATTTTTCACACAGGATTCTTTAGGAAGTAAATCTCGAGATAATAAAACTTGTACTGTTAAATCAGGTAAACTATCAGTAATATGATTTAATTTATTTGTATTTATATTATTTAATGAATATATTAAACTTAAATTACATTAAAAATTAAGTACATTTATTTATAATCAATTGAATTTATGAATGTCATAAATTCATGAATAATTAAATTTATAAATAGTTTGATTCATTATTTTGGATTTGATTTATAATTAATTAATAGTAAATATGAATTAAAATTCAAAATTTTTGAATGACATAAAACATGAAGTACATTTTCTATAATTAAATAAATTTATAAATATCATAGATTTATAAGTATATAAGTTCATGAATAATCAAAGTATAGATTAATGTTATATTAGATATTATTAAGTAAACCTTAATGATATACAAAATGTTATTTTGAGTTATATGGAAAAACAAAAATGATAATGCATTGCACTTGAAAAAAGAAGAGGCTATCTTTCTTTAAAAAAAAAAAGGGTTCTTTTTGCATAATTGGGGGAGGAAATAAATACTTGAATCTTATATCGGTTTTTCATTGAGAAAATGAATAAGCTAGGTGAATGCATTGTAGTAATTGGGACATAATTATGTTGAAAGCCATGCCTTAATTAAAATGAAGGTTCTAATAATTGTTTTTTTTTTTATCATTAAAAATTTTAACTAACGAATGTCTAAAGATAATTTTTTTAAAAATATTATTTTTAATAATATTTTACATTAATTATAATATAAAAAATTAATTTTTAAATTACAATGCATCGAAAGAAAATGTACATACCGTAATAATATTAAAAAAATTCCTTAAGACACTTGCTAACGAAATCTATTATTAAAATATTATCGTATTTGAATTCGAAATTTAATTTATAATCATTTATAAGATATTTAAAAATTTAAAAATTTCATAATTTTTATTAAAAAAAACAAAATATTTTTTTCCTTCGAGGGAAGGCAATCAAGCTACAATCAGACCACTTTATTTGCCCATTATTATTAAGACTAGAAATAATTTATATATTAAGCATTAGTATTTTGCCTGTAATTTTTAGTTGAAGTTATTTTTTTTCACTCACAACTCAATTATCAAAAGTTTGTGATTGATTAAAACAAATCCCTTTTTATCACTCTAAGGTAACTGATTAATGTTTTCAAAGTTTCAATGTTCACCTGAATATGACTAAATTCAACAAATTCACACGAAATTCAGGCCAAAACTTAGTTATGAAAATGAGAAAAAGAAAAAAAAAAATTTGTGCTCGGCTAAATTTTGGGTAAGTGGGTTTGCAAATCCCTACTCTCGCTTAGGTTAAAGGAAAGAAACTCGCTTTCTCTGGACGACACAGTAGCCGTTCTGTATAACCAGAGAAGAGCTGGAAATCATGAGTTTGTTTTGTTCTTGCCAACAAGAATGTTGCTTTGAGGATAATTAGCCGCGTGAGATTATTAATTAAGGGTAGTTTCGACAATTCGTGTCGAGTTGATAGCGAACCCTAGTGGGATACTGGCCGACCACGCGAAACCTCGGAGGTCATTATGCCATTCCACGCGATTACTTTCACCGTGCACTCAACTCACATATGAATATGTAGTCTTTTTCTTATCGAGTACCTTTTTTTTTTCTTTGAATGTTTAGCCCGTAATAATAATGAAATTAAAGATATTTTTGAATCATCAAAATTTATTTATAATACATGCATAAAAAATTTAATAAAAAATTTTAAATTTAATTTAATTAATTTATATATTTAATTTTAAAATAATTTTTAATAAATTTAAAATTTAAATTCAAATACTTTCGATCTCTTCTTTTATATAAAAAAAATATAATGAAGAACTTTATTGATATTTAAGAAATTTTTTATGAAATTACAAATATAAAAGAAGTTATAATAATAATAATAATAATTATTATTATTATTATATATTAAAATAATATATAATATATTGTTAATTAATTAAAATATAATTAGACAATCAAAAAAATTAAATTTAGAATTTTAGGATTTTAATATGTTTAATATATTTGATAATGTATTGGATAGTGTATAATTACAATTAAAGAAAAATTTCATTTTTAATTGTAAAAAATAAAAATAAAATTTCATTTTATAATATGATAAATATGTATTTAAATTAAAAATTTTTAGAAACGATCTTAAATATTTAAATTAATCTTTTCTTAAACACTCACAATGATAAATTATAAGGACATGAAAGTGAGCCACGCGCTGGCACTGGGTGGCGTGACAAACGAGTGGCTATTTTGGGAATTAGATTAAACCTGAGAGAGGGATGATCAATGAAGAAGCATTGATTGAAGCAAACTGAGAACAACACCCAAACAAAGCTAGTCTAATATATAACAAATCCAAATCCAAACCCAAAGAAACAAAGATAAAGAAGAGGCTCGTCCCTTCATCTTCACTCGACAACAAAAAAAGAAAAAGCAAACTTTTCATGATTCCTCTTGGGTTTCTCTCTTAGTTTCCATTTCTCTAAAAATCCCTAACAACAACCAATCAGCCTACAAAGTATAAACGCTTCCACAAAACTCTATCTTATCTTACTCTATTTTATCCTTTTTTTCAAGGCCTTGTTTTTGAGAATTATGCAGCCTTGTAGCCGGGAAATGCAAGCTATGAACTCTCTTCTAAACCCAACTCAGCAAATCCCTCTCCAAGACCTTCAAAGCAACGGAAACAGCAACGCCCATCAACAGATCCAAAACCCACAGTTCGATCCCACGTCGCCACACGATGACTTTTTAGAACAGATGCTGTCGACACTCCCTTCTTGCTCATGGTCCGACCTCAAATCACCTTGGGACCCACCTAAATCTGATGAAACGGGTCCTCCTAATCCAGATAACAATGTTGGGTTCCACTACGATGAGATTCTAGCTTCCAAGCTTAGACAACATCAAATCAACGGCGGAGGAGGCTCTTCTTCCGCTGCTGCAGCTATGAAGATGATGATGCAACAGCAGATGATGTTAGAGGGAAGAGCCACCGCTGCCGCTGGTGCAGGTGGAGGAGGAGGGTTCACGATGCCTTTATCTTTGGGTAGTGGTGCTGCTGGGTCTCATCAGAACGACAATATCGTTGACGGGTCTTCGTTTAAATCCCCTAATCATCAGGTTCACTTCAGTTTTCAATTCTCTTAGTTTCCTATTTGGGTGGTATATTGATATGTAGACGTAATAATGAGTGATCATTTTTTTTTTTTGCAGGGTGGAGATGGTTCCGTTCAAGCTTTGTGTAATAGTTTTGGTGCGGGATCTCTGCATGGAACTAATCAGTCATCGAACCAGTTTCAGCATTTTCACCATCCTCAGGCACGCCTTGTTTTCTCTTTATTTATTATACAAAGATAGTAATACAAACAAAACATTAATGAAGTAATATTCATAGTGCCTTTATTGCTCAGGGAGGGAATATGCAGGCACAAAACTTCGGAGTTACAGCAGGAACAGTGATGAACCAAAGTCAGGCAAGTGGTTCGACGACCGGGGGTACACCGGCTCAACCTAAACAAAGAGTTAGGGCAAGGAGGGGTCAAGCTACTGACCCTCACAGTATCGCTGAAAGAGTAAGAGAACTCTTATTAATTCTGTTTGTGGGTTCTTTCCTTTTATTCAGTTTTCTCTTCTTTGGGTTTGCCTGCCATGGAAGTTGATGAAGATTTGGTTGTTTTATGGTACAATACAAAACAAAGGAAGCTCAAAAATGATTTTATTCGATCCGTGTTCTGAAATGATGTGTATTGGCAGTTACGCAGAGAGAGAATTGCAGAGCGAATGAAAGCTCTTCAGGAATTGGTTCCCAATGCCAACAAGGTACACTTTTTTTTTCCTTTTTCATTGTAACTGGAAGCTCGATAAGCTCCGGTCTCCGGGGAAAACACTATAACTCTCCGGTCAATGTTAGGTTACTATAAATCAACAACATATGGACAGGTGTCAGAAGAAGGTTAAAATAATCGTCACAGTACAGTGTCTTTAATGTTGCTCTGACTTTAATTTTAACAATCGGTTTTGGAAACTGGAAAGTGATATAAGTTGGTCCCGAACCTTACTCCAGGAAGAGTGCAGTTAGGAACCGAATGTATCGGGATTTTTATTAAGCTTCATCATATCTTTAATAATAATTTAATTATAAGATTAGTTGGGAAAAATAATTAATCCCTGTTAAGTATATGTTTATGTTTTGATCATATATTTAAGCTAATTGATGAATAGTAACAAGTTTTGTGATCTGTTGGGCGGTGATTTGTGGAATGACAGACAGACAAGGCTTCGATGCTTGATGAGATCATCGACTATGTCAAATTCCTCCAGCTCCAAGTCAAGGTTTCCTCTCTCTTTCTCTTAATTTTTTTTATTCTATTCTGTTAGTATATATGACTTAAAAAATAACTTTTTTTTATAATTGATTAATTACAATAATTATAAAGGATTCCCTGACCTGGTTGACATTGTTTTTAAGATGAAATATTTTAATCCAATTGTATGGGCCTTCTGAAAATAAAATTCCTTTGCTGCTCCTCGATCCCTTTTTGCTGTTTCCTGGACAATACAGGTTCTAAGTATGAGCAGATTGGGCGGTGCAGCTGCTGTTGCTCCCCTTGTTGCTGATATGCCCTCTGAGGTAAACCTAAATATTACCATTTGATTTTTATTGGATTGTTAACCTTGGTAATTTTGACTCTATTTTGTTCCTTTAACCAAGAAAAAACAAACAAAACCTTACCCCATAAAAAAAAAAAAAAGAAAACAAACAAAAACAAAAAACAAGGTGGTTGGTTTCCATAAAAAGAAATAAAGGAATGAGAGAAAATTACATGTCATTTTATGAAAAAATGAAGCATCGAAAAGGCTGCTTGTCTTGTTAAAATCACACTCCCTCACTCTTCTTCTCAAATCCGACCATTCCTCAACCACACCGCTACACGACAAAACAAAAGTAGCACGCGTGCCCCCCACTTTCATAGATTCCTCTCTCTCTTTCTCTCTCAAACTTTTCTTTTTTGTAGTAGTAGTAGTAGTATCTCTTTGAAAAAAAAAAAAGGACAATCATAAAAGAATGCAATGTGTTTTGTCCTTGTAGGGAGGTGGTGATTGTATTCAAACGAGTGCTAATGGCAAGCAAACGTCGTCACCTAACGACAGCCTAACGGTGACGGAGCACCAAGTGGCCAAGCTGATGGAAGAGGACATGGGCTCCGCCATGCAGTACCTACAAGGGAAGGGTCTCTGCCTCATGCCCATCTCCCTCGCCACCGCCATCTCCACTGCCACATGTCATTCCAGGAATCCCATGATCAACAATGCAAACCCAAATAACGGTAACAGCAACCACCTGCTGCTTCAATCCAGCGGTGAGGGGCCTTCCTCGCCTAGCATGTCCGTGTTGACTGTCCAGTCAGCCACAGTGGGTAACGGCCCTATTGACGGCTCCGTTAAAGATGCTGCCTCTGTCTCCAAGCCATGATAACGGAGTTGACTGACTTTTTTCTCGGTTTGTAAAAGAAAAAAGTTCAATCTAAAGGAAAGAATGATTTGTGGAGGTAATTTAACGGCAGCTTTAAGTCTAAGAAACTAAGGTGGTCTTGCAACGACGCCGTATTTACTTAGACTTTGGCCAAAGCCCAAATCTAACCTCAACCACAACATCAACAAAAAACAAACAAGGAGGATCACCCAACTCCTAGAACAACTTTTATTATTATAATTAAATAATTTTAATTGTTTTTGGTTTAGGTTCTTCGTATTTCAATCTTCTCTTGTTTTTGGTTGTCTCTTTATTTTATTATATATATATTTTTAAATTTCAATTTGGGCTGTCCAATGCAATGCAACATCAAAATGAAGGGTATTATTATTTTCTTAACATGGAGTCGATGATGTTGTTGGTATTTATATTAAATTAATAGAAAATTTAATTTAAAATTTAATTTAATTAATTTATGTAAATGATATCTACCAAATTTAATATTTAAATATCAATACTTAAATTTTTTGTAAAATTTTTTAACTTAAGATCTTTTGTACGGAAAAAATTAAATAGAGGATTAACCACTTTAAATAATTAGGGAATTATTATGGATGACATTGGGAGGATTATCTAAAAAGGAGTGGCAGCTTTGGTAACTTTTGAGTTTATTTCTTTTCTACACCATTCTTTATTTTTATTTTATTTTATTTAAGCTTTCTTAAATACATTTGAGCAATTGATGTGTATTCAGTGGACTTTAGAGAACGTTATGCTTACAAGTCAACGGCGTGTTACTTTTGTTTTATCTGCAATTAAAATAATTGAGTTATACAATTTTTATAAAGGTGGATAATAAATTAATTAAGTAAAGCATTTGAAAATCATAATAATGCCTTTGTTTATTTCTTTGTTTCAGCCCTATGGGTGACGCCTTACTCTATCACATTATTTAAAAAAAATTCAAAATAACAAAATAACTTCTCTTTAAAACATGTAAATATTTAATTTAATAATTAATGCATAATTTTTTTCCAAATAAAAAAGAAGAAAAACCCCTCTGAAAATTGAGTAAGGTTATACATAGTCAATAACATGCACTAATAGAAGCATGAGCTATGGTTTTTTCTTGTTGTATTTAGGGTTAGTTTCCTGGTTAAAATCCAACTCTTTATTTTATTTCTTATTTTGTTTCTAAAAGAAAACAAGTAGAATAAACATGAGAAAAAACAATTGATCTAAACTTGTGTTTGACTTTTTTTTTTTTACTGTAAGTATGTTTCCTTGGAGTCTTTCATAACGTCATATCAAATGCATTGACCCAATTCGGGGTTTTCGACCTTGTTACCTTGTACTTAAGCCTGTCTAATCCATCATCTCTGACCCCTTAATAAAAATCAGGGATTCAACCACCCTCCCACTCAAATATGAATCTACCTCCCGAAGAAACAATGACGTCTTGAACAAAAATTTGTCATCAAGCATCGGTCTTCAATCTTCAACAATGTTGTGTAAATTTGGAGTTACGTTTTTGGCTAGTATTCCCAAGGTGAGACTGTTTTTCTCATGTCGGCCGAAAAAACAAACATATCATATATCAGTGAAATAGGATTGGTAGGTCAAGAAACATCAGGGCTACGAACTTGTAATTAATTATAAGTTTTTGACGAAGAAACGAATTGAAATAAAGGTGAGAAGTGGGCAGCGACTAACCAGTGTTGTGGTTCTCGTGGTAGGGCTCAACGGCCTAGTCAAAGCTTTAAGCGTGTGCTTGTCACTGTCCTATAACCGGGGATTGGCTGTCCCCATAGACAACAGCTTATTAGTTTTTTAATTAAATTTGTTAGGTTTGAAATTTCGACAATTAAAATTAAAAATTTAATATTTTATCAATAAATCATATGATTATTATAGTATTTTAGTTTGATAATCTATTTTCTTTTCCTTTGATTATTATATAAAGCTGAAGTTAAGCTATTAGTTATATGAAAAATTAATAGGTTCTCTCCTCTTTCAGCTTGATAAACAAATATTCCTTTGAATGTTTCCCATCCCTTCTAGAATCGTACGACGGATGGTCAATAGGAAAATATTGAGGAGGTGCTGCTGATTACTAAAAAGCTATGACCATTGACATGCCATTGTGCTTGTAACCAACGTTTGTGAAGTCGAAATAGGGAACCAGCAATTCTCCCAGCAGGCTACAGCTAATGAAAGAGATCTTGGTTGCAAAATCAAGAAATATATAACCCACTCAAGCAAGAGACAGACCTCGGTGGGTAAGTTATCCAACAAAATTCAATAGGTCGGTTCTATATTGTTACTACTTCACAACAAAGTAGAGCAATGGTCATCTTTAAACAAAATGGTAGGTAACCCAGTTTTACACAGCTAAAGGCGTCCCCCAAATATTCTCAAAAAATTTAGATTAATAGTAGATGAAGTTCAGAGTAAACTGTTCACCTACTGCTTCTTCACATTGGCAAATCATCACCCTGCAACATTTGCAATGATCTCTTGATAATATATATTGTGTGCATGAGAGACGATATATATATGTGGCTACAAATCTCGAAGCTCAATTTCAACAGATGTTATTGATATCTAATGAAATTATACATCCACATCAGGCACATGGGAGTATTAAGAGACATGAAGTGCACTACTTTGTGTCAATGAGACATTATTTTTAAGAATTAAATGCCATATCAGCTATAAGCAGGTTAAAGAATATTTTAGCCCGTCCATTTGCTCCAACAAGCCAGCAAAAGCTATATTCATTTAGGAAAGAAAAAAAAAAAAAAACACTATCAAACAAAGCTGGTAGTTCAGATTTCAGAATCAGATGTCTTCTTCAATAAGTTCATTCAATAGTTTAAACTACTTAGCTGTCTTCAGAATATCACTCCCTCATTCCTTTGCCAAGAACACCTCTTAATCATAAAATTTAATGCTATGTGTGCATGTCTAGAGAGAGTATTACATGACAGATAGATACCATGTTTTAAAACTCACTTTAAACCTATAAAAAAACTATATTTGAGCAATAAATCAACTCCTTGTCGAAGCCAAATTACAGCTTCACTAGTTGAATAGTCAAGAACAGTCGCAAGCTTGGCAGTGTTACTGGCAGAGCCACATCAAGGTGACTGAGTCCAATTGATTCCCATAAGATATGGAGAACCAATAGGATTGTATTTATACACGAGTGGAAGATATGAATAGAAGAGTTCTACCTGCCTTTTGTATGAAATAAACTACTCAGACTCATGATATGCCACGTGCTTAAGTACAGAGGTAAAGTTATTAAAGGAAGAAAATTTCAATTATTACTATAGATTAATGCTGGTTCGCAAAATCTTGCCAGGGCTTGGCAACAGATCCAACTGTTATATTTATGAGTTCTAAAACTAATTGCATCATGAATAGATTTCGTATAAACAGCAAAATCTTTCCCGGGAAACTCAACTTGATAGGTTGTAGTCATCATCGATATGATAGGAGAAACAAAGATAAGATCAAAAAGGTACCGAAGAAGGATTCAGAAAAAAAGATAGAAGCGCATAGAGCAAGCAAAGGGACATGTTTGAGAGTATGAGTCAAAACAAAGAAAGGAACAAAGTGATACAAGTCTTATGCATAGAATGCAAGATAGTCTAAATTTAGAAAACGGAAACAGAAGAGAACTGATGGATGACAACACACAGCTCTGACTTTAACTTTAAAACAGAAGTATGAACAGGAAGTTAAAACGATTGAAAAAGACAGACAGAAATGCATCTCATTGTACACACCTAGGTGAAATGAGGATGAAGTTAACCAAATATTTACACCGCACAAACATATCAATGTAGTAAATGAATCAAGAGAGCTGAATTGGGATAACGTGGAAAGCCAATAACTTGCATAAAATCCCCAATGGTTCAGCAAATCTTAAGCTCGTGTTACTAGGACACCTCCCACTGACATGAATAAAGTATGCAAGATTCAGCCAATGATGGGCCCATGATGATTGGTCCAATCTTATTCAGGGGCCCAAACCAAGCCTTACACCCCCGCCAAAAATAAAAAGACTGAACCTATTGAGTACTATTCACTTCAAATGCAACCACAGTACCACTCTTTGCTCCCAAAGTTATATCGTCACTTATGAGTAAGCATCCCTAGGAATTCAGTCAATAAGAACAAAAAGCACCCTGAAATCACACAAAAAAAACATTTTAGAACCAGAACGCGATTATAAAGCCAAATGCAAATACCAATATCACTTCTTTACCAATTACCAGATATGCAGTTTCCCATCAATGCCAGTAAGCATTTATGTGATTGTATATCCCGAAGTAACACGATACAAGTGCAATTTCAACAAAAAGTATTCAACAAACTAAAGCAGCCCCTAACAGTCTAAAAGCGTCAATAAGCAATCAAGTAGAGGTTGGGGGCTTGAAAGTGTAAGTCTGTGGAAGTGACAACGGACCTCTCCTCCTTTCCCTATCACCGAGAAACCTCTGCGTCCGCTTGGTCTTAGAATACTAACTATCAAAATGTTTCACCTACACACAACCCAAACCAAGAAAGAAAAAAAAAGAAAAACAAATTCAACCCAAAATTAAAAAAAAAAAGGAAAAGAAACAAAATTTATGGCTAAATAACCAAGATTAGATAGTAATTAGATACCCAAGAAACGCGGCAATTCTTAAAGTACTCCTCCCAGTAACGTTTGCATTCATTGGGGTATAGGGGGAGCCCCACTGATCCCATTTCAGTGGGTTTCTTGTCCGATAGCTTTTCCAAGCAAGAATAGAATGCATCACGAGCCTTTTTTACCCAAAACCCAAATGAATAAAAAAAACATTCAGATTAAATTCTAAAGGGTCTTTTTGCAATAATTTACAAAGATTACAGAGATGGGGATGAAGAGAGGGACCTTGTAGCAAGCTTGACTGGCATTCAAAAGCACGTCAGTGTGGATTTCAACTGATTCTCCGGCTGCATAAGCTTCAAGCGCCATGGCTTACTGTCTTTGCCAAAGAAAACAAGAAAATGCCTAATATTTTACTTTTCGTTCCTTGTTCTGGAGGCAAGACAAGCGGGCTCCATTAGGGTTTTAGTTTGGGCTTATTTGGACCATGGTTAAACTACGGGCTTATGTAGTACTAATTTGGGTGAACGGGCTGAAATTGTGTGATATTTGAATGGCCCATCAGTGCTTTATAGTAAAAAGATGTGAGTAATGGAATAAAGATTATCCTGTTTATCACAAAGAATAACTGGAATACGAGCCAATATTGAAATCTAAATCTAAATGTATTATGAATCTGATAAAAAAATTAAACAATTCTTAGAAAGAATCTGTAGTTTTTATTACTTTCAGAAAAGGAAGGAACGATTTGGGAAAGAAAAGAAAAGGGGAATAAGGAATTAAAGCAAATTGATTAACAACCCTAGTCACAGGTTTTATAGGATCGGTGGTAGAAATTATTATGAATAGTGATTTAAATCTCATAAGAAATTTGTTTTAGATTAGTTACATATTGTTTGATTGATAAAAAAATTTAAAAAAAAAATTAAGAGAAAAGTATTTTTAATAAGCAAGTATGTATACTTATAAATAGATAAAAAATTTTTAAGATTAAATATGAGAAAAATATGTAAAAGAGTTATGAAATTTTATGAGATAAACACTTCATAAAATTATTTAAAATTTACGTATTATAAGTGTATATATTTAAATGTTTATGAGTATATTATAAAGATTGAAATAATTTACATAAGTATGGCACATGAATGCACATGAATATGTATTTATTTGGCTATTATAATGCATGGATACACATAATTATGTATATTGTTTGGATTGATAATACTTTATAAGATTAAAAAAGATTGAAAATATTTATGAGTATTGATTATGAGTGATTGATTTGATTTTATATTTGTAATTTTTTATAATTAATGAATTTTTTTTATCAATAAAAGTAAATCGATTGAGTTGAATTATATTAAATTATTATTTTTTATGTAATTAATTGATTGTTTAATTATATTTATATAAACTTAAATAATTAATTGATTTGAAATTTTTTACTTAATAAATAATATCAAAACTATCGTAATACTAACAGAAATAATGATTTGGAACTTTACCTGTCCACCTTCTCCTTAGCATTTGACATTTTGCCCATGCTTGCATTTCTTTCATTTCCCATCCTTACTAATTTGATTTGCGGCTTATGATTTCTTCCTTCATCAGTTTTTGTTTTTTTTTTTTTTTTTTATGCACTGATCAATTCAATTAACACTATGGTATTGGTTTCACACCATCAGTTTCAGTACTGTTAAGAACATTGCCAGTTTGCTATCTAGATCAGATGAAGTTAGAGAAGTAATTATAAACAAGTTTGCTTTGGTTTGATGGCATCAGTTTGTCGGTAGAAATAATTGTAATACCTAACCAATCTCAATTATATATGCGTTTAATCATAGGGATCTAAGTGGGCTAAAAACAAAAATCAAATTTGGTATCTATAATTTTTCCAGCTTCAAGAGCCGTTGTCGATTAAAGTGGTAATCACAGTAAGGGTTCTTCCCACGCATTTTAAGAGAAAATGGAAAAACAGGCTGTATGTAATATATATATATATATATATAGTGTTGAATTTGGAAGCAGACGCAAAGTACTTCGTATTGTCATTTAGCTTCTTAGCAGACAGTCAAATGCCATTAAGCTGCAAGTTGCAAACCACAGCCGCCCCACTTGCATTAATTATAGAGTGCAGCAGATAACGTTTCTGCAGGAAAAGTAAGAGATAATATATATATATATATGTGAAAATGGCTTTGAGTTTGTGGTAGCCGATTTCTGATAATGAAGTTGGTCTGCAAAATTGATAAAGCAACGTTGTCTGTCTGTCCTATAAATATATATGTAAGAGAAGCTTTAGCGAGTATATGTGGCTATTAGAAGAGCTTGCCTTATTCGCCTATACATGTAGCTAGTTGGGCCAAACAGGTAGTACAATTTATATTCAAAGCCGGCCAGAGAAGAGATGTTCATTGTTGTACAGTAAGAAGAGGGTAGCTGTTCTCATTCACTGAAGTTGTAATCCGTACTAGTGAACAGTTTCATGTAAGAAAAATTTTAACGAAGAAAACAAAATTTGGTGGCCGATGATGATCTCATTTTGTCACCGAATTTGCTAAATTTTGGGTTCATTTCGTCGCCAGTGTTTTAGGCAGCTACATGGAAAGTGAAAATACCAGTATCATTTATACACACATTAATGATCAACCTTTATTGGGAAGAGTTGTTTCTGCTTCATTATTTATGAATTTCTTTTGCTTCCCCAATCATTAAGCAAATGATGAGATGAGATTACACAAATTAACCCATGCAAATGGAAAGTCAAAAGCCCTAAAGAATCGATCCTCTACTTTGGGGGTGGTCAATATCAACATTCCTAGTGTAATGAAAAATGGAAAATCCAAAATTTCTATTATTTCAATATCGCTTTTGAATTTAAAAAATCTTAAGAGATCATCAAGATTAAATTTGTCATTATACTTTAAAAGTCCATGTTGAATTTTATCTTTATATTTTAATTTTTTTGTTCCTTTTTTGACATAAAATAATTAAATTAATAAAGTTATATATCATTTATATTAACATAATACTTCATGAAAAAAAAAAAAAAGTACCTCATGAATTGTTTTAAGCTTGTAAAATTTTTTTAACAAATCAACAAAATTTAAAGTATAGTTACGAATATACCATTTGCATTAATAGAAAATTTCATGAAATACTATATTTAATTATTATTTATTCAAAATCAACAAAATTAGAAAAGCAAAGAAAATTTTAATAAAAATAAAATATAATGATAAAATTTAATATTAAGTCTCATGTGACAAATTTCAGCTCCATCACAAATCTGAATCCTGGAGAAATCTTAATCTTAATTAATCATTGAAGTCATGTGGCATTGGTATTTGACTTTATATTCCTTTTCAACATAACAATTGGCCAAGCATTTTGTATGAACCACTTAATCATAGAAAAATGTGAAGAATATAGAAAATGACAACGTTTAATGTTGATGGCTAGTCCTATCACTGAAATAAATAATTCCAATAAAACATAAAAGAAAAACCTTTCATAATTATTCGTATACAGTATTTTTTTTTTCAAACTTTTTACAATTTTTTTTTTTTTTTTAGTGTAACTTTGAATTATTGAATAAATACAAAAGAGAGGTACAAGTATATGATCCACGCGATACGGGGGTTAAACACTAGCCTTTAATTATATTATCCTCTTGCGCATGTGTTTGCCATAATCTCATTTAGTGCATGAACCTGAGGGACGGTTGTCAAATAATCAATTCTATTGTATTGCTTAGATTCGTGTAAAATATTATAAATTTATGTATTTATATTATATTTTATTTGAATATTAAGGTTCATAGTTTATATAGATATACAAAAAATAAAATATAATGTTTTATTTTTATTAAATTAATATATAATTTTTATAAAAATTTAAATCTTATCAATTTATTTTTTAATATTATTTTGATATTATATCATTGCGTGATATTTTGAATTACCAATTATTAATGGGTTTTTATATTATTTGATCTTAATCATTTTAATTTTAATATTAGAGTTTATTAGATTTTTTTTAATTTTTTATAAGTAGGGTTAAAGTGTTATAAGTTTTTTATTTTTAATATAAAAATTCGATAAATTTTCTTAATATTCTAAAGTTAAAAAATTAAAGTTAGAGGAGGTATTATTATTATTATTATTATTAAATTTTTGTCCTCCATCTACCCCGCGCAACTTCCTAACAAACCCACACCAGCGATAAAAGGGTCTCACCACGTTGTGATGATTAATCGCACGGCCCAATTCACTCCTTATCGGTCAAATCAGAGCCGTAACCATATTCCATTTGTGAGCCTCCAGTTTGAACAGATCCCTTCCAGCCAATCACTCCTGAACACGTCACCAAAGCTCTCTGGCGATTTCCCTCTCTGCGTTTTTGCTGTTCTCTTCCCCTTAATTTTATTTATTTATTTCTTTGTATTTATTAACAAAGCAGAAGCAGACAAAGTGATGCCAAAACAAAAGAAATCCAAATATCATTTTTATTGTACATGCTTTTGTTTGATCTTTCGGTTCTCGTCTGAATCTTCTATCATCGTAATTTTTATGTCCAAATTTGGTTCTGCAGCTTCGCAAGCACAAGAAAGGTGCAGTAGTTGTAGCCGCCAGGGAAAGCCAAAAGATGAGGAAATAAAGAGAGAAAGTGAAGAAAATTTTAAAGATAAAAGGAAGCTGGGTAATGGGTTTTGGGGGTGGGGTTGTTGGATTAAGGTGGGTTGGTTTTTTTGATGGAAAATGATGTAAGGCTTTTTAGTCTTTTGGGGGAGTGAGTGAATGTGATTAAAGAAAACCCTAACTCTTTGTCCTATTCATATCTAAAATAAGTCTCCAGAAAAGGGTTGTGAAAAAAATAAAATATGATTTCAGATCTGTCTCAAAGTATTGATCTGATGATCTGATCTCTGTTTATTTGTTCCCATTGAAAAGTTGTTGCTATGATTTCAAGTTTTTGTTTTCAATTTTGGCCCTTTAATCCAGGCATGCAGTTTAGCCAATGATGGTAAGATTGTTTATATGGGAAATGGGAAATGGGAAATGGATGATAGTGTAGAGGAACACCAAAGAGAGACTGACAGAAGAGAGTGAGCACACTCTGGCAAATTGTATGAAAGGCATACCTTTTGTGGGTGTGTGCTCACTTCTCTTCTGTCAGCTAATTCAGCTTTGCTTTGTGTTCCCTCAAAATCACAATATTAGATTATTAGTACTCCTTGCTTATTTACATAATAATATCCCCCGCTTATTCTTCTTCTTCTTCTAGATTTTTTTTTTGTTTAGATCAATCCGCATGTCGTTCTCTCTGGAACTCTTTTGCTCTTTCGGATAAGGAAGAGTCACTGCTCAATTCAAGTACACGGGAAAAAGGATACAGATAAGAAAGATGATACATAAGAAAAGCAGGCTTTTTTTTTTTTTGTAGTTCTTAACACATCACTACAAATATTTTCTTTCTCATCCACTAACTCTCTGGAACCCTTTCTTCTGCTTCAGACACAGATTGAATAAAAAAGCTCAGTAAGCGTGAACATGGAGCTCTTTCGTTTTTTGGGGGTTGTCATTTATCAACTAAATACTGTTATGTCTCTCTTTGTCTTTCAGGATTTTATTTTGTGTTATTAATTGATTAAATTTTGTTTTTCTTTTTGGGAAACCAAGAAATTTGTGATGGAGTTTTGAAAGAAAGCGTGACTTTTGATGGTACTCTCTTTGAAGTGGACGAAGTGGCTTCTTTGAAGGTACGCCTACTTACTGTTCTCATTTTAACGGAAAACCGCATTGGTACCTTGGAATTTATCGGCTTTTTTTTTTTTTTTGTATTCTTTCCCATGTTTGAAAACCCTCTTTCTCTTCGTCTTCCTGCTTTATTGGAGACCATGCAAGGTAAAAGCCTAAAGGCAGTCTTTTGCTTGTGTTTTTACTTCTACTCTTACCCTCAATCTGGCTCTGAATTTGGGTTTTCTTTTTCTTCTGGTGTTCCTGAGTTTTGACCCCAAATGAGAGTCCAAGAAAACAACAAAAGGTGAACAATTTTGGTGTTTTTTATTCTAATATTTGGTTCCTTTTTTTTTTTTTTTTTTTTTTATGTTATATTCTAACAACTGAAGCTTTTAACTATATTTGGGTTTACCCAGGTTTTGGATCTGGAATTATTGGCTGCTTTCTTTACAATTACTGAAAAAATTTATGGGCTACTGCTCCTTGTGGTAGCTATAAGAAATCATGCTTTTTGCTGCTTTCTGCAAAAATATGCACTATTTTCTTTTCGTTATTGAAGGTTTTAGAGTAGAAAATTTTCTAATGCAGGAAAGGGATCGATTCAGTCAGTGGGTGTTGCTTTAATTTTACTTTTTGGCCTTTTCACCTGAAGAGCTTTCTTCTTTTCTCAAGCTGGTCTCTTAAGTATTTTGGTAGTCAACATATCCGTCCACAGCACTTACCGTTTGGCCTTGGGAGGCAAAAAATATTTCTTTCTGCCACAGGTTAATCATCCAGGTAACCTTTTCAGTTTCCTTCTAACTTGTTTTTTGTTAATGTTGTTTTTGCTGAAGCTCTCAATTTTTTTTCAAATTTTATGTGATTAATTGAGATGTTGGTCTTTAATCTAGACAAGAACGCATTTTCCATGTTGGAATTGAGGTTTTGAGCCTATTCTTGAACATAATATTGATTAAGTTGCAGCTGTGATAATGGTTTAACATTGCTGTTAAAGAAGCTAAGTGATCAGTGAAGGATCGATGAATTGGTTTAGCCTAAAATTTATGGGAATAACATGTATACAAGATAGCAACAACTCCAGAATTCACTTAAAATGTCTTTTATTTTTGCTGATTCTTTATGCTAATTGTCCTGCAATGCAATGTTTGACATCCATCTAAAGGGGAGTAACGTCTTGCCGTTTGAGCATGCATACTAATAACCTAATTGTGAGTTCACAATGAGTTTTGATAGACATAGCTTTATTTTGTCAAGTGAGAATCAACACTTTGTTTGTTATGGACATTTGAATCGTTCATACAAAGAAGGAAATCCTGAATTAATATTAATTTATCAATGGGCTAATTGGTGGACATTATACTTTCTTTTTGGTACAAAGGTGGCCACAGCCGGGGATAGTGGAAGGTATTACATGTGTTGAACTTTCAAACATACTAGATTGGTGGCTACATGAATCCAGGTTCATGAACATTATTTTTTAATACATCTTGTAATAGTCATTTATCTGGTCTGCTAGAAAAAATTGAGTCACCAGTTGTGGTGATATCCTTTACTTAATTTGGGCTTACATAGATTGAGTTCGAATGATTTTTTTTTTTTTGATAAAGTGTTGTCTATATTTTTTGCATATGTTACAATCTTTTATATAGTAATATCAAAATTTCGATGTGAAAACCAATCAATTTGAGAGAACCAAATAAGGGAACACATTGATATTGATGACCAGGTTATTGTATGACTTTTGGCCAGAACTTGACATATATAAATGACCATATGCCCCCTAACATTTGGATCTTGAAGTTGTCACTTGATTCATGAATATGTTAAAGATTTAATGTTAGAATAGAGGGGATTAAGTTATGTGTTTATGAGGTTTATAAAATTGTCTGGTAAAAGAGTGAGGTATCATTGTTTTCATGATCAGATTGATTGAAAGTAATCCAAGGTTAATCTTGGTGCAAGTATATACCACTTTCAATATGTGAGAATGCTAGAATGAGATGAAAGCAAGATTGCTAAATTGTTTACTCAATATATATATATATATATATATATATATCCTTTTTATCATAAATATATATGTATCCTGGTCCTATGCTGATTTTTTTTTTCTTATAATTTGGAAACATACAAAATTCTTTAGTCAATCTTATTATATAGTTGTTGATCTTTTAATATAAAGAAACGGTGTTTATTTTGATTTTGTCTCTAAAACCTTGAGATTTTTTGTTTGCTTGCAGCATAACCAAGCAAAACTCATATTGGTGATGGGTAGAATTCAAATATAATGGTTCAAAAACTTGTTGTCTTATAAACTCTTGATTTTCAATTAATTGATATTGAGAATATAGTGCACTTAGAGAAGCTAATTTACGCTTTGGTAACTTATGATGTTAGGGATTCTTGAAATGATATTATCTGTGATTGTGACAGCAGTGTTTAGGAATGAAAGTATAAAGTGCAAACACTAGTTTTATGTAGTGGTCAATAATAGGGATGTTGCTATACTGGTAGTTCTTCAGATGGTGGTAGGACTGGTGTTTGAGAGGTTATGTCCATAGCTTTGGTTGTGGATGGCA
The DNA here is from genome assembly GCF_047325235.1 of Durio zibethinus. Classification (NCBI taxonomy): domain Eukaryota; kingdom Viridiplantae; phylum Streptophyta; class Magnoliopsida; order Malvales; family Malvaceae; genus Durio; species Durio zibethinus. Next base: position 31,174,533 of record NC_143167.1, on the reverse strand, counting down.
GTGATTATCTTTGGAACATTAGGGTGACAAGGATGGAGTTGCCACAGCGTAAACTGTTGGCTAACTAATTTTAATTAGAAAACAAGTGAAAAGAAATCGCTGTTGATCGATGCAATTTGACCTATGCATATGAGTTTAGTAATCTTGCAAATTGAAGTCAGTTAGGACTGTCATTGATCGAATTCGAATTTTAATCTTTGTCTAGAAGGAGCCTTAATTGCTTCTGAACATCATCTTTACAGTGCATTAAATGAATCCTTGTTTTTACTCGTATATTTGCTTTAGAACATAGTCAATATATAATTTAATTATATGATGGATGCAATTATTATTAATTGTGATTTCCACTGTCTCTCCAACATGGCACACTAGATTTAAAATCATGAAAACATGTCTAATATGGAAAGAGGTTAAGACTAGCATAGGGAGTTAATAAGATTAAAAATTCTGAATAGCTTCAGTAGAAAATCTATTGCAGAAGTAGCTAGAAGTAAAAAGTGGGATTTGAAATGGTTTATGTTTGAAGAAGTAAAAAGTTTAGAAGCAATTAAGTTGATGGAGGTAGCTGTTCATTACTTTAGTACTCCCCTTGTGTCCAACCATATTTGTATAATAAGGCAAACAAGGTGGTAAAGGACAAATGGAAAATCCATGTGATAATCCAGAGGCCACTAATTAATACTTGCATGAGGTAAAGAAAGGGAAAGGAAATAAGACCGTAAGATAATGAATTGTTTAAAAATTGTGACATAGTGAAAACTTGCATGACCATCATGAGATAAGTTGTTCAGTCTCTCATATTAAGATAGGATGTGTCATATCTGACAGTTTAAAACAAGTAACTACAAATCGTGCATTCGAAATAACCCTAATAAATTACCATCGACAGGATTCAAATCCAAGACTTCTTCGTCGAAAAGAACAATCTTTAACTGATTGAACCAACCACTTAGTGGTATATCATGAGTAAGTTTTTTAAGTAACTTTCACCTCTTTTCTATTAAGTTTTAAGTCATCTTTGCCAACTATTTTCACTTGCTAGATAATTTGATATGTTCTGAAATGTTTCCATTAATTCATTAATTAGTGCAGTAAATAGGCTTTCCAATAGTTATAGACACGCATTTGATCAACATATAGTTAAATGTTCCGTCACTTGCAATTTACATGGAGATCTTGATACAGCTTATTATCGTTAGCCTCCTTCATTTACTATCAATTGTATCACATACTGTTGCATAGCACACTTGTTTATAATCTTCGTATTAAGTCAATGCACATTATTTGAGCATTCAATCAATTAAAGTTGAAGTGAAGTTAGATACATATATAGCTTAAACGTTTACATTTCAAAAGAAAAAAAAAAAAAGATATATAGCAAAAGAAATGGCGCTTTCTGGAAATATCAAGTAACTTTTCTAGGTCATGTCTAGTCTTTATTTCCAAGTCTCACTTATTCTGTTGTTTAGTTGTTCAGAAATAGACTAGATATGTTGACCAAAGCTATATATCAAAGTAATATGTTTTTTATAGGATACAGTGGGAAGGTTTCTTATCCCTTTTGGGGGAATGTGGTCCTTTTAATTTTCAAAAGAAGACATTGACTGTACTAGTACAGACAATCTTTTAAATATATATTTATATCACTGCATGGTCTAACAAGGAAAAACTAGCCACTTGATTTATATGCAGATGCTAAGGAGTGTTATGCAAATGAGGTGAAAATATTCTGTTCTCATTAATGTTTAATACATGTTAACTATATGCTTTTGTTTGTATGCATCCACATGCTACCATGAAGTCAAGTTTCTGTAAAGTTTTAATCCTGTTTCCAAAATTTTGTTTTGCTTTCCAGAAAGAGTACTCAAAAGTAAGATAGACTTGCTAAGCTTTGATTCTCATGGTTTGGTTTTTTCCTCAATATTTACTGTTTAAGTTTTGTTGATCTCTTTGGTTCCATTCCAAGGATGAGAACAGAAGATGCCAACAAGCTTTTTTACTTCTGAGCATATGAAAATTTGGAATCATATATGCACTATGGATGTGCTTAATGTGATGTCAAATGAATGTCCTATTCAAGTTATGGTTTTGCTAGGGCATTTATGGTGGAATGATTTTTGAGAATTTTCATGTTGTTGAAGCTTTTAGGTTATTTGAAATAGTGCAATTGTGCATGCAGTGATCCATTAATATAGTTCCATACATGTCTAGGTATTACCTTGTCCAGCATCAAAGAGTTCAATCTACCTTGGTTTATAAGGACATCTTTTTCTTTTAATATCAGTGTGTGAAACTATACATAGCTTGTATCCAAATTTTGCATGTTAATTATTCCCATGGTTTTTAAGGATGTTTTCTTTCTGTGGATTGGGTTCCCATTTTGTTTGCCAGTGGTTTTATGTTTTCTTTTGTTTGGGTACAAAAATTATTTACCATTTATAATATTATTTATCAGTTTCATTCTGTTATCTATATATTGCTTTTTTCTAATCATTATCTTGTGTTGCTTAGAATCACAAAGGAGAAGGAAATGCTTGATATGAATTCAAGTAACGGGCAATTATATATCTTAGAAATTCATCCTTGAAATTCCAAGGTAATGTGTAAATTATGGGGATCCTTATCACTACCGACAAACTAAAACTTTCCTGGATCGATGCTAAAATAAACTGAAGTTTGCAAAGGCATTAATTTCATGTCCATGAAAAGCAAAAAAGAAAGGTGCCCTACACCTATTCTTTGTGGGGATGGGACATATTGAACTTGGGAATAAGTTTAACAATGGAATGGGACTAACAGTCGAAATGTGTTGACAACAGGTTGGAAGCTGTCTGTGAGTTAGGGAAAAGGTGCAGTAGGACACATGATTTTCCTTTTCTTCTCCTATTAGCTAAGTAGTAATAGTAGTACCATCAAGTGGTCTTAAACTTGAATCCAAATGCTGATCTTTTGTTGGAATCTTTTTGAATGCATGATTTATAATCGTTACTTTTTAAGTTATCAAATATGATACATTTTATCATAACTTAAAAAATTGAATAACTTCTAATTTTATTTTACCAAAAACAAAAAAGTAGTAGTATTACTTTTGTGGCTGGGGGGGTTTGGACAGGCTGCCCAGAGACACCCTTCTCTCCTAACATTTCTTGCATTGTCTCTTGTAATCTTTGCCTGAGTTCCAAACAATGGACTGGATAGTGTATTGCTCTTTTTCTACAATAGGCCCCGCAGGGTCCAAACCCTCCTCCATTGTCAGACAAAAACAAAATGCATTTCAATTATTTTTATCATCAATCAAACTCCATTAACTACAAACCAAACACCGGCTCCCACTGATTAATTATTTTATCATCAGCCTTTAAACTTATGACTTCTCATTGGCTTGTTGGGTTATCTTTTGTCTTCTTAACTATGATCGTAACGTTTAGGTGAGATTTGCTCTTTATCATATACACTTTTTAAAAGATTCGAACCCATAATTTTTACAAATTTCAAATGTGGCTCCGATTCTTGGTAGTTAAATTACATTAACAAAGGCTTACACTTTTGGTTTTAGTTTTAATTAGTATATTATTATTTCATATTGTTTGAAAATCCTTTGATTTGTGAATTTGGACCGACCATCTGGCATGGCCCACCCCAGCTGTTTTGCAACAAATTAGAATTAGATATAATCATTCATTTCTTTGAATCTAATTAAATTAAACACACGCCTTCCCCACATAGATGCGAGAATATATGCATGCACCATCATACATATATTATTTTGTGATTAATTGATTATATTAAGCATAAGGTTAAGTTAAACCTGGTGGTCCGAGGTAATGCTACTTGTGACAATATGTTTTAATATTGTGAAATTAATATTAATTTATGCTATTAACCAAATCATGGAACGACATGTTATGTTATGCTACTAGAGAAAATAGTTTAAGGGAATTTATAATTTATTAGAATTAGACCTGTGCTTTTTTTATTTTTTTAAATTATATTTTTAAAATGAGAGATAAATTTTTTATGTAAAATTTTTACTATAAATTATAATTTAATTATATATAAATATTCTTTTTTATTAAATTAAAATATTAAATAATATATTTACTAATATAATATATATGTAAATATATATTAAATAAATAATTAAATACATTTTTTATATTTGTCGAGGAGAGTCAAGTAGAGCACCACAAACCTTATCTCAAAGGTTGTTTCATTAATTTTTTTTTTATAAAATTTATCTAATAAATAGAATTTTAAAAAATAAAAAAAAAGACAAAAAAAATCAAATGGATGATACATAAATTTAATAAATTAAGATATTAAATAATATTTTTAATAAAATACATATATAAATATAAAATTAAATAAATAATATATATATATATATATATTAAGGTAGAGGTATAACATTTAAAACCTTAATTTTATCCAAGCTCAATTTAAGAAAAAAATTCAATTCAATTATTTTGGATTAAAAAAAAATCCATCAATTGGATCAAATCGATATTCATTGGATATGAGTTATTTTATCATTTTTATTTTAATTGATTTTTTTATTATAAAATTTACTTAATAAAAAAAATAAAAGAATTTTTTTAAAAAAGGAAACCCAAAAATACAAAAATTTTATAAAAAACAAAGAAAATTAAAAAATTAAAAAAAAGGTGTCACAGGATCATTGAGACGGGATATAATACTTTAAATTTATTTATAAATTGATCCAATCTTGATTACTTTTTTAAAATGTACCTTTGTATTAGTGCAAATATAAATCATACAAATTTTTTTATCATTTTTATTTTCATTGATTTTTTTTTACAAATTTTATCTAATAAAAAATTAAAAATTAAATAAAAAAAAAAAAAGAAGTTTCACGTGTACACACTCTCTTTCCTCATTCTCTACAATTTAAGTACACAGATGTGAGATATTTTTGCTCGGTCTTAGAGGAAGGAAAACGAAAGAGGGCATCTTGAAATTAGTTGGAAAATTACAATCATTTCAATAATAAGCAACGTCGCTTACAAACTTGAAATACCAAGTTACATAAACTACTTATGAATTTGAGACCCAAGTCGTTGGCAATTGGAAGGATTTGAATCTCTTGTTTTTGTTTTTCATTTTACCTTATAAAAATTATTTGACCTAGACGAATCGACGAAGAAAAACATCAAGGGAACGCCAAATCCATGTGGCTGAAACTGAAAGTGAATGAGGAGCAAGCTTTTAGTTACCAGAATGTGACAGATGCTCTCCTTCACATGAATGAAAACTGGGTCTTATAGTAGTGTCTTATTCCAACTTGACAGCACCTCTTGCCTACCCCAATTGTTTTCGGCTTTTTACTTCCACTTGTAATATGGAAGCTGGAACGAACCTTTCTCTCGCTCCTATCCGGAAGGCCAAACAATGAACGACCCTGAATGCTAGCCAGACCACTTCTATTAAATAATTGAGTTTCTACATTGCAATATACAGATCTTTTTTTTTTTTTTTGAATAAAATCATGAGTAGAGATGCTGTTGTCAAAGTGCATATTTGCTGTTCACCTGCTCGTCTCGTGGATGAACTTGTATTTTGAATAGCACTAACGAGAGGTCGTAAGTGCTCAAACCCAGAAACCTCTTGCTATGAGGGCACAACTTGACCGATTGAACCAACCCCTCCTGGTTGGCGCATTGCCATGTTCTCATTTATTGCTCCAGGTCAGGAATCCTAACAGTTAAAGGACCGCATAAAGAAGGCCCGACACTGGGTATTTGTTTGCTAGTGGTGAGAAAGCAATTAGCTCATGCAACGATTGCATGACACGACAGACAAAAACTAATCCAAAACTTATTCCTTCGTTAGTTTCATGGCAATTCATGGTACGTAACAAGAACATGGCAAACATTGGCATGTAAGACGGTCATTATTGACTTGAACTTCACATGTCGATATTCAAAAGCCAAACTTCCAAGTTCCAACACAACCCAAAAACCTTTAACAGACAATGGCTTGTGCAGAAATTTAGGCTCTCCCTTACCAAACCACCACAATAGAATTGGTATGAATAGCTTTAAAAGTTGAAATTTTGGAAACGGAAACTATTCCTAAACCCTAATTAACTAGTAAATTATCAACTAGAAATTCAAGCTAATGTTTGGAAAAAGTAAGAATTAGTGCTTAAATGGACAGTATTATGAGAAATCATTGGCAGAAAGTATCGCCATAATTGAAAAGAGAAAGGAGAAAAAGTAGCAGAGAAAGGTTGTAACTGAAGCAGCCCACTTGCATATACAAACATGAAAACTACGGCATAAAATGGATCGACAACGATAAAGTTATCGAATGATTCACACATGATTCCAAGTGACCATATCACAACGGACCAAGCCCACAAAGACATGACAAAAGATAATCAAGAACTGAAAGGAACAGAACAATAACAGAACATCCTCTGTTATTAATTTCCATCAAAACAATCACAACAAAAACAATAACATCATCATCAAACAATGTCTAGAACAGATAGGTCTTGAAACTTCCCACCTCCTAGGTTTTTTTTAGACAAATCAAGCAAGTGTCGAGTTATCGGCGGGCGACGTCCAGACGATGTCCTTAAGCGCCGGTCGGAGTTCTTTACTGCAAAACTGGTTGTACTCAAGGGTATCACCATGGTCTTTTTTAACTTCGACCACCAGAAACGACGGCGTCACTGCAAATATGTCAGCAGCAATCCCTAATTTCCCTTTCCTTCCACATTCCTGCCCCTGCAACCTCACACTTGACTCGCTCTTCTTGACGCTGAACTTCACCGACTTGGCCACCTCCTCCAGTCTTGATATTACACTGCTTGCTGGCCTTGTTGTAGCGAATCTAAGCTCCTCCTTCTCTTCTCTCTTCTTCTCTTCAAACAAAGGCGATAAATCAAAGCCCTCAGACAGAGAAATGATATGGAAGGCGTTCAAAGTCTCAGGCTTGGATGATTTGTCAACATTGAACGCTTCAAATTCTAACTCTTCCTTGGTTCTAACGGTCTTAGGCATAGATTTCTTGAACCAAGACGAGTCCATGACCTTTGAGATAGTGATTCGGGTACTTGGGTTGGGATCTAAAAGCTTAGTGATTAATCTACGAGCTTCAGGGGAAAACCATGGTGGACACTTGAAATCTCCTCTATAAATCTTCCTATACATGGCTACCAAGTTATCATCTTGAAAGGGTAAGAACCCAGCAAGAAGAACATAAAGAATTACCCCACAAGACCAAATATCTGCCTTAGCTCCGTCATATCCTTTCTTCCCAATAACTTCAGGAGCCACATAAGCCGGTGTTCCACAAGTTGTGTGCAATAACCCATCTTGTTTCAAGTGTTCTGAGAAAGCACTGAGTCCAAAATCTGTAACCTTCAAGTTTCCATCTTCATCTAAGAGCAAATTCTCCGGCTTCAAATCACGGTGGTAAACCCCACGACTATGACAGAAATCGATAGCAGAAACTAACTGTTGAAAAAAAACTCTTGCCAAGTCTTCCTTGAGCCGACCCTTGGAAATTTTTGAGAAGAGTTCTCCACCACGGACAAGTTCCATAGCAAAATAAATCTTCGACTTACTTGCCATGACTTCGTGCAACTCAACTATATTGGGGTGTTTCACCATCTTCATAACGGAAATCTCCCGCTTGATCTGCTCCATCATCCCAACTTTAATCACCTTCTCTTTGCCAACAACTTTCATGGCAACACCCTTCCCTGTCTGAAGATTCCGTGCATGGTAGACTTTGGCGAAGGTTCCATGACCCAACATACGACCAAGCTCGTACTTTCCATGAAGCAAAGCAGGGTGTTCATTTTTAGTTTTCTCCGCCATTTTTTCTTATCAGCTCGAGAAACACAACACAGAAAGAAGCTCTGATCTGAATTATTGTATATACAATAGAAGAGATAACATAAAGAAACAGAAGATTAAAGGCATAGATTTTTCACTTTTTGTTTGTTACAGTGCACGGGAATGAATCACCCGTCTTCGACGTGTTTACGGTGGCAATTCCTGCCGCCGATGGACCGCTTACCGTGTCCACACAGCTCAGGCCTCGTCACCGATGACCTTCTCATCTCTCTGCATTCCCTACAGGGATTTTTTCCTTTTCTTTTTTTTTTTTTTCCAAAAAAGAAATATTTTTTTATTTAAATGAAGAAGCTTTGCTCTATCTCTACTGCCAGGAGAGAGAAGCTTTGCCGTTCTCTTTTTCTTGGATCAACGCATAAACCTTCTGATTTATAGTGCATTTTCCTCGCGTAGAATTCCTATTTCGTCCCTTGGTTCATCAGACGATCATGAATCAACCCAGTGAATGAAACCCACATGGCAGGGTCTGATGAAATCATCGAGACTGAAACACTAGATTCTGACACGTGTAATGCTGGAAGGGAACCGCCATTTGTAGCGTGTGGTGTTACGAATATGTCGACCGCCCGTCTTTACAGCGGTGAATCCTCACGAGTCACGGCCTGTCGAAATGTTAGGTTCTCAATAATTCCGTGGGGTCCAGACAGTGATGGAAAGTCTGATTATTGGAGCGATGATAACTTATTACGCCGTTGAATTACTGATAGGGTGACTGTAAACAAAAATGCTAGAAGTAGACGTGAAGGAATCAAGGAATGGAATATCCTTTTTTGTTTAATAATGATTTTGGCTTCTTTGTTCTACAATTTTTCTCGGTTTAATATTTAAAATTTTATTTTGTGATATCTTGGATTAAAACAGTTAATTAATTTAATTTTTATAAATATATAATTTTATTGAATATTTATATTCATTAATAAATTAATAAAAGCCAAATCAATATTTAACTCCTTTTTTATTATAATTAATTAAGTAAATAATTAATGTACCAGTTTAGAGGTAAAACGTGGATTACGGGATGCGGAACTAAGGGATAAGGTGGAGCCCCAAGACTGCACTTTTTCTGTTTCTGGCAGTAGTTTGTCAAATTGGGGAGTCCCATCAAAGCCAAATGCATGCGGTAAATATCACTAAGTGGAAAAAGTAAAAGATTAATCCAAGATGATATTGATAATCTCATTTCTGATTTTTCCACCAACGAAAACTGTTATTTAATTAATAATATTAAATTTTATCTATTTATTTTTGAATAAATGATCATTAATAATTAATAAATAATCGATTTAATCAATTAAAATTTATAATAAAAAAATTTTGAGTTTAAATTTTATATATGATTATTAATTAGAATCATTTTGAATGCATAATTTATAATTATATATTTTAAATTATCAAATATAACATATTTTATCTTGATTTAAAAAATTAAATAACTTATTTATTTTTAAATTTTTTTCAAAAAGAAATGATCATTAGTAATTATAGATGGGTTGTTAATAATGTTAAAATCCGTTTTAAAATTAAAATTCTAAATTCATATTTTAATTATAATAATAAATTATTAATTAGTGATATTGATTGAAAAGATATTTAAAGGTAATTAATATATTATTTTCTAAAATTTGATGAAAACAATGCATGCATTATCAAAATTTTATTTTATTAAAATTTGTTTACACGAAAAAGGGTTATATTAAATAATAATTAATTTAAAATTAACTTTTCTAAAATCGACCTGTTAATCAACGACAAGTTATAACTATATAATATTTAAAATCGAATCATTTTACATTTTTTTTCATAAAAACTCTTTTTTTTTCTTTTTATCCACTTTCAATTTTTTAGGTTTTTTTTTTCTCGAAATATTCTATCTCAGATTCTTTCTGTTTGATTTGGGGGAAATGAATGCTTCGTGCGCCCTAAAATGATTAAAATTTGAGGATTATTTTTGGCAGTGTGTTTTATTAATATTCCTCTTCCGAATAAATAAGTCTTAAAATTTTGGCTCATATACTTGTTAAGCACGCCCTGCATGGACGCTGGAGTAACGTGCAATTTGATTTTTTTTTCTCCCTCACATTTTTTAAAAATGAGGCTGTTAATGATAAATTTTCACGTCTATATATGAAAATAAATCAAGTTTCGGTGCAAAAATATTTTTATAAATTTCATACACGATTAATAATTTAATAAATCAATCGTTAAAATTAATAATACATTTTATTATATATTTAAATGAGAGTATTATAATAATTGAGGAATCTAGATAGAATATATTCTTTTGAGTGATTCAACACAAATGAAATTAATTTGATGTTGAAATAATAAAAATAATTCTTTTGAAAGGCAATTAATTAAAGTAATAGTCAAATTAAAACAAAATAAAAAATTATAATAACTTATCCCATTACTTCAATACGCAAGATTGATGACATGTATTCAAGAAGAAGAAGACTTGATAAGTGCAACATTTTTAAAGTCCACGGCAGTCTCCGGAGCCACCAAATTTGGGATGGCTAACAACCAGAGAAATAGTGGACGTCGCCATCAATTTCACTTTGTCCATCTTTGACTGTCCCCTTCTAGTTATTACATATTATTCTCCCTTCATTTCTCGGAAAATCCCAATTTTTTTTTTTTCTCATGATCAATTTTTCCTTCAAAGAAAAATAAACAATTAAACATTAATATTTTATAATTAATACGTTATTTTTTAATTCAATGAAAATAATGTATTAAATGTAAAAACAATTTAATTTATTTAAAAAAAAATGAAAAATAAATTTAATTTTTTTATAATATTTTAATTATCTTTAATCAGTGTAACACCGGTTAATCGTGCCCTTTATAAATTCATCACTTCGATTATAAATATATATCTCTTATAATTTGAAAAAAAATATACTAAATTTCCCATCTGGGAAGCTGCACATGGACGGCTGTGCTGATGCACACAGGAGTGACGCAGCCATTGAGCGTTAGCAAGTGGAATGGATGGAAAATGCGTTCAGTCAAATGCAGCAAAAGAAACTCGTTTTCGGCGGCCACGCCCACCACAGACGGCATGATTTGGTCTTTAATTTTCATTCCTTGTTGCAAAAGCCAATCATAATTAAGACAAGTCTTAACACTTCTAATTGATTGCTTCCATGTTTTCGTTCCGCTGATAATTAAAACATTAAAAAAAGGCTGCTTCTCTATTGCTAATAAACCAACAAAGCAAAAATGAGAAAGACAAAGGCCAGAAGAAACATAAGCTGATCGGTTGTTTCTGGTTCAGGTTTGGATTGAAGATTGAGCATGGTTTTGGGGTCCCATGGGCCACATGGTTACACTTGGTTTGCCTGTCTTTATTGCACAGACATTGACCCCACACGTCCTTGGGTCTGGTCAGGTTCAGGCACCATATTAGCAGCAAATTTACGGCTCTGAACTTTGAAGTCTGGAACGGATCTATGTCCGTAGGTGTGGGGGCAGTTGCCCACACTAGGATCCAAAAACATTTTAGGTTTAGTGCAAAAAAATCTCAAAGTTCTAGATATTCTAATCTTTGCCTTCACTAAAATTTTTTATCATATTTATGCCTTGTTGTTAAGTAATTTCATTCTTTAATTTAACATTACAAAAGAAAACATATAAAGCCGGAATTAATAAAAATAAAAATTATTTTTAATTAATATAAATTTATGTTTTAATTTTTGTCTTTGACTTTATTTTTATTGAATATAAGAAAATTGATATTTGTTACTCTCCACATTATAATAAATATTTATTTATTAAAATTAAATAATAAAATTAAATATATATTTTTTATATTAAGACGTATTATATCTATATACCTTTAAGATTTTTATAAGTAAAATTATATTAAATAAATATATATATATATATATATACATAGTTATACGTGTGTTTATGTGTACAGAAAGATAATTTATCTATAATATTATAATATTTAAACTATATTCTACAAGAAGCATATAATTAATTTTAGCTATAAAAATTTATATTTATGGTATAAATTTTGCATTTTTTTGTAGAAAAAATATGTTATAAATGTAAATTTTTGTTTGAATTTTTATATTAAATATATTTCAATGAAAATTTTAATAAATTAAATTAAATTATTTACCTCCACTGATAAAAATACTAGATTCGTCTCAATGTGTAGTCACCCATTTCGAGGTCACATTTCATCATCACACCGATACGACAACATTAATGCTGTTTTGAATATGAATCGTTGATTTTAATTACTTTATATTTGATCAAGTTCTTAACACTACATTTTGTCTTTCTATTGTGGGAATGGCGTGAATACTCAAACAACATTCAAATGTTGGAAAAAAGGGGCTGTGATTGGAAGAAGGATAATGATCCGATTTAATATGTATTTTGGAGATAAGCTTTAGTCTTATCTATTAACTTTGTTCACATCGATAAGATTTTATATGTATGAATTTTTTGTTTATAAAATTTTATTTTTTTTATAAAATGTTCAAAGAGTTTAATTTGAAATTTTTAATAAACTATTTTCTTATAATTACCATCACTCTTATAAGAAATATTTATATAATTTTTTTAAAAAATTTAATTTATAATTAAAGTTCGAATTTAAAATTTTTGATTTTGAAACTTGACTTCACTATCACTATAACATCTCATTAATCAGTCGAACGCAAAATTAAAGTATAAGAGTAGACTTCCGACGGCTTTACTTTTTTATTCATTTCTTTCAAAGTTAATTAAACTTAAGAGTAAGAGTAAATGACTGTCAGGTAATATAATTCATCATAAATCAAAGGGATAAACTCGAAATGAAAATGCAGGTCAAAGGAGAAATGGATAAACATCAACATATTTTTAATGGTGTTTTTGTCAATAAAGTCCAAAATTTACACTCAAAGAACGACTTTGATCAGTTCCATCTCTTCTCTCATACATTGAATTGAGTCAGCTACAAATTTCCACTGATTTTATCTAATGTCCCAATTGAAGTTGTTAGAACGTGACCTTCATACCAATAACAAGCCAAAATTTCAAGGTAGGGTTCATTCTATTTAAGAGATGTATGTTGTATATGTAGATAAGCTTTGAAAAAACACTTTGAATTAAAGTGAAAAGAGATATGTGCAAGTAAAAAAGGTAGATGAGGTGAGATTGGGATATCCCGTAATTGTGAAAATGAAATGAGAGATTGAGAATCTGAAAATCGTTTCACGCTAAAGAAGCTGATAACATGTCTGTCCAAACTTATGCTGTAGTATCGATGTTTTGTCAGACCCTTTTTTTTTTTTTTTTTACTTGTATCTCTTAAATCAAAAACCTGACGACAAGGAAGCACTGTAAAAGAATTTGATTCAAGTTGGTCAAGTAACTAAATCAATACAAGCTGATACATTGCATTTTCAATGTAAAATCTTATCAATTCCACCATTAATTCAGAAAAATGGTTCAAATTTGAGAAAATTCTCATGGGTGAAACCCAATGAAATCACATGGAGAAATTAAGGCCCCTCCCGAGGAATTAATCAGAGAGAGAGAGGATATAAAAGATTTTGGGAAATTAATTTGATTGGTGGACATGAATGAACAAAACAAATGGAAAGACAATGATGCCAAAACTGTAATTTTACTGCTTTTAAACATTGCTGGTCTAAGAGTGAAAGGCTTTTTCCCTGTGGGATCCCCTAATAGTCTCAAGTGATAATTATAAAATTTTGTAATGAACACCATTCCAGTTGTTTTGCCAGCCTGTGTTTCCCACTGTTTTTCTTTCTTGGTTTTGGCTGCTTGTTTATAGCACATTTTTTCTTTAAAAAAAAAGCCAATGGATGATATATTATATAACAAAAAATAAAAAATAAATCATTGTTGTTATAATAACTTATAAAATACATATTAAATATATAGTAGTACAACAAAAATATCAGCACTAAAAATATTATAGATCGTGGCCAAAAGAAATATATCGGTTTATGGCCCTGTGACTTTTCAGTTTCATCAATGGACATATAATTAAAAAATCTTGCACAAAAACCAATGTTTCTCAAATTATTTCTGACTAAATTTTGTTATCAAATTTCCATATTGGAGTTTCAAAAAAAAAAAAAAAAACTCTCATTTAATTAGCATCCCCTCCTTTTTTTTTTTTTTTTTGTGTTTTAAGATTATTATAAGGAAAGATTATTTATCTTAGTCAGGCACCAAATCTTAACGGGACCATATGGCCAGGGAATCACAAAAGAAATATAACAAAATCACAACTAAATTTTGTAAAATTAAAACATGATTTTGTCTAAATGATTCATATATTGGTTAAGTTTTCACAAGATTAAAGTTTGATGTTCAATGTTTATATATAATTTTTTTCTCTAATACTTTTAAGTTGTAAATTTGGTTAAAAAAATTATAAAAAATTAAAAATTATTTTATTATATGATATATATATATATATATGTATGCATGCTAAGTCTAATTATATGAATTTTTACGGCAAAGATGGGTTAAAAAGCAGATTCTGTCGCCAGATGTATGTATACCAACATCGCCAGATTCAGAGGTTATCTGCAACAAATTAGTTAAGTTGTCAATTGCGTATTGTTATACATAACAAATCAATAAAAGTGACTGACAATACATTTTTTCAATAATAAAGCGAGAGCTATAGTAGTACGCAATTTGTCATCTAAACGTTTCAAATTCCACAAAATGTGATAATCTATCATATATATTAGCATATACACGTTTTAATATTGTATGTGAAATTCAAATATATATTTTTTTTCAAAAAATGCTTTGTGATAATAAATCGATATAAATTTGAATATATAATTAATATTCAATTTCAATTCAATTTATTTACGTAATTTTTTTTTATTTTCAGGTTGTGACCTTATCTATATATAAAAAATAATATAGGTCCTATTTGACCATGATATGTATCCATATAATCCATTCTTGTGATCACTGTCTATACATTTATAACTTGAAAACTGGTACCGATAATTAATCAAACCTAGATGAAGTAAGGCCAATAATTCCGAATATGTGATTGGGGATCAGTTACGTATGGTCTGTAATGGATCCCAAAGGGAACTTCTGATTCCCTATACAATCTCAAGTAAAACTGCATGCGGCTTTAATTTGATGTTTAGTATTAATCACCTGTGGATAACTATGGGACCAAACTCAATTTTTGAGCTGTTTATCCACTAATGTTGAGTTGCAGAGGACCCTAATGCCTTGTGGTCTTCCCCGTATAGAAGTGTGCGGATGATATGTAATTATTGAACTTATTGTAATATTTTATTTATGAATTAGTTTATTTACTCATGAATCAGTAAATATCATTTTTGAATTTATCGAAAAATTAAATGTTTATTAGAAAGTATAAAAATTTAAGATAAAATAATAAAATAAGTAGTATGAATCTATAATTTAATTAATGTCATTACAATAACACCGCAAATGATCAATGAATGCCATAATTTCCCAAATTTTGGGTTGTACTCTTTCATCTTTCTTTGGTTATAAAACTTGTTTATATGTAAAAATTGGGAGTGACATATAGATTACTATAGATATGATTACTAGGAAAGCAATTAATTAACAAAGTTACAAGTGGGTCAGTCCCATCTGATTGTGACAAAAGCAATAATAAAACAAGGGCTAAAGCATCTGATTTTGTAGGTTGGTGTATATTGTTAAGATTTGCTGGTGAGCTTAGATATTATGTATATATAAAAAAATAAAACAAATTTATTGATGATAATAAGGTAATAAATTAATGATATCTAATCATGAATTTAGAGAGAATAATAATGAAATTATGATCAAATCAAACTCCTATTATTTCATGCTTGTTTGTGGCTGTGAACAATGTTAGGTTCATTTGTATCATGTTCTACAGAACAAATTATGTCATGAAAAAAAAAAAAAAAGCCAGGTCGTTTAAAGCCTCTGTAGACCAATGTAATGCATCTAGATCTTTGATCAAACAAATGAAAAACTTAGGTTAAAAAGCAGCTTTTTTGAGCAAATTGGAGGGCCACATGGGACAACTAGCTAAGACAAGTTAAAAGGAGCCTGAGATACTTAGCAAAACAGTAAAATAGCAAATGATAAAAATGAACGACTATTAAGAATGGAAGATAACAAAAGCCACACAATGGTGATTCAAAGGATCAAAGAGACAAAATGAACCATCCAATTGATCTCATCTTACATTTATTAGAAAGCTATTGCGATGATGAGCTGCTTCACCTTGGTGCTGAAAATTTATAATGGGGTAAGATGACTAAAAGATATATGTCTATTAAAGAAAGACCCATAAGTTGGTAAACATCTCTATCATGAATATACATATGAAGGGCAAAATTGTTTTATTCTTTAGTTAATTCTAACTACAGAAGGATAAACAAAGAAGCAAAGGAAATGAAAGAAAGAAAGACAGATTTATCTAATTATTAATTCTAGTTCATTAAGAAAATTTTATAGGCCTATGTTCTGCAAATCAAAACCTTCTATTTGGAAAAAGGGTTTTGAAATTTTTCTACTAGTCCTAATTTTATGTGAGTTGAACATAAACAAATTGGAATTGTACCTGCTTGGTATACTTTGTTGAGTCTTGTCTTGTTTTGCCCACTGTTTGATTTTGTTTTATCTTAATACTGAAACTAAGACTCTGGGTTTAGATCATGGAAACTACATCTTGTCTCAGGAGAAAAGATTTTTTGTTGATGTCCTCTCAGCCGTCTTAGCTTTGGGAGCTAGCCAGTTTTCCCTCTCACATGGAATTAATGTTTAATTATTCAACACCTTAATACCCATATCCTAATTAGTACTTTTTTGAAGTTTTGAGAAAATTAATGGAGTAATTACTAACAGCAGCTATAATTATTGTCAGGGTAACATCTTATGTGTACTTTTTTCTTTCATTAATTTGATGAATTCAGTTTTGAAGGACAGAAAGAAAACCCTTCATGACTTGGAAATTATGCGATTCAAGAACTTTGTCAAGAAACCATATCTCTGCAACAGGCTGCGGAGTTCTTGTTTAATAATTGAATCGAGTCTTTTCAAATAATTAAATCGATTAGTAGGCCAATGTAGTCATAATTCTTTGTATTTGATATATAGGTCTTTTGTCTTGATCTGCAGGAACTGGTCAACCAAGAAATTACAGCATAATCAAAACTTGATGTAGAATCGATAGTATCAGATAAAGATTTTAACAGATGAAATTTCCATTCCAGAAGAAAAACAAGCCAAAGTTAGCTAACAAAGCTCATATCACCTAACAAAACCAGCGGCTGAACCACGAGATCAAGGAGTGGACAATGACAGGTTCGATTTCTGAGGTACATGGCATGCGCAGAACCTTATTTGATATATTAAACGACAGAAGTTTGAAACAAAAGAGTCCTGAATTTGAATATGATGACTCATTTCATATATTTCTCTGTGAACTTGAATTCTAGTTACTGAATTCTCATCAGAATATGTACTGGAAAAGGCCGGGGAGTACCTCAAATTTGTATATAAAATGAAAAAAAAATGCAAATAATTTACACTTATACCAATGGGAATTTTTCCTACAGCTTTATTGTTGGTCAGTTCTGAGGCTAAGATTGAAGGAGTACACAGATTACCAAGCCTTTTAAATGATCAATTAAAATTTAATTGACAGCATTGAAAGGTGTTTGGAGAAAATTTTGTAACAGACAGGTGGATTGCAAGGAAAATGTCACATGCCAGAGAGAGTGACTACACTAACTTTCTGGTTGATTCACACCTTATCTTGTTGAAAAGCTAACCTATCAATTGGATGCTCTTTTACGTAACACTGCTCAATAATGCAGAGCCAAGAATGATAAAAAAAAAAAAAAAACAAACAAACAAACAAACATCTACTTACCAGCTCAAAGCTTAAAATTAATAAAGCATTTCTACTTTTCTTAATAACTTAATAAACGTGATTAATGAGGTGATTAGGATCTCTAGAACCCCCTAAAACTTCGGTATCGCGTCTAATTTACGTGCCACTTATTCGACAAAACATTACGTTACTGCATGCACTGTGATTATATGTCTGTACTAGTTGTCCAGCCAAAGTGTTGGAGGGCGATGGATTTTGAGTTTGACTCCTAAAACCTCTGAAGGGTAGATGAAATACATAATAGATCATCCAGGGAATTAAATACAATCAGTTTCATGTGGTACAATGCTTTGAACAGTTTGAAAGTGGTTTTATTTCTGGATAAAGTTTTATTAAGGGGAACTCAAATTCCATTTTTAGGTGTAACAAGAAGCGGAACATTTGGAAACTCAATACATGCAGCCTGCACAGGCAAGCTCTAGTGCAACTGGTTTGGCCCTCGGCAGTCGGCTTCTGTCAACTTCAGCCCAATAGCACCTTGTGGCAGAGAGATAACTGGGTTTCCAAGTTTTTATTCTAATTGCATCTAATGTCCATTATCTATACGGTTAATAGCTAGGAACAGAAATGCTAGTAATGAAAGCTGTGAATTCAGCTACATGAGGGAAGGTACAAGACTTTGAAAGTGTTTCATATAGCTCACTTTTAACATTTGTATACTGTTATTATTCTTGTACTTTTTAAACCAAAATTTTAATTTTATTTTCCATTAGTATATATTCATTCCCACCAGTGCATGGGTTTAGTTCCATCATCATGTTCTTTTAGATTGTTTATCACTAATATCACCATGTGTTTCAGTTTAAAACGAAGTGGAATATAATGAAACAGGCCTAGGTTACCTACCATATACACTTCAAGTTAGCTATGAGTCAATATCACTGCCAAATTGTTATGATCTGTGGATTCAAATTGGTTTAGACACAAATTTTGTAGAATAATGGAGTACCAAATTTCGAATAAAACAACATCCAAAGCTTTTTCTTCCCCCCCCCCCCCCTTCTTCTTTATATTGATTTGATAATTTAATCTTGAACTTCCATGCATTAGCCAGACGTGATTAATTAATGCTATTGAAAACCAAGTAGAATCGTCATCTACCTAAGTAAGGAAAACAAATAGGTTGGGTTTGGCTCAACCTTACTAAACCCATTAGGTAATAAGGCCAAAACATGATGAATTAAATAACAGAGAATTAAACTCTAAGTTTAACCTATTCGTATAATCATTTATAAAAAGTAATATTAAAATATATATGATTCAAAATCCAAAACCTACAATTTATTTTCATATCTATAGACTACGGTGCATCATCAAGTTGAAGAATTTGGCATGCTTATTTATTTCTAACAATTTTGATTTTTTCTGCTAAAAGTTTATGTTGAGGAAGCGGATTTATATACTGATATAGCATATTATAGAGTGAAAGAAAAAAACAACCTGATAACTTTCCATTTTCTTTTCCAATATTTTAATCAACATCGAATATCACTCGTTTATTAGCATGCTAGTAACGTAAAGTAACATAAACCAAACATGCATATATAATGAATTACTACTATAAAACTATATCTTAAAAAAAAAAAAGAAAAAAACCAAATCAACAACTTGGAAGAACAAGTCATGTGACAGCCAATGTAGGCATGGACCAAATCTTAGGACCCTTTCTTCACTTTATTTGGTTCAACACTAGATGACCCAAGCCCATGTCTTTGTCTTTCCATGGGTCCTTGCCATGTTTCTCCACTTCCGGGCTCAGCTTCATCATCCACCCAATCATCTGTCACCATTTTTTGCTGATAATATCGGAGGGCCACAAAAAGCATGAAGGCTACACAATTTTATAACATGAAGAAAAATGGTTAAAAGAAAACCCATCAATTGGACGAGCTTTGCAAGGAAGTTAGCTTTTGAATTCGTTGAAAAACTGAAGCTACTTTTCTCACCAGCCCAAACGCGAGCAACAATCGAAGATAGGTTCCAAACCAGGGTGAAGATTGCCATTGCCACAGCTTTTTTATGTGTGCATGAATCCCATGCATCACCGAAGCGTCGAATCCAAAATTTTCCTTCGTATTCAAATTGATTTGAAAATTATTAGATCATGTTGGATTTTGAATTAAGAAATAAGAATAGACTAAATCAAACACTTTTGTATTTTAAAGCCAATAAATTAAGCTATTTGAACTACTTAATCCTATAATATTAAGCACGTTTAACCACCCCCACCAACCCAAATTCGAGATAAAGAATGACAATGCAACAAGTTTTCACCTAAAACTTTCATGCGAAGGGTTGTAATCAGAGGATAAAATTCCAAACATGATGAAAAGGGCATAATAAAGGAAATGGCTCGAATCAGAATCCGATAATGAAGATAATGATGTAATGATGGAGACTGACTTTAAGCCTGAGTGATAAAAGAGTAGGACCCAGAAACAAAAGAGCCGTTATATTAATCAGACCAACAGGATCTAAAAGATCAGGTCCGATTGTGGGGCATCCAATGTGTAGTGTGATTGAAATATTTTGTAACGGTAGATTAGAGTAATAATGAAGGGGGAATGGGATTTTACCGTATGCAGTTAATTGGTGGGAATAAGAAGAGCAGACTTTTGGGACGGTGAAAACGCCAAAAAAGCCTGACAGACAGTGAGCACAACCAAGCATCAGTTAAAAGTGAAAAAGCATTCAGATTTCATTTCACTTGACAGAATTTAAACAGTTCTGTTCTCTGTAGTTGTCATGTCATTACTCCAGGGTGGTAAAAACGATGCGACTCTTTCATTTCACTTGGACTTTGTTGCATGGAAAAACCAACAGTGTCCTTGGATAGAAAAGAGACAACCTATTTGTTTTTTGATGATAGAGTTGTTTTTCAAAAGTTGTCTAATTTATATAACAAAAAAAGAAATTTGTTTTTAAATTAGAAGGTAAATTTGTGATTTCAACCAAACAAACTTACCCAATTTAGCCATTTTCCAGATTGTTATGGAGCTGCCACACCTGGCCAAAACAAACAGCAGTACTGCCAACTGCAATTGCCCCAATTGATCAAATTCTTTTTCCATCCTCCTGCTCAATGTTAGAAATGAAAATGAATAACAAATGTTTGAAATATGGAAATTACCTTCATTGTGGTAGCAGGATCACCGGAAAAAAGTGCTCTGAGCTTTAATAGGAACTCGTTCAAGTAAGGAAGCACCAATTTAAGTATCCAAACGGCTTCTTCTTCTCCAAGCACACAGCTCGACTCATCTATATCCACAACTCCCCTGCATTGTTATAGACAGAAAAATAGAAGGTTAAAAAATGGATTGAAACTTAGAAATTTGATCATTCATGGCGTCTGATGCAGGGTTTTACCTGCAGATGATTGATTTGTAAAGAAAGATGGCAGCAAGGTAAACAAGACCCAGATAGGAAATTACAGAAATACAGCTGTAGAAGAAGCATTTATCAAACAGAGTTTTAGTAATGTACTGTGTCTTAAAACAGAGAAGGTTAAAATTGAAACTTGTGTTCATTGATAAATTTTAAGACCTGATGTTGAGGTCCTGGGTGTAAGAGGATGAGATGATGATGAATGTGCCCATCCCAAAGACCAATGCGGATTTCGATACGTCTCTCCACATGACTAAATCAACTGAAGGATTAACAAAGACACACAAGAAGAAGAAGAATTAAGCAAGTTGCAAATATGAAATTCATTGATCTGTCCAAGAAATGAAATCAATTTTCCACCTAAATTCTGCATTTTGTTCTGAGTTTGCGGGAAACTCTTGTAATGGTAATCATCTGAGGCTGAAACCGAAGGAAAACAGTACGGTCATAAACATTCAGAACTAAACAAATTTTATCTCAATAAAACATCATGTAGAAACATATACTTACAACAAGTAGGTTTTGTAGCAGTTGTGTAAACTGAAGTAGCACGCTTTACAACTGGTGGAGACTGCTTATTCACAGTTGAAGAAAATGATGCAGTTTTGTTATGGAATTGGCTAATTTTCTTCACTTCATTAACAACATTGCTAGGTTTATCTTCTTGTAACTTCTTCACTTCATTGACAGCTTTGTTGGGCTTTTCTTCTGGCAATTTCTTCACTTCATTAGCAACTTTGTTAGGCTTCTCCTCTGGTACATTCATTTCCTTAATGTCAAAGCTCTTCTTTTCATTACCAACCTCAATTTCCTCCTCCTCTTCTTCCTCTTCTTCATAAATTTCTTCATCATCTTCAACATTTTCACCATCATTATCATCATCATCATCATCATCAATTAATAATTCAGGAGATGATTTCACTATATTTCCATTGCTTGTACTGCTTGAAATGACCTTGTCTTGGCACACACCAAACTCTTTACAGTTCTCCGCAGACTCAGATCCATTCTTCTCTGTTTCAACTGGGTTCTTCTCATTTTCTTCAATGGAAACATTATTACCATTTTTTTGATCATCCAAAACCAGAACTTTATTCTCCTCCGATTTCGACCTCCTCAATTGAAGTGAATTCCCTTCATTCCTGTTTCCACTATCAGACTGATCCGAGGCCTTAACTGAATCTGATTTTGCCTTCCTTAATTGAGCTGAATTCCCCTCTATTCTCTCACCAGATTCAACAACATCTTTACTCAGCTTAGCAGACCTTTTAGGAACTTCAGATCTTGGCTTCTTCAAATGAATTGGGCTTCTTTCAATTCCATCAACAGACTTACTTAGCTCCTTAGTTCCTTCAGATCTTCCTTTCTTAACCTGAATTGGAGCCTTCTTAATTCCATCAACAGACAAGCTCAAGTCTTTGCAATGTTCCATGAATCTTCCTTTAGCTATCCGAATTGGGCTTTTCTTAATTCCATCAACATTCGCACTCAACTCCTTGCACTGCTCCTCAGTTTTGCCTGAGGCAATATGAATTGGGTTCTTCTCAAACCCTTCAATGCTTTCACCTTTCCAAGTCTTTCTCTTGCTATTAACAGCCACACCGCCAATAGTTTGGCCTTTCTTCAAGCTCAATTTTTTATTACCACCATCACTATTTTCTTCAGCATTACTGTTTTCTTCTCCATTGAAAACTTTAATTCCGCCTTTGACTTCATCACTCTTCATTCTAGTTTCCCACACTGACCCTGCAACAACACTGCTCTTAGCTCCAGCTCTTCTATTACTCAAATCCATCTCTTTCCTCCTTTTTATCTCATCTTCTTTTACTCTTCCTTTCCTGTAATTGAGTACTACCGGCACATGGATGTTAATTATTGGATAAGAGGCTTCGAGTTGAAGAAATGGAGGTTGGTGGGGTGGAACTTTAGCTTCCCCTTTCCTAAGCTCTTGAGAGAGAGAGAGAGAGAGAGAGAGAGAGAGAGAGAGAGAGAAACACAGAGAGATAAGAGTGAGTGAGTTGCAAGGGACGGAGGATTGGGTTCCTTTACCTTTTCTTTTTCTCTTTTGTTCTGGTTTCTTTCTTTTTAATTAATGTTGGCTTTGGCTACTCATGAGAAGTCTGAGATACAGACGTGGTGGGGTTGAATGATATGGGGCGGTTGTGAAGGATCACATTTTTTCTCTGTCTTCTTTTGTTTCTTTATTTTCCTTTTGCATATTTGTTTCTCTCTTTTTCATTATCAAAGGGATATCTGAGACTGAGAGCTCACTGTAATCTATGCAACCAAAAGGGGTAGACCATTTTCACATGCAAAATGGAGACATTGTCCTTGCTGAGAGATGGTTTCCTTTCTTCTGCTAATTTTCTTTGTATCTGAGGCATGAAAAAACACGTGGTGTGAAAAAATTGCTAGGCAATCCTTGGCGTAGCCTCCCAAACTTGGCCAAAGCCTGGGGAAAATTTTGAGGCTTTTGTTTTTAAAGGTAGCTTTGTTGCCTCATAATTTTCGTGCTCAATCCTTATTATGGTCTAATTTTAAGCCGGAATCATTTTCTAAAGATCAAAAATCCGAACACCAAAAATAGATAAAGTGAAAACAAACAAAAAAATCCTACGGTTCGGTCGGTGAATATTGTCATTGTCAGGCCTTGAGACCCATGTTTTGGTTTGGCTGATTAGTCTTAACTAGAGTGGACTGTTTGGTGGCACGTTCAAAAGAAATGCTTGACTGGTGAATGAAGGGAATCCATGCTTTTCGTTTTATCCAAAAATAATCCAAGTTGAATTGGCTCAAGAGAATTCCCACTTATATCAGATATAAAAAGTTGACTTTCCAAAGCTCTTGTTTCTGTTAAACTGATTTTAATCAGTTATCTTCGAATGAAAATTTTTCTGAAAAAAGTTGAGCTTGGAGAAACTTTATCAAATTACAAGTCAGGCCAATTCGAGCCAAAATTTCATAAAACCCCTTAACCCACTTTTGAGACATCATCAAATAGCAGAGGCAATCTTCTTAGCTCCCCAGAATGAGATGTTAAAACCTCGCATCAGGAAATTGCAAGAAAAAGACAACTAAAATAGGTCATACTGTCACAAACACGAAGGCTTATGGCATACGGGAGGAATGTTTGGCGTAAGGCTAACTGGTAAATCCAATTAGTACATGAAGAGCACAGTAAATTGTAAGGTTGCAACCCTACCCCACCATCCCACCCTTTCTTTTAACAAGCATGTGAGGTCATATCATGCCAAGAGCTGCCTCCATGTATGGACAAATTGAAGTTGTACTCTTGTTCCCACCGACACCAATTTACCAATCTAATAATTATGGGTAATAATTTGTGTTTGCAACGTTAAAAAGCACTGCTTTTCTTCTTTTTTTTTTCCCCCTTATATAGGTGGGGTGTCTCTCTTTTGAAAAAAGGTTGGATTTGAGATTCAGTCTCAGACTTGGAGCAGTTCACCCTCTTAAATTGAAGGAACCTGTAACAATGGAATATAGTATGTTTGAAATGGTGAAAAAAAAAGTACAGCTAGAAACGTGGCGAGGACTGCAACAACAATCTGAAC
Source organism: Durio zibethinus (assembly GCF_047325235.1). Lineage (NCBI taxonomy): Eukaryota > Viridiplantae > Streptophyta > Magnoliopsida > Malvales > Malvaceae > Durio > Durio zibethinus. The sequence goes on along the minus strand of NC_143167.1, from coordinate 31,149,748 downwards.
TCCACAATTAGTCATAATTAAGGCCACCGAGTTAGGCACCTAAAGACCAAGTAATCGGGAATTTTCACCAATATTGACAACCAAGTTTATACACATCAAACTAAACAAACCAATGCATCAAACTTCGGATTTCACAATCCCGGAGATCATGGAAGTCAAAGCTTCATTTGATATGTTAAAAATGAGTCAGTAAGATCCAAATCAATAAAAATTTAGGGAGTAGCAACAAAAATAGGGAGCCAATTTGTTGGATTTGGCATTGATTACAGAGAATAATCTCAAGTATAACTTAAGCAGCTACGCAGTGATAGAGTAAACTATAGAGTTGGGATTCCCCTCCCCATTTTGTTCCGTTGAAGGCACATGGTTCGCACGCCTAGCAAGATATGCTACCTAATTATGTCACCAAGACACAAAATATTTCCAATATTTAAATATACTTATTCTGAGGATTTTAAAGCTGATACATTTACATTTGCAGTAAACATTCTGACAGATGAGCTCTGATTTTGATTAAATATTGTAAAGTAGCTCACTTACTCCCACATAATTTAAGAATTTAGAGTACCAAAGCAATGGCCGATTCGATTCAGCTGAGCAAAACTTAGTTTATATATAATTTGATTGAGTATTGTGGGGTGATGGATATTGGTGACAGGTGACCCACAATCGTCAACTATCAGTAACGACTTGGTTTTAGAAAATTGATAATCATGGTCCAGTTTGTTGCGTGGGAAAATGCCATAAATTTCATCAAATCTCGCAAAAATTTCATCAAATTCTGATATAGGGATTGCAGTAAGCGTTGAGAATGGCATACAAGTAGTTGGCAGGGTAAAAAATGATAAAATAATTGATAATTTTTGCCAAACTTTGACCCTTCCAACACTTGAACTAAGCTCCAACAACTATAAATAAAGTTAAAAGGGGGGTTGATTTAGCATCTGTCAGATATTATAAATCGACAAGGAATGAAAGGCAAAAAAAGGGTATTTGATTATTTCTCATTCTGTTGTTTGTATAATCTGGAAATAGGATTGAAAATCCTTGTTGCGTAGAAAAATAGAATCATTATTCAATCATGATCAGGCTATGGTAAAATCCTAACAAAGAACTATCAGCAAAATGTCTTTGTTTTCAATGTACTTTCACATGGATGGTTTGGATCCGTTGGCTTGACAGGAAGCCACGAAACAGACTTCAAAGACTTAAAATAGGACGCCAGACACCTGACTTGAGTTTTCCAGAAAGTTGTATGCCTTTTCCCATAAAGCTTGTGGAAATGGGTGAAACTTCTTGAATGCTATGCATAAAATGTAATAATGCACAAATTTCAACCAAATTAAACCTATGGAATCTTAAATATAATCTAATTTCGCAAACTATATAAAGCTGTAAAATCAAAGATGAAGCTTAAGATATCTATTTTGTGCAAAGGAGCCCCATCAATAAATATAGCAGATATACAGTTTCCACAATGATATATTTGTTGTGAAACAAAACATGACATTGGCCAAAAGCAAACTCATGAAAATCAAACAAAAGTAACAAACAAAATTTTGATGGGGGAAAAAAGAGATTCACAATCCCCAAAATCTTTCTGGAAAACTACTTACGAGTTCTGTGAGTGGATATTTTACAAGTTGCCTACGGAAGTAATCGAATAGTTTAACTCCATCTCTGCTCCAACAAAAATGATAGACCAAATCAGTAAGTTATATAGTATGGAAGGGAAGAAATGAAGAGGCGGAGTTATTGACCTAAACTAGGGGACATGGCTGAAAATGAACCGCAATAGGTTAGTACTTAGTACTTACTAGTGCTTGCCACTCAAAAGCTTCGAGTTTGTGATGAAATGCATCACTTTCACATTTAAATTCCACATTTGATGTATCAGTCAACCATACGTTCTCCTCTCAACAACAGCAACCCCTCCACCTTCTTTTTCTGCTAATTTAAATACTTGTTGGACTCCTCTACCCTCTCTTCTCCTGAGAATGGAAGCAGTTTAGGATGATCTCTGAATCATTTAACATTGCTGCTCTCAATAGAAGTTTGTAATATATTTTCTGATTTGTTCTGCGAAGCATTCATCTTCAACTTCTCACTTTTCGTTGACTTTTTCGTTTCTTGCTCAAGCTGCTTGCAGTTCTCTTCATGAGCTTTGTTAAACATCCTTACAAAATTGAGTAGAGTCGAAGTAACTACAGCAGACAGCAATAGTTTAGAAGAATAATATAAAATACAAAGAAAAATAAAAACTAGTAAAAAGTAACTTAACTTCAGCTGTCCATTAAAATGAATACAAGGAAGTAAGCGATTTTCAAATGAAGTAAACCAGATGAACAGGAGGGTATCCTTGAATCTCCAACAGAAGTAACCAGAAATTAGGTCTTCATTCTTACAGGAAAAAGAAGCACATTTGAAACATTATAGGCTAATAAACAGAGATATAGAAGCATTTTAGACTCGAGCAGCAGACTAAGCTTCCTCTTTTCATTTTTTTCAATTTCTTCTTTCATTTTTGTACTAGATTAAAGTCAAAGGTTTTACTTTTGTATAATTCAGCAACAGTCAAGATGTAAGTGGCAGTACAAACTGATGACAACTATCAAATACCTTGTTCAAAGGGACAACGAGCTGGATCTTCTCCAAAATAAAGAATCAACGCATCCACATTTCTACCCTGTTAATAAAGAACTCAGATAATGAGTGGTTTAATATGGAAAACAAATACAAGAGTGCCACTGTTTGAAACACAATCTAGACACCTACCACCCCCGAGTATAGTGAAGCCAGGGATCTCACTTCGGATTCGGCAAAACAAAGGAACTCCTTTAAAGTCTGGACAACAAAAGAAACATTAAGAAAAATATTATATTTTACATACATTAAAACGAATTATATGCTTAAAATACCTCACGGAAATTTTCGGACACAGGTCCATCATTTTCAGAACTGGACAGTTCCTGCACAACTTTCTCTAATCCTTTGCTTATGGCTTGCATTTCCTCTGCCAAAAATTTCAGTTGTATCTAGATGGGAACCACACATCAGCCAAAAATGCTAGCTCTAACTTATGTCTTCGTAAAATTATTTTCACCAAGAACAGGTAACATACCTTTGACGCAGGTTCTAAACTGGAAATATCTTTTGAAAAATCCAGTAGATCTGGAAGCTTATCAGCAAGCACCTACGATTTATTATTCAGGATTATTGTGACCAACTCAAAATGTTAAACTTTTGACAGATGGTTACCAGATTAAAGAAACTAATTTAGGGGGAAAAATCAGTACAGATTCATAAATACTTTAGAATCAATAAATAAAGGGTACGGTTATGGTCACAGCACATCCAAATGATGGATCACAACTTGTACCTTGCAAAGGTAATGCATGAGAGTCATTTTGTTGTTCCGCGCACGTGTATCGGTTAGTTTGAGAAGACTATCCAACCTAAATCCAATAGCAGAACCTAAAAAAAAACATTGACATTGAATAAAAAGTGCAAAAATTAACATCATTAAAGAAACATTAGAAAAGCAGAAGACAGGACATAAGCAAATGTAAAAAAAAAAGAAAAAGAACAACAATAAGAAAATAAGCAAAAAAATATTAATGAGGACTGTGAAGCTAAATCTAATAGATTTGGATTCATGACGATGACATAAGACAGTTGACTGAAACTCGATACTCAAAGGCATCTTAAGCTGTATCAGGGTTAGAGGTCAGATAGTTAAGCCAAAGCCAAGGACGACTTGACAATGCAATGAGAAGCGGGTGACATAAATGGAAAAAAAAAGAAAAGTTAAATCTTGAAAGAGATAGAGATCGGTGGTTCAAAGAAGTTTTCAAGTAAAAAAATAGAAAAGAGTATTGTAAGGGCATTCACCAGACACTTGATCATAATTAGCAAATGTCATTAGCACTAAATTCGGATGCACATTTGGAGCCTGGACGATCCCAATTAGGACTTATAATCAATCTTTCACTGTTGATTATGATGCCTCCTAATATTGAGGATATGCATGTATGATAGCGTGTTACCATTGTTCCTGTACCAGACAAATCATACTTAACTCACCCCTTGCAGTTCCCTGGTTCAAAGCATTTCCCAACGAAAGAATTGTCTGCATGATTCTCTTCAATTTGACAGAATTTCTGATCTGATAAGAGAAGTTTTGACATTAATATGTTGTCAATCATTGGATACCTAAAGCAGTTCACAGAAAAGCAAAAAAGTATAACTTGCCTCCTCTGCTGTAGAGTTTACAACATTAAGGCTACGTCTGAGGTCAGAAACCTAAAGGACAATTGAAGGCCAGATAAGCTACAAAGAAAAGCCAAGAACATTTAGCAACTCTGGAATTTGGGTACAGATTTTGGTCAAACCTGGGAGCGAAACTGTATCTTAAAAGAGAACACCCTGAGTTTGGATTCTACTCTGGGAACTTTCATTAGCTCCAAGAAGAACTGTTTCAGAGGTCCATGAAAAATATTGATCCATTAGTGATTATTGATAATATAAAAGTTCATAGGTTGTTAATATTCAAAAGCTATTCAAGTGAAAGCCAAATTGGCTAGTTCAAATGTCCCTTTCCTGTTGATGACAAATTATGATATTCAACAGAAAGTATACTGGTTAACAATCACTCAAAATTTTAAGAAGAGACCTAGCAGACAAGAAATATAGAAACAGCAATAAAATCCTACATACCAGTTCACATTTCCCCAACTTTTCCTTTTCTCCAGTGTAGCCCTAAACAAGGAGTTATGAAAGCAATTATAACTCAAGGAAAAGATAATACCAGTACCTTGAATATAAGATGTTTTGACTACAATAAAGGCAGAAAGATGATTAGAGGAGACCATCAAGTCTAATGTTACTATGATGAAGGATTTTAAAAAATTATTAATCAAATAATAATGATTCGTTTCACCTTTAGTACTTCCATCTCCTCTTTGGTAGGACAAAATTTTATGAGGTTTTCAACCTGGTCAACATCTAATGCTGATTCTTCCAAGGCAAGAACCGAACTCTGCGAAAGTTTCATTAAATAGTGTCAGGCTAACAAGCACGAGATACTAACCTAATCTGATTGAATTATAAATAGATTGTTCACTATATTCACATATTGCGACTTTTTTGCTTTTCTGAACCCACATTCGAATGGAGATGCATTTGTGCATACAAGTTGATATTTGTTCTTATTGAGTGAACATTCATATTATTAAGCACTTACAAAATCCGGACTAGCATTTGGTAGCACAAAGATGTTCAAAAATGCATTTCTAAATGAGCAATATAATGTTTTCTTTTGGCCAGGAATGAGAGAACCCTAAAGGTCTGCCATTTTTTAATAGTACATTGTGTTCTGACTTCTGGATATACCGAGGAAATCAGAATAGGATTTAGCGTGCACATTTTATAAAGCTAAAGATGCGGACCAAGCTTTTATTAATAAAAAAGTTTGTGTAGCTTCTGCACTAATATTTTCAACGTCTCCCTTGGTATCCAGAAATTACAGTAAGCTTTATCCTTAAAACTGCATATAAGCTAAGCTTTTCACTGTCCATCAAAACTTAGTACCATTTCCAAACAATCTAAAACCATAGGCGGTCTGAAGGACTAAGTTGTTACACATATATGTACATTTGTTAAGCAAAAAGAGACCAGGATGTTAAGATGAATAAGCAGCGAATTGGTGAAAGGACAAAATAGAATCCAATGCTAGGATATGGGTTTGCAGTTGATTTGAGGATTAAGATTAACCAAAAGTAAGGTTGCAGAGCAACAATGTTAGAGAAATCAATAATTACAAGCTGTGGATAATACGATTCAACCTACCATTAAGTCAGGCAAAGGCACTTTCACTTTTGAAAGCATGATTTCGCAATTATATGCACGTCTGTGGTCAATCTGCAAGAAGGAATGATATTAAACAAAGGCATACTAAAAATATAATAATAAGGTTCATGATATAGTTATCATCACAAAGCCCACGGAATAAGTCTCAGTTCATGTGTGAGTATGAATCAGACTGAAAGTTTGCATTTCTTATGTGCACCATTTGGAAACAAAAGGGTTTTAGCATCTAGGTCGCTTGATTCAAGTTTCCAATCTGGAGCGGTATTACAATGCTTCCTATTTCCCTTGGCAAGCAGATGAGCAATGACAAGAAAGTGGATGAAAAATGCACTTAGTATTTAATATACAACACATTCAGCCAAGGTTAAATTGTATAGCATGCGGACTTAAACTACAGATGCTAACATCTATGAAACAAGCAATTAAACCATCAACTGTATCACTTAAATATATATATATATATATATATATATAAAATTCCATTACCAGTTGCACCTTCTCAGATTTTGGCCCACGTGCTGTACGCGAACTTGATTTACTTCCACGATCTGTATTAGGAGCTGCTGCTGAGAAAAGATGCTCAAGCTCTGACATGTCAATCTCTGGAGCCCTACAAAGAGGGGTAACCATTCCAATAAAATAAAAGGAAACAAGAAAAAGACCATAATACTTGAACGAAACTTAAAAAGAAAACAAAAACCAAACTTAGCAGAGCAGCACATACTTGGAAGCTTCACCCAATTTTTGTGCTTCAGCCCATAGGCTTCCCTGCACAGCTCTAGATAACTTCAACCAATGCAATGGCTTTAGTTTCTTGGTCTGGTGACTCTTTGAACTAATCGTACGCGACAGAAGTCTATTCTTTGGATTCGTGGAAGAAATAAAAGGTGGTGGTGCAGGAGCTGAAGATCCACTACTACCTATAGATCGAGTTTCTGGAGAAACAGCATTTGTCTTTTTACCAAAAGGAGCAGGGGGAGGCGGGGCAGCAGGAACTTGAGAAGAATTTGATGACAAGGGAGGGGTGGGTGGTGGTGGTGGTGCGGGTGCTAATGATGAAGCTGTATGAATTGCCGCTTGCCTGGAATGAAAAGGAGGTGGAGGTGGCGGGGATGCAGATCTAGAAGCTGAATTTTCCTTCAAAGGTGGCATTGGAGGAGGAGGTGGGGGGGCTATAGGAGGCCCAGCTCTAACACGTGTTGGAGGAGGAGAAGGTGGAGGCACTGCAAGAAGTCCATCTCTAACAGCTTCAATTTTATTCAAAGGAGATGCAGGAGGAGGTATAGGTGCTGCTGGAGTTGTAGCTCTCAAAGCTAAATTTTCCTCCAATGATGGAGATGCGTCCAGAGGTACACCACTCTCTTTCAAAGGCGGTGTTGGAGGAGGTGGAGGAACAGCAGGAAGGATCACTCTAACAGCTGGGTTCTCCTTGCGAGGTGGTGTTAAAGGAGGTGTCAAAGTTGAAGCTATTGCAAAGGCTGGAGTGGAAGTAGAAGAGGAAGCCTTCGAAGACTGATCTTTGGCTAATGCAGTCTGATTTTTGTCCTGTAAGTAAGTTCCAGTTTCTTTGGCAGGTGAAGACTTTAATGGTTCTAATGCTGAAGAAAGAGGAGTTGGCAATGGTGGAGGTGGTGGGGGATGAGGAAGAGCTTTTGTTCCACCAGAACTTGAGGGAGGTTGAACTGGAGGAGGTAGAGGCGCTTGGGATGAAATTGAAATGCTTTTAGTTTCATCCACTTTAGGTATATTTGACACTGCCCGAGAAACATTTACTGCAGCTGCAGATGTTGTAGTTAAATGACTGACCCGACCAACAGATGATACAGAATCAAGCAAATTCGCAGTATACTGGTTATTTTGTTGATGCGTGACATCAGACCGAGCGAATGGTTCAATGTAAGAGTCTTGGGGCTTAGCCTCCTTACTTGCATCTGAATCAATAGATGACTCTTGTGAGGGTGCAGGCAGAATCTTCATACCCATAGATGCAGGACTCCTTGGGCTACTTGGTAATCCCGTGAGCTTTTTTTCCTTCTGAAGATTTTTAGGACTTAATCTCCCCAGCCGAGGGCTGAGGTTCACGCTGCTATTCCAATCACTGTCAGACTTTTCTTGGACAATATTTGATGCACCTATTTGTTGAAGCACGTTGAATGCAACATCTGCCCGAGGATCCATCCAGTCAACATTACTAAAGATTTCTTGAACTTTGGAAAATGCTTCCATTGGAAGACCTTCTTTATCTTCAAAGCAAGAAAAATCCATGGAAATAATGGAAGAAGCAGCATCCATTTCTGAGAAAAGAATCTTCATACAGAGGGCAACTTTTTATTAGAAAAAAAGAACCACAAAATTACAAGCAAAATGTACAAAAATATATACCTCAGCTCTAAATTCTTTTGGAAACAGCTCCTTGGCATCCCATAAAATATCAATGTCATCACGATTGAGCATCAAAATGTTTGATCTAATAAAAGCTGTGTTAAACACAACCCTGAATATCATCCCCTCTCTTTCCATGTCATCATTCAAGTTGATACACTCAACCACAACATCACCTTGAATATGGCAATTTATGTCAATTTTAGCAAGCGCACACTCTTTCTGCAATAGATTAGTAAAAGGTAAGAGTTAAGACAATCACTTGCTCTAGAGTAGAATCAAACACGTCTATACAAAAGATGTGATAATATGAACAAGCATAGGCCCAAACCGTATGTGGGTACGTGTCTATACATAGAGTAAGGAGATTATTGTTATAAAAATTAATGACTTTTTCATATATTAGAGCATAACTCCCCAAATTTGAACAACAAAACAAGGTTATATATAGCAGACGTATCCTAATTAACAACTGAAGCACCTAAGACGAAAAGGTATCACATCCCTCACTAGTCTTCAAGATTAGTCTCAAGATTGTAATTTAGATGTGTGACATGCTTCAAAATCCTTAAAAGATATTTAGGAATGTCAACCACTTTCCTTTAATAACGAAAAAGGGGAAGGGAATGAGAATGGAAACTGATATAAAAAACTAGAAAGATGTGATATTACCTGCTTATAATACCGGATAGATTTGCTTCTTGTGGGGGTTGAGTACAAAACTTTTGAAGTTCTATCAACAACAAGAAAAGGATCCTGTCCATATATTCTAAATATTGGACGGCAGCCTCCCTCTCCATCAACATTTGGAATGTATCTAAGAATGATGCAATCCAAGGTGAGAGCTCGATCCAAAGGAGGCCATTCTGAGGCCACATTCCTCCTTGAGACATACTGTAAATATCTCAATTGTGAAGGCATTGGATTCAGGGGTGAAAGCAACTGCAAAAGCTCACGAGGAGCTTGCCTGTATATCATGTCCAACGTCTTCTGCTCTCCGCTGTACTGCTTCCTATATAATAGCAATGCAGCCAGCATGAAGGCCAAGACTGGCCAACCACCCCGTTCACAATGCATTAGCAGCAAATTATGCTGACCAAGTGAAAGCCAGCTTTCGCACGATCTCAGAAAATGGTGGAGCACCTCCATTGCGATTAATGGGCACCCTTCATACTGACGAGGGTAATCCATTATCGTCATATCATACTCAGATAGAAATTCAGCGATCTGGCTTTGTGGTTCTCCTTCTCGGAAATTAAAGACCAAGAATGAAGCATCAGGGAAGTGATCTTGAAGATGACTAACTATTCCTTTTATGTAGACTTCGTAGTTTTCTTCTTCCCAAGCATCAATAGTAAAGCAGCAATCAAAAACTATATGCAATCACAGCACACACAATTTGTCAAACACCAATTGATAAAATTGCAGAATAAGAAACAAGTTAAAATTCATTTAGCTAAACTCTGGGTATTTTTTTATCATCTGCTCGTACACACTTAAACAAAGAATTCAAAAATCAAACTTTGCATTCTTTCCCAAATTTCCTAAGCGACCAAACAGAAACCCATATTTTAAAAAACAGCAATTTTTTCAAAAGTCATATTTAATCACCCAAATATTAATCATTTCCGGTGTGACCAACATCTCCACATTTCAAAAAAGTTAGACAACTAAAATCCAATAAAAACATAAACTTTTTATTTTTAGCATTACCAATAAAAATAAAGAATGCAAATTGAAGAAAGCCAAGAAAACCCAACGTACCGTAGACACGTTCACAGATCTCCAGAAGGCCATCAGGTGGCTTCCTGTAAAAGAGTTTACGAAACAAGGCCATGTCTGTGGTCCAAAATCCTTGAAAACACAACAACTAAATCAGACTCCAAAGCAGTAAAAAAAAATAAAAATAAAAATAAAAGAAGAAAAAAAAACAGACCTTGCCCTTGGAATAAGGAGTTGTTGAAAGTGAATTGTGGAATTCTATTTGTTTGTTGGTTGGGTTGTGATATTTATTGGAAATTAAATTGAAAGACTTTTAGACTTGCAGATAAAGGAAATGATTTGGTGGGTATATTTATTTCTGTTTCTTTTAGTGTTTGTTGTTCGATACTGAAAAAACCAAAAGATTCTCAAAATAATGATTTGATTTGATAGAATAACGAAAGAGATAGAGAGATAGAGTTTGTTAGTTTGTTCGTGCAGTGCCCTAAAAAGGTTTGGGCTTCAGCTTTGCAGCTGACAAGAAAGTGGAGAATCTGTCAGCTGTCACCTAACTGAGTGTCGTTTTATGACGTGGATACCATCTATTGCCGACATCTACCACTTCACATTTATCTAATTTTTGTTTTGTTTTATGCGGTATTTTCTTTCATTTTCATTTTTTTTACGAACCAATTACGTAGAAAATGATTGGGATTTTGGGAAAACCCGAAAAGGTAGAAATTGTCTCCTTTTCTCTTCCTTTCAGTTTTCACTTTTCATTAATCTATGCTTACAATTTCAATTATATACTTTTTTTTTATTATCTTCATGTTTATGATAAAAGGGTAGAATTTTTTTTAATATTACATAATAATTAGAAGATGGGAATGGAGAAATTAATTCAAGTTCAAGATTGGTTACTTTCAAGTTGTTGGGTTGACCACAAGGCAGCTAGTAAATACTAGGAAAGTCTCAATAAAATCTCATAAAGCTTTGGCGGTTGGGCCGGAATTTTCAGGATATAGCCATTACTCTCTGTACCGTCAGGATATATGATGAAGGAGATAAAGATGAAAGAAAATCAGTTGGAAACAAAAGGGTTTTAGTTGTTTTGGGGGTTTACCATCTGCTTTAACCTGAACATGTCAACATCATGAATGACCTCTGCATCTGGAAAACTCAGTTAGCAATGCCAAACTTGTGATTAAGTGGTCATGTGACGTTATTGAAGTTTCCTCAAATCCTGGTAAGAAGCTTGCAGAAGGGGAGATGCCTATTTTTGCATCCGTAAGTAAAAGCATCTGATTTTCAATGCTTTCAACTGAACACTTAAAATCTAAATTTGATGAAAACGTTGAATGTGCATGGTGTAAACAGCAAACAAATTGGCAGAAAATAAAATTCTCCTAACTGTACCTTAAATTGGGAGTTCCCAAGTAATTAAATAATCATTGACAGCACATTCATTAAAAGCATTCATTAATGGATCAAACATGCAAGAATTGTCAAAATGGCATTGGGTATTTCTTCTTAGCTTCTAGCGAATAACTATATATTCTCAGGTAAGCCTGGAATTAAAACACTAGTATCTATTAGACAAATTTGCTTTAATATGTTGTTAAAATTTCAGTCTTGTTTCTTTTCTAAACAAAAGATGTATTTCATTACCTGGAGCTCATCTGTGTCACGGACCGCGCACGAATCCTAGATCAAGAGAGTCGCGTGATGAGATTTATTTAAGATGGTGCTGGCAAAGCATCAAGAAGGATCAAAACTGAGATCCAAAAGGTCCATACATCAATTATGCGGGTTAAGGCCAAGATCGAAATGTAGAAGTACATTTGTGGTGAGTTGCACGGTGCCAGGCATGAGGATTATTTGCTGAAATGTTTTAAAAAATCTTAAGATATGATACAGACAGTCAGATATAAAAAGATCTAAAACCAGCTGAAGACAGACCAGGTCGTGGACATAGAAGGGTATAAAATCGCCCGAAGACAAATTAGGCTGGTGGGTATGAAAGGATCTAGAGATGCTTGGAGACAGATCAGGTGCGCCGGCACTTAAAATTTCAGAAAGGTTAGGCGCGGGCACAGTGATAGACACTATAACACCTAGGCAAGAAAGCCTTTAGAAGGCTCTAGCTTCGGGCCTTGGCCTTAACCAAAATATGGGAGTATACTCGTAGTGAGCTACACGGTGCTAAATACGAGGATTGTTTGTTGGAAGGTTTTAAAACATCTTAAAATATGACATGAACAGTTAAACATAAAAAAGACGATCGCACAATAATTAGGCTTAAGCTCTTATCCAGTCATCTGCTACCTTGATTTTTTGTTAAAAGAACTTTGATATACATTTCTTCTTAATTGTCAGACGCCTATTATACTTTGATAGCCAATTACTTTTGATTTTTGACGTCTAAAACCACCTGATGGATTCGTCAATTCCTGGGGATCATATGATCTTACTCTTGTTCCCGAACCTTATCTCCAACTCCAATGGGATCAGTTAAGGACGGCAGTCAACTTTTGACACAAAACAAAACAGTAACCGCGTTACTCTCCTTCATTTAATTGGTTGATGGAAAGATCGAAAATGTGTATCAAAGTACTCCACTTGGGCTCTTCCCCTTTTTTCGATGGCTCGAGTTCAAAATGGGTCGGTAGTTGAATGAGAAAGGATTAACCCTCGGGAAGTAACGATGGAGCAAATTTATCACGGAATTCATGCTTTCAATGAGTTAGGCCTGGGCCGAGGGAAAGAAAATCTTCCCCTACCAATATGGGACTTAAGGATTTCTTTGACTAAAACAAAACGTACGGCTAATGACTATCTGATTCTTTGAAAAACTGCCGGCGAGAACTTAACCATATATGGCAGCACTTTTTTTAATATAAATATAACAATACATATTTCAGTAAATTATTAAAACCCCATTTCATACATCCCAAAAAAAAAAAAAAATTCCAAGAAGCCGTGAATGATAAACAAATAATAGCCATGAATGGGGAATGACCCGTGGAATCGTTGATTGCTATCCACAAAAGAGACAGTCAGAGAGCAAGAGACACGCAGACCACAAAAGTGTGAACTTTGCAGCAGTTGTTATCAATTGATTTAATTTCTATTGGAGAGGTTCGGAGTATTTTCGAGGGCTCTCTCTTTTGCCCCTAGTTTAGTTTGTCTGGCTTAAAAGGCCTATCTTCCTCTTTCTCTTCACTTCTATTCTCTTCACACTCATCTAAGACCCTCTAAGAAGGGAAGGGAAAGAAGGGGTGCTAAGAAGCTGGCTGCTTTCTGCATTTCTGTTCCCATGGCTTGCAAAATCTCAGATTCTATGTTCCTTTGCTTGGTATGCTCTGTTTTTTCTGTATAAAACGGTAATCTTTCTTTGTTTTACCTCTAAATCTTTTTGCTTTATTGGTTTGATTTTCAGGGTCCTACTCAAAGGCCAATTAGGAGTCAAAGAATTGCTACCCATTCATCTGCAGGTATTCAATTTTCTTTCTCTCTCTTTAATATTTTCTATTAAGCTCGAGAAATTTGAGCTATTGTCTACGCAATAAGGTTTTAGGCTCATTCGGTGATTTGGGTTTTGTTATTTTGATGTATTTCTTAAGTTGGTGTTTTTCGCAGTTCTTGTTTTGAGTTGCATTGCCTGTTGAATATGGTAATTCAATTTCTAGTTAATTGATAAAAAAAAGCTTTGAATACTTTGTCTAGTCTCTTGCATCAGAATTATAAGTATCTCTGATTCTGATAATTAGAAAAATAAGAAGAATGAATGTTCACTGCGTGAATATGAAGCTACAGTATAACAAACAATTAGAAGTGCTACCAGAAGGTTTAGAACAAGTCTCAAGGTACATACGCATGTTATGTCAACATTTTGGTTACAAACTTACAGTAACTAAGCTGCAAAAAAGGACATGGGGTACCTTATCAACCAAATCGGCAACAATTAAACCACTAAGTAGATGCTCTCTATTGTAAATAAAAACCTTTTTCTCTAACTTCTTAGAACTTACCTTATACTTGCAACAGTGCAGAGCAATGGTTAATTGAAAGAACTTCAAGTAGACAGGTGGCTAGTTTTTTTAATCCATCATATCCCATGTGAAGAATCTTGCGATAAAACTATATTATGAGAACTATTTATCTCAGATATGACATAAGCGTCTGGAGCTAAATGCCATTAAGCCCAATGGTTTCATAGTTGATGATTGTCCTTTCAGTTTGTATGCACAATAATCTTGTGCAACTTCTGAGTTTTTAGCCTTCGCCTATGTATGATTAGCATATAGTGTAGTATGAATTTCATGTGCTATTATTCCATGTAATTTCAGTATTACAGCTTTTTAATGCCTTTTTCTTTCAATAGCAAGTAGCAGTCATTTGAAGTGGGAAAGCCTTCCCCTCAAGGGAATTAATCATAAAAAGGGTTTAATTCCCATGAAAAGGACTAAGGTCATACAAGCTGTCGCAGTTCCAGTAACACCATCTTCAGCAGACAGTACTGAGTACGGAAAACAGTTAGCAGAAACATATGGCTTCAGGCAAATTGGAGAACCACTTCCTGATAATGTTACATTAAAGGATGTTATAGACACCCTTCCAAAAAAGGTAACTTTTTTATAGTTGCCTCATGCATCCAACTTGTTCAGATCAGATCACTTTCCCTGAATTTGGTTCCAAGTATAACATTTTGCCATTTTGGACCCACTGCTGGGTGAACTTTTAGGCCATATGATTATCTGTATGAGCAAGATTGTGTAATGAACTAATTTTATTAAACAGTTGTACATTTTCTCATTCTTTCATGTTTGGAGATATGTGCTCATAGCCAGATGTCAGCTGTTAAATATCATAAAATAATTTTGCTTTTACAGAATAGTGGATCAGGGTGTTTAAGGATGTTTTATTTCTGTATGCTTATTATGATACTTTGAACTGAACAAAGAAAAAACTTTAAGGTTGAATATTTGTATTGGTTTTTTACGGAGGTGAAGTTATGAACTTGAATTATGTAAATGCTATTATTTACTATGAATCTCTTTACTTATTTCTCTTTTTTTTCCCAAATTTTCTTCTAAGGTGTTCGAGATTGATGATGTCAAAGCATGGACTTCAGTTTTAATATCTGTCACTTCCTATGCATTGGGGATCTTCATGATTTCAAAAGCCCCATGGTATCTACTTCCTTTGGCTTGGGCATACACAGGGACATCAATAACTGGGGTAAGTTTCTTTACAGTCTCTTCATGTTATTTTTAATATTACCAATTTATTTATTATGAAAGCACATTCAATATACATCTATGCCAACTTTTCTTTTCCTTTTTCCCCTCCCATTTCTTTAGTTCTTTGTTATAGGCCATGATTGTGCTCACAAATCATTTTCGAAAAACAAATTGTTGGAAGACATTGTGGGAACTCTGGCCTTTCTACCACTAATATACCCATATGAGCCATGGCGTTTTAAGCATGACAGGCATCATGCAAAGACAAACATGTATGTATGATATTTTATTATTTTATTTATTTTTTGTAATAAAACCTATTTTGTTAGTATCAATGACTTTACTTGGACTGTACCTTGCTATGGTGTCAGCATCTTGAAATGCACTTTCTTCTGCAGAACGTTAAATTTTTTCTCTAATATTTCAATTAATGAACATATAGACTATGTAGAATAAATTTCTATGAGAGTTTTCCCTAGTTACTGATCTGAAAATTCTGTCATTTTTTAAATGATTAAGTGGAGAATGTTGCTTCTCGATCTATCATTTGATATCACTGGTTATACACAGGAACACATACAATACGGGAGATTCAGCAGTTTTGCTGTATATGTGCTAGATTTCTTTCTTAGAGTGGACTCCCCTACCCCTTTGGGAAGATTAGCTCCTTTTTCAGTCATGTTACCCTTATATATGTAGTGTAAACTCTTGATTTTCTACCCAATTTGTTTGATATTGTTGCTTTGGTGGCAAGTCTGCCTTAAGCTTCTGCATTTAAATTCCACCATTTTGCTCTTTCATACATTGTAATCATGCTGGTTCTTTACTTCCATTGAATTATATTTCTTTTATTAGTAATCTTAACTTT
This sequence comes from Durio zibethinus, assembly GCF_047325235.1. Classification (NCBI taxonomy): domain Eukaryota; kingdom Viridiplantae; phylum Streptophyta; class Magnoliopsida; order Malvales; family Malvaceae; genus Durio; species Durio zibethinus. The sequence goes on along the minus strand of NC_143167.1, from coordinate 31,133,686 downwards.
TAAAATTTTGTTCTTTATTCATATCTGTAGGCTAGCTGAAGATACTGCTTGGCACCCGGTTTGGGAAGAAGAGTTTGAGACTTCTCCTTTTTTACGCAAGGCAATTATCTTTGGGTATGGCCCATTTCGGCCTTGGATGTCCATAGCTCACTGGTATGCAATTATTTTTTTTTTGGACCTTAGTGTCCACATTTATCATTAATAGTTAGCATGTCTCATTTCCACTATCTTACCCTTCTTAATTTGACATATACATATTTGCTGTATAGGTTGATCTGGCACTTTGATGTGAACAAGTTCAGACTGAACGAAGTCAAAAGGGTGAAGATCAGTTTGGCTTGTGTTTTTGCATTTATGGCAATCGGATGGCCACTGATCATCTATAAGACAGGAATCATGGGATGGATTAAGTTTTGGCTAATGCCATGGTTGGGCTATCACTTTTGGGTAATGTTATTCCCTAGTGTCATATAGTTATATTTTATGAGTTTAAACATCGTTATCAGGCAAATATTGTTGGATAAGATTTGATACTCTGTACAACTCTATATAAGTCTGATGGACCTTAATTAGCTTCTAATGCTATTTAATCATGTGGAAAAATGATCATATTTCTTGTGGTCAAATATTGGCCGAAGCATTCTTGAAACCCACTGTCTGAAGTGCGTGTTTTCTATAATTTCGTTTACCATTTCTCATAAAAATAGTGATAATATGCTCTTCATGGGGTGTTTCAACTTTCAATCATGCAAGAGCAGTGAGCTTTTACTTCTTTGTTGTACTGAAACAAAAGTGAGAGGTCATTAGACATGATTGGCTTACACTTAATTACATGAAAAATGACACATGCATTCAAATCCAAGATTTATTTTTCCCAATTTTCCCTCTTTTTTCTTAATTTTTATGTGACCTTCAGTTTGCTGATCTATTAGTAATAGTTCTTTGTATAATGTCTGCCTCTAATAACTTCATATCTTTGCATCTTTTGTTAAGAGTTGATTCACCATAGATTGCCAATCTTTGGCTTCTTCTGAGTGTGAGTGATTTGATTATGGAGATAAAACTTATCTATTTTTGTTTCTGAGAAATTTTGGTTTCTTTAAATTTGACAGATGAGTACTTTCACAATGGTGCATCACACTGCTCCTCATATACCCTTCAAATCTTCAGATGAATGGAATGCAGCTCAGGCTCAGCTGAATGGAACAGTGCATTGCGATTACCCTCGTTGGTACATATATTACTTTTCTTGCTCTTCTATTGATCTTCTATTTGACTAGCCATCATGTCTTATGGAAGCTGACTAAACTAGGTGGTAGAGTTATCTTTATCAGATATCATATTTATTGGACAGCTTTTCCTTATTCTTTCACTCAACATCTTGTTTATTTCCTCTGGTTCTGTTTCCTTGAAGGCTCTGGAAAAATGCTGAGTTTTATATATTTGACAGGATTGAGATCCTCTGCCATGATATCAATGTTCACATTCCCCATCATATTTCTTCAAGGATACCAAGCTATAATCTGCGAGCAGCCCATAAGTCTATTCAAGAGAATTGGGGACCGGTATGACAAGCAGTATTTTGGTTTTACATAGTTAATCAACCTTATCTTCTTCTGGATGTTAGATTATCTATAATGAAATTTTGATGTATGATTACCAGAAAAGAAAAGGAAGAAATTCTTCAAAAAGGAGGTGAAGGGTGTACTGAATAATAAAAATGCAAGTTGGAAGGAAAAAAACAGAGAGAGAGAGTTTTAAAAAGAAAAACAAAATCATACAAAAAGTCAAGTGACACTTTTTAAAATGAGTTTTAGAACAACATAGCGTTCATATACTAACTTCCTCAGAAGATGCTAATGAATGTTCTCTTTCCATGTTTATGTTGGTGACAGTATCTGAACGAGGCTACGTGGAATTGGCGTTTGATGAAGACAATAATGACAATGTGCCATGTTTACAACAAGGAGCAAAATTACATTGCTTTTGATGAACTTGCCCCTGAAGAATCTTCTCCAATTACATTTCTCAAAAGAGTAATGCCTGATTATGCTTGATTCTTTTAACACCTAGGGGTCCATTGCTTTTTAGTTCTTCCATATATGTTAGCCTCCACATTTTGGGTCAAATTAGGTATGCTATTCCAGTTTCATAAGTGTTCATTCGAATGGTGAATCATTCTTTTTTAACATTTACTATTTAATAGAAGAAAGTAACATAGAGGATGTTTCCTGGAAAATTTCCCATCTTCAATACAGTAATTTGTTATGGTGAAAGATGTCTGCTCATTAGATGAACCGGATCCTTAAAAACTGATTCCTATTAAACTATCTAAACCTCAGAGAATCTTTGCTGTAAAATGATTTTGTAAATTTTCTCATTTTTGGTTAGATTGACCCAATCTGTCAGTACGTTGCTTAAACAAATACTGCAGCACTGAAAAACATAAACGATTAGGATCACATTGGTTGGCACCAGTAGCCGTTATGGCTGACAGTGATTTTCATCCAGAGTATTGTCTCATTTAAATATATGTTCCGGACATTTGAGCTTCAAGTGCTAACTAATTGCAAACCTAATCCTAGATACCATATTTTATTCATTTATGTAAGAGAAAGAGAAGAGATATTATATTCCCCTCTTTGGGGCTATTTGAATTGGGATCTATTCCCCGTTTAGGAGATTAACATTCATCAACGGTGGAGATCAGTTGAATCTGTATTTCAAGACTGAGCCAAATAAGCAGAGTCTGGAACTTGTAAACAACTGGTGGATGAACCATGTTCACGAATGACCAAGACTAGTGAAGGCAGGAAGCAGAGTTTGTTGTGGTTGGCGTTATCATTAGTAGATTTGATGTACCCGAAAAAGCCTCTCGAGATTGAATGTAGATTTAAAATTGTATCTAACCGAAACTCATCTGAAACTAAAGTAGTTAGCCACTAACCTGTAAGATAGTAGAGAGTTGCAACGGCTCATATGGAACAGGCATCTCTTTTTTTTTTTAACCAAACACAAACACAAACGTTGGACCTGTGAGATTCATAAAATGAAAAGTTGCAAGGAAACCTTGATGAATACTTGGCCAAAAGAGGAAAAGATATCGTGGTTTGATTCCGAAGAAGAAAAGGAAGTGAAAATCTTAGTTACCTTTTGCCAGTTAAAAAAGAGGAAAAATAACAACAATTTGATGAATTAGACTCTTTTGCTAAAGATTATTTCATCTGTATCTCTAGAAGTGAAAACTTTAACGTATGATTGTTGAGCAATCAATTTCATTCCTCTGTAATGATAAGCAAATACTTTGAAATCTCAGGACTCTGGCTTTCTATATTATCTGCTAGTGGTGGTTTAGCAATCAATTTCATTTCTTTGAAATAGCAAGCAAGCTCTGTACAAAACTCTGACTTTAAATATCACCCTGTAATCTTTGCCTAACCTATGATATTTGTTGGAATTGTAAGTTCATCTTCTATGTTCTACTACCTAAAAAAGGAAATGATTGCTATATTAAAAACGAGAAAAAAAATACTGCTATAGTAATCAACCCATGACCTGAATCACATAACCGGCGGTGGAGTTTCCCATATATCAAACACATTTTCCTCGCTATGAAGTGCAAACAGTCGATCACCCCCTATTGAAAAATCACAAATTGAACCCCCATAACTTCTTCGGAGCCTAGATGTTAACACCCAATCAGGACCACAAAACACAGAAATACAATCATTCATTGATGAAAACAACTGCCCATTATGCAATGCCAATTTCGGGTAGCAAGGCTCATCCGGCATCTTCCCCTTCATCAACCTACTTCTGGAACTCCATCTCACACTTCCCCCACTGATCCTCAAATCAATGAACCCCAAATCCTCATACTCATTCACTACACAAACAGAGTTACATTCCTCCATTGCAATTGCATCTCTCACCCTCTTCTCATCAACGGTAAAAGGAGCACCAATATCAGACCAAGACCAAACCATTCTCTTCTCTCTAAAATCAAGCAAACTGATATAACAGTTATCCTTTCTAGGAAACAAAGTAGCAACTAACAAACATTTACTGGCATTCAACCATTGTAGTTTATCAGCATCACCAAGAGACCAGCCAGGACTCTCATAAAAGAAATCCATTTGTTTACCAGTAACTTGGTCCCAAACTCCAATCCCATACTCATTGCTCCTCCCTTTACAACTTGCAAAAATCTTATAATCAGGACTAAAACTCAAAGCCCCAGCAGTGTAACTCTTAACTTGATTATCATGAACAACATTAAACTTATATTTCAAATCTCCAGTAGATGAACTGAACAGCCCCATCCCACCATCTCCTCTCCCTAGCTTTTCACAAGCACTTATCAAAACATGCTCAGCGTTGACCCAACCAATGTCGTTGACTCTCTGGTAATCAAGATTGATTGGCGGGTGTTCTTCTAACATCCAATCAAAAACATGAACCATGCTACCATGAGCTACACAGCAGCCGCCATCTGGACCAGCTCGGATGGCGGTTCCATCCCCTGGGGCTTGCCCTGTTACTGACTTAGATAGCTTTAACCTGTTACCATCAAATGAACCCCATTTAGCCGAACGAACATGGTCAATTAAGCCATAAAACATGGCTTCTTTGTAAAGAAGCCTTTCAGGGACATTGTAAGGAATGTAGAGATCGCCCGTTCGGAGGAGATCGAGGAGGACGGCGAAACAGTCGGGGTTTCGATCGATAAAGAATTCTTGGCGATTGTTTGGTTGTTGTTGTAAGTCCCAATTGTCGTCAAATAATGCACCGAAATACGAATCCCTTCCAGCGTTTGCGAGTGTTGTAGCTGTCGTTTGAAAGATTCTGCCTCCAACGTTGAATTTGACTATGTCATTTTGGATTCCCATGATTCAATTTTTTGTCAAAATTTGAAGAATCCTAGATAGAGAAACAGAGGAAAATTTTGGATTTTGATCTGAGAATTGAGCGTTTGGAAAAAGATAAGGCAGAGGATTCGCGGGGAAAAGAAAATGAGATGAATTTCCTCAAATTTGGAGGATTTAGAGATAATTTAAGATCAAAAGAGGAACCACAGATAGGTGAGACTAACAACGAAGCAATAGGAATTGAAAGATGAAGGAAAAGCTCAGTTTTTTAACAGTGATTATATAAGAGGAGGTGCTCCGGTTGAATAAGAACAGGGGAAGTGAATTAAATGAGGCAAATTTAATCAAATTGAGGAAAATTGTGATCTGGGTTTTGGAAAGACAAGGCTTTTAAAGCTGGGTTTGGAATTTCGTGGAATTTGGTCAAGTAGAATTGAAGAATTGGAGCGTCTGAATTTCAAATAAATTCACTTTTAAGTTTCTTTTTTTTTTTTGAGTTCCCTCTCTTGCATTGTTTTCTCCATATTTCTCTCTCTTCTTTTACGTCAGTCTTTAACCTATTGAGTTTTGACACTTTCTTTGCTTCGGGACGGTGGTTGAGCCCCATGCAGATCAAGTCGTCTCTAATGCCGTCCAGTTCTTTGCTTTTGCTTCCTCTTCATGTTTTCACCGTTGATGCTTCAAATTATCAAAATCAGAAGGAATTTCCATTGATCCAACGGTGGATATATCACCAGAAAAGTCTTCCATAGTTAATTCAGCTTGGGGTTTAGTTAAGGCCCTCTGTCAATGAAGTCCGCTTTATTCAAATCTTTAGCCTGAAGAGACCGTGTCTTGTGGGGTGTCTTGCTCTCTTTACACCAACCTTTTTTATCTTAATTTCTTTCTTTTTCTATTATTATCACCATTATTTAATTTTGAGCTTCATATTGTGATATGAAGAACAATCAAATTGACACGCAAATTGAGACTTCCAGCTTAATTCAACTCTTTAAATCATACTATTACTAAGGGCTCTTGTCGTTTGGCATTTGTATCATCAACTCAATAAAGATAAGCTTGGGGATAAGTTTTCAAATCATTTACGTAAAAAACTTCTAAAATAAAGAACAATTTTATGTAATGTAACTCGCCACTTTTTATTATAAGAAAATACTTACACTTGATCATACGTTCCAATTAAATTTCACTTTTACATTGTTTATTGTATCTCTTGTGTGATTGCATTGCTTGCAGGTCATGGCCGGCACACAGATAGGCTTGCTGGATGCAATTACTACAAATCAATTCCATAATTTGCTGCTTCTTTGTTCATATTCATGCTTTCAAGGCACTCTCTTGAAAGTTGAAAACATTGTCGTTTTATAATTGTTTAATGAACTGTTGGGCCAAGCCCCCTTATTTTCTAAGATTTAGAAGATTCATTCAATTGAATTTGTGTCCCATTTTGTGGTTGGGGGGGGGGGGGGGGTGATGGAGGTTTTTGGAGGGGACGGGGATTATCTGTCAGTTGAATCCTTATTCTTCAAGGCTTTCAATCATTTCAAGCAAATAGAGCTTTCGGTTTATTAATGGATATATTCATGGATGAATATTCAGTCTCTAAAAGATTTCACTCCATATTAAGCAACCTTCAATAGCCGATGATTATCTAGTTTTCTTCTGTGCTTTATTCCTATGCATAATTATGGGGAAATGACACAATAACAACTGTGACAAGAAATGCGTAGCAAGATTTCTATAATGATGATGCCGACATTTTTCAAGCTTCTGTCAAAAGACAATCAACTTTACTTTAGCTTGTTGATAAGGAGCTATCTTAAACTCAAAGAAACTTCGGTTAATTATTTTACTTGTCTGTTATTCTCCCTGTTCTCTGTCTTAACTTTCTGTTCTGTTTGATTCCTGTGTCTGGTCCTGCTTTTAGTTGCTAGAAACTACAATCAGCCAATCACTACAAATCATGACCATTTTTAAGAATTTCAATGAAATGTTTGAAATTTGTTTAACCAATCAAAACTCCTATTTAGAGAAGTTATCCTATCAAAAATTGATATGTTGGTTTCCTTGAACCAACTCTAGAAAAATAAAATGAGTCAGTTGACACATTCAATCAATTCGTTATGGGAAAAAAGCTTGGCAACCTAGTTCAATAGAAGCATGAAAACAAGAATTTAAGAGGGGTTTGTTAGAAATACAGAAGGTTTAAAAAGAAATCCTTGATTAATGTGAAGGAAATGTTTTTGGTTCTGGTCTGGTCCAGCATTGTTGCTTTTATCAAGCTATGTTCCTGAAATTCTGTTGTAGTGTCACAAAACCAAACTGCAACTCCTTAACATGTTTTTTTTTTTTTTTTTACTCACAATAATTATCATTCAGAATTGGGTTTCTCTTTTTTTTTGGAAGCAAGTGCGTTACATGCATGTTTCAGAATTCAGATTTTGTGCTGAGCAATAATGGTCTGGGCCCAATTTGTCTGAGGAAAAGCACTTGTTCACATGCAAAAGTCAGTAGCCCATTCAGCGAAAAAGCAGTTCTCAATGCTGGCCTGTTGGGGTTCACCTGGAGAGAACATTAACAACATCAATCCAACAATCAAGCACCTTGAAGACTTCCGAATCGGAAAAATATGCTTTCAAAGAACTTTTTTTTTTTTTCTCCCTTCTTAGCTCTTCATTATTTTTAGACACATAATTCATGGATCTGATCCGTAGGTAAATAATGTTAACATAATCTCAATGAAGAAATTGTAGGAATGACATATCAAACCAAGAAAAACGAATTATATATAGCCATGCGTAATAACTTCGTTGATTAATAGTATGGGTTTAATCTTGTTTTCGTATTTAAAAAATAGAATTCGATCTCTGTTCTTTGAACATATAACAGAGAATTCATGATTTAACTACTGAACTAAATGCAATATGTTTATATTCATTATTTTTAATCTTGTTTTATATTTAAAAAAATTGAATTCAATCTTTGTTCTTTGAGCATGTAACAGAGAATACGTGATTTAACTACTGAACTAAATTCAATATGTTTGCACTCATTATTTTATGTTAGAAAATCAAGCATTGCTTTATCACAAACTTGTTTTATCATGAACTTGTTTATGATATCATTTTATTTGTATTTCCAGTTGTAATCTTCCCTTTATATGTTTTCCTGGGTTTAACTTAAGATAAAATCTTCAAAGAACAAAGAGAATTGACTTCAAAACATATTACAAATATTCGTTCATGCCAATTATGATATACGAAAAATAATGTAACCGAAATATCTCAAAAGTACAAAGATATTTTATTTGATGTTATATTGTATTTGTGATATCAAATTACTAAACATTTATAGAAGATAATGAAAATATCAATTTTTGAATATTAATTTTTACAGAAATAATTTCAAAATAATTTTATTTTATTTGTGAAAAAATAGAACAAAAGAGAGAGAATTCATGAATTATTAATTCTTCAACATATGCAAATGAATACTTTCAACTTTATTTATAAAAATTAAATCTTAAATTTGTGATTATTTGATTATATTTTTCAATTAAATATCATTTTTTTTAATTAGAAAGATACTTTTTTGAATCATTAAGATTCGTTTAAATAATTAATCTTTTTATTCTCAAGAGAAATCAAATTTATGTTTTATTTTGAATTTATAACTTTTCACTTAGGATAGGTGGTTGCTTCAATTTCTGGAAAATCACTAAAAAAAGGTAATTGATTTCAATATTGATCCAGAAAAGCTTCATATTTGGTTTTTTATAAAGCAATCGATTCCTTTTCAATGACGGTTAAACTTCTAGAGCGTAAATCAAAATTTCAAAAGACAATTAATCAATGGAATCAAGCTTGATTCCATTATGTTATGTTTGGATTGAAGGAAAATGGAAATAAAGGAAAGAAAAATAAAAGAAAGTAATGAAAAAAAAATCTTTTATTTGTTTTGATAAATTTTTAATTAAAAAAAAAAGGAAAAAACTCAATTACAGATAATATGAAAATTACTTTATTTGCCAGTGATCCTTGACCAAATTATATGCTTCATCTCTATTTCCGACAATCCGTTATTTCGTTTAGCCCAAATTCTACAACCGAACATGATTAAGCCCACAGGCATACTTGTGCCAGAATATAAATTTTAAATTTATTTGATATGGGTCTAGCCCATGGACAAAATCTTCCTGATTTTGACCCTTTTGAGCCCGAGAAACATGTTTACTTTTGTACAGTTTGGTCAAATTAAATTCTGTGCTGAAGTAATGAAAGGTGCGAAACACGTGGGATTATGTCAGTCGGCCCACGAGTGGCACTCGTAACGGTTGCCGCGGTGCACCGCTTTGACCGACTCCTCCACTTCTACTAAAGTGCACAATATCGGATTTACATTTTTTATTTGAAATAAAAAAAAGTTCAATCCCCGAATGATTGGTCACGGAATTAAACGTTCGAAACGGGGGAATTACCTATATCTCATTTTTATTCGTTTTTCTATTAATTTTATTATAAAAATATTACGATATGAAAATAAAAAATTAGAAATATTTTTATTTGTATTTGAAAATTTTGAATGTCATATATATTAATCAACTATCCTGAATTCAAAGGAGAAAAAATTTATAACGCGTTTGAAATCAGAGGACCAAAAATTATGTGGCTAAGCAAGCAAGAAGCCAATGGTTCAATTTAACCAAACAGAAATAGCATCAAGAAAAGGGAAAAATCTTTGTTTGCGTCTTGAATAAATTAATTCATAATATAATAATACAATATAAAAATAATAAAAAATAATAATATGATTAAATTTTTTAATAAAATTATATAAATTTTTTAAAAAATTTATATTTTTATCTCATTATAAATTATAACACATATTTTTTATATAAACATAATACAAATATAAAATTATCAATATTTTCCACGACCAGGTTTACTTGAAATGAAGGATTAAAAGCATCTTCTTCAATTCACACCTTCTCATTCCAGCCGCCCATTACAAAGAAATAGGCCATCTTTCTCCGACGACAACAAACAAAAAGCCACGTGTACCGTTTTTGTAAGGTTCCGACCAGCCAATTCGTAACTCCCCCACAACAAGGCATAAGAACTATTTCCTTCCCCTGCCGTGGCGCTGTCCCATTGGTCATTTGCAACACCATGCCGATTAAAATAAAACGCGTGCGCTAAGAAATAATCAGATGCATCGCACTCCGCGCTAGTCAAATCAAGATCCAGTAAAAAAATTAATTTCATTTTTTGGGTCTTTGCTGTAGGGTTTAATAGTGAACTCTCGCTTCACTGCCTCTTTCGCAGAAGCCGGAAAAAATCTCGCCGCATAAATTTTTTTTCTTTTTCTTCCACCGAAAAACATATCTACAGATTAAAACGGGCACGGAATTTATAAACCGAACCGATTTTTTATAAACATGGAAGAAACGGCGATTAGTTGCTCGGAATTGAGAACCGAAGCAGCAACGGAGTGTTCGGATCTTGGAAACGGGTCATCGGCTTCAGGTTCTCCAATTGTTGACCTTGCTAAGAGAAAGATCGTGTTCCATCCAGCAAGGAAGCCCTTTAATGGGTTCAAAAATTGTGGGAGTGGGGATTTTAGAATTGAGACGCTAAATCCTTGGCTGGATCCGAAGCGGGTAAACGGGGTGGGGTCGGGTCAAGTGGGTGCTACAGGAAGGAAGGTTGATGGGTCTGATATGTGGGAGCACGGGTTGGATACAGTTCTCAGTTTGAGGATTACCTTTCGCAAAATTGTAAGCTTTTCTTTTTTACGTTTCTAGTTTTTTTATAGGTTTTTTTCCCCATTTGTAACCATTATCTCAGATTTTGTGTTTTTTTTTTTTTTTTTGTTTTAGCTTAGTGTCGTTTAGTATTTGCTTAATTTTATGATTTTATGTGAAATTATATCCTTTGTCTTGTTGGCGTGTTTTCAGTTTCTTAATTTGTCTTGGATGTTTCAATGAATGGTTGATTAAACTGCGTTACTTCATCGAACCTGCTTTTTTACATTTTTCGTTTACATGGAGTCTTTTGTCAAATGCAGTTTTTGGAGATATCTGTGGCTCTTCTCGATCATTTGAGCTTTGTTGGTTTTGTCTGACAATAATATAAAGTGTGTTCAATCGAAGTATTTTGCTTGTTTCCAACGAACTTGGTCTTAAATGTCGGATTTGTTTTATTTGTTATTATTGGCAAATGCTAAGATGCTTGGATTTTATAATTAACTCAGCCACTATCATGGCATGAATAATTTACAGGGTGCTGGTTTGGAGAATCTTGGAAACACTTGTTTTCTTAATTCAGTATTGCAATGTCTGACATACACAGAGCCTTTAGTAGCTTACCTACAAAGTGGCAAGCATCAAAATTCTTGTGAGTGAAACTATCCTCTTTTCTCTCTGTTCTTGTGCAGTACAACATTTTATAGATGTGTTTATTCACTTTTGTGCATCAATGTCGATGCATAATGTTACCTGTAACATTTTGGCTATAAGTGCAAGTCTAGCTTCGCATTTTATGTTCTTATATTTCATCTCTGATGGCCATATTTCAATTGGTTTGTGAAGGCCGTATTGCTGGATTTTGTGCCTTATGTGCCATCCATAAACATGTTAGCCGCGCTCTACAATCAACTGGGAGAATATTGGCACCGAATGATCTGGTCTCAAACCTACGATGTATCCTTTTGTGTATCATGTCATTGAATAATTTGATATTCAGCTGAGGCACATTATATATTTCCTTATTAATCCTTAGCCAACAGAGATTAGTCAAGGCAATCCTGTTAGCTATGTATTCCTGAAATTCATTTGAGGGAATTATTTGTTGTATTACTGCCACAAATTTAACCTGAATTAATATTAATATTGATGGCTAATTATTGATGTTCTCCTGATCAAGGCATTATGCTCTTTAGTTTCCAGAACTTGTGGTTCTTGACCTCATGCTTAGGTATATCTCAGAATTTCCGAAATTCTCGACAAGAGGATGCACATGAGTACATGGTAAACCTGCTGGAATCCATGCACAAGTGCTGCTTACCTTCAGGAGTACCAAGTGAATCTCCTAGTGCTTATGAGAAGAGTTTGGTGCACAAGATCTTTGGTGGTCGCCTTCGTAGTCAGGTATAGTTTTTTCTTGCTGGATTATGCTATGACCAAATTCTAAACAGTTTTTGCCGGATTTTGACAGTTTCTGATTGTGTTGTAATTAAGCAATGAAAATTCATGTAGTTAATATATATGTTCAAGTTGCAGTTAAACTTCTTATAAAATTATGCTCCTGTACATTATTCAATGTTTTCTTGTTACCTCTTCAGGTGAAATGCGGGCAGTGTTCTTACTGCTCCAATACTTTTGATCCCTTCCTTGATTTAAGTCTTGAAATAGTTAAGGTAGGTTCCTTGCATAAAGCACTTAAAAACTTCACTGCTGCGGAGCTTTTGGATGGAGGGGAGAGGCAATATCAATGCCAACGCTGCAAGCAGAAAGTTAAGGCAATCAAACAACTCACAGTTTACAATGCACCTCATGTACTTGCAATCCATCTAAAGAGATTTCAAGCACACGATATTGGGCAAAAGATTGACAGTAAAGTTGAATTTGGTCCGACCTTAGACATGAAGCCTTTTGTCAGTGGTTCTAATGTGAGTAAACTTCTGTTGCATGCTGTAACTTTTCTGAAGTGAGTGAGTTTGTAGGTTATTAAGCCGTTCTTTGGGAAAGACAAAAAGTAGTGTCAAAAGAATAATGCAATGTCATATAAGTGTCTTTTCTCATATGACTTTTAAGGGGCAATGATCTTAGGAGAAAGTTTACTGTTTATTTATTGATTGTTCTGTTATTATTATTATTATTTTTTTATCCTGAGTACATACAGCATTCTGCTATGAGGAAACTATGCTTGTAACCATCTTGCCAATAACTTTTTTTTTGGTACGAAGGAAGCTGCAGCATGAGGATGGGGGGAGTTGTAGGTGTTAGGATTTGAACTCCAAACCTGTTGGTTGCTACCCCTTAAGGGTAGCTACATGAACTAACTGAGCTAAGCTCTGGGTTCATCTTGCTAATAACTTTGACATCATGCTTTATATAAATTAATTGAAAAATTAGGTTTGTTGGACTTGGCAGGAAGGAGATTTGAAGTACACTCTTTATGGCGTTCTGGTTCATCGTGGATGGAGCACTCATTCTGGCCACTACTACTGTTTTGTTCGCACATCAAGTGGCATGTGGTACTCCCTTGATGACAACAGGGTACTTGAAAGAACTTTGTACTTTCGATTTTTCCTGGCTATTAGAATGCTAGTAGGGTTAATCAGTGAGAAGAAATTATTCCCTACTTATTAGGAAGGACCTCCTCTTTCTTGAATTTCCACTAAAAATGTGGAAATGATCAATGTGCCAAACCTATTTTAAAGCTGTTGTCTTTGCAAGATTTAGAAGCACATTGTTATTTTTGAAACAAGTGGCTTACCGTGCTATGTTTGCAAGCCATAAGAGATGTTCATTATTGGAACTTGAGGACTACTTTAATTTATGCAAACATGAATCGTATGATATATTCATTACATGTGAGTACGATATATTCATTCCATCATATGTAATGGAATGAAGAGAGATTGAGAGTGGGGATGAGGAACACTTTTTGTTTCCTATTCTATTATTTAGAAGACTCCTTACTTGATGCATTATTATAGATCTTGTGAATGAACCTTCTTTTGTGTTTCCAAACATAATGCAACAGGTTTTCCAGGTCAGTGAGAGGACTGTTTTGGAGCAGAAGGCTTACATGTTGTTTTATGTTCGTGACAGAAGAAATACTGCTCAAAGAAAACCTGCTGATATTCTTCAGAGAGATGACTTAAAAGCAAATGTGAATGGAAAGTCTATTTTTAGTCAAAATCCCAAGGCACATGTGCAAACTGGTCCTGTTCAGAATAAATTATGTGCTTTAGGCACTTCTGCTGTTATGCATCAAAAGGATACTGCTAATGGTGGCTTATCAAAGGAGACAATGCCATATCAGCAAAACACTGTGCAGCAAATGGCAGAAAGCTCAGTGCTTAAAACGGAGTCCGTTCAACCCTCTTCCAATGTGCCATTATTCAAGGACTCATCACAAGCATCTGCTTCAAACTTAGTTCATGGTGAAAACTTGCAACCATCAACGGGTTCTGTGGTTATTAATGTTGAGAGTTCTAATATTGAAAATTCAACTGTTACTACTGGTGCCAAAGATGGTGACCGCAATGAGAGTGGAAATTGTAAAAGGGAATTTGGAGTCCCTTTGATGATATCACCCAATTGTGGTGGTCTCCATAACTCAGGCACTGATAAGATTGTGACTAGAGAGGCCTTGCAGAAGGTATATGCATGTTTCATTCCCTACACAGGCTTCTGTCTCCCTACATGGGTGGTGTTTGCTTCTGTTTCTAATTAGTAAATCTGTTTATGCCTCCAGATTAATCATGCTTCAAACTTTGAGGTTTCAAGGTTTGTTGCATTAGATAAAGCAGTGAAGAAAGTTCCTGATGAAGCTTTATCTATGAGTACTACTGATGAAACATTGAAGATTGTTCATGCAATTAGGTCTCCAAATAAGCCAAACTGTGAGAGTAATAAGGTGATTGTTTATATCATATTCCATCTCTAACAGTAGTATTAATATTAGTACTTGTACATTGAATTATGATTTGTTTCCCATTTCATTTCCAGATCGGAGATGTTTCCAACCATAGTACCAGTGATAAGTCACTGAATGAGAAGGGAGATGATATTAGCCAAAAAATTATTTCCAAATTGCCTTTGAGCATGCCAAATGGATCCTTGGAGATTGAAGCTCCTGAATGTGCACTGTGTAGAAAATCAAAGAAGAAGCGTCTAAAGCGACAGCTTAAAAACATGCATATTGGCTTAAAATCAAAATTTTTTGTGGCATCTCTACGCATGCCCAGCAAGAAGAAATATAAAAGGAGCAGGAAACGCACATTAGATGCTCACATTCTTTGTAGAGAAATTTTGTTGGATAAGGATTGTTTATCATCAGATCTGGGGCCATCTACAGCTGAGAATTCCAGCAAAATCACTTTAGCTTCGGTTCATGTGAGGAAAAAGGCATCCAGTGATAGTACTCTGAAAAATGTTAACAGTAGTCCGAGTTCCTTGATGAATACCGTAGATGGAGTATTTGGAGAGAGGATTTATGAGAATGGTGTTGTTCTTGCAACTGATCAACAGGTAGATAGGAGTTCTGGCTCAGTATTAGAGGCAAACCGGCATAACTCTAGAGAAACTGATTCTTTGAAACATAGCAAAATAGGTGCATCTCCACATATGCAGGTGCTTACCCAGGGTCTAGGGGAGACAACCGGTGCGTACTTATCTAAAATATCAATTCCAGCTCCTCTTTTGCATCATCTGCATTTAAATTTTTTATGCCCTTTGCTTTCTTTTGCGTTTCTTTTGTTTTTGGGGGGGCGGGGGGGGGGGGGGGGTGGGGTGGGGTTTGGGGGAACATGTCACCTACCATCATTGCACTAGAATTAATCAATCACAATTCAGAATTGAATGGGGTCTCCATTAAAATTTATATGGAGTCCACACTTATAAATGATGGACTTTTACTTGATTATTTAATGTGATTGGATTAATTGTAGGATTGTAGTTTTGCTGAATTTTTCTTTGACTTGCTATGTTATTCTTTTGCCTCTTATGCTTGCTGCAGTTGCAAGATGGGATGATATGGACTTTGAGTCGCCTGCGCAGACTGTAGAAGCAAATGGTTCGGAAAGTCTCAAAATTGGATACGTTCTGGATGAATGGTGAGTGAACATAGATGCATTCCTTATAATACTTTGGTTGCCACAGCATTTTTTAGCTGCTGGTTTTGTTAGTATTTGGAAAAGAATGTGCTTTTGATTTCCTCATAAAATGTGGGTGAATGAATAGCTTTTGACTGGTCTAAAGATTTTAATTTCATAATTATTGATTTACAGGGATGAAGAATATGACCGTGGTAAGAGGAAGAAGATAAGGCAAAATAAGCACAACTTCGGTGGTCCAAATCCTTTCCAACAAATTGCCACCAAGAAAACACAGTTAAAGAAGTCGAAATTGGACCATTCTAACTCTGGAAATCGACCGTTCAGGATATGAAGTAGTAACCCATATCAATTTGGAGCAATTTTTGACCTCTCTTTCTGCTATTATATTTTATGTAGTAGTTGTCAGTCTTTTTTAACGTGGTCTAAATTGTATTTTGTAATCAGGAGAGTGTTTGAGGTAGAGAAAAAAGAATACTGAAAAAATTCAGATTTTTTTTTTTTTTTTTTTTTTTTTTTTGTGTTTCGACCTTTTTAAAATTTCTCCGTCAGGGAAAGAGAGACATGATTGAATATCAATGTGTTAACTTAGTTTTTGACTCACACCATAGCCCAAACGGATCTCTTTGTTAGCAATAATTACAACTGTAATCGAGTCGAGTTAATATAATAAGAAGTTCGAGTTTGACTCTCAATTCGAGGTTTGATATTCGATTCGAATTTAATTGAGTTTTATTTTTTTAATTCGAGTTTAATTTATGATTGAAATCGAGTTACTTAAATTAATTCGATCGAGTATGATTAATATGTTAAAATAAATTTAATTTTTATATTCGATAAGAGTTCGATTATTTGTGTTTAAATTTAAATTCGAATTTGAGATGTTTTATTAATTAAAATAATAAAAAATTAAATATAAAAATTTGATTAATTTCACGAGTTATTCGAATCAAGTATAAAAATATTTAAATTCGATTCGATCGATAAATCAAGTTACTTGAATTCGAGTTTTATTCGATAATAATAAAATGAAATTCGAGTTTTATTTAAATCGAATCTGAATAACTTACAAATATTAACGTATCATTTATACTTTTTAGTGATAATCAAGTTATGGATGTGTCACGTATTATTCAATTCGGCATTGAGACATGTTCTTTTTCATTGTAACTAGTGTTCATCCCCGCGCTTTGCTTTTAACACTTGCATATAAACTAATTATATTTTATAAGCACTGATAAAATAGTAAAGCCGAGGCTTTAATATATAAAACCTAACACAAAAATATAATAAACAAAATAGATTAAGTTTTCTAAATAACCCAAAGATCCTCTCCACCTGTTTATTACAAGTAATGGGAGCATAAAGCAATTATATAAATTTCATGTAAAAAATAAAATAAATGTTATAAAATTGCCAATAGGAAGACAATCTTAGTTCATGAGTCTAAAAAGTGTTACTTAATTGACAATTATTTACTTTTCAATTCAATTCATTTAAAAAATATAAAAATTTGATCAATGCGTGAATATTCTATTTAGATGTCCTTGTTAGTATTTTTCAGCAATATCCAATAATATAAGGTTTCTGAAATATTAAACGTGAAAATACTTAAATTTAAGATATATTTGTAGCATTTTATATTTTTATAATTTTTTATATTTCAGTTCATATTAATTTTTAGAAATTTCCGATTAATTTTTTTAACTTTTTAGCATTTAAATCTATAGATTATTAATACTGTTGAAAAATAATATTAAAATAATTAAATTTAAATTTTCTTAATCTCCACCTCAAATTAAATATAATATTCAAATTGGAACGAAAAAAAAGTATCAAATTATATAATATTGTAAATAATTTCGAATTTTATTTTAATAATTTCATATAATAAATACAATTATATAATATAATATAAACAATTTTAAAATTTATTTTATGACAAATACAACATAATATAAATCATATCATACATTAATGATTGTTTTCATTTATAACTAAATCGTATAATTTTTATGAAATAGCTTTGTTTTTTACAAAAAAAAAAAGTTATTAAATAAGAATACTTTGATAAATTAATTTTAAAATAATTGGTTCATTATTACAATCTAACTCAAAATTAGCTTAGTCCAAAAATGTTATTTACGTCTTTTATTTTTAAATAATTTGACAACAATTGATTTCATTATCATAAAATTACCCCAAATTTAGTTTGATTCAAATAATTTTAAATTTTTGTGTTTTATATTTATAACCATTTTTAATAATGAAAAAAAATCAAAATGCAAACGTTATTACAAAAAATTTAATGTAATTAAAAATAAAAATATTTCTTAATATAATAATTATAAAAAAAATTTCGTAAATTATATGATCATAAATGAGAAACAATAGAAATTATATAATAATTGATTACAAATATTTCATAAATATGGTTATTGTTTTTTCAATTGATTACTAATTTATTTTAATTTTTTAAATATTTTTAAACTGAGGAGACCGATTATATTATATAAACAATTTGATAATTATCTTCTTCATAAATTATTTTTCATCGACCCTTGCTGGTAATAAAGCAAGAGCCGCCAGTTATAGCCTGCATGTCATGTCTTACAAAAAAAATGTTAAGACTGAAATTCTCTGTAATACGTGTAAAATGTGCATTTATAAATTTTATTATGTTTTGAATGAATTAATTATTATAAGTTTTATTGTATTTCAAATCATAAAAATAATTAGTATTTATAAGGCAATCAAACATTATAAGTTTTGAATTAATTGTTATAAGGCAATCAAACATTATTATAATTCATCCTTAAATATAATTAGTATTTACCGACGCTGCATAACTTGTGTCGAATTCATCTCTTCGCAGTTATCCGGTGGCCCCTACTTGGTTCAGAACCGGAGGGTGAAACTCGTTTATTGTTTACAAGCCTGGGGCTGGTACGATGAGGGAGAGAGCGAAGCGTTTAGGCTTTTGGAGAGGTTTTAGAGAGAAATCCGACTCAGAAGGGAAATTCCAGCAGAGTATCGATGTTGGCGGTGGTGATTCGAAGTTTGGATCTATGGTGGTCGAGGCGGTGGCTTCCGTGGTGAAAACTGTAGCCATGGGACAGAGTAAAGACTGTGGGAAATATGAAAGAACTCTTGCTTTGTTAGAGCAAGTCAGGCCCTGATGCAGGTATTAAATTTCTTGATTTTCATAGATCTGTTAATATATATGTATATATATACATATATATTGTGGTTATCATGCATAGGTGTTAGAATTGCTTCTTGTTGTTCTTGACTGGTACAGGAATAATAGTAAATGGAAAATTTTGGATGGTGTTAGTCTCTGGAGCGCCACCCCATAGGTCTGTCATTGGGCAACAATGCATTCGAGATATGGGGGTTTTGAAGGCCTTGTGGAATTATTTGAGTCATTGCTTTATAAATTTATGGGTCATTTGGTTGCTATCTCCCGTTGAGTCTCATCTGAACTGTCTGCTGCAGGCATCTGCAACAAAGAAGTTTCAGGCTTCAAGACCTGTGATTAGCTTTTGTACAGCAGTTATTGTTGTGAGGTTTTGGGTTGTGTTGCAACTATTGACAGTTACATTGTGAAGAGAATTCATCCTTTCGTAGCTTCTGGTCTTCAAATTGGTACAAATGGAGGTTCTGATCACAAGGTGAGTTTAAGGCATAAGTGTGGTTATTTGAAAATTAGTTTTTACTATTGTAATGTCTTGTTATATGGATTCTTTCCACCGCATATAGGTTGCTGATTGCAATGTGCAGTTTGTATGAATTTATATGTATCTTTTTATGAAGGCTGGTGCCTTGAAGATTGCCGGATTACGAGCAAATTAAGTAGCATTGTCTCCCAAACTTGTACATAGCTTGATTCGAACAGTTGCTTAGGTTGATAGGGAAGATGTCAAAGAGTCAACTGATTTGCTATGGTTTCGGTTTTCACTTATATGGCATTTATAAATCTTGTTCAGTTCCTAGCATCCTGCTCATGTAGATTATAGTCATTATTCAATTTTATCCTAAAATTCTATCATTTATAAATTTTTTTATCATTCTCTATTGATGTTGTTTTGGCATTTTTCATTTGAGGTTTTCATGCATATCACTTGCAAATTTGCTTTCCATAATTTTATACTTTGATTACATGTTTGACCTGAGAGGCTTGGCTTCACTCTTATCATTTTATATGTTTCAACTTTTGGTGCATATAATCAACAGGGCTATTGGTGTTACTGTTCTTAAAAGTATATTAGTTCGATCCAAATTCTCATTTGGTGGGTGTTATAGCCATATTGTCTGTGCTAAATTACTAATTGGAGAGTTTGCTTAGTACTTTTATTACTATTTTTTTACTAAGAGGTTTTCTTTTGATATATCACCTTATATGATTAAAGGGTTGCTTTTGACTAGGTGCATGATGTGCCTTTCTTACCAAGTGAAATGTAGTCGTCCTTGAAGTAAATGTTAGGTTCCTTGTTATAAGCTTTGTCTTGTTTCTATTTTTCTTACTGTAGTTTGTGCGAATTTTGTAGTCACACTCTGTTGATACGTTTCCTAAAAGGGCATTGGAAAATTTAAGGAATATCAGGTAACTCCATAGTTCTCTAATATTGTTTGGAACTATTTAATACATTACTAAGTGTATTGTCAGCCGTTGTATTTTCAATCTTATCTTTTTGCATGCTTTTAAAGGGATATTGCTGGGATTCTTTTGGAACTATCTAAAGATTTTAATTTTAATAGATTCCTTGCCATACTGTTAGAAGCTCTGGTTGATCAAAGGTGTGAAGCTGATTAGTTTTTTCTACTTGTCCTACTTTTTTTCGTACTTACTGCTTTTAAATTGGTTGTTGTATATTACAGTTCTTCTGATTACTCATATCATCTTGCTTTAATATCAGTAATAGATAAAATTGCTCTGAGGAATTTAGTGGATCATATTGTCTCAAAGATTCTACCATCCTGCATGAAATTTTCTGAGAGGGATAGCAATTCAGCATCCTCTGAATTGGGTATGGCTTGTAATTTATTGGCTTTTTCATTTCAATTTCAAGTTTTGCTTCTCGGGTGCATATAGTACTATTTAATTACTTTGATATTTTTATTTTTAATACTTTGAACATCGTTAGTTTACTGTATATTGCTGGCACAACATTTTTAAAAAAATATTTTTGCATATCTTTTGAACTAGATAACCGTATAGCTATTTTTGATATGATCATCAATGTTAATTATGTTATATTTCTGAGTTATCTCTTGGACTATTTGGCAGGAACCTGGGCCAAGGAGGTCTTAGCTGCTATAACTAAGAATTATCCATCTCAATTTCAAGGAGCTGTTCGGATGTTCCTAGATCTCTGTTTAACTATTATTTTATATCTATCTTTGCTTTCTCTGTATCTTTTTCAAGCTTCTTGTCTTATGTTTTTGATCCTTCTCTCTTCTACTAGGATACAAAAGTCCAATCCAAGAAAGAGGACAAAGTGTGTGAGTCCTTGAGTAAAATATTGGATTGGAATTTGGATTTACTGATAGCCGTCACAGAGTCCAAAATATGGCTTGCGGCACACCATCCAAAGGTATTATGTACTACCAAATTATTACAAAATCATTGTTTTTGTCACTTCTTTTTCAATTTATGTTCAAGACTTCTTATGATTTGGTCCACCTTCGTTTTATTTGCAGTAATTGGAAGAATGTTGTTAAAATATCTAACACCATTTCTTTCAGTGTTCACAAATAGCTTAAAAGTAACCTGGATTGGTTGATAATATTTTTGTTTAGCATTTTAAAAGGTTCTAGAATCTAATACATATTTTGCTATACTTTTTTCTTCCTAAGTTGCTTGGAGAGGACCCTGTTCCAGTGTCTTGGAAAGTAAGGACTCGTAGACCTGTTTTATTTTATCTTGGTTCTACTAATTTGTGTTAATTTTCATTTTACTCCTAATGATCTCAATCATTGCAGTGTGATCTTAACTAAAAACATGAGAGCATTGTACTTCCTTGTCAGATGTTGCTATAAGTTTTGTGAGACCATGCTCCTTGTTGGTGAAACCAAAGGGGTGGGAAGACTACAGTGTGCCAGTTACCGAGTATTGCTTTGGGGTTAAATTTACACATTTTGAATTGTCACCAGTGCTCTGAAATGTCTGATTTTCTTGGGGTTTGTTTGCTTTTTTCTCACTAGCTGTTGTCACTCATCCGAAAGATAGGTTCCCTTAGAAATTCTAATGAAATGTTTAACAGGTTGTCTATCCAATTCGAGATGGATTGATGTTGTCCTCAGAATACAAATGTGTGATTGAACGATTGAAGCTATTGAAGGCCCTCATTCATTTCCCTCAAGACTTGGTTAGTATGTTTTGGGTTAAAATAGTCTATTGGTATCTTAGCTTATTTCCTCTACACTCTCTGAGATGCGCTGGTGTCTCAAATATGTTTGGTTGCTGGATATTTGTTCCGATATTAGCCATGTTTCTTCAACTCTTGACCAGCTGAATGTAGTTACCAGTAATTACAGGCAAGGCCTTTCAATTCCTGATGTCACTTTGCTGGATATGGTTAATTTAGCAGAGGTGAAGAAGGAACTTGATCTGCTTTACCGTAAGTGGCAGACAATTTTATGTGGCAAAATGGGCCTCTTGTGCTATCTACGAAGGCTGGTTATTTATTTCTTGTTGATGAAATTTCCTTGGCCGATGATAGCATACTGGAAAGGATGAACGGTGCTTGGAGCCAGAAAAGAAGGCGGTAAGTAATTTTTTTTTTTTTTTTTTTGAGGATTTTGCTCTTTGCAGTGAACTTCAAGTTGGCTAGTTAAAAAACATTAGCCATCCGTCTATCCTTCTGGAACCTGACTTGAAATATTCACTGACTTATTCAATAAAGCCTCCACAATCTTTTGTACCACATCAAATGCATTGACATCAGCAGAATCAGGTCAGTATAATTCTGTTATGCATTTGTTTGTTTCTTATCAGGGGCTTAATGTTGTCTATCCTTTCTGCTACAGTGCATGCAAAAGTTTCTAGTTTTGTTCTTGAGATGTGGTTTTGGTGGCATTCTTTATCATGAAGCCAGTGCCTGCGTCTTTCAAGGTATGTGCATCAAAAAGCTCTGCGCTTTTATTTTGAATAATATGTTGCATGATTTGCTACTTCCTGTTTCAAAATTTCACAATAATTGACTATCATGATGTTCCACTACCAATTATACTTAATTCAGCCTGTGAGAAAAGCTAGTGTTGCCAATATATTGTAAGATAATTATTTTCACTTTTAACATGTTTAAAATATTTGTAACATATACAAATAGTGCCAGGCAGATTTTATTCTGTTATAGATTTCATTCTACATTCAGCATTGTGGTGTAAAGTGTAAAAAGTGGATGGAAACTTCTCTTTACCCTTTTCTCTTATTCTTTCTATATTTGCAATTTCTGTTGCTTATGATTTGAGGCTAGATTACGTGATTAGATGTTTTTGACTGATATTGTGGTAATATGCATCGCAAAGCTGTCCTTTTTAAACTAATCTGTCTAGTAGCATTCTGATTATCAGTAAAATACTGTCATGCATTCTGTTTTGCAAAGTACACTTGATATCAAGAACTTTTCCGTGCATTGTTTGAAGCTTTTAAGGTTGCTTCATGTGTTCTCTGGCAAATTTCTTCCCCAAGGACAAATACGCGTAATTCACTTTTTTCTGGTGCCCGCACTCTTTCCCAACGGGTAGCTTATCAATGTGAATTTTACATTTTTTATCTTAACAAGAATGCTCAAATCTTAATGTCTTAATGTTCCTGATTATATATTCATGTAAAAAATCATTTGATGCTCAAATCTTCTTTGAACTGTGTAACTGTATGATTTTTCTCCATGCAACATGTGTTATACCTTTGGTTAAATGCTGCTGTTTCTGTTTTCTGTTTTCCCGCTATTTAAGGATCCTTTCTATTCAATGAAATCTATGCACTTGCAAATATGATATAGGAGATTGGTATGTTCTGTTGACAGAGATTTTCACTTTTCTACTAAGGCACTTCCTATTCCTTAAATATATCATATTTTTCTTTTCTGAGTACTGCATCTTCTTTTACTAACAGGAAGAAAGTATAGGGCTTGTGAGCTTGGTCAGTAATATTGAAGGCCTTTTATAGGTGCAGCTAGAATAGAATTATTTGGCAGGATGGTCTCATTCAAAAGATACTGATAAAAGAATTTCACAAGCATTAGAAAAGCTTGAAATTGAACTTAGAAAACTGCTAAGGAAGGTCCGAAAGCTTGTGTTTATTGCCATTTATTCGTTTGTCAAGTTTTATTTTTCATTCAGATTGTCTTCCCTCTGATCTTGCAAAATACAATGTACGAAGAAAAGAATGTGATCAGCTTCTTGTTCTTGTTAATTCTTCAATGAGTTTGGTCAGCAATATTGAAGGCATGGAGTTACAACAGGTTGACGAAGCGTGCAACCGGCAAGTAGATTTTCTTAGATATACTTTTGACATTATTCCCATTGGACGCAGTGAGGTTACTTGGCTATATACTCATCACTTTCTTATCTAATTTATTTTCTCGGGAGACAGCTAGCTGTTTCTTTGTCAAATGAATATATATTTCTGAGTAGATTGATGTTGCCCAGCCAATTCAAATGGCTGCATGTGAAATGAAGTTCTAGTTCTGTTGAGTGCCTTGCAGAAAAATTTTCTTGGACAGAATCCAGGAGGACAATATGGATGAGATATGCTGATGTATCTGTTTATTTATTATCCTCGTTCATATTTTTATTCGATAAAAATTTTAAAATCATATATATTTTTATTTTCATTCAAAAATTTAATAATCATTTTCATTTCAATTTTCATTTTAATATTCTCATTAAGATAAAAAATCAAATTCCCTATTAAATTTAGATAAAATTAACGTTCATACAATATATACATTCAAACTAAATGTGACAATTGATGGGTTAGTTCAATTTAGAAGAAATTTAAATCATTTCAAAAAAATTTAAGTTGTTTCAAATTTAGATCAGCTTAAATTTAAGTTATTTCATATAATAAATTCAAATCAAATGTCAATTAGATCTGGGAAATTCAAGATTTTCTATTCATCATCTATTATCGAACTAAATAAGAGTTAAAGAAATCTATCATTAAACTAAATACACAGTATAAAAGTTAAAAAAAAAAAATTACTGAATATAGATTTCCAATTACATGTATTTCTCCCTCCTTTATTTACGCACCCATATAATGGCTCTCATAATCTCTTTTTTTTTTAATAGGAAAATGCCCCCCGCAATCCTAAAAATAGGTAAAAGCTAGCGTTTTTCTTGAGTGGTAGTGATGATTATTTATTAGCAGTTATTATTATCGCACGTTGTCGTTCTTTTTGCCATAATTGTTGGTTACCACTGCCCAAGCATAAGTTTGCTCCATTCATACTTCAAATTTTTGGTGGCAATAATCATACCTCCTTAACTCAATACACCACTATTTCCATGATTGCATCTCCCTTCAACATTTTGGCCATTATGTCCAAATTTCATAATTTTTTATAAAGAAAAAAAAAAAAAAAAAAACAGTTCACTTTCATCCTTACAAGAAAAGAAACCATTAACATAAGGGAAAAGAAAGCCCAATTTGAATATAAAACAAAAGCAAATCATGGGAAGCTCCGAACCAATCCATACAAAAAATTTAAGCTCGATCATATCAAATATTTTCAAACATTAATAATCTAAATTCATATATAAAATATTTTTTATATTTAAAATTTTTATTATTAAAATTAAAAATTTAATATTCCACTCTCATATCATATAATTATTGGCCATATATCTAATATTTCGAATTAACAAAAGAAATTTTTTTTTATTATTTCTCTCACTCACATTAATTTATTAGTTTTGATATTGAAAGTACAATCTACCTACAGATGCTTTTTATCTCCGTAAATTTCTTTTTATTTTGTAAATGAATTGAAAAATATATATTTTTGTGGTCCATACTATATATCCCATAATACTTTTTTAATCATTATATCACAAACTGTCTGTACTATGAATAGCATTAGAGAATCATTACAAGCACCCCAAAATACAAGAAACCATATATCAATTTTGATTGATATTATTTTATACAATTTTCACCACATAAAAATGTTCTATTATTGAATATGTCATGTGAAACTCACACTCCTTTAAAACCAAAAAGACTTTACTTTTTTTAGTTTGAGTTTAATTCTTATGAGACACTTTTTAAAAATTACTATGTTATATTAAGTTTTTTTTTTTCAATGCATTAAAATTTATTAAATAAAGTATCAATTATTGCATTTAATCTATTAATATTATTATAAATAATAATTTATTTATTCTTAAACAGTATCTTAGGAAACTCATTAGCAACATTTATATATATTTTTGATGGTCCTAAGTTTTTTGAAAATGGAGTAAAGTTTGAAAACATAATTATTATTTTTAGTAAAAAAATATATTTAAGGAACATAGTTTGAAGAATAAATTTTGGTGGCATAAGCATGACAAAGGAAAACATTCATATATGGGCATATTATATTATATATGATTAATAAATGTCCATTGATTTATGGTTACTCATCTTCCCCAATCAATGCAAATAATTAAGATTGCTTCTTCTTCCTCCCTTCTTCATGTTTTTTTTTGGTTTTTTTTTCAGTCGGATCTAGGCATGTTCAACTCTTTTCATGTATATATATTTGTTGTGTTAATTTTTTTAAAAGATATGTTGTTACCACACATCAATCACAACCAACCAAACTAAAAAACCCAACCCAATTTTATCCAAAAATTTTGATTTTTTTTTTTTTGTAAAAATATTATTAAAAAATTAACCAAAAAACTAATTCAAAATACAAAGAAATAAATTAAAATTTAACTCATTCAATTTATAAAATCAATTTTAAAAAATAATATTTAATAAATCTAAAATTTAAATTTTAACTCTTATAATTTTTTCACTTATCCCTAAGGACTTCTTATAAAAAAATTATAAAGGTAAAAAAAAATCACTGAATTGAAAATCAAAACACCATAGTATCAAGTAGTAATAGAAAATAATAATTGCGATTATAATGCTAGTAGCCGTCATAATGCATCCACAAGCAAGTCAAAAGTACATAAGCAAGTTGGAAAAATTAGGAGAGTGGGGTCAAAATCTATTGAATCATGAAACCCATATTGGAGCAGCCACCTCCCCTAATTGAAATAAAATCTACAGTTTGCCAAACTTTAGAAGAAAATAGAGCTTCAAGGCTGCCATTTACTATTAAATTTCCCATGAATGTGGCATAACGCATGGCTGATCATTGACCCCAATCAAAAAGGTTGGATTTTTAAAAGCTAACATGACCAAGAAAAAAACCATTGTTAACTGTTCCATTTTTCTTTTAAACAAGAAAGGAAAAGAAGCCAAAACTTCTCCCATCAGGAAAGAAAGAGATAAGAAAAGATGATCAACACTCAATGAAGAATCATTGAATACCCACCAACAATCCCTGATAAATTCACCAACCTAAATTATATTTTTTGTAAATAATATTTGTATTAAACTCTTCTTTCATTTATGAAGCTCAACTTCTGAGTTCTGCCTGTTCCAAACTGCCATCTTTCTCTTCCCAATCTAACTTTGGCTATGCTTCTCTCTCCGTTCAAAACCCCGGTCTTTATTTCCTCTTGAGTTAGTAGTAAGATTATTTTCAGGGCGAAACCAAAAAAAAAAGTTTGTACTGATAAGAACAAAGGAATAGAGCTGCTTATGCTCTACGCAGAGACAAAAGTGCTTCACTTTGGATGTTTGTTTTGTTGGCTTTAATAGACTTGCAAAGCCAGACAAGGTAAGCTCACATTCTCTTTGGAGACACCCAAAGCTTCATAATAATAAAATAATTTCTTTTCTTTATTCTTTTTTGTAATTTACTATTCATTCTTCCAAGAGCACTGTTCATTTGTTGGTTTCTTACAGGCACTTTCTTGGTATTTTCTGGTCATCACGAGAACCCCTAAAAAGTCTGCAGCATTTTTAGCCAAACAATCACCTTGTATTTGAAACCCCAGAAAACTGCTGAAAAGTTGTTCTTATTGGCGGTGTTGGCATTAATGGACTTTGCAGAAATTGGAATAGTGTTGTCTTGGGTTGACTCAGAACTAGTTATTAAATGTTGCCGGAGATTTTAAGTTTAGAGATAGAGGCTTGAGTTGGTTAAAGGTGGTGCCTTTCAGTTTTCTTCTTTCTCCTTGTTTCTAAATTTTTGACCTTTTGGCTCAAATGGATTTTGGTTTCTTTGGTTCTGTACTAATTCTATCACTCTTCTTCAATTATTTTGCTTGTCAACTACCCAATACAGATGACTTTTATGTCTCTGACTTCTTGAAGAAGATGGGCTCAAACTCTTCTTTGTTCTACAACTTCTCTAATTCTGTTTGTTCATGGGAAGGGGTGCACTGTGATACCAAGAAGGAGAATGTTATTGGGTTAAAGGCTTCAGGTTTAGGCCTCTTTGGTTTGATTCCTGATACCACCATTGGTAAGCTAACTCATCTTCAGTCTTTGGATCTTAGCAATAACAAAATCACCGCTTTGCCTTCAGATTTGTGGAGTTTAGGCTCACTTAAGAGGCTTAATCTCTCCTCCAATCAGATTTTAGGGTCTCTCCCTAGCAATATTGGCAACTTTGGTCTGCTTGAAGTTATTGATCTTTCTGGCAATAATTTCTCTGGGGAAATTCCTGCAGCTATAAGCTCCCTAGTTAGTTTGCAAGTTCTTAACCTTGCTGGAAATGGATTTGAATGGAGCATTCCAACCGGAATTATAAATTGCCGGTCTTTAGTTTCAATCGATCTCTCCGCAAATCGTCTAAATGGTTCCTTGCCAGATGGTTTTGGTGCTGCATTTCCTAACCTCAAAACTTTAAACCTTGCCAGAAATGAGATTTATGGCCGGGACACAGATTTTGCGGAAATGAAGTCTCTTACAAGCCTTAACATTTCCGGGAACTTATTCAAGGGTTCAGTTATGGGTGTGTTTCAAGGGCAGCTGGGGGTGATTGACCTCAGTAAGAACCAGTTTCAAGGTCACATTTCTCAGGTACAATTCAATTCTACTTATAAGTGGTCTCATTCGGTTTATCTGGACTTGTCCGAGAACCAGCTTAGCGGAGAAATTTCCATAAATCTGAGTCAAGCTCAGAATCTTAGACATCTTAATCTTGCATACAATAGATTTGCTGGACAGAAATTCCCAAGAATTGAAATGCTTTTGGGTTTAGAGTATCTCAATTTGTCTAAAACCAGCCTCATTGGTCATATTCCTGGTCAAATTTTACAACTGAGTAATTTACATACACTCGATGTTTCATCAAACCATCTTTCGGGCCAAATTCCATCATTGGCTAACCAAAGCCTCAAAATACTTGATGTTTCACACAACAATTTGAGTGGAGAAATTCCTTTTTCTCTCGTAGAAAAACTCCAATGGATGGAGAGATACAACTTCTCTTACAACAACTTAACCCTTTGTGATTCAGGGTTCTCCCTTGAGACCTTGGAAACATCATTTTTTGGCTTATTAAACAGCTGTCCAATCGCTGCAAATCCTGTCCTTTTCAAAAGAAGAGCCAACAGACATAGGGGGTTTAAGCTTGCCTTAGCTTTAACCCTCTCCATGGTGTTCTTGCTTGCCGGATTGCTGTTCCTAGCCTTCGGTTGCAGAAGGAAGTCCAGGACGTGGGTAGTTAAGCAACCCTCGTATAAAGAGGAGCAGAATATTTCAGGTCCCTTTTCCTTCCAAACTGATTCGACCACATGGGTGGCTGATGTTAAGCAGGCAACATCAGTCCCAGTAGTGATTTTTGGGAAACCACTATTAAATATCACATTTGCTGACCTCTTGGCTGCAACTTCGAATTTTGATCGAGGCACTCTACTAGCAGAAGGAAAGTTTGGGCCTGTTTATAGAGGATTTCTGCCTGGTGGAATTCATGTAGCTATTAAAGTTTTGGTTCATGGATCAACATTGACAGACCAAGAAGCTGCAAGAGAGCTTGAGTATCTTGGTCGAATCAAACACCCCAATCTTGTTCCATTAACTGGATATTGCTTGGCTGGGGATCAAAGGATTGCTATTTATGATTACATGGAGAATGGGAACTTGCAGAATTTGCTACATGACTTGCCACTTGGTGTTCAGACAACAGAGGACTGGAGTACTGATACCTGGGAAGAAGACAGCAATGGGATACAAAATATTGGCTCTGAAGGGCTATTAACAACCTGGGCATTTCGACAAAAAATAGCCCTTGGCACTGCACGAGCACTGGCATTCCTTCATCATGGCTGCTCACCTCCAATAATCCACAGAGATGTTAAAGCTAGTAGTGTTTATCTTGACTTAAATTTGGAGCCTAGATTATCTGATTTTGGATTGGCCAAGGTTTTTGGAACTGGTCTAGAGGATGAAATTGCCCGTGGTTCACCTGGATATGTACCACCAGAATTTTCTCAGCCCGAATGTGATGCTCCCACACCAAAATCTGATGTATATTGCTTCGGTGTTGTTTTGTTTGAGCTAATCACAGGGAAAAAGCCAATTGGAGATGATTATCCGGAGGGGCAAGAAGCAAATTTAGCTAGTTGGGTTAGAGGATTGGTGAGAAAGAACCAAGGATCGAAAGCTATTGATCCTAAAATTCGTGATACAGGGCCAGATTCCCAAATGGAGGAGGCCCTCAAGATTGGATATCTCTGCACGGCTGATCTTCCTACCAAGCGACCAAGCATGCAACAGATTGTCGGCCTTCTCAAGGATATTGAGCCAAGAGCTCCTCAATAAAACACAATGAATATAAGTTGGTCTTTTTTTTTTTTTTTTGCCTTCTAAATTTGTTCTTTCTCTACCATGAGTTTTTCCTTATGCCACCGTGGGAGAGGATGTACAGTAATTGTTATGTCTTGGAATTTCTCTTCACCTTTCCATTGTTGGCATCATAGTTTAATTTATAAGTTTATATACACGAGTTTGATCCCTGAAACTAAAAGATAAAATTTTCCTTTCAATTTTTCCCTTATCCTCTAGGAAATTGCCACTCATTGTGCTTTATCTTTATACAAACAAATAAATCAATCTGGAACTTATGTTATGGCAGTAGGGCGCCAGTGAAGTAGTTTAGTCTTGACTTTGTGTTTCCTTGTCCCTAGAATTGCTAAGCTTTGAATGTTTTGTCTCGGGCAATGGCGGCCTTTGGTCTCCCTGGAGACAGATGCTTATGTAATACACGTAAAATATATATATATATATATATATATATATATATATTAAGTATTTTTATAAGTGAGGATTCTTTGATAAAGAATGAAAAATGTACAGGGTCTATTGATAAATAATCTAACTTTTAATAAGGTTAACATTTATTATTTGTATGATTGATGGAGGAAAAAAAAGGGGCTTATTCTTTTTTCTTTCTTATACAAAAAAGACAAATTGAATGATTCCAAGTAAAGAGTAACAAAAAAATTTACAAGAAAAATTATATGTTTGAGGTGAGTCAATAATTTTTTTTAATTTTGAAAAAATAATGTTGATTGTTAAGTCTTACAGTATAATTTGTAATCGAGAAACTCTAAAATTTTAAAAAATTTATTATCCCTCTTCAATATTAGTTTGGATAAATTATTTAGTCTTTAATTAAAGTCTAATAAAGCGTTGAGAAAATTTAGTAATGTAATTTTTTTACTATAAAAATAGGAAATAGAAATTTAATGGGATTAGAAAGGAAATTTTCTGTTTGGTATGAATCTTGGTGTTTGCAGTAATAGATTAAGGGAATATTCTGTATTAAGAGATTAAATGTTGCTATGATTATTATATATCATTGGAAAGCTTGCTGAATTTACTTTCCAATGAAATAAATAAAAGTCAATTTCGAGTTTTTTTTATGAATAGTAGTTTAATTTTTACTTAAAGATATGTAAGTTACATAGTAACAGCAGTGATGACAAATTACGAAATTTCTTTTAATTTTTATATAAAAAATTATGTATTGAGCCATACATGTTTGAAAATGTCACTAAGTCTACTTTCCAACAAAACAAGCAGAACTTAATTCCGAGTCTCTCATGAATAAATACGTAATTTTTATTAGAATGTATACATGTTGTCTAGCAACAATATATGACATGAATTTCAAAAATTATTTTAATTAATCTACAAGGAACACATTAAAAAGATCTTAATTCTGAATTGAATATCTTGAGATAGGCCTGTTTTAGTGAAAGGAGCTCAGGCTATCAATATTAATTAGTTGAGTTGACATTTATTTAACTTAATTGTTTTTGGTATAATTGATCTCAAAATAAGTTGATTAATTATTGTTATGTTGATATTATCTTGAATAGACTGTTAATTATTTGAAGAAAAAAACTAAGTGGTGGAATCAGAATGAGATAAGTAAAATCTCACACGCTTCACTTGTTTTCAAACCTATGTATATATTTATGTTTCTAAATGAGTAAATTTTTTATTTCTTTATTTTCGATATATGAAAATAAGAATAAACATATGATTATTTTGTGTTTTAACTATGTAAATGATGGATTATATTTATGAATGAAATGAGAAAATAATTTATGTTTAAAAAATGATTTCATGATAATTACGTTTTTACATCTTTGAAAAGTAGAATCATCGACACCAAAACTAATTCTACAGTCCTAACTAACGGGTAATAATAGTTAGCATAGACATGATCATATGATCCTGCTAACGGGTTATAGTAGTTAGTGTAAGGTCTTGACTAGCAGGTTATAATAATTAACGATGATTATTAGGATAAAATTATTGATACGACTAATGTTACAAGTTATAGCAATGATTGTAGCTAACGATAAACGAATAATAATGATGATTGATAATGACTTTTACAAATTGATTCATGATTTGGTGACATATATTGATATTGATTTATGATCTACGAAATGCTTGATAGAATGCTAATTTTTGAATTATTTTTGATATTATGAGTTGAATAATCTGTATAGTATGTATGAAAACGATATTTGATCTGGTAAGGTATGTGTGTTTATATTTGCTGAGCTGTGATTTATTCATTTTCATTTTCTTTTTTTTTATAGATGATATGAATGATAAATATGATTAATCTTGTGAGAAGCTAGAATAATTTGAGCATCAGAGAACTACTTAGAGAATATGATTTTATGAAGTATTGTTTCTTTTAGTTGTAATACTTGACATTGAATCTTTGGAGACTTGTTATTTAATTATTTTACAGATACTAAAATTTATTGAGAATCTTATTTTATTTTGAAGATTTTTCAATGGTTATGAATTAAGCTTCGTATTATTTCAAGATTTTACTTCAAAATAATTTATATTTCAATTTTGGGACGTGACAATTTATGCCTCGTATGGTAATCAAATTGTTTGCATTTCTTCAAGAAGTTTTTTTTTTTTTTCTTGCAGTTATTTTTATCTGGTGATGGATCAGGGGGTAGTTGGTATCACCTCGAGAGTTATAGTTGGTCATGGACCACTGCCTCACCATTAATGGAAGAAATACTGTGCGGCTGCATGAAGAAAAGAAAATGTGACATGTGCTTGTCAAAATTCAAGCTGGTTCATGATAATAATTCCTAAATTAGAAAATCTTATTGCTCTATGCTAGGTGAAGGCTTAAAATATATGTTATACACTGCAGAATAAAGTTGGCAGTGATGGAGATAGATTCCTACCACAATTTATAAGACATGTACACCTGAACTAATTTAAGATCAGATGCTTGTTCTTGAACATTTCCAAATGCATGAGAGTTTCCTACCACACTAGATATTATCAAGATGCATTTTTTGCTCTATTTTGTTGATAAACATCCCATAATATTTCAGGCAATGTCAAGTTATTTTTCTAGATAATTTTCAAATTAGGTAGCTTAATTGGTTTGGTACTTGGTTGTCAAGCATCTTTTATGACTTTGACTTTCAGCATGTGAATGGTGGAAAAAGAAAACACTCCTGTTCAGTCTTATTAAATTATTGTTACAAAGTTCCACGAAAAACCATTACACTGGCAATGTAGAGGTTAAAAAGAAGAAGAAAATAGAATTCAGAAAAGGCTGCATTGTTGTAAATTCATCAAAAGTGGAGATAGCAAGTTTATGCCAAATGCACTTTTGCCATGTGTAGAAAAAGAACAAGTATATTTTTTTGCTTTAACATCATGGGTTGGTGTAGCAAAAGCTGTCCTTGGTTTGCATGCTAGAATTTCCACACCCACTTGGACCTGTAGCATCATAAGAAATTAGGATAAGATCATTTAAAATCTGTTGAATAGATTTTTTCAGTTTTGACTTCAAAATTTACGCATCATTTGGTTATTGGTGGGTGTAATGATTGTCAACAAAATTCATCATGATCAACAGATACTGTGTGCTAGAAGTGAAGGTTGTTTCTGTTCCCGAAACTCTTATTACTACCTGGACTAACATCACTGAGAATTCAACAACATATTTAGATTATTTTATCTTGTTTGTTATAATGTCTATATCTAAAGATTCATAATTAGATATTAATTTGAAAGAGCCGTTACTAATTTTTTTTATCTAAATACGATTGGTCACTTAAAGAATCTATCCTTTTAGAGAATACCTAAGTTTAAGGATCTCTACAAAAATAGGTTCAAGTCTACTAACCATAACAGGGTTCGGGAGTTCGGTTACGTGTGAAGAAGGTTATAGTACCCTCACAACATCCATCGAAAAATGGTACCAGCTTAATTTTGTGTTATCTAACAAGCCTTAAAAATTTATCAAGTAATTAGTTGTTGGAATTATTTTCAATTAACTCTAATACTTTTAGTAAAAAATTGAAAAAATTTCCTCACCTCAAGAGTATGTAAGAAAACTACTGTGTGCTAGAAGTGAAGGTTGTTTCTGTTCCCGAAACTCTTATTACTACCTGGACTAACATCACTGAGAATTCAACAACATATTTAGACTATTTTATCCTGTTTGTTATAACGGCTAGATCCGAAGATTCATAATTAGATATTGATTTGAAAAAGTCGTTACCAATATTTTTTATCTAAATACGATTGGTCACCTAAAGAATCTATCCTTTCAGGGAACACCTAAGTTTAAGGGTCCCTACAAGAATAGGTTTGAGTCTACTAACCAGAACAAGGTTTGAGAGTTCGGTTACGTGTGAAGAAGGTTATAGCACCCTCACAACGCCCATCGAAAGATGGTACCAGCTTAATTTTATGTTATCCAACAAGCTTTAAAAATTTATCAAATAATTAATTATTAGAAATTATTCTCAATTGACTCTAATACTTTTAGTAAAAAATTGAGAAAATCCCCTCATCTCAAGAGTATGCAAGAAAACTACTGTTTCACTTACAGAGGCATCATCGTCGGATTATTTAAAAAGAAAATAAAAAGAAAGAAGAAAAAAATGACTGCTTTTGTGCAAGAAAATTGATACTTTTAACTTTTCCCTAAAAATATCTTTTAGAAAACTTTAATTTGGAGAAAAATTGATACTTTCAACTTTTCTTAAAAAAAAATCTTTTTTGAAAATTTATTTTTAAAGAAAATTGATACTTTCAACTTTTCTCCAAAAATATTTTTTTGGAAACTTTAATTTTGAGGAAAATTGATACTTTTAACTTTTCCTAAAAAAAAACCTTTTTTGAAAATTTATTTTTAAGAAAAATTAATACTTTCAACTTTTCCTTAAAACCTTTTTTTGAAATTTATTTTTAAGGAAAATTGATACTTTCAACTTTTATTTTTAAGAAAAATTGATACTTTCAATTTTTCTTTAAAAATATTTTTTTGGAAAGCTTATTTTCAAGGAAAATTGATACTTTCAACTTTTTCCCAAAAATATTTTTTTTGGATTTTATTTAAAGAAAATAAAATAATAAAATAAAATAAAAGTGAAAATAAAAATAAAAATAAAAAAAGTAAAATAAAAATAAAGATAAAAGTAAAAGAATATTAAACAAATCTAATATAATAATAAATAAATAAATAACGAAAAAAAAAAAACTTTGGAACGGCTCGGCTTAGCGGCTTGGCTTGACTTGGCTTGAGAAAAAAAAAACAGCTCAAAGACTGGGCTCGGGATTCTAACACACCAAAACCCTTTTTTAGCTTCTGTTTCTTCTCTATGTCTACCTTTTTTCTGTGTGTTTTCTTCTGTTCTTCCAGCACCTATTTATAGGGATTGATTAGAAGAGTTTCTAATCAATCCTAACTCTTTCTGGGATTTGGATTCAATCTTTGAATCCAATCTCAACTCTATTAATTCTCAAATCATAGTCAAATTCATTTCAATTTTTTTATCCTAATCTTAACTGAAAATTAATCAAAATAAAAAGATAAATATATTAATAGATAACAAAAAAAAATAATTAGATAAATAAAAGAAATAGATAAGTAATAATAAAAAATAAAATTAAATAAATAATAAAAAATATTAATAGATGAAAAATAATATATATATATATATATTAGATAATGAAAATACAAATAAAAACCCATCGGGGCAAGCTAATTGGATCCTAAACCGAGTCCAATGGGCTTAGACCCAAATCTTATTAGATCAGGCCCAATGGGTTTGGGTCCGAACTAAATAGGGTGTTTACAGCTACCTCTCTTTGCACATTTTCTGTGAAGCAAGAATTGTGCAAAGACGTAGACACCCATTCAAGACTCAACTTGACATTTTTTTTTTGTTTTTTTCTTTTTTTTTTGGTTAAAATTTTGATCAAAGCTCCTTTAAGCAGAGGCTTAACGACTTTGAAAAACATAAACAAAGCTCTTCAAATCAAAGGCTCAACGACTTTGAAAAAATAAATGGCTCATCTAATAAGAGGCTCAACAACTCTGAAAAGTAAATGGCTCCTCTAATCAAAGGCTCAACGACTTTGAAAAATAAATAAATTCTCTAAGCAGAAGCACTATGACTTCAAAAATAAATGCTCCTCTAAACAGAGGCACCCCAACTTTGAAAAGTAAATTGCTCCTCTAAATAGAGGCAACCACGACTTTGAAAAATAAATTGCTCCTCTAAACAGAGGCACCACGACTTTGAAAAATAAATTGCTCCTCTAAATAGAGGCAACGAAACTTTGAAAAGTAAATTACTTCTTGACAATCATGTCCAAAGGAGTTATATATCGTGATTGAAAAAATTTTGTAATGGGAACTCAAAGATTCATAATTTAAGTTCAACATTCATAGGTTC
The DNA here is from genome assembly GCF_047325235.1 of Durio zibethinus. Lineage (NCBI taxonomy): Eukaryota > Viridiplantae > Streptophyta > Magnoliopsida > Malvales > Malvaceae > Durio > Durio zibethinus. Next base: position 31,096,652 of record NC_143167.1, on the reverse strand, counting down.
AGATTCGCAAGAACCTTCCAACTTCATAAGAATTTATTAAAATTTGATTCTCAAAATTTCAGTTTCATTAAAATTTACAAGATCTCAAGATTTGCATTTGTAACTTGCAAGACTCGCATCAAAGATCCTCATTTGAATTTTGGAGGCTCACATCCAAAAGTTCAAGGCTTTTCAAAGGTTCTCATTTGGCAAACTTGGAATTCATATCCAAAAATCTAAAGCTTTTCATTTAAATTTTGGAAATTCACATCCAAAAATTCAAAGCTTTTCATTTGAGTTCAAAGGCTCACATGTAATAAAACTTAGAGTTTCACATCTAAGTTCAAAGACTCTCATTTAAAACATTAGAAATTCATATCCAAAAGGTTGAAGCTTTGTATTTTGGAGATTCACATCCAAAAGTTCAAAACTTTTCATTTGTTCAAAAATTCACATTTGATGAACTTTAGGGTTTCACTCCTCAAAGATTCTCATTTTGAAACTCAAAGATTCTCATTTGAGTTCTCAAAAAATCAAAATATTTACAATTTATTTTTCAAGTGACTCACAAATTTGCATGAATGAATGTTATGACCAAAATTGCAAATGACTAATTAATGATGCAAATGCAACAACCTAGATTCTCATAGTGCCATGCATGTCCAAACAAAGTTTAATACATCAAATTATGTGCATGTACTATTCAAGCAATGATGCCACCATGATGCATATAATGCTGGCGTCTATATCATAAAATTTTAAATAATTGTGATAATATGGCTCTCAAAACTCCACCATTTCGCATGTCTTTCTCGTTTAGTTTCTCAATACTTTGGAACAAGTTTCATTAATCGATCATCACTTGACCACCATTTATGGACTTCTCAGCACTAACAAATTTTAGAACAAGTTTCATTCACCATCACTGGGTCATTACTCATAGGTGTCTCAGCATTAACCATTCCAAAACAACTTTATCCACTGATTATTTTTATCATTCAATCATAACTTGCAAGTTATATCAACGAATTCATCTTTGTACTCATCACTTGGTTATACCATTTTTCAAGATTTACCCCATCTTCATTTTATTATCCAATCCATCATCATATTCTCCATTTGGTCACATCATATATCCTTTCAAATCATCTCTTTTAAGTTTCTACCATTTTTTCATTTTGTTACCACCATTATCTTAGATTTCTCTTTAAAGGAATGCAATACTTTTTTATGCATATTGTCGTTCATTCATCACCATTTCAATTCTTGACAAATATAATGCACTCATACATTTTTTTGATTTATTCTAGGGATGTAACAATAAGAGAACACAAGGTAAATTATGGTAAAAATAATCAATAAAGATCTATTTTGGTACAAAACAAATGGGAAAGGAAATAAATTGGATACATGTCATTGGGATGAATGGTATGTCCAAACAATAAATATCCAGATAATTCTCAACATTAATCTAGGATTCTTTTTCAAAAACTCATTCCATTTACCGTTGAAGTCATTTTGAGCTTGGTAAATTTTGCCCAAGTCTTTGGGATCTTCAAATGTCTTTGATCTTTCACCCATGTGAACCATTTGACATGATCTTTTTCTACCCAAATCACCTTTTCAGGTTTTTAATTTGAATCTTTTTTTCATTTTTTCATTTTTTTCCTTCATTTTTTCTCTATTTTTTCATTTTTTATTTTTTTATCATCTTTTTTTTCTCATTTTTCATCTATTGTTGATATCTTTCCATACATTAAACTTTAGAGCGATGTAGCATGATTCCATTATTTCATCATGAGCATATCTTCGCCCAACATATGATCATTTAAGTTGAGCATTCACACTTAATCCAAATGAACTTTTTAAGGTTGTAATGTAGATCAAGGTGAGGGGTCATAAAAGAAATGGATATAATAGGCTCAAAACATATATTAAAAAGGTTCAAGACCAAATGATCATTTGATGTAACTTGACGTTTTGCCTCCACAGCATTTCATTATTTTTTTTTCTTTTCTCACACAAAGGATTCTCATTACTTTGCCCCAAGTCGTGTGTGGCATTTATTTTTTATTTTTCTTTTTTTTTTTCCATTTTTGAGACTTTTTGTGATATTTTTTCAAAAATTACCCCCAATGTAGAGGGTGATCTTTGGTTGAGATTTTTCAAAAAAAAAATCATAATAGGCTCAAAAGGGTAACAATAAATGGTTTTTCGAATGGTTAAAGAAAGATGGCCATTTTTCATCTCAATTGTGAATACTTTTCTTGAACATCATCTGTTAAACAAAGCTCATGAACCTATATAAAAGACTGTACATCTTCAAGATATATCTATTTCACCTCTGGTAACAACTTACTTGTTGCTCAAATCATCTCCTCATATTAATGTGCATGAGTTCACAAAATTAAATCTCATAATTATTGTTATCATTGTCTAAATATTCATCATCTAAAATTTGAGAATGAGAATATAAATTTATGAAAGGTAACAGAGCATGAAGTAATGGTCGAGTGAAAGAGAAAATGTAATGAAATGCATTAACTTACTTTTATTAAAATGATAACAAGTGAAGTCATATTGCAAAAAAAAGTCTAACATTACTCGAAAAAAAATCCTAAAATGACAAAAAAAAACTTTCAACCAGCCTTATCTCCATTCTTCAAAATTATCCCCATATGCGATTAAGTGAAGAATTTTTATTGACATCTTGTCTCTCAATTCATTGTGACTCTCCGGACCCTTTCTGACCAATGTGTTCTTGATTGTCACTCAGAGCACTAACATCAGGTGTTGTTGCTTTTCCTTGATCAAAACTTACTATTCCATCATTGATCAACCGTTACACCTTATACTTTAAAGCAGTGTAATTTTCAGTTGAATGGCCAGTAATTCTATAGTGATAGTTACAGTGGGCTGTAAGATCATACCACTTAGGATAGGGTGGCTTAAGTGGTTTTACATGGCTGGGGGTAATCAAATGGCTATTATAGAGTTCTCGATATAACTCCGTATAAGTCATGGGGATTGGATCAAATACAGATTTTTCTCAAGTAATTTATTGTTTTTATGAATCACTTACTAGGTTAGTAAGACGAATTTGGATTCTTACAGGAGCTTGAATGTTAAGGCTATATGTAAGATCTTAAGGGCTAAAAATTGATTGGTGTGTAGATGAATAAGGTGGTTGTGAAACTAACTAGTATGGGTAGGATGAGACATTATTCATAGTAGAATAGTATAGAGAGTAATCTTGGAGTGGATAGGATTGATAATCCCTGAATTGTTACCTATCAAAGCTCATAGTTTGAGCTTCAGTTTCTTTCTTTTCTGATGCTTTCTTGGTTTCTCCTCCTTTCAACTTGTCATTCTTGATGGTATTTTCAATAATTTCTTCAGAGATCACCATGTCGGTGAAATTCTTTGTTGTATTCCCTATCATCCTTTCATAATAGAGAGATTTAAAAGTGCTGATAAATAACACTGTAATTTTTTTATCAGTCAGAGGAGGCTGTACTTGAGAAGTAATATCCCTTCACCTCTGGACATACTTTTTAAAAGTCTCATCGACCTTTTTTTCAAGTTTTATAAAGACAAATGATCAGGGGTCAAATCCATGATATGTCGATATTGACTGATAAAATCATGAGCCATGTCACTCTAGGAACAGATACGAGCTTTGTCTAACTGGATGTACCACCTAACAGCAGAACCAGTAAGACTATCTTAAAAAATATGCATTAGTAACTTTTTATCATGAGCAGGGGCTACCATCTTTCGACAATACATGGTAATATGAGTTTTTGGGTACTTTGTGCCATCATATTTTTCAAATTCTGGTACTTTAAACTTAGAAAAAATGATCACATCAGGGACTAAGCAAAGCCTAACAGCATCAATTGAACCATAGAAACCAATTCCCTCCACAGCCCATAGCTTTTTTTCTAGCATACTAATTTTGGAGTTTTCCTTAGCTTCCACTTTTATCTTTTTCTTGTCTTTTCCTTTCAATTCATTCAGATTAGAGATTTAAATTGGTTCAACTACCTTTTCAGTAAAGACATGATTCACATAGCTATGGTAATACCCTGAATTAAAACCTGATGGCATTCCAGGATATGTAAGATATGTGAAATGTTATGGTGGAACCTCTTGTGTAGACTGAGCTTGAGGTGGACCAAAATCAGGTGGATATAAAAGGTCAGTTACTTCTTGCAATACAGGGTCTTGTTGGCTTGTGTCCTCTTTTATTTTTTTCTCCTTATTTAATTTGTTGAGAGCATCCAGAATTTTACTTAACTCATTCTCAATTTTTTCTTATACTTTTTCTAGCTTTTCAAATCTGTGAGAGTTTTTCTGCTCCATTTGTCTGGCTTTAGCTCTTGTATTGTATCGATGGATAGGGTTCTCGCTAGATGAAGCTATCTTTGAACCTTTAGCACCGTAATTATGATTAGAAATGCTATGCTATACTTTATGTGTGATACGTTGATGTACGAATGAAATGTACATTTTCATAAATGAAATCTAATATGAAATGAATGCAGATGATAATGTTAAAACAGGATCATGAAAATAATACAGACGCATAAAATCAGACAAATAACATGGTTAGTTTCACAAATGAACTGAAAGTGATGTTGATACATAATATTACATATGATAACGAAAATGATGCATAAAGCTAGACAATCAAAATGATTAGATAAACATTCTTCTTGTGTCCTAATTTCAGGGTATACCTATCATTAGATAGAAAGTGCTCTATCTTAAGTTTAAGCACTTCTAAGGTTCACTATATGTGGTTCGAGATTAAAGTCTAAAGGTTTTCAAATTACTCCTTATGTCATTGTCTATCACAGACTAGTAAGGCATCCTAATCATCACCCATTACAGGTTACAAGCAAAAAATGTTTAATTTGAATGGGAGTATTTCGCTAGCCATTGCGGAGGCATTAAACCTCACGAAAGCAATAGATACTTTACTCCCTTCTAGAAGGACGGAGCTCGGGTATAGAGCTCATGTTATGCATATGCATATGAATGACATAATTAATAAAGTAAATAAACATGAATGAATAAATAAAATATATACAAAAAAGTTTAATTTTATTAGGCTTTTGGATAACATAAATTTATTTGCTGGCCTGACTCTCGGAGTCCCCAGCAGAGTTGTCCAGCTGTCATAACGTCTAGATCCAGAGATCCATCGTTAGACATTGACTTGAAAGAGTCGTCACTAATCTTTTTTATCTAGGTGTGATTGGCCACCTAAGGAATCTATCATTTCAGGAAACACCTAAGTTTAAGGGTCTCTACAAGAATAGGTTCGAGTCTACTAACCAGAACAGAGTTCGAGAGTTTGGTTACGTGTGAAGAAGGTTATAGCACCCTCACAATGCCCATCGAAAGATGGTACCAGCTTAATTTTGTGTTATCCAACAAGCCTTAAAAATTTACCAAGTAATTAGTTATTGGAAATTATTCTCAATTGACTCTAATACTTTTAGCAAAAAATTGAGAAAATCTCCTTACCTCAAGAGTATGCAAGAAAACTACTGTTTCACTTACAGATGTTTCATCGTCTGATTATTTAAAAAGAAAATAAAAAAAAAGAAAAAAATGACTGCTTTTGTGCAGGAAAAATTGATACTTTCAACTTTTCTCCAAAATATTTTTTTAAAAATTTTAATTTCGAGAAAAATTGATACTTTCAACTTTTTCTCAAAAATTTTTTTTGAAAATTTATTTTTAAGAAAAATTGATACTTTCAATTTTTTCCCAAAAATATCTTTTAGAAAACTTTAATTTTAAGAAAAATTGATACTTTCAACTTTTCCTCAAAACCTTTTTTTGAAAATTTATTTTTAAGGAAAATTGATACTTTCAATTTTTCCTCAAAACCCTTTTTTTTTTTAAATTTATTTTTAAGAAAAATTGATACTTTCAACTTTTCTCTAAAAATATTTTTTTGGAAAGCTTATTTTCAAAGACAATTGATACTTTCAACTTTTTTTCAAAAGTATTTTTTTTAGATTTTATTTAAAGAAAATAAAATAATAAAATAAAATAAAGATAAAAGTAAAACAATATTAAACAAATCTAATATAATAATAATAATAATAAAAATAAATAAATAAATAACGAAAAAAAAAACTTGGGAATGGCTCGGCTTAGCGACTCGGCTTGAGGAAGAAAAACAGCTCGAAGACTGGGCTCGGGATTCTAACACACCAAAACCCTTTTTTAGCTTATGTTTCTTCTCTGTGTTTGCCTTTTTTCTGTGTGTTTTCTTCTATTCTTCCAACACTTATTTATAGGGATTGATCAGAAGAGTTTCTAATCAATCTCAACTCTTTCTGAGATTTGGATTCAATTTTTGAATCCAATCCCAACTCTGTCAATTCTCAAATTACAGCCAAATTCATTTCAATTTTTTTATCCTAATCTTAACTGAAAATTAATCAAAATAAAAAGATAAATATATTAATAGATAACAAAAAAAATAATTAGATAAATAAAAGAAATAGATAAGTAATAATAAAAAATAAAAGTAGATAAATAATAAAAATATTAATAGATGAAAAATAAAATATATATATATTAAATAATAAAAATAAAAATAAAAACTCATTAAGGTCAGCTAATTGGATTCTAAATCCAGTCTAATAGACTTGACCTAAATCTTATTAAACCAAGCTCAATGAATTTGGGTCCGAATTAAATAAGGTGTCTATACTGTCAATTTATGAGTTTGATATATTTTCAAGAATGAGGCTGTCATTTGCCTTTTGGAATACAAAGCCATTTTTATTTAATTCCGTTACTTATGTTAGGAACTTGCCTTTTAGAGGAGAGTGAAGAGAATGCAGTTTAGATTAATCTCGCCTGGCAGTATCCTTTCAGTGGATGGTGCAAATTCCCAGTTCATGGACTCTGCAGTGAAATTCTAAACTGATAAAAGTAGGCATTTTCAGCTATCCTTTGAGCTTTGGTTGAGTTACAGTGCCGGTGGAAACTAATACCATTAATTTCCACCTCAAGGAGAAGGTGGTCCAAGAGGAGAGGGAGCAACGGCAGAGATTAAAGACATTGAATACGGGTTTTGGTCTTGAACAGATACAAGCTAGTTTAGTAGGGTTAGGTGACGGTACAAAGTCTCTGTGGGCTTCATTTTTATGGGCCACATATCTCTATGTTTGTCTTGAATCAGAGAAATATAATACTAGAATTTAAGAAGTGGTCCAGGAATCAAACATTTATCAAAGTTTGTCTTGAACTACACTATTGTTTTTTAATGTATCTATTCAAAGTTTCATTTGTAGCAGCCATAAACCCAATAGTTGTTCCCTAAATTTTCTGCTGACAAGACAAATTATAAAGCCATGAAAGTGAAGGGATGAGTAGTAGACTACTTTTTTACCAACAGCTTTCTATTTCTACCCCTACAGAAATAACTTTTGACCCAAGAATATGCTGTTTCTAAGTATTCCAATGCATATAAATTTGACAAATGTAGTTTTTTTTTTTTTTTATTTTGTACTTGCAGAAACAGAAGGGGATGTATATTTATTTCTCCAGTGCAATGATTCTTGCACAGGCTGTTAAAAAAATTATTTGCTTGGAAAAGGAATGCTATTGCTATACGTTGCGGGTTTAAAAAGGTCTGAAGCTTTTTCACATCTGCTAACCTCAGCTAGCAGCTCCACAACAGCTTATGATAGTTGTTTATACAAGAGTTTTCATGGGACCTTTTTTTCACTTTCTGACAATTCACTCAGGCACTCACTTTCACAGCCATAATGATTCCTCTTCCTTTTGTTAAAAATGAAAAAATGGTGAATCCGTTTTCCTCAACATCTTTATCATTATCCCTGCAAATCCTCCAGGATGGTTACTCAGATGCTCTCACATTTTTGTTGCTACCAGCTATTATAACATATGATAAAGATGAATAAAATGCTTGACTTCATTGACACGAAAAGATCAATTCTCAGTCTTTTTATAGTTGGAGCATCCCTTATTTGTTAGTAGTACTAGCATTTATTTTTCTCTATTTTGCTCAAACTTTTTTTTTTGTAGGTACGGATTACAAGTGGACGCTAGTATTAGCATTAGTTCATTAGCATATATGTTGCAGAAAAAGAGCAAGAAACAGGCCATATTCCACAAGAATATATATGTAACATCTATGGCCCCCTACAACCCATACTCCTTGGCATCAGATCCTCTCCCGACATGACATGTTTACAACATTATTATCCCAAAAAAAGACATCTTTGCAGATGAAGCTGTGAACCATTAAAATTGAATGTTTTGGAGAATAACAGGCCAATTCATTAATCCCAGAAAAAGGAGTAGAATAAAGAAATAGTACCCCAAAAAAAAAAGTCAACACAAGAACTAACAGTCTGGATTTTCCTTTATCTAAAAGAAGTGTACTAATTACTAAGCGGAAATATAATGGTGAGATAAAGTAAAGGCTACGCAATCCTACGGACCGGACAGATTCTTCGGCCTAACCATGGTTAAGAGAAATGAGGCCCCTCTCCATTGCCAAATCGTGAAAAATGGGAATAAAGGAGCCAGTGACCTCCACAAGTCTTTCTCCAGGTGAAACGGAGAGAGACAAAGAGAAAGGAGGAGATGTCGGACGAGGAACATCACTTTGAGTCAAAGGCGGACGCCGGAGCCTCAAAGACCTATCCTCAGCAAGCTGGTACCATCCGCAAGAATGGCTACATCGTCATCAAGGCCCGTCCTTGCAAGGTCTTTAACTTAATCCTGTTCTTTGTTTCTTTGGCTTAGCAACAAAAAAAAAAAAAATCATGTTCTTTGCTGTTATCAACTTGTATATGGGTTTTTGTTTCTTTTTCGATCTCTCATGGTTATATTTTGATTCTGTTGATGATTAATTATGCATCTGTTTAATGGGTACTCCTTGTTTTCCTGTTTACTATGTGGGCTTAATTTGAGTACTTAGAAAATGGTTGATTGATCATTGTTGCTTTGTTGGGAGTGTAGACATGTTATAGTGATTCAAAGTTCTTTAGATTGGGCCAGAAAAATCATGGTTATCAAATTAAGTTAGGCCTTGGAAAAGCTTGATAGCGTAGAGCCTTTCAAACTTAAAAAGAGCTGTAAAATTCTATGCTCGTTGGTGTGTAGATAGATTAGTTTACACCCTTCGCCAGCATTTCTCCATGACATTATTAATTCCTAGACTATGGGAATTCCTATTGTTGAACAAACATTCCCACAGTACAATTATATATGCTGTTAACAAAAGGGCTCTGCTTTCTTTGTCTCGGTATAAGTGATTCACTTTTGCTTTCTTCATAATTTATAATCTGTTTGTTATCTTTTTCACCAAATTAAAACAGGTCGTAGAAGTTTCAACTTCGAAGACCGGCAAACATGGACATGCAAAGTGCCACTTTGTGGGCATTGATATCTTTAATGGGAAAAAACTTGAAGATATTGTTCCTTCATCCCACAACTGTGATGTAATGTTATTCTTAAGTTTCGATGTTACAACTTATACGTATAACCTTTACCAGTTACCCCATCTCAATTCACTCCTTTCTTCTGCATAAGCAGCTAATTTACTTGTTTTCTATCTTCTCTCACAGGTTCCCCATGTTAATCGTGCTGATTATCAGCTGATTGATATCTCTGAAGATGGTTTTGTAAGTTGTTGAGCATATGTTCATAACTAGATACCTTTTCTTCTATTGCTTCAAATGCTTAGTTTTATATGTGAAGCAAATATTGCCTGAGTATCAGAAATATAAATATGACAGATGAATTCAGTAATTAATTCATTGAACTTGTGTGTCATGTAGGTTAGTCTCTTAACTGAAAATGGAAACACCAAGGATGACCTAAAGCTTCCCACCGATGAAAATCTGCTTAGCCAGGTATATCATAAGGATAGTCTAAGTTTCAGCAACCATTTTTATAATTATAACCCATTTTCTATCTAGTGATTAAATTCTGTGTTTACACTTAAATGTTTGCAGATTAAAGATGGGTTTGCTGAAGGACAGGAGCTTGTGGTGACAGTCATGTCCGCAATGGGAGAGGAGCAGATTTGTGCTCTCAAGGACATTGGTTCTAAAAATTGAATATCTCCTGTTATAGCTTTATTTGCTGACAGAGAGTTTTGCATACTATGCATGTGTGCAAGAAACCCTTGTTCAGATGGTATTTTAACATTGTAATCTTCAGGTTTATGGAGAACTGCTGATCCCTGGATGAAGGGAGCTTGTATCAACAGCAGGATGGAATTTATATATAGCCCTATTTCTATGTCATATTCATTAATATTTGGTTGGGTTTGAGCATCGATCTAAGGCCTTTAAGGTCTCATGTTTCTTTCCAACTAGATAAAAATGTTTCTTTTCCGCTCAGTGTTAGCTGGGATAGTTCTTGAACCAATTTGTGTTTATCGCTGGAATTTCTGTAGGTATTCGTAGACCCTCTCTCTAGTGATACGCACGCCGTATATTAGAGGAAAGTTGGTTTTATCATATCAATTCTGTTTCCTGTACCTTCAGCCCAGGACCTTTCCTGGAATATTAGCTGCATAAATCTATGATTTAGTCGAATTATGATGTTTTGATCTCGCAAAGCCCAAAAATAGAGATCCAATAAAAAAACCCGGTATGCAGAAGTAGTAGGCTAGTAGCACAAAAATTGTCTTTACAATCCCAATGTCAGATAATGAGTACGCATTTCCTTGTCACAACGGACTCCCAACATAATTCAATACAACAAAACCAAGTAAAATTCTTGCAAAACTGAAGGAACATAATTCTCAACAGAAATTTATGATCGGGATAACTTGCTCCCAGGGGAAGTGCCATAGATGTAGGAAGCAAATCCCCAAAAGGTTATGACCAGAGAGAGGATCTTGAAGCCGCTCATCGGGTCATGTAACAGTATGACAGCAGCAATGCTTGTGAGTGGTACCCTAACTGCATTCAGAACACCAGCCATCACAGTGGACGCCAGGAAAAGCACAGCAGTGGCTCCTAACACACCAAACTGAAAAGTAATTACACCCCAAATAAGAACCAGATTGTATGCAGTTTCCCCACCCTCGAAAGTTTTAGCCTCGGATACCATTCCTTGGAAATCGTGGTTAACTACTACCCCAATTGTAGTAAACACAAAGGCAAAGAATGAAACCATGACCTGTTGCTCCAAAACAACATGTAAGGACCTTCTGCCCAAGAGCTTCACAAAAATCAACTCTGAAAGAGCAAAGATAAGGCCATGGAGTGCTGATCCCAAGATATCCCATACAAAACCCCAAATATATTGGCTGTTAGTGATACTGGGATACCTATCAGAATCTGAATCTAATGCAATCAAGGTCACAGCAGCAGTTATTATCACAATAGCATTTATTATTGAACCATTCAGTCTGTTCTTCACAATCAAGAAACCAAACAGTGCAGAAAAGACTAGGGATGATGATGCCAAAAGAGCTGCAGTTGATGCCGGGAGATAGGCATAGGCATATGCATACATGAGATTATCAGCAGCACTTAAGAGCCCCAGAAAAACATAAGAAAGGAACAGATATAAATTGAGAGGAGTAGGGGAAGTTTTAAAAAACAGGTACGTAGGAAATAAGATCATAGCAGGTATTGGCCATCCGGCAACTGCTACCCATGAAATGATCCATTTGCTGGTTCCCCCATTAGCAAAGTAGACACGAGATAGAAGGCTTGAAGCAGGAAATGCCACAAGCATCCCCAAAGTGCTTAGAAATAGAAGAATCCAACGTGAAATTGGCTTGCTTTTTTATGCTTCCCAAGCCATGGTCTTAACCTTGGAAACCCATCCTAACAGTGAAGAACTTCCTGATGAAACCTCCTCTTCCTCCTCCATCCTATCTCCTAACATCAATCAAGAAATATAGGATCCAAAGAAAATAAAGGTAAATTCTACTTCTTCCTCTTTTATTTCAAAGCTTAGACAATCAGGCAAACAGAAACAAACAAGAAGTCAAGTACCAGAACCTTCAGAAAAAGGACAACAGAGAAAAACACAGTCACTATAAAAACCGATAATTAGAACTCGAAAACATGAAGAGCTTTATTAACCCAGACAAAATTCAACAAGAATTTTACTGAAGAAAAACAGTCAGCGTGAGAAGTACAGAGGACGAACCTTCCTGGAGTAGCACTTCTTGCATTTCTTTAAGTGTTTCCGTATGGAGTATTTGTTTGTGGAATTCGGATTTGATGTGAATCAAATATCTAATATTATACTAACATTTCAATTCTTCATGTTTTTTAAAATCATTTCATAGCTGATTATTACTGAATGGCTGTACAGCTACGGTCAATGACAGAGTGCACCACTTTGTAATTAGATGGGCACTGACAGTTCAATATTTGCCAGCCAATAATCAATCAACATAGTGTAACTTTCTATATTTTTGTTGATATTCTACAATTTCTGGCGGGCAAATCCTATACAAGCCTAAAGCCTATGGTCAGCTCTTTTTTCTAGATTTTTTAGTAATTACTAATTAGAAAGCTTGAGTTGGTTACCTTTCAGTTATAATTTACTCTGCTGTGCTGTTCAATTTACCTTAAACAGCATGAACATGCTTTGCAACTGGCACTTGCTGCTACTTGGTCTAGCTAAGTCGGAATCAATCTAAAGTGCTTCTTTTCAATATTCCAGATATTGGTTTTATCTTGATGGCTTTGCAGTATTGGATTAGTAATTGGTTTTCTCAGTGCTTGAATACCTATGTGCCTAAGTTTCTTAGAAAATAAAATATAAAAAAAATTTCCAGATTTTGGTATTTGAATTTTTCATTTGCTGAATATTATTTATGTCAAGGTGATTCAAATCTTGTTTTTTAATAAAAAATCATTGATTAATTATTAAACTATATTCTCAGATGCAAACCTTCTTAACTACTTTAAACACATGCTTGTAGTGTCATTCAGCTTCAATCATGGTGATCATGTCCTTGTCTGTCAGTCTACAAACTTGAACCACTTTCTAATTCCATTTTTACAACCCTAGTGTTTTCTCTTCCATTATTATTCTCACTTATGTCACGTCTAATGGCAACCAAACATGTCAATCACTACCATGAACTATGCAATTCTTCTCCTTAGCAATGGAATAATTATGTACAAAACTAACAAGTTTTTCTTCACTAATATCATGCTTGGTAAGAACAGAGAAAATGTTTGAAGTAAACATGTCAAACATGCTAGCTGTCACGGTCCACGCATTCCTCCTACTGAAATCACGCGATCGTGCGGCACCAAAACTACTCGTAATCAATGTTAACCTTCACCATGTCCATTTTTCTTCGCGAACCAACCAAATCCGACCCTTCAAGCCGCATGCCCACAAGCCTTTTCTGGCTTTTGTACCCGTAGGGTTGCTTATTCTGACTCTATAGAGAGGAACTCATCTCTCATCGCGTATCGGCCCACGGTTCTTCAAGTGACCATGAGCACCTAGCTCTGGCCGCAAAGCTTAATGCTTCGAGCCCCGACCCTCGAATCTCGTAGGGGCACACAGCCCCGGTTCTCTTGATGTTATTACATCTTGACATGGTGAGAACCCAACACCACGTCCGTACGTATGATACGCAAGCTCCCGTATCAAGTTTACGCAAGCATCCTCTTTATGCTGGTTAGTAGTCAGCTCGGAGCCTCTAGGCTCAACTCGTCCCACGTGACTCGGTTCTTAGGGCTTACGCCCTTTAGCGTCAGTATTGGCCGTCCGCACGCATGATTGACACCTAACATCATGCTAGTCCCGTAAGGGGACTCAGGAGGACTGCCTCAGCTGCAGCACACCAGTTGCTCGACTGGCCACTGGGGCCTAACAACGTGCCTACCTGCTAGCCCGCGCATCCTCTCGGCTCGATGGCATCCCTCATACATGAATACCATCGCGTGGTCCAGTCCCGCAAGGATCCTTGGGTGGACTGCCCCAGCTGCAGCCCACTAGCCCGACTGGCCACAGGGGTCTAGCAGCGTGCCCGCTAGCTAGCCCGCGCATCCCTTTGGCTCGATGGTATCCCTCCTACGTAAACACCATCACCTGATCCTTCCGGCTCGAGGAGGGGAAACTGAGGGGCCTAGCGGTCTCTACCGTCCAGCCCCATGATTCAACGTAAAGGCGCGATACAAGGCCCGTCAGCCCCAACCGCCCCCGGGTTTACCTTACCAGAGGAAACATCGTGCCACGCTCGTGACCCTACGATGTCCGCCCACCTAGACACCACGAGTGCCTAGGAATAGCTCTCTTCAGACTAGCTAGGCCCCCGCTTGCCCGCTAGCCAAAGGGGTGGTGAAGAGCTGACACCAATTGTCCCCTAATAAAGAGCGTTAGAGATTTTCCCAATATGCTACCAGTGACCGTAAGAATGTCTGAAATGGGGACACTTTTCTGCCCAACCCCCTCAGGGCCTTTCTCCGGCTAACTCAGGGCCTCGTAACCTTCCTCTTGGTCACCAATGCTCCTTGATTCTGCTCGTTGCTCCACCAACCCACTCGAAGGTGCTCGCACATGGCTTCGACCGACAGCACCTGTCTGGCTAGCTGGTCTTAGGGCACCGACGTAATGCTTTATACTTACCTGCATATCTCAGGGTTTAGGGCATTGATCGTCTACACACAATGTCCCTAACCTATTCCCATGCTCAGAACGCCCGCACACTGCTTCCACAGATGGCACCCGCCAGGCTACTTGGCTTGAGGGTGTCCGACTACTGTCCCGAACTTCCCCGCGTATCTTACGGTTCGGGGCTCTCATTGGCTCTACAACATGTTAGCATCATGTTTCCAAGCTCCGAATGCACACCCGCATTCTTTAGAACCGCTTTCTCGCCAGCTCGGTCTCGACCGCTGCTTGGTCCAGGGTCAGTCATGGCAGGACCAAGGCCTGACCATGACACTCTCCCCCATTTACTATGTCGATGCCCTCATCGACGCCTAGACCACACCCAACTATCTTGTTGCACACAGCTAACATTTACTCATATGTCTCTCATTTGTGCCCTCAAAAATTGGGTCGAGGTCCCGTCACACTAGGCACCGTCCACAGTACTCGTCCATTGTTGATGTAGATGGGTCACATTGTCGCACCCTTGTCGTTCAGCTTGGTTTCTGCTCGGATCGTTTAACCTTGTCGTGGTTGTTCCATATGGGCCATACCATGGCTTTATCTCTTGATCATGTTATGTTGCGACCTTGAGGTGCCCTCGTCGATCAATGACCCTCAGTAGAATGAATGACCACCCGCTTTGCCACTCATTGGTGCGTCCCACCGGACGTGACCCCTCACACCAACTGCACGCTTACAGCATCAACCCACTGATGCGCCCCTCTGGGCGTGAGGCTTAGGTCAACCGCACCCTACATGAGGACCCTAGCACAGTGGCATTCAAGCACCTAGGTTATTTCCCAACTTGGGTCCTCTCGGCCCCTCCAAGGTCACCTCTCTAGGTATGGCCCTCTGGCCAACCGCCCCCAAGACGGCACCTTAAAACGCGCTAACTCGATCTTTGCCCCCGGCTTAAACACTGTGTTCCATGGCCCAAGCTCCACTATCTTGGCTTAGTCTCACGGGGAATTGACAGGTCTCCCCCACTTTTACTCGAAACTCAACGTCGTATTATGCGTAACCGTATCTCCTTAATGGTTCTATTTCTCAATAATTTTAACTCTGGCCCGATTCCTAAGGCATCCCAAGATCCACTTATGCTCGGAGATCCACTGATCTAACAGAACACCTAGTTCACTGATTAGCTCGACTCGGGGATTCACCCGCTCAATCCTCAAGGTCCACTGACCATCACAGGACATGGTCCACTGACCATCCCACTTGTGGCTTCAATCTTTGGCCACTCCATACTCCTCTGTGCAAGAATTCCATGCTTAGACCCGAATACTTCGGCTTGTGCCCCCACTGGGGCACCTGCACCATACAGCTACCGCATACATTAGCAATTAATCTTGAAACTCGATACCTCTTGCCCCTCAGGACAAGGTTCACTCGGCCCACGTGGCCTTGTGCAACACCATTTCATGGTGTAAGCCCCTTTTCACATCTCTGTCTCACTACGGTTCCTTCCACCGTAAAGGCATCACATGCCGCAACAAATGCCAACACCTTTTTCCTAGGTGAGGCTAGACTCTGGTGCCCTTTTGCTTGGCACCCAAGAGCCTACTTAAGAGCCATTTTACATTAGCCCAATATTTCTCGCAGCACACATCGCTGGCTCATTTTCGAACCTCTATCGACACATAACCCACATTTGCGTCTCGATAGCTCCATTTGAGCTTAGCACCACCTCGGTTTCGCGTCACAAGACCCACACATGGGTCAGGTATATCTCACCACTGAGCCAACCTAGGCTCTGATACCAAATGTCACGGTCCACGCGTTCCTCCTACTGAAATCACGCGATTGTGCGGCACCAAGACTACTCGTAGTCAAAGTCAGCCTTCACCATGTCCATTTTTCTTCGCGGACCAACCAAATTCGACCTTTCAAGCCGCATGCCCACAAGCCTTTTCTGGCTTTTATCTCCATAGGGTTGCTTATTCTGACTCTATAGAGAGGAACACATCTCTCATCGTGCATCGGCCCACGGTTCTTCAAGTGACCATGAGCACCTAGCTCTGGCCGCAAGGCTTAATGCTTCGAGCCCCGACCCTCGAATCTCGTAGGGGCACACAGCCTCGGTTCTCTTGATGTTATTACATCTTGACTTGGTGAGAACCCAACACCACGCCCGTACGTATGATACGCAAGCTCCCGTATCAAGTTTACGCAAGCATCCCCTTTACGCTGGTCAGTAGCCAGCTCGGAGCCTCTAGGCTCAACTTATCCCACGGGACTCGATTCTTAGGGCTTACGCCCTTTAGCGTCAGTATTGGCCGCCCGCACGCATGATTGACACCTAACATCATGCTAATCCCGTAAGGGGACTCAGGAGGACTGTCTCAGCTGCAGCACACCAGCTGCCCGACTGGCCACTGGGGCCTAGCAGCGTGCCTGCCTGCTAACCCGTGTATCCTCTCGGCTCGATGGCATCCCTCCTACATGAATACCATCGCGTGGTCCAATCCCGCAAGGATCCTTGGGTGGACTGCCCCATCTGCAGCCCACCAGCCCGACTGGCCACAGGGGTCTAGCAGCGTGCCCGCTAGCTAGCCCGCGCATCCCTTTGGCTCGATGGTATCCCTCCTACGTAAACACCATCACCTGATCCTTCTGGCTCGAGGAGGGAAAACCGAGGGGCCTAGCGGTCTCTACCGTCCAACCCCATGGTTCAAAGCAAAGGCGCGATACGAGGCCCACCAGCCCCAACCGCCCCCGGGTTTACCTTACCCGAGAAAACATCGTGCCATGCTCGTGACCCTACGATGTCCGCCCACCTAGACACCACGAGTGCCTAGGAGTAGCTCTTTTCAGACTAGCCAAGCCCCCGCCTGCCCGCTAGCCAAAGGGGTGGTGGAGAGCTGACACCAATCGTCCCCCTATAAAGAGCGTTAGAGATTTTCCCAATATGCTACCAGTGACCGTAAGAATGTCTGAAATGTGGACACTTTTCTGCCCAGCCCCCTCAGGGCCTTTCTCCGGCTAACTCAGGGCCCCGTAACCTTCCTCTTGGTCACCAATGCTCCTTGATTCTGCTCGTTGCTCCACCAACCCACTCGAAGGTGCCCGTACATGGCTTCGACCGACAGCACCTGTCTGGCTAGCTGGTCCTAGGGCACCGGCGTAATGACTTATACTTACCTGCAAATCTCAGGGTTTAGGGCATGGACCGTCCACACACAATGTCTCTAACCTATTCCCATGCTTAGAACGCCCGCACACTGCTTCCACAGATGGCACCTGTCAGGCTACTTGACTTGAGGGTGTCCGACCACTGTCCCGAACTTCTCCGCGTATCTTGCGGCTCGGGGCTCTCATTGCCTCTACAACATGTTAGCATCATGTTCCCAAGCTCTGAATGCACGCCCGCATTCCTTAGAACCGCTTTCCCGCCAGCTCGATCTCGACCGCTGCTTGGTCCAGGGTCAGTCATGGCAGGACCAAGGCCTGACCATGACACTAGCCATGTCCATTACTAAATAAATTTTTTTTTTTGGTAAGAATAAAAATAAATTAAAAAAATTTAAAAATTTAAAAATAGATAAGCGAATCTTATTCATAAATTATGCTCTTTTACTAAAAAACTAGAAATATTCCCACAACATATCAAGAATGGACTTCCCCTGCCAAGACCCAAAAGAAAAAAAAAGTTTAATAAAAAATAAAAAATAATATAAATAGAAAAAATGCCACAGAAAAGAAAGGGCCCTCTGATGTCTGGGTCAACAGTCCATGTAACAAAAAACCCACCAAAACGCCGTGAATCAAAAGAAAGCGTCAAAGGTCAACAAAATCAACGGCGATCCTCCGCAGCTAAAGTAACGGAGAAATCAACGGCGGTTCCGTTACACAGAAAAACCACCTGGGAACACAGAGACAGTCAATTCAAGTCAAAGAGACACATATGCCCTTTCTCTCACTTTCTTTTAAAGCAACGCCTTCTCTCTCTCCTCTACTCCGATGCCATTTCGCCTTATAAATATTGTTAAAACGACACGTACTCTTTTTTCTCGGTCTGAAACAAAAAAAAAAAAAAAACCAGTATCCAGACTTTTTCTAGAAAAAAGAGAACAGAAAAATAAGAGCACGAAAATTGTTTGTTTGCTTTACTCTTTCTTTCGCTGAGGAAAAACCGGGCATGGCTGAGACTGAGAGCCAAACGCAGCAGACGAAACGACATGAGGAACAGCGAAACGACGATTTAGAAGGAGAAGAGGAGGAGGAAGAGGAAGAAGAAGAGGACGAGGACGAGGTGGAGGAGGAAGAGGAAGAGGAAGAAGAAGGAGTGAGTCGAGTCAGAGAGTCACGAGGTGCTGGAATGGCGCCTTTGACTGATGCTAAGTTGAGAGAATCTCAATTGGAAACCCTAACGAATTATGATCGTTGCGAGGGTAAGTTCTTTGCTTATTTTTTGTGAGTGTTTTATGGAAGAATTTCGTTTTTTTCCCCCTAATGTTTTAAAAGCTTAGCTTTTTTTTTTTTTAATCTTGGAATGATTTTGATGGAGTATGGGGTGATCTCTCAGGGTTGCAGGAGAATTCTACTTCGGAATCGAAGGAAGGAGCTGAATTACAGGTTAGCAGTTTAGTTTTTTTAGATACTATAATCCTATTTGACTTTCATTTATAACTTTTTTGTTTTCAAAATTTGAGACTATGGTGTTTTACTGTTCTTTTTTTGATCTGTTTGCTTGAACTCTGTACTTTCTGTTTGTGTTCTTCTAGGCGTAGTTTGGTTCGTTATAGGTTTGATTATCATACCGATTTTGTGACGGTGTTTTTTGGGGCTTCTGTTCTTTAGTTGGAAATTAGAATTATATTTCATTTACGGTGTATGGATTAATGACTTTGTTGGCTTAAAGTTTGTCCTTTTATGCTATGTTCCCTTGAAATTATGTTACTGAATAAGTGCTTTGCGCTTGAAATATTGTGTTGAGTGACACATCAAATGCTTCTCGTCTCCCAGTTTCCCCTTGCTTATTATGCGTGGTAGTGCTTTTCTTTTTAAGGATTTTGGAGATTCATGAAATGACTGTTAATCAAGGATTAAAATTCATAGTGTATCTTAGCATTACACAAGTAGCCAATGAGGCATTTTAAAATTCTTATTGTATCTTAGCATTGCACGAGTAGCCAATGAGGCCTTTGGTCCTGTGGTAAATGGACTAATTAGAATTATTGATTATCATACCGATTTTGTGACGGTGTTTTTTGGGGCTTCTGTTCTTTAGTTGGAAATTAGAATTATATTTCATTTATGGTGTATGGATTAATGACTTTGTTGGCTTAAAGTTTGTCCTTTTATGCTATGTTCCCTTGAAATTATGTTATTGATATGTTCCCTTGAAATTATGTTATTGAATAAGTGCTTGGCACTTGAAATATTGTGTTGAGTGACACATCAAATGCTTCTCGTCTCCCAGTTTCCCCTTGCTTATGTTGAGTGACACATCAAATGCTTCTTGTCTCCCAGTTTCCCCTTGCTTATTATGCATGGTAGTCCTTTTCCTTTTAAGGATTTGGAGATTCATGAAATGACTGTTAATCAAGGATTAAAATTCATAGTGTATCTTAGCATTACACAAGTAGCCAATGAGGCATTCTAAAATTCTTATTGTATCTTAGCATTGCACGAGTAGCCAATGAGGCCTTTGGTCTCATGGTAAACGGACTAATTAAGGTCCTCGGAATTTGCAAGTTAGAATGCCCCATCACTCCGACTGGGTGTGCTTTCACAGACACGTACAAGCACCTGTGGTTCAGTAAAGTTGAATTATAGGATGTGGTAGTTCCTCAAATCAAGTGTACTCCTTTGTTAAAGTTCTCATCTTTAAATGCCAATTGAGACCTAATCTCTTACTGCTAATATTAATGAAAAATTCTTGCAAATTTGTTGGTGTATTAGCTCAAGGCTCTAATTTATCTTTAATATAAAAGTGGAGGCTAAAGGATAAAGCCTATATCAAATTCAATGGCAAATAGATGGGCTGAAGGATGCAGAAATCATTCCTGCAAACATTTAATCATCCCTGTCTAAGCTCTTCCTCCTTACAACTCAATTTTGTCAACTTTTACTCTTTTGGTGATGATATATGTTGTCCTTTAAGTTAGAGCATTAAATGAGTTCTTTAAAGCAATTATAGTGATGTGGAAGATCTATGAGGCCACCGGTTTTTTAGGAACTTCATGTCTTATCACTTCAGTTTCTCCTAGAGAAAACAAACTGATAAAAGTACCAGAAACGAGAAAGGATATATGTAAAATTAAGTTTCTCTGTGATTGAATTGTTCTTTCAATTGAGTTCCTCTTTGTTTAATTTTCTTAAGGAGCAAGTTGAGATAGCCCACCCAGAAGTTTCGCCTAGTTCAGCTGTCCAGGGGGCAGAAGTTCCAACACAAAATCCACTCCAGTCATCTGTTTCTCCAACTTCTTTGCCACAATTGTCACCAACTTCCTTTACACAAGGTATTTCATCTGCTTCCATTCCAACTCTATCAGAACAAAGCCTTGCAGATCAGAAGATTAATGGTGCATCCCTTCCAGAATCAAACCAGCAAAAACCTTCTAATCTTAGAACAGTCTCTGTTGTTCCCATTGTGAAGAAACCAATATCTGATGGTTATAATTGGCGGAAATATGGTCAGAAGCAAGTGAAGAGTCCCAAAGGTTCGCGAAGCTATTATAAATGCACATTCTCTGATTGTCGGGCCAAAAAGATAGAATGCTCTGATCACACAGGCCATGTAATTGAGATTGTTAATAAAGGCATGCATAGTCATGAACCACCATGGAAAAATAACTTTCCAAGGGAAAGTAAGATTGTATCGTCTGCTGTGCCTGTTTCTCGGAATATCATTACAGAACACCCCATCAGAATACCTAATGATTCTGATCCATCCACATCTTCTAAAGAATCTGTACCCGAAACAACTGTAAACCCTGAAAGAAAACGACAGTGCTCAAGTGGCTCTGATGGGAATGGCGATGTGCAAGTGAAGGAAGAGCTTTTGAGTGAACCAGAGCCAAAAAAAAGGCAAGTTTTCCTGTGAATTTCCCTTTCCCTTCGTTCTTTTTGCCTTCATGACAAATGTGTGTATGTGATGTTTATCATTAATGGAAAAGCCTGTTTGCGAATCTGGTTTTAATGGTTTCTGATTATTTTTGATGACCAGGATGAAGAAAGGTGATGCAGTTTGTTCTGGTTCTGTCCTAAAAACTGGGAAAAAACCTAAATTTGTTGTGCATGCAGCTGGTGATGTGGGGATCTCAGGTGATGGATACAGATGGCGAAAATATGGGCAGAAAATGGTGAAGGGAAATCCTAATCCCAGGTGCCTGTTCACTTCTCATTATTTTTCTTAAAGGTTTTATTTTTTATCCCTTTAAACCATTACTCAATGTGCATGACTGCTCGGGCTTTTATCATTGTAATTTTATGTTATGGTGGCTTGCTTCTTTACACGTCTACATTATCTTTCTTTTATTGAAATATTGGAAAAACCATTCATTCGTGCCATGGAGTTTTATGACAATTAATACTAAAGGTTCCAGTTTGATGACAATTAATACTAAAAGGTTACAGCAGTCTCAGCACTCAAAGCTCTTTTATTGTGCTTTGCAAAGCGATGTAGGTTCATTTTGTTTTACATGCTATATATATTTATACATCTCTCCCAAACCAATGTGCATCATCCTCTGAGACAGATGTTCAAGAGTCTGCATTAATGAGGCTTTTTTTTTTTTTCCTTCATTATGACCAATTTGGTAGCCTTAAAAGCTCATTCTGATCTTTTGGTTGATGAATGTTTTCTAGGAACTACTATAGATGCACTTCTGCTGGGTGTCCTGTTCGGAAGCATATTGAGACAGCTGTAGATAATACAAATGCGGTCATTATAACATATAAAGGTGTTCATGACCATGACATGCCTGTACCAAAGAAGCGACATGGCCCACCAAGTGCTCCTCTTGTTGCTGCTGCTGCTCCTGCTTCTATGAACAACTTACAACATAAAAAAACCGACGGAGTGCAAAACCAAGTTACATCAACCCAGTGGTCAGTGGGTACTGAAGGTGAATTGACTGGTGAGGCCCTAGACCTTGGAGGTGAGAAGGCAATGGAATCAGCTCGAACGCTTCTGAGTATTGGATTTGAAATCAAGCCATGCTGAACTTGATGGGACTTTTATGTTGTTAACATCAGCCATGTCTCCTTATAAATTATTGAATGGTGAGGTTTGATCTATCGTATTTTTAGTTTTGTTTGTTATTGATGTAGTTTCCAGTGAGTCTGTATATTTTTCCGTTGTATTCCCACTCAATCTGGTTGGAACAAGTTTATAGTAGTGGAAACAATATAGATTTGATTGGCAACCCGTTTCTGTTTTTTTTTTTCAATGACATGAGCCGAAATTTAGGAGCACGGCTATGCATGTTTATTGGGCGACAGCAGTCAAGTGATACGCAGTTCACGAGGCAAATTTTCAATTGTCGATCATAAATCACAGACTATTATGCCGGATGATTCTTGTTGGCCATTTGCAATGCTATTAGTCGGATGCCATTTTTTTTTTCGCTAGACTTAAGTGATTATTAGTGGATAGCAAGTTAGATGCAGTTAATTCTAGGTTAATAACGGCAAAATTTTCCTATATAAAACTGCTTACTGTGGGCAAATATACATTCAATGCTGGATTGTTTAGGCACATTTGATTTAATTAAATAATATACTGGAAAACTTTCTGTCGGCCTTTTTGTGGTCACCGATTCTATTCTTTGGAGGTGGCTTTGACCTATGCTTGACTTGTCTCGTTTGGTGAGATGATAATTGATCAATTTTTATTTGTCGTCCTGTTCCTATTAAAGGTTACTGACCAATGTTAATCTCCTTATGAATCTGACTTACCAAAAAAAAAAAAAGTTGCTTCAAAGATCAAACTATTCCTTTGATCTGGTCAAAAACCAAATTTGCTTTGCCTGATTTGTTTGGTTTGACAAGATGGAAAATGCCAAATCAAGTTTTGCTGCTAAAAGTATTTGGACACCATGGTAAGTTTACAATAACATCTAGTTGATTTGGCAACTCAAGATTAAAAGCCAACAAGCCCTGCATTTTGTTCAGATTATCTTCATACATTTCAAAACCATATACTGATTCTTAATTTTTTTGCATAGAAAGTGGTGGAGATGAAAAAATAATTTCATGTATAAAAATTTGACTATCAAATTTACTCAACATCAATTTTTAAAGATAATTATATGCATCAATTAAATTAAATTTTATATTCAAAATTATTCTTAATTTGAACGGGAGTTAGAGATTGTAATCTTTACTATTTGGCATGTAAAGAACATCTAAATTAGGGACTTCAAAATTTCTAGAAGGCATCTACAAGTGACCGTCCAGATCTTGTACAAAGCCTAGTAGGACTACATAAGTACAGCTTGGAAGTTTTCTAGGCTTTTTCAGGCACAGCATCCATCGAGCCATTATTATGTCAAAAAAAGAAGGAAACAGAGGTACCCTACATCATTAGTAATATTGGGTCCCAACAGAAGAAAGCATGTCTTGTAAGATGCACTCCTCCCCCGTCCTTTAGGACATACTAACATTTTGCCCCTAACCCTTTGTGACATACATTTAAAGCAAATCGACTTGTCAGTGTAAGTTTTAGCTGTCAAGCAACTTAAAGCGTTAATACTTAATAAATCCACCCACAACCAGTCCCACTTGATAACAGAATGGTCAAGAATCTGATGGCGAAAGATCCAGTGGCAATTTCCTGCAGCCTGCAGCTTCAGAAGCCAGTGTCTAGTATATTAAATATGATCTCTAATTGCTGTCCTTTTCAACTATACAAATAAATGGTACATCATGTTTTAAGACTTCCATGACAGACAGGCCCCATCAACAGCACATTCACCAGTTAATTTTAACTTACTTTTTTAGAAATCTACAATCTAGCAAATTCATGATGCAAAAGTATTCATGAAAATTTTATACACGACCACCTTTCATTACTACCCAAAAAGTAAAGAGTAGTGAATCAGTCAACACGGTAAACTGATGATCGGACCTGGAGCACCATATGCCACCAGCCAACATCATTCTGAGGAGAAACTCAATTCATCAATAGCTATGGATAATTCTGATTCTATAACACTATCAATTTTTTTCTCTTCAGGCATATCTTTGATCCCATTTTCTTTTCCTTCTGCCGCTGTTATACACTCCTGGAATCTGAAACAACTTGTGAGATGGTCGTTTGTTATTCCCGCCACTTGCATGAAAGAGTAGATGACTGTGGGCCCCACGCTTCGAAAACCCCTTCTTACCAGATCTTTGCTTATTACATCTGCTTTTGGAGTTTTAACTGGAACCTGGCGAGGATATCTGAATCTGCTAACTATAGGCTTGTGGTTCACAAAACTCCAAATATACTCGTCAAATGACCCAAACTCACCTATAACCTGGCATCAGCAAAACCTGCAAAAAGTTAGTTGCAATGATAATCACAGCCACTATGGAGAGTGCAATTATGGTACTTCAGTAACGAGGGCTATTGGTTAATGATGGAACATAATTAAATCATATGAATGACTTGGGATTTATCAACTAAGCAAGCTGGCATCTAATAAATAGGAATAATTAAGTTTCCTCACTCGTTAAATATAATAAATATATCTAATCAAATAGTTGATTGTAGTCTTTTGGTTTGTCCTATTTGATTCAAACATATGCAGGACCACTATTCACCTACTTTTCACCTAACCTACTCAAATAAGTGATCGCTAAGCATCTTTTATATTTGTCTAATCGTTTGCTAAAACAAGAGAGAACAACGTGAGTGGTCCTAATATTGGGTGTGACAATCAATTCAACGAATTCTGAATCCGGAGATATATGGGTAAAATAAGCCCTGTAGGACAGAAGATGCCCAGAAGTGTGCTACTATCTTGCTAAATAACATCAAATTAGATGTTCCACCATGTAAACAACTTCAGCAGAGCAAAGTTTTTTGTTATATTCCATCTAATTACAGATTGTTATTTGCGTGTGCTGCTTCGAGTGATTTAGCGGGCACTACTTTCATGGCAACCAAGGTTTAAAAAATGGTGAAAAGAAGAACGAGAATCTACCTTAGATATTTGGCGTGCATTCTCAATGATGGCACGTAGCTTTAGTTCTGATAACAAGGAACTTGCCATGCTACCAGGTGCTATTAACTTCTTCTCATTCAATTTTGATACAGCAACAGGATCAAAATCCACAAAAACTTCCCTGCATAAAAGATACACTTCAGAAATGAGTCTGCTTATTCAATGGAAATAAGATGGAACCTCTGTGGGAACAATACCTAAATAAGTGCCTTTTGCTTAGGATAGCAGGCCATGTAAGTTCAGACAATGCACCGGAAAGTACAAGCAGCTCAAACAATTTCCTGCATATGAATAATAATATCAAGCAAAGTATTCATCAAATGAAATTCTTTTACCAGAGTGGTAGCTTGTTTAATCAATAAACAGACACAGGCAATATTGGGATCACATACTTGTCATCATGTACAGGAACTCCCCACTCTTCATCATGGAAAGCAGCATAAATTGGATCTGATTGCAACAAACAAAACTAAGTCAGCAGAAAACATGAAATAAGAGCAATTAAAGCATCGAGGCCCTTAACTGGAATAAAACTCTCTCCAAAAGTTACTTGAAGATGTAACCCTAACATATTGAAATAGTCTGTTAGACAGTCTTTCACTTCAAATATAATGCCTGAAACTCTGAATGTGTAACTAATTTGCATTCATGCTATTACTTCCATATCTTGCAAATGGTGATAACTGTACAAAACTTACAAATATCAAGTAAATGGATTGTTGATGAAGTCAGAAAGATAAAATATAAGGCAATTTAACCTATTTATCGATAAATCATAAAAATCTGTAAAAATACTAGAATAGTATCAAGTATCAAGTTACAATATATATTATCAGATAGCACTGAAGCATGCTAGGATAATTTCTTTTTCATGGATTAGGAAAATCTGATGACCAACTAATCTATCTAACAAACTTCTTATTCAGAGTGCCTCTACTAGCTCTATTCTGGTCTTCGGCTGACAACATGGTTTCCAATCAATGGTCATTGGCCAGCATAATATGGAGTTGCACTAGAATGAACCAGACCAAACCCAAAAGAATCATCCTTTGGAAATGCATACATGATAAAGCAAACTCACCCTCATGACTTGTCTCATTGCCTCAGTTCACATGACAAATCTTGTGCATAATAATGTTTTTTTACAAGACCAATAACTCATTGGAGAATAGCGTATAACTATATATATACATCGGAAAGTCTGATTTCCGTACATACAGTAAAGTCTGGCAATAATAAGTAAAAAACACCATTTATTTTTGCAAAAGTTAAAAAAAATTGAGATGCCACCATAGATGGTTCATTTGGGTAGATGCTGAAGCCTCAACTTTCCTTGCGCTCTATGACTGTATTAATCAAACCTAACCTAATAATGCAGTTTCAGGATTGAAGAACTTGAAAGACATAAATAATACAAAAAGAATTACTTGATTCTTAGTGCAGAACCACAAAAATGATAATCCTATTCTTAATGCCCGTGGTGATGGCCATCCCAAATAATTCTTTTGGTTATGACATTCGGAAGGTATATGTAGGGGAATTTTCTCTAACCTTATAAGAGAAAGTAGCATTAGGAAGAAAATGTTAACAAAAAATTTCTAATCAACCATGAGAAAACACTGAGAAATTAGAGGACACAACAACACACCTGTATTTGGTGTCACCCATGCACATCTCTTCTTCTGATGTGAACCATCAGGTGGCGAATCCAAACTACCATCAGAAACAACGCTTCTAGGCTTTGATGGGTATGGCTTCCGTCTACTTCCTACGCTATTTGAACGAATTAACCTACCAGTAGATGCTCGACTGTGAAAAGAATCCGTGGAAGCATCGGATGAACATGAAGCATTTAGTGATAAATTAGAATGTAACAACTGCTCATGGCGGCGTAGCACTGAAGGAACACTAACAGAATGCGTTTTTGGAGAAAGTGAATTAACTGTAGATGATGGAAGGGCTTTTTTCTCCTCTGCTACAGTGACATCAACTGGAGACTTTTCAACTTTTCTTGAAGGCTTTGAAGCTAGTTTTCTTGCACTCAATGAACCTGCCTTGTTCCCCGCAGGTCCCAGTACGGGTCTGGCCTCAGAATCGGCGACATTCATCGACCTTAATCTTGGAGCACCGGACATAGATTAAGAAATCTCTCAAATCAACACAGAGTATCGAGATCTCAGCTTTATTTAAACCTCAAAGCAGACCTAAGTTGCCACTTTATCAGCTCTTTCCCTTTAGTTCACTCCAATCCTCAACATTGCCTATCCAACCCTCAAAATTATCAAAAACCCACTAATAAAATCCAGAAAATCATCATATTCCTCATAAATAGAAAGCTTAAGCCACTTCAAAAACCCTTTAACATAAACAATTGCATAGATACTTTGAACTTACAGTACATACATTCATCAACCAGTCCCTTGAAAACTCCAAAAACAGATCTCAGCCTGTCACCACAGAAAACTGCCTCAAATTTACAATTCTACCGCCCACTCTAAGCTTCATTCAAATTCTAAAAAACTCACAGAGCTATCTCATTACCATCCAAAATTCACCTCGCAAAAAACCTCATTTCTCTTATCCTCAAAGTCTTCAAAAATCAGCTCGAAAACCCTAAAAACAAATACCCAAATACAAAGTTAGACAAAAATGAGATCACTTTTTAAGAAGCAGAAGCTAAAGGTTCAAACTTTAAAGTTCAAAAAAAAAAAAAAAGAAAAGGAAAAAATGGGATCAGGTTGTATATTCATTTGAAGCATTCAAATTTACCCACGAAAAATAGATATTCCATTCTGCATTGTGGATAACGAGAGAGAGAGTTTCTGTTACCTCAAAGGAAAAAGTTTTTGCAGTATTTGTTTATGAAACTGTGTCGTTTCAGTCACTCGATTAAGAAAAAAGCTGACACAATTGCTGGAAATTCCATACTTTCTTCCTCTTTCTTTTCCGAGAAAATGCGGGAAAGTGACCAAGAAATTCAATCGGAGACTTGAAGAGAAAAAAAAAGAGAGATCGGTCTATGAGAATTGAAATTACAATATCTATAATTTAGAGACAGAATTAAAGAACCAATGAGTGGAAAGAGAGAAAAGTAAAGATTGGCCTTTTGTTTACAGTATTTTATTTGGGATTTGGGAGTGACCGGTTTATTACCTGGTATTCCCGGTAACTTTTTGGACTGTTTTTTAAAATATTTTTGTTGAGATTTAGGGTTTATATTTTAGTTGAGATTTCTTTTCTTATATTATACCACTGCTGGTAAGAAATAAGGTTTCCACTCAATCAAATGTCAAAGTTACTGTTTTTCTTTTTAAATACATTTGGTGGGATAAGGATGCTAGATTTTCAGTTTAAAAATGCTATGCCATTTGTCTTAATTTAAGCACTAGATGCTCATGAGAAGAGAAGAAAACAAATTCTGATAAGAAGATTTTTAATTACTACATTAACAATTTGATATTAACAAGATTTGACTTTTTGTGGGTGTTAGTGAGATCAAATCATAGATTGAATCCATTTTTTTTCTACAATAGTATCTATATGTATAGCTTAATGAAGGTTTGGTGTAACAAAAATCATTGGATACTTTGTTTTTTTTAATGTTTGATACTGGTTTATGAAGAAGATGCCATGAAAAGGGAAATAATTTATTTGCTTAAGATTGAATTATAAAAATCAACTTAGGAGACCATCAAAGACCATGGCCATGGTTGCAAGATGAAGAAGAAAAAAGAAATGCAGGCAAACTGTAATTGAAGTTGACTTTGATTTGAATCTAGTCTGCTTATTTTTATCTCATGGATGTTGATTTTCAATGGGAAAAAGTTTGATGTATAACATTTTAATTTGAAAGTTGAGACCCGATCCTGTCAAAGACCAAAGTAAATCCCGTTTTTTTGTTCTGTTGGCAGATACGTTTGGCAAGAAAGACAATGGTTATTAATTGTGTACCTATCCCAAGCAGGCCACTGGCCCAGGCAGGGAAATCGCTCCCTTAATTGAGTTTTTGAGTGACAGCTTCAGGCTTCGTTGACAGACTCATCTGTCTCTGCTTAAGCAAAAAGGCTCATAAAAAACGTTGGGTTTCAGCAGACAAATTAAATAAAAAAAATGCTCAACCTTTGCCTGTGTTTACCGATTGAAAGAGGAAAATTCTTGCTATCACCAGTCGTATTTGCATCTCCATTTCCATGATAAGTGTATAGCATTGAGTATTAATCCATGCCTGAATCCACTTTGAGCAACGTCTGAAGGGGATTTTTTTTACCAGTCCAATTTACCCATATGACAGCATTTCATCTAAGAAAGAAAAAGCAATTAGCATTAGGTGAGTAATCTTCTCCATTGTCTAATCAATTCAACTTTTTAAGTTGGGTTTAATATTTCAGACCTTTTATGGTGTAGGGTATTGTTCATAAATAAAAATAAGTAAAATATGATGAACCTATTTTTTTTTATGTCACATTCGGACTTTACTATCTTGCATACATATAAAAATTAGTAAAATTGAAAGCAAGATTAATTTATTTTTTATTACGAGTAAAATTCTAATAAAGTTGAAGTTTGATTCCTACACTTTCATTTTTTTTTAATTCTCTTATAAATCTTGATCTTCTTTGTAAAAAAATCATAGGATGACTGTTTTAAGAAAACTAGTACTAATAGAATACATATGAAAACCAAAGATGATAGAATTTGGAACCTAGTAACCTATTAACTAATAGAATACAAACTACTATTGTCTTACCCCTTCTGGGCTATTCTATCCCTTTGATTGTCCTTTGCTCTTTCTCTAATGCTATATTTTTCTTCAACTGAAGTGAATGCGAAAATGGGAGCCATAACCGAGAAACATGGGGAAGGAACCAAGTTTCTTACCAAACACTTGCATTAGATTTCCATGCCCTTGATTTTAATGTAGACCTAAAAGAGAGTAAATTATAAATTACATGGGGTAGGCATTTGACCTGGTGCGGGAGCGGGACTTTGATTTTGCCATTCAGTTGACAAATATACTATTGCTGCATTTGGACCGTCCATCTAAATGAAATGAAGCATATATAATAGTACAAGAGAAAAAGTGAAGGATCAAAGTAAAAGAGGTGAAAGAAAGAGTTTTAAAACTTGAAAAGCAAAAGCAAGGCATATTCTTTCCTGCGTTTAATCGAGTGGGGTGAAAAAGGGGAGATTTCATTCTTGAAATCAAAGACTCAATCAGGGCAAAGTATCAAATCTTGGAGACTTTCTTGGATGACATGGATGGGATGGAGGGTGGGGCTTACCTACTTAATAGTATCCCGAATCTCTTACCTTTCTTTGTTTACACACTTCCAGAAACGGCTAATGCCCCGAGTTTAATTGATTAGAGTAAAAACGCGCTTACTGCATAAATTCATACGTCCTTTTCCCACTTTCATCCGCAAATTGATTCAACCATCCATCATTCTCGATTTGGTTTCATTTTGACTATGATGATTCATTCCGGATTCTGTTTCAGCTTAAAGAAATTATTAAAACCAAACCAAACTCAGTAAATCTTAACCCTCCAATACTTTGATTTGTATGTCGGCCTCGGCTATCAAAATCAACCTTGCAAATTTACATGCAAAGGTTTATAGACTCTGTAATTGGTCCTTTGTCTTTCCAAATCCTGCCACCTTTCCTCAGGATAGAATCTCTCCTACCGCTACCCCATTATACATCTATATATATATATATGTATGTATGTATATGTATATATATATGTATGCATGTATGTATGCATGCATGCATGTATGTATATGGCCAATAACGGCTACCCCATATTTAAGCAACAGATCTCCAAGCAAGTACATTCAAAGCTTTCGAGGGAGACCGACAATCTCAATTTCAAGTTTACAAGCTATTTGTGATGTGCTATGTTTGCCATGATCCATCTAGAAAACTCAACAGCCAATAATGGGGGCTTTCTACCCAGAAGAATAGTTTTTCAAGAACAATTTGATCAATCATCTAATTGAAAAATCAGCCATCAGACATTTAGATTTGGTTTGGCAGCGGTTTCTCCCAAAACCCAAGACTTTGGAACACCTACCATAAGTTGACTTTATTCATCCTCATAATGGCATTGATTAGAGTTGTAAGGGCTAAGTGACACAATAACAGCTGTAACCCTCCTTTACCTCCACAGCACAGAGAGAGAACATTTAAAGGATCCATCTAAAAGCTATTAAGAAAGTAATAATGGACATCTTAAGGGTGCAATAAAAACACAGGAGTCATTTAAAAACAAAATATTTGGTATATCCTCCAAGTGTCCAAGGTATATATATTATATAGACAGGGAAAAAAAAGGAAGTCATCCCAACATGGCTATCTGAGCATTGTCTTACAACAGATGAATAAAAGCAACCAAATTGCCATATTCTGCTCCATTCATGAGCCAAAATTACATGATACGAAAATGACATCTGCAATAATCCAATGTCAACCACCAATCAGTAAATATTCAAGAACAAATACGCAGCAGCATTCAATCCATTTCGCTTTGTAGTTCATGCACAAGAAAAGCAATAACTTTCTTTAAGTCTACTATAGCGATAATATATAAGCCCCATTTGTCTTTCCTACATGCTTGCGTAAGTATATTATTATTCCAAACTTCCAGTATGATTGTTCAGGATCAATCATGATTCTGACCTCAACCATTTTCTTGGAACTGATAGTAGTCATTTGTCACTAATTTAAGTTGCTTCCAGAGCAACAATCTCAAAGCAAGGTACTGATAACATGATGTGATCTGTAATTTAAACCTATTACTAATGAGGAGATAAAGAAGGTATGACATACCCTAGAAGACCCCTGCCTTGCCATGTTCTAGTAATCACCATTAGATTAATTAATGCACCTTGTCTCATAATTCTGACAGGTATTGGGTGACCCTGATTGACCTGAGCTTCAGAAGCAAGTCTTTGTGGCAAATTATCACCGGCCGTCACATTACCAAATTTCACAATCTGGTCTCCAAGTTGTAAACCATCCTCTCCTGCGGGGGATGAA
Organism: Durio zibethinus; assembly: GCF_047325235.1. NCBI lineage: Eukaryota > Viridiplantae > Streptophyta > Magnoliopsida > Malvales > Malvaceae > Durio > Durio zibethinus. The sequence goes on along the minus strand of NC_143167.1, from coordinate 31,063,815 downwards.
TCAGCTATTTCATCAACCATTGCGAACGGTGGGCTAGAAATCATATCCAAATCATTGGCACTCGGAGAATCTCTCAAAACAAGGTTTTGCAAGGATGCAGATGCATCGGCACTGACAACTGATGCGTTTTGATTCATTTCAACGCCTATCAAGTAACAGCCAAATCAATGGTAATAAAAACAGAAAGTTCCTGGGCGTGGAAGATGCTACCCTTTATTTTTGTAGCACCAGTTTTGTAAAGGTTATTTTTTAAACTTCCAAAGAAGGCGAAAACATAAGCTAATTGACAGATTACAGCAACAATATCATTTATCTAAGCAAATGGTGCAAAAAAATTGAGCTACTAACCTGAATCTTTAGGGGTTGAAGTGAGTCTTGATGAATGCAGAACTTGAATATTAACGTTTATTTTCTCTGTAATTCCCTCGTGATCAATTTTCAATTCTGCTCAAATAAAATGAGAAAGAAAAAGGTCGCTAACATTGTTGACACTAACCTTTCTCAAATGCACTAATTCTACAATAATAAAAATGAAACAAGGGGTAATACCAGCAAGACGCTGTCGTTGTGCTCGGACAACTGGGATGTCAATATCAGCTCGAGGAAACCCCTGAAAAAAAACAAAAACCCTAATCTCAGGAAATGAAAAGGAATAGGAATCTGAGCCCCAATAACTAAATTAAAGAAATAAAAAATATGGGTAGAAAAAGAAAAAGAAAAAGGAGAATACTTGGGAATCGACGAGGTTGCCAGAAAGACCTGGACCCCCAGGCTGACAAAGCTGCTCAATGATAGCGTTCATCTCAGCTTCCATTCCGCTTCTCTTCTCCATCAGCTTCATTGTCTCAGATTTCAGATTCGCTCCTACCATTTTTTTCATTTTTCTTGTCGCTTGTGCTGCTGATGGGGTTCTTATAAGGCTTTTGATTTAGCTTGGCGGAAAAGAAAGAGAATTTGGGAAAATATGCTTTATCGGTGAGCACGTGTAAGGCTCGTCATACAGGGTACTGTCAGTTGGGCCTAAATATTTGGGCTTTCTTTTAGGCCTGTTTTTGGTTGGAAAAGAAAAATCCCATGGACTCGAGATACAAGGAACGTTGGAATATAAAACCTTGCAACAAAAGGAAAAAACCTTTACCCAAAGGCCAACAAAGCTAAGGAGCGAGGAATAAAGGACCCAAGAAAGCAAGCAGGAAGATAGATGAGATGAGATGCCCAAGAAAATGATGTCAATGCTCCCATCAGCTTAAGTGCTTGGCCTTTTAAGAGAGGTTCAATATAAATACATAGACTATCCCACACTGAAACATGGTCGCCACCATTGTAGCGTCTTTGGCTACTTCTCTTTTACCTTCATTTGTCCGTCACTCTCCTTCTACTTCTTTGTTTTTCACCACTTTACGGTCTTCATCTGGTCTTAGATTTTCTTTTGCAGTTGCTCCTTTGTGTTCTCGAAGAGCCAAGTTCATGGTACACACTATAGCTCGCTCCACTCTTGGCCTTACTCAGCCAGCCAACATCGAACACCCCAAGGTGAGCCTTTTTTTTTTTTTCCTCTGTTGGGTTTAAGCAAAATTTTTGGGTTTGTTTGAAAGTTTTGGGTTGAAAATTTTTGAGCTTTTGCTAATGGGGGTATTTATCTTTCTCAAAAAGAGTGAACTTTTTTTTTGTTAATTGTTTGGAGATAAAAATTTTTTTTAAGATTTGACCTTTGATTGTGGATTGATTCTTTAAAGGGTTTTTAGAAGTTTATATTTTGATGTGAATGTCATTGGATTGACAAGTATAGGCTTAATTCTGAAATTTTGGAGTAAAGATTGGCTAAACATTGTCAGTTTTTAATATTCATAGGATAAGATCATCTTACTTAGATTCTTGGATTCACTTTTGGTCTTAATATGTAAAGATTGTTTTGTTTGTGTGTGTTTAGTTTGGTGAAATACCAAAAAATAATACTAAATGGTTGTTGCCTTTTTATGAAAAATGCTGGAAAGATCTCTTTTGGTGCAAAAGAGATCGATGTGGCAGAATGGAAAGGAGACATACTAGCAGTTGGGGTCACTGAGAAAGACATGACCAAGGATGAAAACTCCAAGTTTCAAAACTCAATTTTGAAAAAATTAGATGACCTGTTGGGTGGTCTCTTGGCTGAGGCTTCTTCTGAGGAGGATTTCACAGGGAAAGCTGGCCAGTCGACAGTTCTTAGACTTCCCGGCCTTGGCTCCAAAAGGGTTGGTTTGATTGGGCTTGGACAGTCAGCTTCATCTCCAGCTGCTTTTCTTGGGCTTGGTGAGGCTGTTGCTGCAGCCGCAAAGACTGCTCAAGCCAATAGTGTGGCTGTCGTCCTTGCCTCTTCAGAAGGCCTCTCAAATGAGTCAAAGCTCAGTACTGCTTCGGCAATAGCATCTGGTAATGCCCTTATGATTTCTTAGTATCCTGATCGTTGCAGTTACTCCAAAGATTGAAGTTGATCTTTGTTGAATGGTGCATTCTCATAGGGACGATGCTTGGAATATATGAAGATAATAGATACAAGTCAGAGTCAAAGAAATCACAGCTTAAATCTGTAGATATTCTTGGTCTTGGAACTGGAACGGTGTTGGAGAAGAAGCTCAAGCATGCTGAAGATGTTTCTTCTGCTATAATATTTGGAAGAGAGCTTGTGAATTCACCAGCCAATGTACTTACCCCTGGTTCGTACGAGCATTATTCTTGCTTTTTCATCAATAATCCTTGCTTTTTGGTTAATTGTAAGGATGATTATTATTTAGTTTTATGCTTGAAGGCATAATTAGAAAGCTGAATTTCTAACTTGTCAGCGGTGGAGCTATAATTGGTTTTCTTAAGAAAGATTAGATAATTCTTAAATTTTGATCTAATGCATCTTTTTATCCTGCAGCTGCACTAGCTGCAGAGGCTTCAAAAATAGCTTTCTTCCATAGCAATGTTCTATCTGCAAACATCTTGACTGCAGAGCAGTGCAAGGAGTTGAAGATGGGATCTTATCTGGGAGTTGCTGCAGCATCTGCAAATCCCCCTCATTTCATCCATTTGTGCTACAAACCCCCAAGTGGACCTATTAAAGCCAAGTTAGCATTAGTTGGAAAAGGATTGACTTTTGACAGGTAATTTCTTATATACTTACATAGACATATTCTAGCAAGAAGATATTTTATGATTCAGTTACTGTAGGAAATAAAACAAGGACAGGGATGAGATGCCTGCATATTTTTTTTCTCAAGTTTGTGGTGCAATGCCATAAATAAAGAGATAGGTTCTTCCCTCAATAAGTGCTTATGTGCACATGTCAAGTTTTACCAGTAAACATGGAATTTCAATTTCCGTTTTTCCACTTCTTGCCATGTGCACCTATACATGTGTAACTTGACCAAAATTTCTTCCTAATGCAATTGGCATCTATTCAACATGAGTGGTTGGAATTTATGTCCCTTGTTCCTTTTTATACCAGCGGTGTATTTCTAGGTTTTGAATACTTGTCTTAAATGTTCTTAGTGGTGGCTACAATATCAAGACTGGACCTGGTTGCTCCATTGAGAGCATGAAAACTGACATGGCAGGTGCTGCAGCGGTTCTTGGTGCTGCAAAAGCCCTTGGGCAAATCAAACCTTCTGGAGTAGAGGTAAGTTGTTTGGTTGCTCTCATTTTGCTATTGTTCCTCTCCACCTTTCTCTCTCTCTCTCTGTGTCCTTTTAAAGTTATATTTTGAAAGGTTGGGGAAACGATGAGTATTCTTTTCTTATTGTGTTTTAGTTGTCCCTTCATTTTCAATTGCTTTTCCGATTTCTGCATGGAATCTAGCTTGTCACTTAGTAAATTTCCTAAAATGCAGGTTCATTTTATTGTTGCATCTTGTGAAAACATGATAAGTGGAACAGGTATGAGACCTGGAGATATTATCACAGCTTCAAATGGAAAGACAATCGAGGTATACTGTTTGATTTTGATTTAAAAAAAAAGGGAAAATTAAGGTTTAGGTAAATTATATGGTACCGTGACATTTATAACTGGGTTAATTTTGACTTTCTTCATTGTCTTTAATAAATAATTTGTTGCTTACTACACTGATTGCAGGTTAATAACACTGATGCGGAAGGCAGGCTTACACTTGCAGATGCTCTGGTATATGCTTGCAACCAGGGTGTTGAGAAGGTAAAGCTGAACGCTGCACATTGTGAATTTGTGATGGCAATTCTAAATTGCTTATTTTGTATTGGTAATCAGAATTGCATTTTAAGACTATGTTAACTTATTTTGCAGATAGTTGACCTGGCAACACTAACCGGGGCTTGTGTTGTTGCTCTTGGACCCTCAATTGCAGGTACATGCATGACATATGAATTCTACAATTCTTGGAAAATAGTGTTTCAAACGTTTCTTTTGTTAGTTTTGGAAGAAAGTATTGGGAACTTAATTTTTTTGTTATTTTTAATAATTATGATGACCTTTTTGTGAATGACAAGTAAGTTTGGAGAAACAAGAGGATATCCTAATGTTATGCACACATAAACATACATATTTGGTAGGGGTTATGAATTATATTCTTCATTTGCCTTGTAAACATTCAAATTTGAAACTTTAATAGTAATAATTGCATACAAGTTTCTTCTTTCCATTGAAAGTCCTTTTCCTGCTTCATAGTCAGTTTAGAAGGCCATTGCATTCATCATTTTATTGGTTGTTACTCAATCAGTTTAGAAGTCCTTTCCTTATTTGGCATGTACTATCTCATCACTGTCAATTCATTGGAAACCATTTTCCTTTTTAGGCGTCTTCACTCCCAGTGATGATCTAGCAAAGGAGGTATTGGAAGCTTCAGAGGTCAGTGGTGAGAAATTTTGGAGGATGCCACTAGAGGAAAGCTATTGGGAATCAATGAAATCAGGAGTTGCTGATATGGTAAATACTGGCAGTCGGCAAGGTGGTGCTATCACTGCAGCTCTGTTCTTGAAACAGGTATGTGATTTACACACACACACACACACACACAAAGATAGTCCAATCTCCTTGATGGAAACTTTTGCTGAATTTGATTGTTGAGCTATGGTTTTGCAGTTTGTTGATGAGAAAGTACAGTGGATGCACATTGACGTGGCTGGCCCTGCCCGGAATGATAAGACGCGTATGGCAACTGGATTTGGCGTCTCAACTTTGGTGGAATGGGTTCTTAAAAACTCTTCTTAAATGAAAGCTTAGAGCATGCTGGTGACAACTTTGGGGATGGATTCTGTGATATATGTTGCATGAATAAAAACATGTTCTGATGAAGAAGGTTGCTGCAGTGAAGTTATACAACTATATGCTTTTTTAATTAAAAAAACTTTAAATCAGCTTCATCTGTACCAGTAACTTTCATTTCCTTATCAGGCTTTATGATGATTGTGTTCTAACTTGGATGCCTATGTTATGGTTAAGTGAAGAACTTGGATAAACACAGGCCTTAAAAAAAAGTGGACATTAGAGGACAAGACTTGCTCTGTTCACACATCAGAAAGTAACTCTAATTTGAAAAATCTGTCCCGTCCTCCCTATATGAAAGGGTTTGCATCATCTTTGAAATTCTTTTGCTCAATTTCACAATGTTTTAGATGATAAGGTAAGGCAAGCTTCCTTCCTGTTTACTACTCCACTATGCTTGTTTTGTTTGTTTTAGGTCATTGGATAGGACCGCAAAACCTGGAAAAGCCACCAAAGATTGAAAAAACAAAAATTAAAACTCTCACGCAATCCATCGTTTTCTTCTCGGCAAGTGCTTCAACGTTCAAGGCTTCAAGCCTCGCACGTATTTGGTCAAAGCCTCTTACATTCTTTTTTCTTTTTTTTAATATATATAAGAAATAAAAATAAAAACAAACAACTTCGTATGTCCTAACTCCGCAGTAATACTTGAAAGTGTATAGCTGTCTCCGTTCAGACATAATTAGGAGCTTCCCTTGGCTTTTGTCTCTTTTTCTTTCTTAAACATTCAACTCACAAATCTTTTTTTTCTTTGTACCGCTAAAATTCACACTTTAACCAATACAACCAAACTCACAAGCATGGAATATACCCAACCTTTTTTAGCTCCTTTTTTGACTCTGGGTTTTGTTATCTGATCAATGATCATGTAGTTTTTGAAGACAACAATAGATTCAAAGGGAGAAAGAATACAAATTCTTTCTTGTTTGTTGAATTCAAAAATGAGTGTGTCTTTGACTGTAATGACGTTTAATCTGCTTGAAGACCAATCAGAAGACAGCCCAAATTCGTGGGAAAAGAGGAGGGATTTGTGCATAAGTGTCATCACTAGTTACTCCCCCATCATTCTTTGTACTCAACAAGGTATGACTCTCATTAAGTTTTCTTTCATTCTTTTTTTTTTTTTAATCTATGCTTGGATCTTTGTTGTCCCTATGGTTTATTGTTTTAAGTGATCTGGGTATTTCCTGATTTGAATTTTGGAGGTTGGTTTTTGTTCTTTGAGAAGGTGCTTAGAGTTTTGCTGTTGAAAATGCTTGGTTGGTGAATCGAAACTTTGTTTAATGTAAAATGTTGTTTTTGAGGGTTGTTTCAAGCTGGTTTATGTAATTTGGGGCCCTCCGTTTCTTTTCTTGATATGCTTGATCTGGCTTGATTTTATTGAGTTTCATTACTTTCTATTTTTTTTTTATTGTTATTTATTTCTTTCCTTTGTTTTTGTTATTTGCATTCAGGCGTAAAATCTCAACTGGATTATCTTCAGCAGGGGTTGCCAGGTACATTGTCAAATAATCATCATTCAACCTTTGAACTATTCACCTAATGTTAAACTCTTAAATCATACACTTATACCTAACTAGGAAGGATTAAAATTTTGCCATAACTTTAGTACTTATATGTGGATGATGAGAGCGATGTAATATTAGATATTCATTTTAGTACTTGATGCCCTCGTACCTCGCATGAAATGATTTAGATTATTTGTTCTGCATCATTTAGGTTTTGAAGTGCCAGAACCAGGCATTAGTGCTGGATAGATAAATCTGCATGCATGTTGAAACTACAGAAGATATTGAGATTGAGAGTTTTAGATTTATGCATCACCTTTGTTGTTGCTGCTGCCGTAAGGGGTGGAAAGATATTGTATTAAAGCTGGGATGAATTCAATCTTTTTCATTCTGATTGAAGATTAGCAGAAACACATACTTATCTGATATTTTAAAATTTATGTCTATATGGTTGGATTGAGTTGCATGTTTGAATATGTGTTTCCAAAATGAAGCATTCAAGATTTGGCTCATTTGGATGATCTTCAAGTAAATGCTCTTTCAAAGAAGTTTAAAATAAGGCACCTAAGTGGAAAAAAAAAAAAAAAAAAACCCAATTAGCATATCATGTAAAAGGAATGAAACATTAGATGTATTTTAACATGGACTAAGAGCGCCACTAAACACAATGGGGTAAGCTGTAAATTGCCTTCTCTTTTCCCTTCCTTTTTCTAGGGTCAAAGGCCTATGATGGCATTTGGTATTTTCATTTTCACCAAGTGTGTCATCTAACCACAGAAAAATTGAAACAAGAAAGGGAAGTATGTTTAAGAATAGACACTCTGATGAGCATGAAAGATTGAAAGGAACCTGAGGAATATCTAATCACCTTCGTGCTTGAAGGTAAATGATATAGAAGTAGTGCAACAGTCAAGAGTTGTGGGGAAAATACATAAACTCTACAATTTTCATTTTATTTTTGTGCATACAGAATAGAAATGCCAGATAGTTTTTCTTCGCTTGGTGTTTTCAGATTGTTTGGCAAATAGTTTCTTGCAGTTAAATTTGCATGTTGGGTCATTCGGGCCTCATGAGTCCTGAGTCATAATTTATTTCTTCTTATGCATCATTATGAAGGTTTGCAGTTTTGGCGGTGGGGCATCCTTCACCTTGTACTGTATGTCATTTGTGGCTCTCTCCCTTTTCTACTGTGTTTACCCCCTACCAACAAGATAGCATGTTATAGCATGTTCACCAATAATTTTGTTTCAAACATGATTTTTTTGTGATTCAAATTTGGCATAATGGAATATGATTATCTTATCTTTCTATGTTGTGCAAGCCTCCTAATTCATACTAAACATGGATGGATTTGGTTTTTGATGATCTATAGGTTATGATCAGTTCGGAATATCAAGAAAAGGGCCTCAGGACACTTCAGATGAACATTGTACAATCTTCTATGACAAGGAGAAGGTATCTTAGTAGTTTGTTGATTTTTATGATCTAATATTCTGGTACAGTGTATTAACATTCTTTTCATATTAATTGAAGGTAGAGCTGATTGAAGGTGGAACTTTTTGGTTGTCTGAGTCACCTTCTGTCCCTGGGAGCACAGCATGGGGTTCTGTAGTTCCATGTATTGCAACATGGGCTATATCCTTCTTTATTTAGATTACTATTTCAATCTACTATTAAATGAAGTTCCAGTTGCCGTTACCACTTCATAAAAAACCATTGTGTTGGTTTGTTTCCTTCACATGATGCCCACACATTTCAACTTAAAGGAGTTGAGCCGCCAGGATTCTCATTTCAGGTAGTAAATACTAACATGGATGAGTTCAATCCTCGTGCTCGTAGACGAAGTGCTTTGCTTACATGGCAACATATTGCATCCTTACCTCCTAGCTTACCGGTTGTGTATTGTGGAGGATTTAACACACAGAAGGAATCGACAACAGGGCGTTTTCTTCTTGGGAGATCAAGGTATTTTGTTTGGTACAGAACCATTTAGCTGTTTCATAACACATGTATCTTCAAATAAACAAACTAGGGGATTCCTCCACTCCAGTTGTCTTCTTTTGTATGGCAGTGAATTTAAAAGTGGCTTCCATTAGTTTTACTTGAATAGAGTATCAGCACTTTAATCTTCTTAGTGATATGAGGCTGACTTCTTTGCTACTGGCCTGTTTCTATTATATTTTATTAGAGAGCATGGTGTGGCGGGAGACATGAGGGATGTGTGGCCTAATGCCCGGGTGAGGAAAAATGTTTCTCTTATACACACTTATCACGGCTTCAAAGGTATTCTTCTTTCTCCAAATGCTGCTCTGTTAGTAAGGTCTCATGATGCTTGAACTTAATGATGATTTCATGCCTTCAGGTGACAAGCAGGGAGCTGTTGAATTCCTTAAGTTGATTTTTAGAGCACTCTGCCTCTGCTGGGACCGCCAAACCCAGGATCTACACATAGACTGGATTCTTTTCAGGGGTAGATCTCTGATGCCTGTTTTATGCGAAGTGGTCAATGATAACATGGATGGTTACTACCCATCCTCTCACTATCCTATATTTGCTAAGTTTCTGCTTCCACGTACTGTGAGATTGATAGAACCACCTACACTTACACAAGAGGAAAATTAGAGTGCTATTTGTTTGTAAGCTACGCTCTGTTCTTCTTTGAAACTCGGCAGATTGTCATTTCTTATGGGAATATAGGTCTTTCTCAATCATGAATCATTTGTGGCTCTACAAGTATTTTCAGGTGTTGACATTGTCATCTGAATTCTCATGGCCAGAAGGTAAGAAGGCATTTTCAAACTGATTCCAGCTTGTGTGTTTTCAGGTATATATTCCAGCTGGCCAGGCAATGGGCCAAACTGGCAGTGTAAAGGGGGCATATGTCGGAAAAGAACTTGCGATTGTTTGATTATTGTGAACCTTTGCTGGTTTTTTGAATTTTATTCTTTTGGTTCTGGAAATAACCTGTTGTTTTAGGTTGCTGAACCTTAAGCTCAGAAACCCACCCCTTTTAACTTGCAGAAATTTTGTTGCTAGTCTGAATATAGTCTCTATCCTATCATCTTAATCATCAGCATGCAGCTTATGCTATAGTTGATGGGTTATTCTTGATGTATCATCCTCTACACGTTATGCCAAGAATATTTGAAATATAGAGTCTAGAATGTAACTGGGATTGAGGGTTGCAACCTAGCCCAAGAATTTCAGGGGGGGTTTGCACTTGAACTAAAAAGACTTAAATAATGCTCAGGTTATGAACTTATGATTATGTTACTCTCTTCAATGATTGAAAGGTGAAAACCCCCTTTATATTGAAATTTGAGAGTAACAGATTCAACTAACAATTTTCCTCCTATTGGTGGATGCATCTTCTAACAAGCAGATTTGAGTAATGAATTTAAGGGCAACAAGTTTTGAGGTTGAAACCCAGAGGAAAAAACCATATTTAGCATGATAATGAATTTACTAAAACACTTATAAATCAGTAAACTTTGGGACAATAGGACAGAAGATTTCATGTTAGGGAAGGGAGATTTTTTGCCTTTGACGAAAATGTTTTACCTTTATCACAGTTGTCAAGTAAACAACAAGTTAGATGCAACATCTTAAGCACACTTGGAAATCATACCTAATCTAGAGATTGATAAATGACCAACTTGAACATATAAGTACAATACGTCATGAATTCTTTAACAATAATTTAAAATTGTATTTTAGTTTTGATTATTGTGAATAAACAGAACAATCCCCACGTGTCTTTGAGGTTGATGAGCTTATATAAATAGTTAAGATATATTAATGACAAGAATAATTAATAATGATGATCTTATTATTTGGTAAGAAAACAAAGTCAAGATCATGGCTCGCTTTGCGTAGGACTTCAAACAATAAAATTTTAAAATTTTGGTTTAACTAAATTAATTTATATAATTATTTTTAATAAATATTATTTAATAAATTTAAAATTTAAATCTCATCACATAAAATTATTTTCACAATCATTAAACAATAAAATATTTTATAAGAAAATTCAATAAACCAAAAATGATGCTCAAATAAATCAAAACAAACCTAATTCAAGAAACTCCATGGCTTAAAGAATTATTTATGTAAAAGGACCACTCCACATCAAGCTGTAATATTATTATTATTATGGGTTTTGCCACTTCCATTGTTAGGAGGTCACTCTCACCACCTACATTGCATCCCATTGTTTGGTGTGGGGGGGCAAAAAGGGTTTTCAGAAATCATACACGTTTTAGAGGTCTAAACAATTTTCCATTTTCCGGGAAAATTTGATAGAAATAATAAGAATTATTTCTTTCGGCTTCTAATCTCATTTATGAGAAATAAAAAATGGGTTCCTCAATGCTCAATTTGCAAGTTTTTCTTTGTTAATAATTTCTTCATGTTTTTAAATGTAGACTGACAATGAGACTGACACAAACTCAAAGCACATGTAAAACCATATGGCTCTCCATTTCTTTTTCTTTTTAATAAATGACTTATAAATATTTAAACAAAGAGAAAAATATTGTTTTGATTTTTGAAGATTCAATGAGAAATGGTGTAACAAACAAATAACAATGAAGAAATCATTGACCCAAAAAGAACAAAATTTACCGTAATGTCCATGGAGTCACCATCAAAGTAAACTCATCAAATCAAGACCGTACATCAAAATCAGAGAATTTAAATCTAACGGTTCGTGCCTAGGGAGGCCCCTCTGCAAACATATATTTCACTTCCCAGGCTTGTCTCGTTCTTCCCAACAAACCACCTTCCCCTTCTCTCTCTTTTATTTCTTCCGTCACAGACAAGAAAATTCAACTCAACGACACCAATTACAAGGCAAAGCAGGTCATTTCTTTGTTAGTTTCGTTTCAATACAGGGAAAAGTGGGAATCCGGGTAATCGGATCTAGATCCGGGGCAAAACCCATGGCGGGTCATAGGTTTCACGTCGCATGGTTCTTCTCCTTGTTTGGTCTCTTATTCCTTCGTACCCATTGCTTCTACCTCCCTGGTGTTGCCCCTGAAGATTTCCAAAAGGTCAGTTTCCTGACATGCATGCGTGCATGTATGTTATGTTAATGTACGGATCATCATCATCATGTATTTTGGATCTTTGGGTTGACTTGGATTTTCCATTCTGTTATTGGGTTTTATTTAGATCTGCGTTTTATGATCTCTAGAATCGCTATTTTGGTTTAATGAATTTGGATATGATGTTTCTATGGAAGTTAGTCTGATAAGTTTTAAAGTTTGTATCTTTCCGTTGTTTCAAGCTGCTAGTTTATTATCAATACGATAAGTTCCAGGTCAGTTCGGCTTAAATTTGGAAGAATGTTTATGAAATTTGAACATTGATTAAAACTCACCGAGTCTTTCATGCTCAATGATCAACCTCCAGGATCTTTGATTCAACTAAAGTGATGGTTTAATGTAGTTTATTTGATGTTCCTTTTTCTCCAATTATGCAGGGGGATCCATTGTTGGTGAAAGTGAATAAGCTGACTTCAACTAAAACACAACTTCCTTATTCCTACTATTCCCTACCTTATTGTCAACCTGAGCACATACTTGACAGCGCAGAGAATCTTGGGGAAGTCCTCCGTGGTGATCGAATCGAAAACTCTCCTTATGTGGTGAGTTTGGACTCCAAAATCATTTCTTTACGTCTCGTTACTACTGTGTTTTGGTTTTTCTGTGGTTGACAGGATTATTTATTTGCAGTTTAAAATGAGAGAACCACAAATGTGCAATATTGTATGTCGTAAAATTCTTGACAAAAAAACTGCAAAGGCATTCAAGGAGAAGATCGATGATGAGTATCAAGTTAACATGTAAGGATCTCATTCAGGAAATCTTATTTATGGTATTCCAGTTCTTCTTTGATTAGCTGCTGATATTTATGGTGTGTTTGTGACAGGATTTTGGATAACCTTCCATTGGTTGTTCCCATAAGAAGGCCTGATCTGGAAAATGTTGTAGTGTATCAGCATGGATATCATGTTGGTCTCAGAGGACTGTATGCTGGGGTAAGTGATAGATTGATTGGCATCTTTTTAGAATAATTTTTAATATTTGCCATGTGCTGGTGCTAGCAATGCTGGTTTGCTGTTTGTACTTGCAGAGCAAGGAAGAGAAACATTTTATCCATAATCACTTGACATTTGCAGTCAAATATCACAAGGATCCACTGTCAGATTCTGCAAGAATTGTTGGATTTGAGGTCAAACCATTCAGGTTAAAAATTTTTATTCTTTATGACAGTGGCATATCTGTTACCTTTAATTTCTCTTACCATTTGTGTTTATTTTCTATATTTCTTAGCTAATCATTTTGATGAATGCAGTGTTAAACACGAATATGTGGGTGAGTGGAATGAGAAGACCCGTCTGACAACCTGTGATCCCCATGCAAAACGTGCTGTTACTAGTTCTGAATCTCCTCAAGAGGTTGAAGAAAATAAGGAGATCATATTTACTTATGATGTTGAATTCCAGGTCAGCTCTTTGCAAAATGAGCATGCCATGCCACTTGTTACAGTTTGGCTAGCGTGTATGATGTTATATCATTCTAAACAACTTGCTACTTGTTGTCATTTTGCAGGAGAGTGATGTAAAGTGGGCATCCCGATGGGATACCTATCTTCTCATGGCTGATGATCAGATCCATTGGTTCTCAATTGTTAATTCTTTAATGATTGTACTTTTCCTCTCAGGGATGGTGGCTATGATCATGCTGCGAACTCTTTATAGGGATATCTCCAAGTACAACCAACTTGAAACCCAAGAAGAAGCCCAAGAGGAGACCGGGTGGAAGCTGGTCCATGGGGATGTTTTCAGGACTCCAACAAACTCTGACTTACTCTGTGTATATGTGGGAACAGGGGTTCAGTTTTTTGGTATGATTCTTGTTACCATGATCTTTGCTCTCCTTGGCTTCCTGTCCCCCTCAAATAGAGGTGGGTTAATGACAGCCATGCTTCTACTCTGGGTCTTCATGGGCCTGTTTGCTGGATACTCCTCGGCTCGTCTCTATAAGCTGTTCAAGGGAACAGAATGGAAGAAAATCACACTCAAAACGGCGTTTATGTTCCCTGCAACTCTCTTTGTTATTTTCTTTGTCTTGAACGCTCTGATATGGGGCCAGAAATCCTCTGGGGCGGTGCCATTTGGAACCATGTTTGCTCTGGTATTTTTGTGGTTTGGCATCTCAGTCCCACTCGTTTTTGTGGGTAGCTATATTGGTTTTAAGAAGCCAGCAATCGAGGATCCAGTAAAAACTAATAAGATCCCAAGGCAAATTCCAGAACAAGCTTGGTACATGAACCCAACCTTCTCCATCCTAATTGGGGGCATACTTCCATTTGGCGCTGTCTTTATTGAGCTCTTTTTCATCCTCACTTCAATATGGTTGCATCAGTTTTATTACATATTTGGCTTCCTCTTCATTGTCTTTGTCATTCTTATTGTCACTTGTGCCGAGATCACAGTTGTACTCTGCTACTTCCAGCTGTGCAGTGAGGATTATCTATGGTGGTGGAGGTCATACTTGACTTCGGGTTCTTCAGCGCTTTACCTATTCCTCTATGCTGCCTTCTACTTCTTTACAAAGCTTGAGATCACGAAGCCAGTATCTGGAGTTTTGTACTTTGGGTACATGTTGATCGTATCTTATGCATTCTTCGTGCTGACTGGTACAATTGGTTTCTATGCTTGTTTCTGGTTCACAAGGCTCATCTACTCATCAGTGAAGATTGATTGATCTATTATTGCAACTTGAGGAAAATTGCCAGTTTGTTTCATCATGGGGATGCTAAAATTATCCCAAAAAGAATCAGAAATGCAGGGCATCCTTGCTCGTGGAGTTTCCATTTGGGTTCAGTTGTGAATCTTTGATCATAGAAATTGTTAATTTTTTTTTAGGCTTCTTCATACAGGTTCTTTGGCAGTTACTAGTTAACTTTTTAATTGGTTCCATTACTGTTTTTGTATAAGACCCTTGGAGAGATTGTTAAAGCAATCTGTTCTCAATGCATATTCTAGAAATGAAAGAATTCTTGTATTCACACTTTTAATAGTGTTTGTTTATCCTGCAATTCTGTCAAGAAAAAATTCATAATCTGTGTTCTTAAGGAAAAGAAATGGAAGTTATCAATTCATATCTGAGCTGTCTATAGGCAGTATGAATTGATTCAATCGTGGAAGCCTATGACCTTTTTTTGGCCGATGCATTCAAGGATTTAGACAACCATTAGCACTAGTTGACAAGATTTCCTTGCATTCAACCCATCGAGACTTGTCCTTTAAGCTTGGAAAGCATTCTCAGCTGGACCAAAAAGAGAGCATGAAATAATACTTCTCTTTTTTATGGATCAAGACAAGATATCAAGGCATTGGGATTTGAATCGGACGTTAATCAACACGATGTGGAGTCAGATGCGCTACCTTTGCGTCACGGATCCCTTTGCTTATATGCAAGGAAATAAATAACAGGGGTTTGGCTAGGTCGATTATTGAATTAACCACTAAAAAATTTTTAGTAAATTAAACATGCAACTATAAAAGTAAATAAGCATGGAACATCTAGTGATAGAAATATGGGAAATGAAGGAAACGCAGAACCAAAACAGAAAAATAACAGGAAAAAAGGGGAGCAATTTCATGTTCAGGATGCATAACTGCTGGAATCAAGCAGTTGGCTTAACGTAATTGCTTGAAACTCCTTCAATGAGGGTGGATTCTGAGTTGACAGGTCCTCAGAAACTTTGTTGCATACTTGGTCGAGATTGTGGACTGGCATGTAAGCATAGAGAGGCTAGTTTTACAATTGAGACCACTTTTGCTGCTGTTTGTTTCCTAGGAAGTGGAAGACGCTGGTCTAACAGATCTTTCAGTAGTAAATGATTGACGGTTGCTGATGATGAACATCAAGGAGAGACCGAAGAAAATGATGATGACAAAGAAGATATGAGATCCCCAGGATGCCTTCCCATGAGTGTTTCCAATGCCACGACCCCGAAGCTGAAGACATCGCATTTTTCATTCACTTGCATGGTATAAGCAAGCTCTACAAAAGAAAAATATCTGCTCAGAAACACTAAGAACTCAAGTGCATTAATATCTTTGGCATTATGACTTCAGCTTGTGTAGAACAATTTACTTATCCAAATTCAATGCTGTCTGGTTTCTGTCTTAGCATTATCATTCCATTAAATCTTGTAATCTAATATCTTCAATTGCAGCTTAAAAGTGCAATAGAGCAAGAATACAAACCAATAATAAAAGAAGAAAAAGATGGGAAGAAAATAAAACATACCTGGAGCCGTGTAACCAAAAGTGCCTTCAAAGGGGGTCCAATTGGATGAGTCAGGCTTTACAAACCTGGCAGCGCCAAAGTCCGCTACATGAGCCTCGTATTCTGAATCTAGCAGAATATTCTTACTTGAAATGTCACGATGGACTATAGGAGGGGAGCAGTCATGATGCATATAGGACACAGCATTAGCCATGCCTTTAACAACATTTATCCTCTTAATCCAATCAAATTCCATTGCTTCTTGTTCAGTCCTTAAGATCTTCTCCAGTCTGCCCCCTTCCAAGAACTCGTAAACCAAAATTGAGTGTCGAGGATGGGAACAGAAACCATAAAGCTTCAAAATATTGCGATGGCGTATTTCAGTCAAGGCCTGAATCTCACTGTTAAAAGCTCTTTGGTCTGCCACCCCACCTTCCGAAAGTGGGTGAAGTTTTTTCACAGCAACTACTTGACCATTTGGCAATTGTGCTTTGTAAACGCTTCCATATCCTCCAACTCCAATGCAGTATTTGGAGTCAAATTCTTCAGTTGCTTCAACTATGTTTTTGTACATCCTTTTCCCATCATAGTTGCAGATTGTAAACAGATTATCACTTACTACTGTCCCTGGCGTGTTCTCAGTGTTCCTCACTCTTGGTTTGAAAGAAGAAAGAATCCCAAAGACAACACATACAAGAAGTAGTGTGCATAAAATAGGGACTACAGTAGCAATTACAATTCTGTTTGTCTTTTTCTGGTCAAGTTTGTGGCTTACATTTGAAGAGCATGATTCCAAACCAGTGATATTTCCGCACAAACCTTTATTGTTTCTGAAAGCCTCAAATGAAGCCTCCTGAAAGGCCTTATTGTCTGGAATAGGACCCTCCAACTGATTGTGGGATATATCAACAGAAGTTAAGCTTAACAAATCATCAAAAGTTGATGGAATATGACCCAAGAGCTTATTGTGAGAGAGATTAAGCCTTTGTAAAGTTTTCAAGTTGCCAATTTGCTTTGGTACTTCTCCTATCAGCAAATTCTGACTGAGATCAAGAATTTCAAGGAAAGAAAAGCTGCCAAACTCAGACGGAATTCCTCCACTCAATCTATTGATGCTCAAATTCAGTTCCAAGAGTTTCTCACACTTCGTCAATCCTCTTGGGATGGAGCCATTTAAGTTGTTTGCTGCCAAGTTAAGACGCTGAATACCAGATAGCATTCCAATTTCCTGAGGAATTCTGCCTGAAAGATGATTATCATTCAGCATAAGGTTGAACAACAATTTTAAGTCTCCCAGTTCCTTTGGAATGCCCCCAATTAGATTATTTGAAGAAAGGTCACATACTTGTAGCTGAGTTGCCTTTCCAAGTTCAGCGGGCATCTCACCGGAGATATTATTGTTTGAGAGCCTTAGGCTTGTTAGATTGTGGCACTGACCCCATTTTGATGACAGCTCACCATTAAATTTATTATCACTCAAATCTAGATAGTCCAAATTCGGGTATATGCCTAAATCTTCAGATACATACCCGGTAAGTTGATTGTGTTCAAGCCGAACTCTGTGTAAGCTGGTACAATTCTTCAAGCTCTTGGGGATTGGACCTGTGAAATAGTTGTTATGTGCAGTAAAATTTTCAAGTACTCTACCAAGGCACACCTGTTGTGGTAAATGGCCAATCAAGTAGTTTTCAGAGAGTAGAAAAACTTTCAGACTTGTAAGATTATTCATCTCTGCCGGAACGAAGCCACTGAGGCTGTTGTTGAACAGCCTTAAGTCAACAAGGGATCGGAGCTTACCTAATTCCCAAGGAATTGAGCCATGTAACTTATTGCATTGTAGTAATAATTCAATGAGATTGGTTAAGTTTCCAATATTAGAAAGGAATAAACCCTGAAAGTTCGTTAAGGTGAAGGTAAAGATATGACAAGTTTTTCAAGTTTCCTATAGAAGCAGGGATTAAACCCAGTGAGATTTGCCATTGCCAATTCAAGGTCAATGAAAGATCTAAGTCTTCCAATTTCGTGAGGAATTGAACCACAAAATTTGTTAGCAGTGTTGTTATTTTTGAAGCAAAGAAAACTTTACTCACTGTTCCATTTCTTAACATAAAAAACATTACAATTTAAAACCTAATTAATAACTACCCACTAAAATCATAGTCTTAAGATTAAGCCATGACCACCAGCATGAATAACAAAAAAAATAACCAACACCAAAAAAATGGGTACAACATGAAACATTCAACTAAGCAACATTCATGAATCCACATTAGCAGTCCTAAACACATCTTCTAACACTCCTCCTTGCTTTAGGAGCTGCAAACACCAAGTTTTGTCCTCAGAAATTTAAACTTGCTAATTGGCAGTGGCTTGGTGAAAACATCTGCAACATGATCTTCTATTTTATAGTAGACAAGAACAACGGCTCCATCTTTCTGTACTTCCCTTAAGAAGAATAATTTAATATTAAAATGTTTAGTTTTCCTGTGAAACACAAGATTTTGAGAGATAGCGATGACAGCTTGGTTGTCAACAAGAATCTTTGTGCTTTCCTCCTGCTCTAAGTTAAGATCGATTAAAATCTTCCTTAGCCACAAAGCTTGATTAACAGCAGTTGTTGCAACAATAAACTCTGCTTCAGCTGTGGATTGAGCTACAATTTCTTATTTTTTCGAGCTTCGTGAGAAAACAACAGAACCAAGTGTGAAACAATAGCCTGAAGTACTCTTCATATCATCAATGAAACCTCTCCAATCACTGTCTGAAAAACCAACTAGCTTGAACTCTTTGCTCTTTGTGTATTTAATGCCAAAATCACTTGTGCCTTTGACATATCTAAGCACTCTCTTTGCAGCCTTGAGATGCCATTCACTTGCACAATGCATAAACCGAGACAAAATGTTTACAGCATTCAAAATGTCAGGCCGAGTTACTGTGAGAAACATTAAGCAACCAATCAGGCTTCTGAAATATGCCTGATCAATCTTCTCTATTCCATCTTCTTTACAGAGCTTTTTCTTTGAATTCATTGGTGTCCTCATTTCTTTACATTCTTCGAGTTTAAACTTCTTCAGAATCTCTTTGGCATATTTCTTCTGACAGATGAAGACTTCATGTTCATTCTGTTTGATTTCCATTCCAAGAAAAAAGGTCATCAATCCAAGATCTGTCATTTCAAAAAACTCCATCATCTCTTGCTTAAACTTCTCCATAATACTTATGTTGTTTCCTGTCACAAGTAAGTCATCCACATATAGTGAGATGATAAGAATGTCAGCTCCATTGTGCTTGACATATAATGTTGATTCAGATAAGCTTTTAACAAATCTCAAGTTTTGTAAATGTTCATCAATCCTGTTGTACAAGCTCTTGGAGCTTGCTTCAATCCATAAAGTACTTTTTTAAGAAAATAAACATTGTTTTCTTCTCCTTCCTTGACATAGCCTTCTAGTTGTTCTACATAAATCTCCTCATGTAGAAAACCATTCAAGAATGCTGACTTGACATCTAATTGGTGCACTTTCCAATTCTTTTGTGCTACAACGACAAGTAAGAGTCTGATGGTGTCGAGTCTAACGATTGGTGCGAAGGTATCTGAGTAGTCCACACCGAGTATTTGAGCATATCCTTTGACCACGAGTCTAGCTTTATACTTGTTGATTGAGCCATCAGCATTAAGCTTGGTTCTGTACACCCATTTGACTCCAATTACTTTTCTGTTTTGGGGTTGATCAACCAACTCCCATGTTTCATTCCTTTCAATCATGAATAGCTCCTCCTTCATTGCAGCAATCCAATTTTGATCCGCTTGGCCTCTTCATAATTTGTAGGTTTACACACAGCAATATTGCATCTTTGATAAACATCAGAAAGTAGTCTTGTACCTCTGATAGAACTGTCATCTACCATTTCATTCTTTCAATCTCCAATGCTAGGAAACTTGAGCTTGTGCTCTTTTAAGGTTGGATCCATCTTTTTTGCATCATCCTAGTTCCACTCTTCATCTTCCATAAAGTGCACATCCCTGCTTATAATAATTTTTTCAATTTGTGGTTGAAAAACTTTATAAGCTTTTGCAACTGAGCTGTAGCTAATAAGATGCCTGGAAGTGCTCTTTTATCTAATTTATCTTTCTTGGTCTATGGAACATAAGTGAAGCACAAACATCCAAATATTTTAAGGAAATTCAGAGATGGTTTATAACCATACCATGCCTCAAAGGGTGTTTGATCCTTCACTGCTCTTATGGGAAGCCTATTTTGCAAAAAAACAGCAATATTTGCTGCTTCAACCCAAAATTACTTTGGCAAGTTCTTCTCATGTAGCATACATCGTGTCATCTTCAATATGAATCTATTCCGTCTTTCACTTACTCCATTTTGTTGTGGAGTGTATGGAGCGGTTAATTGATATTAGATGCCTGCCTCTTCACAAAAACGAGTGAATGCTTCAGAGATGTACTCTTTGCCATTGTCTGATCTGAGAGTTTGAATTCTATAGCCACTCTCGTTCTCAACTCTGGCTTTAAAGTTTCAGAAGACTTGAGCCATCTTTGACTTGTACTTTAAAAAGAAGATCCAACACATACGGGTGAAATCATCAATGAATGGAACATACTAAAGACTACCTTTCAAAAAAGACGTTCTTTGTGGGCCTGCAATGTCAGTATGAATTAATTGTAACTTTTTTTATGTCTCCATGTTGCCTTAGGAAATGGTTTTCTACTTTGCTTTCCAAACTGACATGCTTTGCAGTTTGGAATATGATCATCAAGTTCTGAAAAATCTTTTACTATTTTCTTGGATTTCATCTGCAGCAGCCCCTGATGATGATAGTGCCCGAGCCTCTTGTACCATACTTCAGTGATATTTTTTTTTATTGAGAAAGCAGTTTGCTCCTCCTCCAATATATTTAGAGCAAAGTTTTTCCCTTTCATTTTTACTTTGAAAATATCTTGGCCAACTGCATCTTTAATCAAGCAACTTTTATCTTCGAACACAACTTTATAACCCTTTTCAATTAGTTGTCCAACACTTAACAAGTTTTGATCAATTTCAAGGACATATAATACATCATAAATGAACTTTGTACCTGAACAAGTTGAAATTGCAACTGTTCCTTTTCCTTTCACAGTTATGTACTTGCCATTACCAACTCGAACTTTCAATGAGTTTGCATTGCTTAGTTCCCTAAATAGATCCTTGTCATGTGTCATGTGTCATGTGGTTAGTACAACCATTATTTATAAGCCAACTCTCACTTGATTCGATGCCGGAGAAACATGTAGCTACGAACAGGTGATCCTCCTCCTCTTGATCAGCAATCTTTGCATCTTCACCATGTTACAAATTTTTGTTTTTGCAGATAATAGCTTCATGCCCCATCTGATTACATTTAGTGCATTTAGCATCAGGTCTTTTCCAGCATCTAAATGGAGGATGATCCTTTTTTCCATAATGTTGGCAAGGTGAATAGGATTTCTTCTTATTTTCATTCTTTCCTTTTGCATTGGCTGATGCAGTACTTGCACCATTTTCTTCAAAATCATTTTTCTTCTTTCTTTTGCTTTTGGCCACATTTTGATGCTTGACAGCCAAAGCTCCTTCAATTGTTGTATCTTCCCTCATCAGTCTTCTTTGTTCTTGTGCTTGCAAAGCGTTAAGCAATTCTGCTAAGAAAATTTTTGACAGATCCTTTGTATTTTCCAAGGCAGTGATGGTTGCTTCATATCTTTCAGGTATTATAACACAAATTTTTTCTACAATTCTTGAGTCAGTAAATTCAGATCCAAGAAGCTTTATTTTGTTTGCGATACTCAAAAGCCTATCGGAGTAATCTTTAATCGTCTCGGAGTCCTTCATTCTTTAAAGTTCAAATTCTCTAATCAAGTTAAGGACTTGCATCCCTTTAATTCTTTCATCTCCTTCATATTCATTCTTGAGATAATCTCATATCTCTTTTGCTGACTTCAGAGACATAATACGAGTGAAGATGATGAATGAGACTGTAGCAAACAAGTAGGCATTTGCCTTTGATTTCTTTGTCTTCTTTTCTTTCTATGCTTTAATCTGTGCCATGATGGGATTGTTTGGAAGTGTAGGAATTTCATAATCTTCTTCCACTGCTTCTCAAAGATCTAAAGCTTCCAACTATGTCTCCATACGTACTACCAAAATTTGATAGTTGTCTCCATCGAACACCGCCGGAGCAATTGTGGAGAAACTACCTTCAACTTTCATGACGTATCAATTTCACACACAGATCCCTTAAGAAGATAGCTCTGATACCAAATATTGTTATTTTTGAAGCAAAAAAAATTTTACTCATTGTTCCATTTCTTAACATCAGAAACATTACAATTTAAAGCCTAATTAATAACTACCCAATAAAATCATAGTACTAAGATTAAGCAAAAAAAATAACCAACACCAAAAAAATAGGAACAACATGAAACATTCAACTAATCAACATTCATGAATCCACATTAGTAGTCTTAAACACATCTTCTAACAAGCAGAAAGGTAAAGTAAAGACACTGTGGTCAAGTTTCCTATAGAAGCGGGAATTTCACCGGTAAGACTGTTATTGGACAAACTGAGCTGATCAAGGGAACTCAGCATTCCAATTTCTTTTGGTATGGGCCCCGAAATTTTATTGTTATGAAGGCGAGGATCAGATAAGCCGCTTAAGTTTCCAACGGAGGGAGGGAGAGAACCGACCAGATTATTGTCAGAGACAGTAAGTCTATACAGGGACTTCAACATTCCAACTTGTTGAGGTATAGCACCGGAGAGCTTGTTTTTGTGCAAGTAGAGAAAGAACAGGTCTGTCAGGTTTCCTATGGAAGGAGGGATTGAACCTGTCAGAATGTTTTTTTCCAGATAAAGCTCTGAAAGAGACCTCAACTCTCCTATTTCAAACGGAATATTTCCAGAAAGACAATTGGAAGACAAGTCGAGGTAGGTTAGTCTAGATAGGTTACCAATATCTGATGGAATGGTTCCATTCAGAGAATTGTTCCCTAGATCAAGAATATTAAGTTTGGGGAAAGAAGAGAAGCTAAAATCATGCAGTGTACCTTTCAAACTGGAACTTGAAAGGTTTAAATGGCTGACCCTTCTAGACTTGTCACAAATGATCCCGATCCAATGGCAGAGGCCGTTTCCAACCCAAGAAGACAGGAAAGATTGGCTTTGATTATCAAGACTAGCCTTCCATTTTAGAAGAGCATTTGCTTCCTTCTGTCTTGTTGATGCTTCGTCTCTAAAAGTGCCAGGAACAGAAAAAGTTGAAACAGAAACTGAACCAAAGACATGGAAAGAAGAAACCAGCAGCAGGGTGAAGAAGAAGAACAAGACCCGGATGGATGAAGATGATTGTTTTTCTAAAAAAAGTACCATAGCTTAAGATTGCAAGGGCAATAATATTGGTTACGGTCTACTTTAAAAGGAAAATAGTTGCCCAGAATGTGAAGAAGTATTTGTGGAAATGAGGAAATTCTTGTTCTCTACTCTTTCACATTTCATGGTGGATATCAGGACATACACCGTGTTTGTTGGGCCTGAAACATAAGACGTAGCTTCATCTTTGTTTAGATATTTTGGTCCAGAATGTCAGGTGTCAATCATAAAGTCAACAATTAAGTGCTCGATACGTTATCATCCACTGAAGTTTTCTTTTCGTGGCAATTTCATCAAGAAAAAAAACAGTCTGATCAATCCCAAAGCAATGGATAGACAACTCAACCCACACTGAAATATTAAAGTGTTTAAAAAAAACAAAATGTAGATATATAAATGTGAATTTTAATGTTTTAACTAACAACTGGTAGAAATATATAATACGAGAATTATTTTTGTATTTAACCCTTTTAAATTTACATTCTATGTGCTCAAGAAGAACTTAACTAAGAGCTATTACATTACATGGTTCCAATATTCCAGACTAAAAAGACTTTCAAAGATAAAAATTCTAGTAGAACATAGCTGCCCTCGAGTAGAGCAACCTCTAGGCTCTACCCATATATTGATTCTATTCTACCTAACCTAGTCGACCTTACGGAATTCATTTGCAGATATAGCCCCCTTTTTGCAACAGTGCTGATACCATTTGAATTAAATCTTCAACACCTTGCCGTCTGGAATGATACTTCATATCCTAATTTTTCCAGGCAAGTATTTTCTAATCCCCTTATACAGTCTAGGGAGGACCTTCCCCCTCAAAAAATTTTGACAACCCTTTATTATGTATTATATATTACAAATATTTTATATATATAAATTGAATTAAACTGAAAGTCACATTAAAATTGTTATTTATTAATTTTATTTTTTATCTTTTATCTAATTTTATGCATTGGAGTTTACGAGAAATTAATTAAAATCATATTACTATTTATCTATTTATTTTATTTACAAATCTTAAAGAGTAATAGACTTATTATAAATAGTAAATCACACTCATATAAACTTAAAAAATAAATTAATTTTTTAACCTTCTCAACAAGGTTTCAAGTTTTCATTCAAGTACCAAGATATTTTTACTTCATATCCTAATTTTTCCAGGCAAGTATTTTCTAATCCCCTCATACAGTCAATTACCAACCTAACGTTACTTCTGGGTCTCCCTCAAGGTACTTTTGAATCTATCATGTCAAGCTTTTTCGTGAAATAGGGTGTTGAAAAACCTAGATATTTGTTCCTGAACCTAAATCCAACTGGTCATTATCATAAATCTGATTCTCAAGACCACCCCAAAGTACGCTCCTACAATCTACATACAATGCTCTCATCATCTAACATTGGAAAAGGAGTTGCACCAAAACCCAAAAAAAAAAAAAAAAGAAGGAAACAGAGAGGAGTTGTTCACTACCAGGAATTCCTTCTGAATTCTGATCCTGCGTTTCTTCACACGTGCAATCATTGACTTGACACCCCCTCCCTAAAATTGGAACGTGATAAGGGGCTTGAATGTTCTATCCTATACTTGGTTTGGGAAATGGGAACTAAATATGGCAATCCATGGTCATAATGAAGCAGCAAGCAAGCTTTTCGGTCTCAACATTTCTTCCAGCAAGCCTTACTACTGCAATACCAAACTGGATTGTGTATGTATTATACATTGTTTTTAGATCTTCCAAGCAAGTACAATTACATGAAAGTAACAGCATTTTAACTCTAGACATCATGGGTAACATATCAATCTGCGTCTTCAGCAGTAAAGTCAGGCTCAGGAGGCTTTTGTAGTTTCATCAACTCCTTCGCACTCTTAGCGTTCCGATTTCGATGAATACCTCGCAGTGCATTTGCTGCAAACTTGGAAGCTAAGAAAGTGGCACCAAGGCTGTATGAAACTCCACCACTGTTATTGCGGGTTCCATCGGACCCTTCTGATTCCTCTTCTTCCTTCCTACGAAGCTCCATATTCTTCCTCCTGGAATATCGCCGCCAAGCAGCTTGGATAAAGCAAGCCGCCCAGGTCCTCCACTGCTGTGAATGAAAACGGAAGGTATGTTGCACTTGTCTACTGTGAAGACGCCTGAATTGCCCGGCAACAAATTTTAGCTCCTCAGCTATAAGGGCAAAAGCCTCAACCTCAGTCAAAGCCTTCACTGTCCGAGTAGATGATGGAAGGTTAGCACCAGATTTGGGATCCAATGCCCAAGTTAGAAGTTCCTCTCCACAGAAATCTCCTTCTTTTAGCAAACTGCGGTTGAAAAACCCACTCCTCCCACCATCTGTTGTTACACTCTCAAGGCGGCCGCGAATAATAAAAAGCATCTCATCAACTGGATCCCCCTCTCTAACTATGTAAGTTCTCTCAGTAAACAAGCATGGTTTAAGCCGTTCACAAATGGCATCAAGTAACCTCTCATCCATACTCTCAAACAGAGGAACCTACAAAATGAAGCAAAGCAGTTATCAAGTAAGATAGTATCAAAGCAATATAATATTGGAGGCCAGTTGGAAAACGACAACGCTGGAAGGAAGAAGCATCCAAGAAAGATGGGTGGAAAAGGAAAGGCAATTGAAGATAAAGACCAGCTCTATACGAAAAAAAAAAAAAAAACTGAATTGAGATCATCAAATTAGAGCACAAAAATTTCGAGGCAACATACTAGAAAATCCACTAAGCAAAAAGACTATAACAAACTAGTGATCAGTTATATATATCATGCAAACATGAGAATTATGTAGTGGGGAAAAGATGCATTCCATATGCTTCAAAACAAGGACATAGAAAGACAAGGGAAAGATAATTGTCATTTTAATGCATTGCACGAACAATCTAAAACTTTTATTTTTCACTACCGTTAATAAAGAAGACGTCAGAAACCAAAGAAAAACAGAAAAATGAAAATGGAAAGATATGAAAAGGAGAATAGGAAAAGATCATACCCTTCTAACCAAAGCCAGACAGAGGTGCCTCTTGATATCTATGCTCAGATCCTTTGGAAGGCTCTGAACCAAGTTTTCCTCATCAACACCACGTGTTTCCAACCACTTATATTGGTCATACCGTCTTACCCGTTCCCTGAGGTCCTGGGGAAGCATACGGTGATGCATCCACTGTTCCGAGTCACGCCTTTTGATCCTCATTTCTTCTAGCCGAATGGTAAGAGACTGAAGATAGGTCTGTTTACAACATTAAAAACAACCACAATTCCAGAACACCATTGGATAGTCAACAAGGTGCTTCAACAGTCTCAACTAAGCAATTGGTTAAATAAAACATGAGATGAAATCCAAAATTCACCTGCATGTTTCCGATCAGTAGTGCAAAGAGGATGAGTCCAAAAATGGCAAGTGCTATGGAGAATATAACCTCACCAGGATAGGTGCTAGTTTCAAGCCCCTGGCCAAGGGTACTGCAAGTGATAGAGGAAAATACAGAAGAATCCTGGTAATCAGCAATGGCAACATTGATGGTTTAATTTTACCCAAAAAGACATCAGGGTAATGCATGCATCATTTACATAATTGATTCATTTTGGCATGATATTATAGCTGAAATTTAATGGACAATTAAAACAAATGCCTTGTGTCAAACAGTAAAGTTTCTATTTTTTTGAGTTAATGTTATTTAGATAATTGAATAAGCATGCAAGTTCAGCACAATAATATATTCTATACATGTGTAAATACAGAGATGTCTAACAATAAATACTACAGAATACAGACAACGTTAGAACTTAGGAGTTTCAGTGAAATAATAAATATGAGTAAAGTTTTGCGCATGAACATAAGTCAAACACAAGCATGGAGAATGTATAATCACAAGTAATTATGTCACATTAAGGAGAAGTCACAGCTGTAGGCTTGCTGAGCGATAACCAAATATCAAGTTAAGAAGCATAAAAAAATGAAGGTGACAGGCCTTTTATTTCTTTATTTATTTATTTAGTCCAGCAACAAAAGGCCAAAAGTTTGGTGAAGATATGAAGGTAAGATTTAAAATAGAGTAGCAAAGATATGATTGATATAAGAGAATTGCTCTGAAATGGCCATCAGAACCCATGATCCACGAGTAACAAGGGGCTACATATGGCTTTGAGTTCTAACTGTTCGATCATTAGGAGTTGGACAGAGGCCTGTGGTCACAATGTAGATTTCTAATAGACGCTGCATTTAACATCCAATTCCCTCTTGATAGATCATAGATAACAGAAAACAGAAAATATAACCTAGCGTGCACCTATTTCATACACATTGCCAAACACAAAATGAAAACTTTCCAAGAAGTAGTCTGTTGCAAATTATCTTTCATAAAAATAGTTTTGGAAAATTATTCAATGCAAAACTACAATTAAACTGTCACCTGCAATCAAGATAAATAAATAATTATCAATGTCTCATATGAATGCAATTATCTGTTATATTATAATCCATCATACACCCCAAAATATTCTATAACTGAATCCACTGCTTTTTTTTCTTTTATTATTTTATATATCTCAACCAGCACTTAGAAGGAACACATTTTCCCACCTCAAATTCTGTAGACCCCACCATAAACAGTAGCAGTATTTGGAAAAGAACTTCGTTGATGAAACAATGCCAGATGATAAAGCATGTGTGAAGATTCCAAAATCAAATGGAGGACTATCATTATTGTCATCAGCTGGGCACTTGTCACTAAGAACAGAGTCTCGGATACCCTCCCACACGCCATAACCTTCCATCTGTTGATTCCCACAGTACAAAAATTTTTTATTGCATTTATCACTACCAATATCCTTACAAGCCTTCTGCCAGCATGTATCATTTCGTTCCACAGCCACCAAGTACCAGAATGCCCCTACTATCTGAATTATCATCCAACAAAACATAATTATACAAGTAAGCTTAATTGCAGAACAGGGATAGAACAGGTTGATAGTTGAAAATTATGCCCCAGAAATCAAAATTAGCGAGAAAGACAGGTGCAGATAGCATCAAAACAAACAGGGTCGAGAACAATTGACAACAGGTTTGATTAGTGAAATAAAGACACAAATTTAATAGGCACTTACATGACTACAAAGCATATATAATAGCAAATAATATGCAGCTCCAGCCCAAGCAGTTTCAGCAAAGACACCTGCTGTCCTTTTCATTTCTGATGTTAAGGGTACAACTCTAAGAAATCTAGGGACGTACTGAAGCAAGACAACAAAAAACAAGGCCTGTTTTGTTGCCAATACATCTGAACCATTTGAACTATGAAGAAATCGCCAAACAATAATCTGCATTTATGAAAAAATATAATGAGAAAGATATAGAAGCTGTTTGACCAGCCAAGTTGCAACTAGGATGCCATGCCACAGTGACAGCTCACTGAAATTATTACTTCAGTACAGGTAACTACCCCTCCCTAATATAATAATGCACGTATGATGTAAATAGAATAATCATAATTAACATATTAAGCAGTTAAAGGACAGCAATTTTCAGCCAGATTTTCACTAAAAAATCCTGTGGAGGTAATATCCATTCTGTATGAGGAATTTAGAATATTTAAATTGGCCTCCCCTGCATGTGTTCAAGACTTAACTTCAAAAGACGATGTAAATTAACACCATTACTTAGTTCCTTCAGCAAGCCAGGATTTTAAAAGACAGACAAGATTGTATGCCATAGATCCATTAATACTGATAGGCTGAAAGAAAAAAGTGTAACGAAAAAGAATTATCACAGAGCACATATATTCTATGCAAAATAAACCATCAACTGGTTATGTGTTTCACACTTTAAATTATAGAATACATGCAGCAAAAGACTGTGTCAATGTGAGAGAAAGCAGAAGCATGTATGGAAAGAAAGTGAATACACATAAATTGCATAATAACTGTGTAAAACAAGTAAAACAAGAAGAAAGAAAGAATAAAACTATGACATTAGATGTATTTAGTTCGCACAAAAATCATAAAGAAATATGATTGTGGCACACAAAAAATGGATACATGAGAAGAAAAAATCAATACAGAAAGATATAATGTGAGAAAAAGAGAGCGAGATGCATTAGAACAAGGAAAATATGCAGCCTGCAGCTATTGAATACGCAGGGAAACAACTTTTAGACCTGTGGTAATGGAAGCACAGCAACAAAATCAATGATGAAATATTGCTGCAAGTATTGCTTGGCTATTTGTGCAGGATCTATCACAAGTTCACCTCGTCCAAAAACCCGAGATGATGGAGCAATGTAAGCTGTACGAAACTGGAGAGCCATGCGAATAAGATACAAAACATCTATAATTGTCCGCAGAGTCGTTGCTGTGACTGCTAATTTTTTATCAATAGTGAGACACTTTTCCGAATCATTAATAACTGGAAGATAAAAAAATAGAGGGTCCACTGATACTGCCAGAATACATGATACGAAAAATAACTTATTGCATTGCGAGAGGAATTTATCCTGAGGATCAAAAATTTTCTTCTCTGATACTTTAAGATCCTCGGGAAATACTGCCGAAGAAACCCCAAATCCAAGTGAGCGACCAATTGACTTAAGTCCTTCAGATCCCTTTCTGATCCCTCTCTTGAAAGATCTAGATGTTGTATTGTTTGCATGAACAGAACGACCTAATCCATCAATGCTAAACCCACATTTTTTCAATTCTGTATCAGAGGATGATGATAATCTAGAGTCTAAGTCATCCAACCTGAAGAAAATAGAAAGAAAACTTGAAGTTATATGCCTTCACTTATAAAAATTTATCCAGCAGCAATAAGCTAACAGCCTTTAACTGTGACCATCAGAGAGAGAGAAGTGAAGAAAAGAATATTTATAATAGTGCTTTAGTACCTGACAAACTTCTCCCTCTGCCCACTCATGTACTGAGCTTTATAACCACAATCAAACATTTTCTATAATCGAGCACATAAATACATCCTGCAATCTAACAAGAACAAGTCAATCAAGTGCTAAACAATTAGCACAGTTACCTAGGCTATCAGTCAAGATCCAGCAGTAAAGCAGCTCCAAAGCCAGAAGATTGCAGGGCTATTAGAAAAAAGTTTTAAATGTGTGGATAGAATAAGGAGAAAGCACAAACACCTAGGTTTCATTAGACCGATCAGGTTTATGACGTCAAGAAGTAATATAATTGCATACGATTTGTCTCTACGATTGTTTTAAAAGATTCCAACACCACATTATGGTGAAATTTCACATTATTCAATCCTTTCGAGTGGAGTTCGGTTCCACTGAAATAATTTGATGAAATAATTTCACATTCGACTCAAAGCATGCTCCTGAAGATCCTAAACTCATGCAGTTCTGCAGTTTCATCAATAAAGCATCGCTCAAAGTTTTAACGCTATACACTACTAGAACTAAACTAGTCAATATTTCTCAACAGCACAAATTATCGTCCTCTTTTTGAATTTCAATAAGCCAAATTCCTCCGCTCTCGGTCTTTAGAAGCCAAACCTAATTTTAACCAACACATACCTTTTCTACAGTTACCAAAAAGCAGCAAATTTCACCTCTTCGTCTACTAATCAAGTAACAGCCATAATTTCAATAAAAATTTCCACTTTCCTAGTTCTTATATCTTTAGTAAGTAAAATTGCAAGAAATTGATTAAATTCTCTAGCTATATCAGTGGATCCAAAACAATGACTGTAAAACTTGATTTAAGAATTTGCTTTTATTTTCAAGTATTGTCAACATTTCCAGTCTTTCAAATAATCAAATTTACCACCTATATTTGACCGCTTAATCGAATGAAACGTTAACTTAAATGCAACGAAACGACTAACTAGAAAGCAAAGTGGACTCCTAGTCATAGATGGGAAATTCTTAGTTCAAACTTCAATTCATCAAAATCAAACAAAAAATGCATAATTTCTACAACAAACCCAAAAAAAAAAAAAAAAAAAAAATTTCAAACTAGAAAGCAAAATTAAGAATGCCAAAAAAAAAAAAGAAAATAGTGAAAATTTCTGTATACATTATTATTAACTTTAAGTTAATAAAAATAGAGAGAAGAGAGAAAAGATACTTACAGAGAAATCCTTGAAGTTTACTTCAAAAACGAATTAAAAAAATAAATAACAAATAAATTAAAAACAAAAAAATAGATTTACAATTAGGCGCCACTGAAGGAGGAGAGAAGAAAAAAATAAAAAGGAGAAAGATGAAAAAAGTGTAAAAAGAAAGACTACACTGAAAAAGTCATTTACCGAAAAAGGGCGTCAATTTTGGAGAATGACCAAATTGAACCTTTGTTTTCAGTTTTATGCTTGTCGCTGTTTACTTCCTTTTATTTTATTTTTCTTTTATCTCATTATTATATATGCTTTCATTAATTTTCATGAAATTCTTAATAAAAAAAAAGGTCAAATGCCAAAATAATAAAGATACCAAGAATTTTTTCTTAAAAAAATGAAAAAGCAAAGTTTTATTTTTAATTTATTGTATAAAAATAGAATTAAAAAAAGAGTTCGTACTATTTTATTTTGTTGTGCGTGTTTAATAAAAAATTTCCGTGCCACAAACCATATGCTTGAGTTCCATGGATTTTTGAGATTGTGACATTGATAGCTAGTTACTGTCATCATGTCATATGTCTGGTGATATAAACAAAGGAGTAGATGAACCAAAATCTGGAGTAGAGATCAACGTGGTCAAAGGGATTAAATTATTAAGCCAACTAAGTTAGAGTTGGCAAAGCCTGTTGCTCGACCCCCACCTCGGCCTCCTTGACACAGCTTCGGCTTAATTTTCAGGTTCAGAGTTTGTAAAGCACATTATCTTCTAGCAGCCGCCATTGCATTTATAAACAACGAAACAAAGTGACATGAGAATGACCTCCTCAGGATCAGAGAGTATTTATCTTTTTATTTATATCCTACAATTGCAAGTATTGTCTGGGAAAATTTCTACACAACCAAGTTCTATCCAGGGACAGTGAAATTGTGGACTCCTATTCCAGAATGGCCACATATGCAAGACATGATATGAAAAGAAAATTTTTATGCCAACCTAAGGCAGTCGCCTGGCCAACTTGTTAATTGTTACCGTCATGATAGTATAAAATCATCCATCAGAAGATATGAAACCCGAGATCCCTCCAAGGTCCCAGGTACGACGTCCAAGTTGTTAGATACAAAATGAACCGACTAAAGCCAGTAGCTGATCACGTATAAATAAATGGTGCTACTTCAGAATCATATACCTGCAGAAAAAAGGGTTCAGCATTGGCAAGTTTTGTTCAGCAGCGAACAAATCATACTTGAAGAAAAAAAACAACATCCTGATGATGTCAAAAATATTTTATCAATCTCTTCACTAACTTCTGACCGTGCAACCTTGATCCAAATTCAACAGCAACGAGATGTGACATTTTCCGAAGAGAAACTTATGTAGAATTCTAAAATCAGAAAGATGGGAGAAAAAGACTGCACGATCATATATTCTTTGGCAAGCAAAGTAGAAAAGCACAAGCACAGTTTTGTTAAAGGCAAGGACCACTCTTTGTACCTTCCATTCATGGTCCTTAAATCAGCAATAAAGGATTATGTTTGAGCCATGAAGTCAAACAGAGGTAATAGCAGCCACTTTCTCAGCCTTGGTGCTTCAGCATATCTAAAATCGTGTTTCTAGCTACTTGGCGTAATATTTCTGGATCACTTCCTTCAATGGGCTTATGAATAACAACTTTCACAGATCCTGAATTTATGACACCCTCCATTCCTGCAGGCATGATTTTGCCTGTTCCAATTAAGGTCATAGGAATGACAGGCACTCCAGTTTTTGCTGCAACACTGAATGCACCTTTCTGCATGTTAAAATCAAGATAAAACAATGAGCTTTTGAATAAACAATGTGCCTTTCTGCACATTAAAATCCGGATTTTCTATAATCGCTTCCTATCATCAATATGAGAGAGAGAGAGAGAGTCAGACATTTGACAACTATCAAATCAGGACTCGCAAGTATTCCATGGTACTTTTGAGAGCCATATCGCTGATTTTGAGATTGATTGCTTGACTAGAGTACTGGACAATGGCATTTGTTATCAACCTAAAATAATGCATGTGATCCCACTTGGTGTAAAGAAGATGGCAGAGGCAAGTATATTTCTTTTCATCAATGGTTCTTAGTCACTAAACAAAAGACATTCAGTATAAGTTTCTGTTGATGGTTTACTTAGTAATTGCACTTAATCAACCCAAACAAACAATAAGAATTCGAGCATGATCTCACCTTGAAATCACTTAACTTCCCATCCTTACTACGTGTGCCTTCTGGAAAGAAAAGGACAGAGCCACCATTCCTGATGAGATCCATACACCTCTTAAGACACTCCTACACAACAGTAATAGAATTTCAAATCCATACTACAGAAAGAAATAACACAAAAACTGCCTAGCTAAAAGATATTATTACAACAGATTAATCCTATATTGCCATCTAATGCAGACCTGCTAAACAGAAACAACTGCTAGAATGATAACAGAAAGACAGAAAAGTGAATACCAACTGGCTTCTGCTATCCGTGCGCTTTAATGGAATTAAACCCATCATAGGCATGGCCCACCCAATAACGGGAAAAAGAAATATCCCAGTCTTGCTGATGAACTTGAAGCTTCTTCCAAGAGTTAGAAGTGTATAGATGTCTAAAAAACTCTGGTGGTTGGCAACATATACAGCAGGAGCATCCTGTGAAGGCAAGTTCTCCAATCCTTCAAACTCAATTTTAAAGAATGGAGCAACAGTTGTTGTAGCCCAAAGTTTGGCAATAAAATGCTGAGCTTTCCTTCTGTAGCGATCAAACAAAAGCACAAAGGGGTGTGCCACCACCATAAACCCAATCAGTAAAATGGCTGAAATAGCTGTGACAGCATAGAAGCATACCCCTCTGACCTTTGAACTCAGATTAATTTCTGCATTTTGAAATTTGAAGAAAAGGTAAAATTGTGATGGCACAAGAGTTAAAACAAAAAGAAAACCAAAATAGGTCAATGACTAAATAACTTTCAGGAAAACCTGATAAAGGATTAGCAGCATCAGGGATCCCAGTCCCAGCAAGTTCAGATCTCGCAACTATATATCTGGACAGTTTGTTCTGGTTATGTAATTTACGATTGTAAAATGATCTATTTAAACCCTCAATTGGACTAAAATGACACCGGGATTCACCATCAAGCACCCTCGAAATATGCAAAAAGTTATTTTGAGCAGCTGCAAAATAAAGGAGAGAAGCTAATATGTAAAACCTCCATAAAGAAAAGTTGCTTATCTATACATGTATCAACTACCAAACCCCTCACTTGGCATCAACATCCAAATAACCTTTTATACTAAATTACAAGAACAATTTAAACCCCCCCCCCCCCAAAAAAAAAAAAAAGAATCCCAGATGAACAAATAATAAGTTTGCGGAAATTTTACAGTGCATCCATATTTTGCAGCGTTAATCAAACATAAAGAACATAGCTTTAATGTCAAAATTAACTTACAGTTAAATGAATTTCTCAAAGTTGCCCGTTTACACAGAGAGTAGCCAAAATAAGCCTTTTTTGGATCATAAAACTGCATTAAACAATATATTAAGAACAATGTCGTAAAGCAAATCATTAGTGCATAAAAAGGGGAAAAAATCTCAAATTTGTAAAACTTTCTCCAATAACAGAATCAACTTGAAACACTGTCTAAACTCTAAAGATCAAACATTTCAAATTGAAAAAAAAATCAAGCAAATCAATAATAGCTAATAAATTTGATTAAAAAAAAAAGGCTTTTTCCCCTCTATTTAGAAACCCATGTAGTTTACTCAACTTTACCCGATACAACAAACCTTTCCCTCAATAGATAGACAAAAAAAAAAGAAAAAAAAATACCGGCAAGAAAGGCGACGTAGAAGAAATCCTGGGCTTTGGGTAATCTGGAAAAAGAAAAAAAAAGGAAAGAATCAATAAATAGAAAGAATAATACGAATACGTAGATAGGAAAGTATAGATATACGTATCTTACAGAGAGGGAGAGGAGAAAGAGAAGGGAGGGAAAAGAGTTCCATGGTAACTGAGAAAAAAGGTACTGCAAGAATGTGGGAGGCTTGGGTTTGATGGGAAATACTTTGTAGGGTTCGTTAGATTTTCATTTCATAGATTTCGTAACGGGAAAGGAAAGTTTGAGGGGTAAAGTTACCAGTAGCGATGGATTTACCAATTTCGAGGCCTTTTGATATTCCCAGTTCTTACTTTATTCTTTTTGCCTTTCTGTCTTTTTTTTTTTTGGCGGAATTATATGGTAGTGTTGAAGAAGCTTGATAAGAAGTTGGGATTGGGCACTTTGCTGCCGCTTCTTCCATGGCTGCAAAGGTCAAGTGATAAAACTTGGTATTTTTCTGCTATGACGACTGATATTGTTCGAGGCCCATATCTAACCTAGCCCACACCTTGGACCTTGTATCCTACCGGGCTCCCAGTTACTCGGCTCTGTTTTTCAAAGAATTTTTTTTTTCTTCTGTACGTTTGTTTCCTATCCCTTCTTCATGACTGATTCAACGGGCTTATGTGTGTATATATATATATATATATATATATATATATATATATATATATTCATGAAATTCAGAGAAAAAGTATCATGGTGCCATGTTCTTCAATGATGCTTTGTGATGATGTGAAGAGTCTTCTCATGAATGTTGTAGTAACCTGGCTTGAAGAAGTGGATACAGATTTTAATTTTTCCATGAAAAATACCTTGTAAATAATAAAACGATTAGAACGATTCAATTATGAAGGAAATGGAAAATTAGAGAAGTGGTAATCCTTGTACTTGAATAGTTTGTTTTGTTCTCAATTACAAAGTGTTACAGCAAACCAACTTAAAACTATGAGAACAAATTAGGGCATTTTATAAGAAATGTGGTAGTTGATGCATCAAGTAGATGATTGACTTGGAAAGTCTGATCAACTAGCGTGGTCGGGTATTCTCAGGCTTGGCAATACCGGCAGTGACTTTTGCCACATCCAGTGCAGAGGCTTCAGGTTTCTTCTTGGAGCACAAGACGAAGTAACCAATGGTGGCAGCAATGGCAGCACCTCCAATGGCCATTTTAAATGGACATGGTCCTTTTCTTGTCTGGTGAAGTACTTCTGTTGAATGTTGCGCTGCTTGATCTGGTCCTGCCATATTGCGTTTAACACTGTCTCTCTTATCTGTTTATTTCTTCTTTTAATGATGTTTGTTTCCTTTCTCTGTTTTTGTTCCTTCCTTTAATGATGTTTGTTTCCTTTCTCTGTTCCTGTTACTGCGAAGTTTAAAGGGAAACATGAGGGTGGCAAGAAAAATAGGAGCCAGTTAATGGAAAATTGACACGCAGAGAATCCACATTGAGAAGTTATGGTGGTTAATGACAAGTGGCAGTGGACTGTTTGAAGTAGTTCCAGAAGTTATGGTGCACAAGACTCCTCTTAATTACCAGCAATTTGCAATTACTCTGCAATTCGTATTCTAGCCTTAAAAATCACTTTAAGAAGATTTCTTAAAATAATTAAACACAATAAGAGAAATGAACACTTACATCCATGAAATCAGGATGCAATTAAGTGACAACCATCACGAGAACAAAAATCATAAAACTAAGTATCATCTTTTAAAAGAACTTTGAATTTCATTTCATTTAAATGCCAATATTCAATTACAACAAATATTTTATATGGAAATGAAGAATACAAAATAAAGGGGAAAGACCCTAGCTCAAACCACCATTTCAGCTTCTTGAAGGTTGGTGGGGATCCCAATATCCAACCTCATGGTTGGTTTATATTGATCAGGCACAGCAGCACCAGCCTGCACACAAATTTCCACCACAGCAGGGGCTTGCCCATAGAAAGACCTGAGTTCCCGCTGCAATGGTGGTCCCTTCACATCAGGGACATGCCACACGTATCTCGGAGGTATCAGGTCATCAAGCACAGCCGCTTGCCAACCATGCTGCCCATTTCGTTGCTGGTGCTTGTAAGCCCCACAGTTCTGTGCTTTGTGCCCAGAGGGACCCACATGCACCTCCGGGCAGTATCCACAAACCCTCACAGGATACATCCTCATCAGCTTCTTGGCACCTCTCCTCATCCGTTCCCACGCTTGGAGAGTTTCCTCAGCAAGTAAGACCGTTTCCTCTTCATCACAAGGAGCTACTATCTCTGAATCCGGTATTTCAGCCAATATTGGTTTCAGGGGAACTTCTGGGACAGGATCTGGTAGTTCACTTTCATCAGCATCAACGAATTCCCGTTTCCCAATACGAATGATTGGCTTTCTTCTCCTCTTTGTTGGAAATTCAGGAACATCAACACCAGCTTGGATGCAGAGCTCGACTACTGCTGGAATCCAAGGAATTGAGAATCTCTCATCATGACGTATGCGCTTTCCAAGGCGATCATATAGATGGTAGGCATCAACTGGCAAGAATACATCTTCAACGGTTGCATATGTCCATTCATGAAGGCCATTGCGGATGGAAGCACCTTGACCCCTACATGACTTGAATGGATGCCCAACAGGACCAACATGAATTTCATTACAATAACTGCAAAAATGTGAGATTAATAGATCACTACAGCATACTACTACCTGAAAACATTCAAGATTGGAAATTAATTTTAGAGAAACTAATGAAGCCTGATTATTACCGGAAAGAAATCAAGTCTAATTACATGACAAACATAGCGTGGAATCATTCAAGAATAGTCAAGCAGTGGAACATTCACATTACATGCATCTAATGATGGTACATTAATAAATGTTAAACACATTGTCTATATGATTAAATTTTTTCCTTTCCAAATTTTCAATCAATTTAAATGATGAGAGTTTTCTTTCTCTCAGCTATATTACAAGCATATAGATGTGCAGATGAGAACTTGGCTAAAATAACTACTACAACATCAAGAATCAGCCTATCACTTACAAGGCTTGGCTAAAATAACTTGTGCAGTGTTAAATGCATTCCACACAAAAGCGTGCACTACATAAATTGTAAGCCACTTACCTAAAATTAACAAGGAAAAGCAGGAGGTAATAGTAGTCAGTCATGGTATATTAAGGATACTAATTAATCTTTGTGAGAACATTAAATTTCAGTGCTAGTAGCACCTCTATGACAGTCCAGTGGCACTACTCAACCTTTTTGTACAAAAATGAAGCCACATTGATGGATAATAAATTGAAAATTTGGGGGTAAGAAATTTCATGATGCCAAATGCAAACATTATTTCATAAGCCTATACTGTTACATTACAGTGAAACAGGTTAGCTTTTCCATAAAAACACCATGCTTTTGTGAACAGTAAATGGGTGCAAGGCACTCTCTGTATCAGGATGTTCATAAGGAAATAAGAATGGAAAAGGGAGAAAATTACCCGCAAGCATGAACATTCACCACCTTCAAGAGTTTCTTGAGATTGTTAATTAATGTAACCCTTGCACTCAGCACATCGTAGGCAATGGGTACCAGGCTTTTAACAATTAAGCCATTCTTTGGAGGTGGAACTGGTTTTTTAGGCTGGCCTTTGCTCTTCTTGAACCTCTCCCTAGCAGCTCGCCTCAGCTCCACTATGGGTACAGGGAAGGGCTTTTTCTCTTTCTTTGAATAATAGCGAGGCAAGTCTGCATTTTGAGGGTGATC
The DNA here is from genome assembly GCF_047325235.1 of Durio zibethinus. Classification (NCBI taxonomy): domain Eukaryota; kingdom Viridiplantae; phylum Streptophyta; class Magnoliopsida; order Malvales; family Malvaceae; genus Durio; species Durio zibethinus. Next base: position 31,024,621 of record NC_143167.1, on the reverse strand, counting down.
ACATCTAACAACCAATGCACATGGTTGATGAAACTTTCTAGATTGTGCTCTAGGCTCTGACTGCAGAAAGCACCAACACCGAAAATATGCATCTATTAGAATTTTTGTAAAACTAACAGTTACTCGGGAAGCAAAGAGACTCCAAGAATCTAATATTTCATTCGGTATTGAAGAATGATACTATTAAAATTAGTAAACTGCTGGCTGCTATAAACATGCTAAGGGTCAGAACTTGACAGTTCTATGACATCTAAAATTAGATTATTTTGAATGATTCGTTAACTAATTTGAAAAATGATTATGTTTAACCAAATCAAGCTGAAACAAAAAGGAAACCTCTGAAAGAAAAACTCATAAAATCTACCCTTAGGTTCAAGCAAAAGATTAATGTATAATCTATTGCTATGTGTTAAATAAGGATAATCATTTACCAACTAGTTCAAGTTTTAATCAATTATTCAATTGTTAGCTCTTAAACCTATTCTATTGAAGCTTCAGTTCAACATTCAGTCAAATAAAAACATTCGCTGACTACTTCAACAATAAGTCAATTAGCCAAATATGGAGTATAGGGAAGTAAAATATGAAGTCGAATGCAGCATACTGCGTACCTTCATAGAAGAAAGCAAACTAAGGCCCGAGTAGAGGTTAAGTTTCAAAAAATCCGCTCTTGAGTGGCATGAAAGCATTGATGGCCTAATTCTTGGACGCAAAGGCATTAATTTACCTCGAGGCAGATGATTGGTGGAACCACAATCCACCCCTGAAACCAAAATTACATATACTTCTTAAAAAATCTCTCGAGAAGCAAACTGTAAAACTCATATTTTTACAAACAATCGAGATGGCACAAATAAAGCTGTCATTAATCTCAAAGAAACAAGAAGACCCTTTTCCTGAATAATGAACATAAAGGTAAATAAGCAATCAAAACCCAGAAAAAGAATCTCATAAACGAGAAGTTTGTATTTGAGAGAGAAAAGAGAGCTTACAGCAGCGAATTGAAGCGGAAGCTGACATTTTTTGGGTTTGATGCGAAATATTTTGAAGATTAGATTTTCATTTCATAGATTTTGTAAGAGGAAAGGAAAGTTTGAGGGGGCAAGTGGCCAATGGCGATAGATTTGCCAATTTCAAGGCCTTTCGATATTCTCAGTTCTTATTTTATTCTTCCTGTTTTTTTGGCGGAATTATACAGTAACGTTGAAGTAGCTTGGTGAGAATTTGGGATTGGGAGCTTTGCTTTCTCTTCTTCGATGGCCGCAAAGGTCAAGTGATAACTCCCTGTATTTTGTCTGCCATCACGACTTATATTTTTTGAGGCCCAAATCTAATCCAGCCCACACCTTGGACCTTCTATCGTACTGGGCTCCCACTTAGTCGGCTCTGTTTTGGAAAGAATTTTTTTTCTTCTGTATGTTTGTATCCTCTTCCTTCTTCATGACTTTGATTCAACAGGCTTATATATATACATGAAATTCCGAAAACAAGTATCATGTTGCCATGTTCTTTAATGATGCTTTGTGATGATGTGAAGAGTCTTTAAAGAATGATGTAGTAGCCTGGCTTGAACAAGTGGATACAGGTTTTAATTTTTCCACGAAAAATACCTTGTAAATAATAATACGAATAGAACGATTGAATTACGAAGGAAATGGAAAATTAGAGAAGTGGTAATCCTTGCATTTGAATAGTTTATTTTGTTCTCAATCATAAGGTGTTACAGCAAACCAACTTAAAACTATGAGAACAAATGAGGGAAGTTGATGCATCAAGTAGATGATTAACTTGGTAAATCCGATCAGCTAGCGTGGTCGGGTATTCTCAGGCTTGGCAACACCGGCAGTGACTTTTGCCACGTCCAATGCAGAGGCTTCAGGTTTCTTCTTGGAATACAAGACGAAGTAACCAATGGTGGCAGCAATGGCAACACCACCAATGGCCATTTTAAATGGACATGGTCCTTTTCTAGTCTGGTGAAGTACTTCTGTTGAATGTTGAGCCGCTTGATCTGGTCCTGCCATATTGCGTTATACACTTTCTCTCTTATCTGTTTGTTTCTTCTCTTAATGATGTTTGTTTCCTTTCTCTGTTCCTGTCAGGCTCTCACTGCGAAGTTTAAAGGGAAACATGAGGGTGGGAAGAAAAACAGGAGCCAGTTAATGGACAATTGACACGCCGAGAATCCACATTGAGAAGTTATGGTGGTAAATGACAAGTGGCAGTGGACTGGTTAAAGTAGTTCCAGAAGTTGTGGTGCACAAGAATCCTCTAGAATACCAGCAACATGCAGCCATGTATCAATTATGTTGTATTCCCATTAGTGCAAGTGTAATACCACAAAATAGAAATGTATTTTATTTACAAATTAGTTTGTAACTCATGTGTATTATTTATTTAAAAATTTATAAGTATATAAATTAATATTATTTAATTTATATTTTTAAAGTATATATAAAAAATATATATATATATAACAATTGTTACAATATAGTTGTCATTTTGATTTATAAAGGTTGAATTATTATCAATTTTGAATTAAAAAATTAAAAGAATTATTATCAATTTTGAATAAAATATGTAATAAGATAAAGAGTTTAAGAATCAAATAAAAACTTAAAATAAAATTAAAAATATTGAATTTAAATTTTAAATATCATTTTTTAAAAATAATTATATAAATCAATTGAATTAAGTTTTAAATTTATAACATATACTAATTTTAATTCTAAATTTCAAACCATAGTAATAATAAAGTTTAAAGGATCTTTTGATTTAAGCCCTAAAACTTGAATTGCATAGCCTGAATTATTATGGAGAATAAAGTCCCTACATTTTCTTTCAATCAAATAGTTGGTGCATTTTCAATCAAAAGTTAAAACCTGACCTTTTCCAAAAGAATCTTTTTCCCCTTTCATCAGAAAAAGAACAAAAAAAAAAAAAACAAATTAGTTTTTCTTTTCGGCGAATCATAGAAGTTGGAGCATTGGAGAATTGAATGGACATGAAAGTTGAAAAATAAATCAAAGCCTACAGGCTACAAGCATGCTAGCCATCCTCCAAAAGAAGGATCCAAGATTGCTCAAATTTTGTGGGTAGTGCTTTTAGTATACTTAATTGGTACGAGAGAAGCTTCAAACTGTGGTCCTAACTTGAGGAAGAGATAAATACTGGAAATCATTTTCACATATGAAATTCCACCAGAGAAATTCTACATCTTGTCACTGAAAACTGAAATTTTCCTTTTACTATGTTAGGAAAATGGGCTTGTATTCACGCAATTACAATTTACAACGGCAAAATGATAAGAGTAGGGCCAATGAAACTGTTCAATTTTGACAGTTGCTGCAACGGCAACGGCTTTTTTTTTTTTTGCCTCGCTTGCCGTTCCCCACTATAAAAATGGGCATAAATGCTTCCATGTTCCTCAATCTTCTCACATCCTCCTCTCCAATCTCCATCATTATTACATACCATAACACTCTCAAACTACTTTACAAAGGCATGGCTTCAAGGAGAGGTTTATTGTCTTCAGTTCTGCTTATGTCTCTTCCTAACGTTCACAGATGCAAGGGAACTCTTAGTTGGAGGCAAACCCAATGCTTGGAAAATCCCTTCATCTGAATCTGATTCTCTTAACAAATGGGCTGGAGCGTCACGTTGCCAGGTTGGAGACTCTCTAGGTAACAATATCAATCACTCATTATCAAACTCTGGGTCCTTTTTGTTATTAATTTATCCACGAATGTTCACTTTATTTGTATTTTTTTTTTTTTTGCAGTTTGGAATTATGATTCCAGCAAGGACTCTGTGATCCAAGTGAGCAAAAATGACTATGAAACATGCAATACGTTGAGCCCTATAGCTGCATACAAGGATGGCAACACTAAGGTGAAGCTTGAGAAATCAGGGGCGTACTATTTTATCAGTGGAGCTGAGGGACACTGCCAAAAAGGCCTGAAACTGATCGTCGAGGTTATGTCTGCAAGAAGCCAGTTGATGGGAATCTCACCAGCACCCTCTCCGATCGAAATTGACGGCCCTGCTGTGGCTCCAACAAGCAGTGGCTTGAGCTTGAAATGTGGCTTGGTGGTTACGTTTGGGGGATTGATGGGGCTGGCTCTGTTTTGAAAAACCAGAAATATATTCAACTAGTTGCTGCTGCTTAAGGAATCATTCATTCGAATGATTATAGAAGGAAATTTTGTATTCTTATGTTGGATTATTCTCTTCTGAGATTACAGGGGAAGCATATGAATTATTTATTATTTTTCTGCTTAAATGGAACACGATCTCTTCATGTTTTATTCTTACAATTCACTTAATCCAGTTCGACCTCAGTATCTTCTCATTCAACTAATTGGACAAGATGGCGTTCAGAAACACGGTCCCGATGTCAGAAGAAAAAGGATTCAGAACATAGATGAGAACATAAACAGATGTACAGTCGCAAAGGACTGATACACCTCCACCAATGTAACGCAGTTACAGCAAAAGAAAACAGTCATAAAAGTTGAGCATTGCAATGCAATTGTGAGTTTACATCAAGCATTCACTCATTTCAGCAGTGTCTTGACTATGGATTTGACGTTAAGTTTCTTCAGGTCTGTATATGACTGGCCACAGCCAACAAACATGACCGGTGCTCCCGATATGTAGACCATTGACAACGCAGCCCCAACCTACATCAATTTCGGTTGAACACCAAAGGTGAGATAAATGGCAGTGTGATCTCTCAAACCAACAAAAATATGAAAACCTTCTCAAATCTCAAACTCATTTTACCTTGTCGTCAATAGTGTCAAACTTGGTGAGCAAAATCCCATCTATCAATCTTGGAGTAGGAGAAGTAGAGAGGTCAGCCAATTTCTGCAGGAAGAACAGGGCACAGCTTTATAACAGAGATTAACTTATATATAGGTACAACAAATAGATTTGAATACAATAGACAAAATGCTTAAATATGAAAGCAAACCTGGTTGAATTTTGATAACTGGTCAACAGCATCATTCCCGACTAGTGCCTCTCCAACAAATAAGACAAGATCTGGATTGTTGAGGTATATAAGCTTCGAAAGGGCTCTCATTAGTGGTTCATTATCCTGATGAGTATACCGATAATATCATTACAGTGCTAACAAGGAAAGCAATATCACTAGGATTGCATTTAAATGAACTTCAAAGCAAAATAGCTCAATTGGTTGTTGGCCTCTGGCAAAACCAACATGGTTGGTTCCTTCGCTAGTTCTTGCAGTTGACATTCACAGCCAACTACGTCCCAAGCAAACCTGTTTTGAATGGGTTATCCAGATATCCTCTAGCTTATTCCATTCAATTTCACAGTAAATAATGTATTGATTGCAACTGGTTTCCATTATAAAAGTTATACCTCTATCATGGTCCATAGTCAGAACCATTTACTTTTTATTTTCAGGCTTCTGAAAGCAATAAAAAATATGATAAAACTAGCCACCAAGCAGTGTCCAAAGTAGAAAGTCTTCAAACAAATAAATTAACTGATTAGAAAATACCTGCATCCGACCAGCTGTATCAACAAGAACAACATCGGAACCATTACGAGTGGCCTCCTGAATTGCTTCCTTTGCTACAATTGCAGGATCTTTCTCGTACCCTTTCTCAAATATAGGAATCTGGTAAGGGCAACAAGTAGCAAGTCAGAAATAAAAGTGTAGCTATACCAATGATAATCATTATTACATGAAGCAAACCGCCTTCGAGCATAATGGGGCCAAATATGTTGAAAATATAACATTTAGTATTGATGTAATACCTGGAGTCTACGTGCATGTGTTCTCAACTGCTCAACAGCTCCAGATCTGAATGTATCACAAGCAGCCATCATAACACTAACATTGTGCTGCAGAAGCCAGTAAGCAACCTGCAAAGTAACATTTAAGGTTCGCCAGCCTGACCAGAAGGCATGTCCCTAAGTACAAATCTAGACATATTAGCAGTTAAATCAGCTAAACCTTAGCTAGATTTGTTGATTTCCCAACTCCATTGACACCAACAAAGACAACAACATATGGCTTCCTCTGTTCCTTGGCAGCATGCACATCCCTCAGTATGTCAATGGAGCGCCTAGGAGTTAAAATACGAACAAGGGCTTCTTCCATTGCAGCCTGCGGTCACAATTTAACGTACACAATTAAATTTATAGAAAATCAAAAGGCAGGAAAACTAAAAGAAAAAAGAAAAAAGAAAATTTAGAAGTCCACATAATAAAGATGGAAAGTTTGTAGACCTGCACTGTTGAAGTGACCCTTGTGAATGAGGCCAGCTTTTTCCCTTCAAGACTTGCAGCCACTGACTCACAAAGCTTCTCAGCTATCTCCTCAGCCTGTAAATGCCGCATATGAATAAGTAGCCCTACAGATATTGAGAGGTAATAATATGTAAGAACTCAAGTATGTTAAATTTAGCAGAAGACATACCACATTCTTGGTCATAAGCCTATCCTTGAGGGCCCTCAAAGCTGGTACCAGGTCTTCCTTCTCCAAATTTGGCTTTCCAGCAATACTGAGCCCAAGAAAGTAGAAAATTAATAAATGGTGTAATTGGATAGTAAATTCAACAATGGTGATGATAAAAGCTTCCAGTAAAAGTTGTACAAAGCCCAAGTGAAACATGTTTAGGAGCATACGCTAATTCTTTTGCCACTTAGAAAAAAGCACAATAAGAGTCATCATAAAATGGGAAACAAAAAAGACTGTAAAACTCTTTGATGCTGGAATATATAACCATGATATAAGTAAATGATGTCTAAAACTGTCATTCTTTAAATAGTGATGCCTAGTGGAAGAAATCTCATAAATTGACTACTAATGCCATCTTTCGCACTGTTTAATATAAAGCCACATGATGGCAATATTAAAATTATCAACTCAATAAAAGAAACATTTACAACTCTAGTTGTAAGGTTTTATGAAAACTAAATCAAAAGTAATGAGGACATGCTTTATGACGAACATCTGAACCAGATAAAACAAAAGCTATTAAATATTTCTTCAAAATGAATCAGGTTTCAAAACAAGGACCTCCAATTTCACTCATCATGAAGACAGAACAAATATATCCAATAATAGAAATTAAGATCCAAATGAAGGAACAACTTCAATAATTACCTCTGGAACATAGAGGAAAACCAACCCTTTTTCTTAGCTTCAGGCTTGCTATCCTTCTGCACATTGTCATCTTCTTCACCTTCACTATCACTGCTGATAATCTCTTCTACGTCCATCATACTTTCACCTTGATCTGCTGCAACAACCTCTATATTCTCATTTCCATTTGCATCCACTGGATCAGTAAAGTCCAATTTTGTATCTGGAGGCGCATCATCCCAAACTCTATTCTTCTTTGTAACCTTTTTCTTAGGGTCCAGCTTGGAACCCTTGTTAACAACAGTATCAGTTTTCTTTCCACCTTTAGTTCTTTTCTGCAGTTTACTTACATCAAAAGCATTAATATTGGAACTAGTATTTTCTTTACCCTTAACAACACCTGTCATCCTAGGTTCTTCAATGTCAACATGATTACCATTGGAGTGTCCATTCTCCAATTTGTGACCTTTCACTTTATCACCATCCCCACCATCAGCAGCCAAGCCACCCTCACTCTTACCTCCTTTATCAAACCCAGCTTTCTGCACCTGCCCTTGCTTCTTAATGTTATTCACAGGTTTAACCATCTGCTTTGATTTCTTGAACTCCTCAGCCCTAGCTTCTGCCTCCCTCCTAAGCTGTCTAAAAGTTTCATCAAAATCATTATAGACTGTCCTTTTTGGATCATAAATCTCCGAAAACTCACGTCTAACCAGTGCAAGAAGATCATCCACATACAAAAGGTGGAGAATACGCTGATATACAGCTACAAATACAAGGCCAAGCTCATTATGGAAAGTCCATTTGAGGGTGTAAGAAGCGCCTGGAGCATCATAGTTATATGATGCAGCACCAGAGCGTTCCTCCAAGAGACAGGACCGTATCAAGGTGTCAATCGGTGACCCTTTCAGAGCATTTCCAAGCTCTTTACATGTCCACAAGATTAACCCTCCCCTGGTAAATATCAGCAACTGCTCTAACATCTTTTAATTTCAGTCAATCTCCTGCAATACAATCAAATGAAAATCGAAATTCAAATACCGAAACAATTTTAAAAGCAAAATTTTGCGAGAACGAAACTTTTTAATCTGCCTTTTCAGCCATATTTCAAAAATTGAACCAATAAAGCATGGATTTTGATAATTACTCGCCATTGGAATAAGCAAAATATAAAGAAGGGTCTTCAAAAGAATAGATCTTTCTCTTATCTGGACGGAACAAAATAAGTAAAAATGAAAAATCATGGTCCGCAATTAAAAATCCAATCTAAGATCTACAATTTTCTTAGCTACCAAACAAAACGAAATAAAGGCTCGAATTTCAGACCCTGATTCATAGATAATCGAATCACAATTAAATCCAAACATCAAGGCAAAGAAATCAAAGACAAAAATTACATAAATTCGAGACAAAGCATACTCTCGTAAACATCGAAAAGTTAATAAAAAGGAAAATTACCTGTCTTTTCCTCAGAAATCTTACAAATCTACGGAAAAAAAAAAAAGGAAAAAAAGGGTAAATTTGAAAGAGAAAAAACAAAAAAAAAAAAATCAAATTGAGAAAATGTTTACGTTGGCCTATATATAGGTCTTTTTTTTTTTCAATAATTTTGTATAAATAAATAAACAATGGGGTTTTTGGAAGTGTAATAAAAACTGAATCTGGGTCTGACTGGTCAAGGCGGACTGGACGGTTAAAAACTTGGCGCACGGCACTGTAAAAAGATAGAAAATAACTGTTCGGACAACGCTTTACCTAGTGGTTAAAAGATTTTCAGGATTTTTTTTCTTTTGACAATATTTTGAGGAGTTCAGAAATTAAAAATAAATGTCAACAGAATTTTCTGACTCACAAATAATAAAATAATAAAACTAATTAAAAGATAAAATATAATAATGTAATAATTTTTTACCCGAATGTACAATTAAAAACTCCTACGGCGTTTCTCGAGTTACCATGTAGGCCACGTGTCGGGAAGTTTTGAAAGTAACGGAACGCTGCGTCTTAAGACGCAGGAGATGATAAGGCCTTTGGTACAAGATAGGCAGAGGTGCGGTCCGACGAAGATTCCATTTTAATTTTTTTAGATGGGACTTTGTCACCTATTCATAGGATTTAGAATTTTAAAATTTTAAAATTTCAACAAATTGGGAAAAATTATTGCATTATGAATGTTTTTTTTATTATTGGAGAGAGGCATATCAATGAGATCTTATATCTATGTATATATAATCTATGTAGTTGCGTTCCCGCAATGTAATTAAATTAAAACAGTAACTCTACAAATTAATATTATTTTTAAAATATAATTATATGAATTAAATTTCGAATTTAATAAAATAATTTATTTATAGCTTTCACTCCCAGAGCTTCAGGACTAAATCTGCAAAAGGAGGAAATTTTTATTGGAAATTTTAGTCACTGTCTACCTGCTTTGCCTTCAAAACAGCCTAAAAGGGGGAGACTTTTGTATAAACCTTAAGATTTGTTAAAGTTTTTGCAGCACATTGTTTCCAAAAAAAAAAAAAAAAAGTTTTGCAGCTCAGGAATGTGGGCATGCTTATGTGAACTAACATTTTGGGGCAGAATTTCTGCTAAATTTGCCAAATGAATAAAAGAAAAAAGAAAATTAAAAGGGGAAGTTGGACTTGCTTTCCATTGATGCCTAAAAAGAAGCCTGCTAGAACCACATATGTGCCAAAGGCCCCATCAATGGAATGTACAGATCAGGTGCATTTATATCATGAATAGGAGGCTTTTAAGAGAACTCCAACTTAACCCCTACTGTTTCTGTTGCTCTCATCCACTGTCCCAGGAGGAAAAGGAAAAAGTGAGTGAATTTCTAGGATGGCATGGGGATGGGGATTTACATTGGGTTCATATGTAGATGCACTACATGAGCTTGATTAACTAACAGAACAAAGCAACTCATTTACTTTCTCCCTCTGTGTTGAAAATTGCCATCAAAACCTCCAAATTTGACCAACCTCACCCGTTATAGAATCAAAAGTTTCAAACCAAACTTCTTCTCTTGCACTCCGAATTTTTCACCTTTTGAAGCGATGGCGTGGCATTCTGATGGGCTTGCTTCCCATTGTTACAGTGATAAGGGCCTTCCATAATCTGTTTTTCAAGTGGTATTAAGTTTGGCAGCGATGGACTTCTGGCAATTTTTAGTTGTTACCAAACTTTTTGTAATGGAAACAGCTTAAAGTTACTACTCAATGCAGCTGTTGGGCCGTAATCTATGAGAAATGGCCATAAATTTCTCCAATGGTCCTAACTCCAACTTCCAAAAATCCCATTTCCCAATGTCGAAACAGTAACCCACAAATGGATTACAGGTTAAAGCAGAGACTCAGTTCCTTTGACCCAGGTTCCTTTGGGCCAACTTCACATCTCTTTAAGAGCTCTGAATCTTTTCATCCTTAGCCCAGTAATGCATTTTTACACTTGTCCATCCATGTGCACAAGTTGAGCTGCTGGTTCGAGTAAGCCAATTAAGCTCAAATATTCATGTTTTAGAAGCTACATGTTTGTTTATTAATTATTAGTACATGGTCAGGTGTGCTTGATTCCGACAAAGTGGTTACTGGGTACCAAGATAATCACAATCCAAAAGAAAAGGAGAGAAAAAAAAATCGCTTTGACTTAAAAGGCCACTGTTCTTGGCTCTATCCCCCGACACCGGACGCCCGTTAAGTACCAAGTCACATCTAGATTAGCGAAACAATACTGTTCTATTTGACCAAGCTTCACAATGTATAACCTAACAATTATCTAACCCCAGAAAGGAGATTTAGTATCTCACCGCTCATGTATCTTCATATCACTATCAAGAAACAGATTCATTCAACGGCTAGGCAAATACCCAAATCTTCGAAAGCAACTTTTTTTTGGAAATGAAAGGCAGCCCAAAGCGTCAATGTTGATGCATTAAATATGATAGGATAACAAAACAAATGTGATTTGATTAATTGGTTTGCACAGAATAATGGCCAAAAATGAACATCTTCTTCAAATTTTGTCGTTTGATAAAAGCTTTCCTTCCCTGTCCCTAAGTGATTGGTGGCCCCATTAATCCTTAATCATGTCTATCTAATTAATCTTGGACTAGTCGATTGCTACCTTATATCCACCAATAGTTTCAGTAACTAGTTACTTCAACTAATTAAAAGATCAATGTTTAACTAAGTTGACATTTTGGAAGAGAAGATAGTGCCAAATTTGAGATATACTATGTCCTTGCTGTAGGACAACGCCAGCCCCAGCAAGCCTTGAGACATGAGCGGCGTTTAAATTTTAAAGCAAAAACCATGGCTACAAAACTGCCCAACTGCTCATATTGAAGACAAGCCACTTACATCTCCCCCGGCCATATATACCAGCTCCCGCCCCTTTCTTTTCTATCCTTTTATTCTTTTATTATTTGTCTTTAATGTGATCTGATTGTATTATATGTCTGCTGGCTTCATGAATGTGGGAGTGGACGGCCAAATAATTCCATCCATATGAATGATTTTATTAAGGCGACAAATTGGGGTCAAACTGCGGTGCCGTAGCCGTTGGGACATCTCTATATATGCATATATATATATATATATGATCCATGCATATATGACTGGATCGATTAGGTCACTCTCTGCATCAATCTTTCCTACATTTTTTTTTTTAACCTTTTCTTACACTATCTTAACCCAAATAGATACTAAGGACAAACTGATAGCTACTACAAAAATATAATGTTATTAATATATTTTTTTACTTTGATTGATAGAATTAAGTAGATAGCATGCTGCATATATAACCAAACTTGACATTATATACACAATATAATATCATCCTTAGGAAATAACACCAACATGAGTAATTGTTTTACTTTGACATGATGAAATGTGCATATGACAATTAATTATCCAAAAGAATAAATTAAAAAAAAAGTGTTTAATAAACAATTTTCCTTGCATATAAATTAGAGTAGTAAAATGAAACTTTGACCATATATAGATGTAAGACAAGAAATATTAAATGTCAAGTTGATCAGGCTGCCAACTACATGCATCTGATAATATACATTCTTCAGAACTAAATTTGTGAGAAGGTTCTAGGACAGACATAGCATTGGTAATGATGAATTGATGATGTAGAAATTGTGGGATCGATGAAGATGATGTTGAGATGTTAATTTGCATGCTTGCATGCACATGGGGTTTTGTGTTGTACACAGGGAAACAATATTGTAGGGAAAAAAAAGTACTGTAAAGACTGTGGAAACAACATCTCGGAAATCATGGGCAGATCTCATATTGTAAGAGTTTACTAAGCAAGCAAGTATATATGTATAATTAGGTCTCTGACTGACTTGAGGTGTGGAATTTGCTAGCTAGCTATTGAAGTAACCTCTATAATTAGGTCTGTGCATGTGGGGTTGAGATGGGTTTCCAAACATATATACTACTACTATATTAGTTTGGCTAATATATCGTGGTCAAAACCATATTGCAATAATCAAACAATTACTTTCAAGTTTAAACGTACCATTGCTCATTTTGCTGTAATGGGCAGCTTACAGCTTCAACTGGGGAAAAGCTACACATTATCTCCCTCCCCCGAAAGGGATATCGATAGTTAAACATAGGTGGAGAAAGCGACCAAGGGTGTGGTCAGCACAATGGACGGCAATGAACTAGTAGTCCTATCTGTTCTTACTACGTAATAATTGAGATTTTCATCTTTAACAAATAATGAGGCCAGGGATTAATTTGCCTGCACATGTAGGCGGCGGTGGACGCGTCTATTTACTGTTTAAGTTCATACAGTTCTCGATCACTTTACTTTGCACATATATACATCCAATTTATTCTATGATTATATAATTTTCAAGTGGCTCAAAAGGCAAACCAAGTAGTCAACCTGTGAAATTTATTTGTTAAAACTACCTTCAGTAAACAGTGATAATTATGACGAACCGTAATCGGCTAAACAGCTACTACTTGCTTATTGGGAATTAAAGAATTATAAATTAGGCAAGTTCGCTGGCTTAGAAAATTTTGGTAAAGAGGTTTTAACAACTTCCATCGACAATTGTTTATGGGATCGATGTTAAGGAAGATGCAACAAAAATTGGAAGGTTGACCAAACCCTGTCACTCAAATTTTCAATCAATCAATCTAATCGAATAATATAGTTTTAACCACTTTCCTTGCAGGCTTTTATACCACACGAAAACCTCATGGGAAAAAAATGGTTAGTGGGGGAGATTCACGCCTGCCTGATGCTTCCAACTCTCAATAGAAAGAGAGCTGGTAACGACTTCTCGTTTGGGTTTATGAACATCTCTTTCTTCAGGCTTATGCTATACCTCCAACTGTTGCAGTTTTGTTTGTACCACATTCAAAAGTATCAAGCTACAGGCCTTTAGAAAGGTCACAAGAATCGCAACCCCTACATCCATTAATCTTTATTAACCCTCTTTTCTATCTTCGTTTTCTGGACCACAAAAGCCGAGAGAGAGAGAGAGAGAGAGAGAGAGAGAGTGTTCCCCTGCTTAGTGCTTTAGATTCGGTGGTTAGATACTGCTACTAAAAGCTAAGCAGTTCAAGCTTTCTTTGAATTAAATGCCGTTTCAAATTACTACTTAAGCTTATTCAGTGACCAGTTTCTGTCCAAGCACTCAATTTGTCTTTTTTGGATATTTAGAACTCAAAAATTACTAATACATTATAGTGACAATTTGCTAATAGTATATACCACAAGAATTGTTTTAATAATAAGATTATTACATCTCTACCACTCTCCATTAAGGGATTGGAAAGTTAACAAGTTCAAAATGCTTTTATAAGAATCAAAATTGCCTATCTATATCCTTGAAGATTACAGATTTAGAGAGTAAATGCCTTTTATTGAGCCAGCTTTTCTTGGTTATTGGTATTTTACACTATGGCAAGAGAGAGAGAGTCTTGTGATGCATTTATGATTTGGCTTCTGGGTTTTTAACCAAATTCTGATCCAACTTTCAATTACCTCTTGTAGGAGTAGGACCGCCTACTCTCTCTCTTCTGAATCTTGAGATGGGAGAGAGAGAGAAAGAGAGAGGTCCACTTACCGCCTAACCTGCAATAGTGTAGTAATGCAACAACATCAGACTTGATATAATCTTCACCATATAAGTCTACAGTATTCAGGCATCCATATATATCTTCTCTGATCAGTTTCTATACAGGTATTAATATCTCTGAGTAGCTTTTTTTAATTGCTACTACATCACAACAGAGAGAGAAAGAGAGGGAGAGAGAACAGTATCCTTCAGTTTCAAAAGAAGGGTGCAAAATGGCTGCAGCAACAGGTCAAAGCAAAGTCTTTGTCATCTCAATATCTTACCTATTCTTATCTTCACTTATCGGCATTCTTGCTGCTGTACCACCAAAACAACAAGAACTCGATCGAATTGCTTCTCTTCCAGGACAACCACCAGTGACATTTTCACAGTTTTCAGGCTATGTTACTGTCAATGAGAAACATGGCCGAGCTCTCTTCTACTGGCTGACGGAAGCTACTACAGTTCCAGAGAAGAAACCTCTTGTTCTTTGGCTCAATGGAGGTCAGTCTTTCTAGATAGCTACTCCATCTATTTTCTTGGCTGTTGATTAATGAAATACATCATGGATTCATGTTTTCTTACAAGTCTGACATCATTTTTGGCTCTTGCTCTACATTTTACCATAGTAAGATTGTACTGAAAGTGTCTTAATTTTTTTTTTTTTGTCAAATCAAAGAATTTGCATCAACCATTGAAGGTAATGCACACAAGGGAAAAGAACCCACAGAATGTTTTCCATGAAAAAAACAATCCCATGAATCACAATGCCATAAACTGACATGAAGTTATGAACATTTCATTTTTCCGTGCAATTAATGTTTCGTCTTTATTGGTTCTGTGCTTGAAATATTGGCATTGACGCCAAAATAATGACCCAAAAATATCTCTGCCTCTCAATAAATGAAGCATTTCCACATCTGCATGTCCTAGCTCGTGCCCACTCTGTCCACAATTCCAGACAGACTGCGCCCATCAACCCTCCGAGAGCAAACTAGCAAAATCCCCTTGACCCAAAGCTAAAATGCACCTCCTAGCAAGGTCAGTTTCAACTGGAAAGAAAGCACAGTAAAAACAACTGGTTGTTTACGTGGTACCAAAAAGAAAACCAAAAATAAAACCCACATGGGACCTCGTGATCTCTTTCTGTCTGGATCTTTTTAGGGTTTTATTCTTCTACAACTGACGTTTATTCCCTGTTTTTGAATAAACCCATTTCCTCAAAAAAGCTTTGCTCTCTGAGTAATTTCTTTGTCACTTTCTTTCCAACTTGTTTGTATTTGATAGTCTTTTTTTCAAGGCAAAAAGAAACCCCAAAAGCTACCACAAAGTGAACCAACTACTTCCAGTAGAACCGTCCAAAATCTTCCATGTTATTGCGACCAAAAGATGCCCCCTTCCCCTCCAATTCTCTCTCTCTCTCTCTTTTCTTCTCTTGTTTCTTTGCGTTGGCTTGAGATAGAGATGGCAGCAAAAAAGGACAGAAAAGATGCTTGCCCCAATTCTCTCACTGTTCCTTTGTTTCTTTGAAGCATGCGCATTCAGTTGACAGGGTGACGGTGCTGATGTTGTGGGGTTGCTCGGGCTGTTATTAGTTATGACCCAGAAGCAGAAATGGAGGATGAATTCAAAGAAATTTAAAAAAAAAACACACACACAGAGAAAAGTTCATTAAACTAAAGCATAGGAAATATAATAAAATGGGTCACTATCTAGCATATTAATATCAGAAGCTAAGGACTGAGCAATTTATTTATTTTTAAAATTTTTTTATTAAACAAAAAAGGAAACAGAAGCTGACATCTCAGAAGAAAATAAGTAATACTGTTTCCTCAGTCATTTTATTAAGAGCAAAGAGGGTAGGTGTTCCCTCTCAGATTATTCAAGTGACACCATTAAATGTTTTTCTGCAAGGATGAAAATCAAAAGATATTAGTGTAAAGCAGTCACAATTTTACCGAATGGTTTAGAGTAGACAAATTGACTGAACTGTTATTTTATTGAATTCTTTCACTTTCACACTATTCCAATGTAAAACTTTGAATATATAGTTTAAGGAAAGCAACATTTTCCCCTTTTATTTGTGATTTTTAGTTTGTTCTTTGTCTTTGAAGAAGAATATTTCAAGTGAAAATATATAAATGCTCAATTATCTCAAATAAGCAACTATAGCTATGATTAATTTGATATTTGTAGGTTAGCTATTTTTTGTAGCACAAAATATGGGAAGATGTCAAAATGGGAAAAAAAATCCTTGATTAGATAAATTACTCTACTAATAACACTGTAGCAATTGGCATTTCCATTGATACTTGACAGCCTGACTTCTGAATTTCTGCTCCACTATGCACGAGGTTGACCCTACTCCGAGTGGCTAGCTTAGCTAGAAAGGAATAGAAGCATCACATTTCACATAGTGGAGCTGAAACTGGGCCATTGTTTGATGTTGCCTGCTTAGGACCCTTCTTTTTTCTTGCTTGAAATCATGCAGTTTTAATTATGTTAGCCGTTATTTATTGTGGTTGGAAAAAATTCTTGCTTCATATCACTGCTTTCTTTGAACCATTGAACCTTTCATTCAAGGGTCACATCTTTTTTTGGTTTTCAAAACTGTCTTCCCTTTGCAATTATCAATTAGATCCTGGTACTCGAAAATTTCCTCCCCTGTATCTGTAGTATATGTCTAATCTAGAATGAAGATCAAGGTTCATCAAGAAATAAAAAGCATGAAATGATCATTCCTTCTGATTAAGTAAATATTTCACTCTTTGAGTTGGCTTGGTAAATAAACTTGGCAGAGCTTAATCAGTTTAAAACAAGCACATTTGGAGTACATCTGTATATGAATTCAGTCAATGCTAGGTTGTTCTAATTAAATCAACCAATTTACCTTAAAAAGTCTTATAATTGGAGTAATCTGATGATTTTTATCCGTCACTGGCTAACCGTGCAGGGCCAGGTTGCTCATCTGTTGCATATGGAGCATCAGAGGAAATTGGACCATTTCGGATTAATAAAAATGGCTCGTCCCTTTATCTGAACAAGTATTCATGGAATATAGGTAATAATCAATGTATTACGGGTCATCATCCCTTTTTCAGCAATCATTATCCTATCAAACTTGTATTTGATTTTTCTTTATGTTTTACAGAAGCAAATATTCTGTTCCTTGAATCACCTGCTGGGGTTGGATTCTCTTACACAAATACAAGCTCCAATATTAAAGACACCGGAGACAATCGGACAGGTGTTTTTAATTTGCAGCTAGCCATTGCTTTTCTCTAATCTCACTGATGTATCATTCTTTAATCCTGATGATAGTTTGTTTGTGACACAGCTCTGGATGCTCATATATTTCTCATCAGATGGATGTCAAGATTTCCCCAATACAAACACAGAGAATTTTACCTTGCCGGCGAAAGTTATGCAGGTACATGAGCCTGCAACAGTTGGTTATATATCAAGTTATCGATTACCTAAATAAGCTTTCCAAATTCTTCCCTCATGAAAGAAATGTCTGAACTGACAAAATTTTAATGTTTATATAGGGCATTATGTTCCTCAGTTGGCCAAGAAAATCCATGATTATAATAAGGCCTATTCGCGTCCGATCATCAATCTTAAAGGATTTATTGTAAGTAAAATGAGCATAATTTTCACTTTTGTCAGAAGCAATCAACCAAAAAGCTCTGCATAAAGTTAATGTGATTTAAAATTTTTTTGAATAAAATCATACAGGTTGGAAATGCTGTTACAGACAATTACTATGACAGCATTGGAACTGTTACATTTTGGTGGACCCATTCCATGATATCTGATAGAACCTACACAGCCATCATCAAATATTGCAACTTTACAGCTGAGAAAAGTTCTAAGAAATGTGATGGTGCTGTCAGTTATGCCATGAACCACGAGTTCGGAGACATTGATCAATACAGCATTTATACTTCATCTTGCTTGGTATTAACAACCAATTCAGAAAGGCATATAAGGCTCAAAAATACTCTTTTGCATAGACGCGTTTCAGGGTATGATCCGTGTACTGAAAATTATGCCGAGAAATACTATAATCGGCCAGACGTGCAAAGGGCTATGCATGCAAATACTACTGGAATTCCTTATAAATGGACTGCTTGCAGGTTTTTCCAACTACTCAATCATTACTTTGAATTCTTTTTCAAACGGAGGGTTTGGTAATTGAGAAATGATTTTTGTCATTGGACAGTGATGTTCTCATCAAAAACTGGAAGGATTCTGATAATTCCATCTTACCGATATACAAAGAGCTGATTGCAGCAAACCTAAGAATTTGGGTTTTCAGGTGAGTTTTAAACAATCACTCCAAGTCCAGGAGCATTAGAATTTTCTCACCATGTTTTATATTTTCATATAAAATCTCGTAAGTTTTGCTCCTTAACCAGGAAAAATTAGCAAAAGATGCAAACCATAACCGACCAGGTTTTGCAGTATTGACAAAAGAAAAAGTCAATAGGATACCATAAAAAGGATATGAATACACGTAATAACAGTACGGTACTCTTTCAGATACTGGCTGTGGGTTTTTTCTTGAAGGTCATAGTAAAAGAAAGGGAAGTGGGACAGGCTGACAATTACCAATTTCTAACTGAATTAGCTTATATCAAGATGTATCCAATCATATGAATGACAAGCCATTTGTTACTGCCACGAACTTAGGCTTTGGAGGTTGAGTGTTTCATTGTCCTTGGTATAGGATTGTGTTACTGCATGACTTTAATCTGCTGCAGACCTGATTTTTTTCCCAACAACTAAAAACTGACAGAATGTAATGTGGCATAATTACTTCTGTTAAATGCAGTGGAGACACAGATTCAGTTGTACCTGTGACTGCCACCAGGTTTTCCCTTAGCCATCTGAACCTCCATATCAAAACTCCATGGTATCCTTGGTACTCTGGCAGCCAGGTATTCACATCTTACACCGTATTTGATTCCCCAAATTTTTTAGTTGTACATTCTTGTTTTTCCTTTTCTTTTTTTTTTTAAGTTCAGTTTGAATCGAATATGATTGACTAGGTCGGAGGATGGACAGAAGTTTATGAAGGACTAACTTTTGCAACAGTCAGAGGAGCTGGCCATGAAGTTCCACTATTTCAACCCGGGAGAGCTTTCATTCTTTTCAGATCGTTCTTGGCGGGGAAAGAATTGCCGAAGTCTTAATGAACTTCTTAAGAAAATAGGAAAAGATCAATTATTTCAGCTTTCAAGTTTGTTGAGCAAATGCAAATCTACCAGTCAAGAGCAAAATCCCCTTTTAATTAATTTATGGGTGATTAGTGTTAGGAATGATTCATTCAAATTAGGATGTCTTGTTATTTACTTAAAGATTGTCAGTTCTATTCCAGTTCATGGTCGGGCAAACCCGGAATGAGGGAAACCGAACTAGAATTTTTTAATTTATAACACTGTCGAAAATCTTGAGCGCAAGCACTTAAAAACTTCTAAGAGGAAATGGAGCATTAATCCATTTTGCATTTCAAGTTTTCACCTTGAACAATGACAAAATGCCCTCAGCACTTTTTGCTTGCCAGGAAAACAGGATTGTAACAAGATGATTTCACGCTTCATTTTCCACTGAGGTAGCATGGGCGATACAAACATTGCATTCTCCTCCACTGTAAGCATTCAAAATACTTAAACCTAAACCCTAAACCACGAAATCAACCTTACCCTGAAACAACCCTCAAAGAAATAATAGTAATGTCAATGGCCTGTTAGCCAAAAGCTCGTTGTCACGTCATGAACGTTTCATGTCTCTGGTACTAATTCCCAACTACAATCATGAGGAACAGAACTAGAGTTGCATGCTTCTGTCTGTTGTCTACCATCCAAAGGTCAACTAGTTCTGCAGAGATACCCAGTCTCAGAGCTGCCTTGTAGAGCGTGCATGTATTCGTATTTAGAAGTCTCACTTTCTTGTACGAGACCCTTGACCATCTACGAAGTACAAGGCTTCGAGCCAAAAAGGTGACTAAATATAGAGTATTAGATTCATCCAAAAAAGAAAAGAATTGCCAATTAAGTTCTCTCATTATATTGTTGTTACTGTTTCAGGGAATTGACGGGAATAATAGGAGAAAAAGAAAGTTCTTCTTTCTCTGTCCAATCATTTTAATTTTGGGGTGTTGTACATGCCCCTGAACAGATACAGATAGGAACGAAAGATATTCGAATTTGTGTTAACATCAACGCATTTTTGAACAAAAAGTGCGAGTTCCATCAGAAAACAAAAATCACAATGCAAATTCATATAGTAAAAAGTACAAACGAGCATTTATGCATTGGTTTGTAAACAAAGTCGAAAATCATCCAGGTGCCACTGTGCCAGTCGAGATCATCGTTGCTTCAATCCCTCACTAAGCTCATGCAGGTGCTGGTTGAGAGATCATTGTTGCTTTAATCCCTCACTGAGACCTTGTGGCATTCCTAAGCTTTGTGCAAGATCACTCATCCTTTCCTTCATGGCCTGAGAAAATGGATAAAAGAAATGATCAGTAAAAGCGATTCTGAAAAAGGTTCCACCTCTTGTAATTATAAAAAAAAATTATGGGATTATCACCTGGACACTTTTTTGGTGTGCATCCTTGTATGCTTCATTAACTAAAAGAGATAGCTTCTGCAAGTATTAAGGTTTATAAAAAAATTTAGCAGCTTGATAAGGGAATCAAGCAAAACCACACAACTTTTAAATTCTTCTCAATGCCTTATAATCGCATCCCAACATGGGTCATTATTAGATCCTAGCCAAAGCAAGTGGAAGTTTCAAAACTGTTTCTTCCTGTACCATTTGTTAAAAGGATTTTGAAAACAAAAATCACCTAAGACATGACTATAATAGAGGAGTCATCTCAAATAATCTATCAGAAAAATAGTTTTATAATCGTATACTCACTTCTGCACCTAATTCCATTGCTGCCTCAGTAATCTCTATGCGTACAGGTTGCTGGTTTCCGGATAATGTTGCCTGAAAAAGAAATATTCAGAGTCAGAAAATCTGTAAAATACAATAGAATGATACATCATACAGTTGGCTTGAGATATACAGAAGCAACACTTCATTGGAAAACATGAAAACTGAAACGGAACCATTCTTCATCAAAGGCATCTTTATTTTTCTATCTATACCTAATATTCAAGATCATAAACAGAATTATAACCTTAATAGTTATGGATAAAAAGTTTCTAAATCTAGGAATTTTGTTAAAAGCAACAATCTTTCAAGAATAACTCCACCCATAAAAGACTGAATAATCCAATTAAGCAAAATAAGTGGAAAGTTATTCAGTGGAACAGTAAGTGGTAAAGGAAATTGAAACCTAAAAGCCAGAAGTATAAATTGACATACCTAGCTTGAACCATGTTCATTAGCTAATGTTAATGTAGCCAACCATGTGAAGCGGTATATGACATTATTAGAATTAGAGAGGGAGAGAGAAAGAGAACTATAATAACCCACCTTTATCAGCTCACCTTCACAGTAACCATCAAACTCTGCTCTGCAATAAAGAATGAAACCAAATGAAACTCACACACAAAAAGAAACTAAAAGTTCAGATAATAATAGGTTTAATATAAGATCCATACGCGGCAAGTTCTTTTTGCACCCGCACAGCCTCAACCTGGACAACCATTTGTGCCTTCTTCACTGTTTCATACAGATTTTGCATGTTTCCAAGAATTCCTGCCTAAAATCAAATTAGTAGGACAGCAGCATTAGCTTCAAAGGAGAGAGAGAGAGAGGGAGAGAGAGTGTGTCAACCATGGTGCAGTGTTCTAAATATCATGTGCATTTGCAAAAGATGACGAAGCTTGTTTTTCAGTCAAACGAATCATAATGCCTGGTCACGTGACTCAAGCCATCAATCAATTTCAGCACTTTGAAATGGATCAGTGATTATGAAACAGAGTGTAAATCTAATGACAAGATAGAGGACTGGAGAGAGACATGCACGGTGGCTGCCTATATATTCTCTCTCCATGCCTATGCATATTTCTAATAAAGTGAAAAAGGAACACAAGATGAAACCTTCTAGCACATAATTGAATTAGACCACCATCAAAATGGTGATTTACACTGTGCCTTCCTTGTTTTCTAGCCCATCTGCACTCAGTACTTTAGGAAAAACATCATACAGATTAGATCATATGACTTCATCCAGCATATGTGCTCTCTTAGTTTTGCACAAAGCCTCCCTGGATATGTTTAACTTGTGGATTTTTGGCTATTCATGGATACCTAAGTGGCCTATGCATATGCAGAAGCTCTTTTGTTTTTTGTTATCTTTAACACAGAAAAAAAAATGAGGGCATATGATAAAACATGCATCCAGTGAGCGGGTATGGAGTGCAAATATAGCTCATCTTGACATGGGGCATAAAATATGATGAAACAAAGACCACGTACAGTGCCCCATACAGACCTAGCCAATTATCAAGATCAAATTCCACCAATAAATGTCTCACGTAAACTACTAGCAGTAACAAGCAAAACATATATAATAATCAAAACTCAAAAGGACATTGAAACTGAGAGATAACAACACCGAAGGCATAATATGAAGCATCTTTTTCAATATAGACAAGACTGGAACCAACACAACTAGTATTAGCTACTAGTTTAAACAATGGGACATTAATTATAATAAAAAGGTCACAGCAATATTAGAGCATGGATCAGACTATAACAATGCTAAAGAGGCTTGTATCCCCATAATCTGGAATTCATACTAGATGCGACTCGATGTCAGAGATCGATACAGCCATTTCTAAAGAATGGTTGAAATTAACATGCACTATACACCAGAATTGGAGGGTAACATAACTGACCTTGGAAGGTGCATCATCACCCTTCTCATCCTTTTTTCCTCCAAACAGACTATATACACGTAGAGATTTATAATTATGCCCAGATTTTCGATGACCTGATGGTGATAAAAACTGCTTACCAGCTAGGTTCGTATTCAAATTAAAGTTACCTGAAAACCGTCAGGAGAAAAACAAATTACAATCCATTAATTATAATTGACGGGGCAAAAGTGCAGATAAACACCCAAATGTTAAATAGGAAGTAGATTTACATATACAATTCTGGTCCCCTGAAATTAAGCATTTAAATTCTGAAATTTGTAAATTTTCCTTAATACCAACTTAACCATTTGCTATACATAGAAATAAAAGTGAAAATAAAAAGAAAAGCACATAAAATCAAACATTCTTAGGTTTGGTTACTGAGAAAATTTCTATTTCTACTTAATAAAAAGTGAAAAGGGTAATTGAAAGTTCACACCTTTTTGTTAAAAGAAAAATACCCTATTAAATGGGAACCAATACAACTATTTCAGCAACGCTGATACTCCATTTCTTCTAAAAACAAGCACAAGAACAAACCCACAAAACAGAATAAAAACCTTTGATATGGTCTAGTCTGATCCTCTATTTTCTCAGCAACCAAACAGAGAGGGAGAGAGTTACCAAGGGACAGTGTAGGAGTGGGCTTCTTCCAATCAGTGGCTCCATGTAGATTTGATATTTGAGCAGTCACGGCACCTGTTGAAGCCATTGCTTCGGCAGGTTCTCTTCACTTAGAAAACTTTCAGATATTTCTGTGGACTACAGACAGAAAGAGAGATTTCACAACCATAAAGTGCGGTTTTTTATCACTTATCCAAAAAAAAAAAAAAAAGGGTTTTCTTTCTCTTTTCGTTTTCGGTGTTCAGATTTTTCTGCTCTTGGAGTTTGTACATGTTTTCAAGGCGACTAATAAGAGGAAGACACGTTATTGTTGAGATTGTCAGGCCCAAATCAATTTATTGGGCCTTCGAGATGGTTTCTAATTGAAAATGGCTATTGTTGTTTACTTTTCATAGTTTCAACCCAAGTAGAAAAGGCCCAAGCCAATTTGATTCTCCATTTATAGATGGAAACTAGTGTAGTAGCATGCAGCCCATGTCTGAATTAAAGCTTCCTTTAGTATTTCAAGTCATCGGGAGTTGAACTTTGGAGGAATGGTTAAAATCAGCAAACGGGTTTGGTATTGGTGGTTGGTTTAACAAAGGTGCTGATTAACAAAATAATTCTGATTTCAAGACTTATTTCTCTCATCCCATTTTACTTTGACTTCAGATATTCAATCACTTTACTATGAATTAGTATATCTAAAGTTCTTGCAGACATGTTCTAAGTATCTGTTTTAATGTTTCTAGATAAAGAAACGGTACATGTTATGTTGTCAGTACAAGTTTTGGTCAGTCATTTACCATAGCATTTTTTTTCTTTCAGTTCCTTGTCAGTTTGAGCTTTCCATAGAGACCGCAAATAGTGAGCATTCAACAAAAGTGGGCTACTTGACTTGTTCCAAACTCTGGAACAAGTTCAAACCAAAGAGTCATGGTCGTTGTGAAACCCTGCTTAAGAGGAAATTACTATTGTATTCACTTTTTAAGGTCAACTATATGTAAATAGGCAATTTCAGTATTTCTCATCTCAGATCTCACAATCATGTCTTTCACTTTTGATTTGCAAATTAACAAAGTGAAAAACCAATTCTGATTTGTAAACAGTAATAATAAGCACTACAAGTCGTCAATGGTGGAAGTGGCCACTTTGCTTCTGTTTCTGTCATTTAATGGCCCACTGGCTTAACTCATAAGCAAAGATACCGATACTTGATTTTAGCCAAAAAAAAAAAAAAAGGTTCAGAAAGTGCATGCTTACTAGCCCATTGCTTCAAACAGTTTAACAGAAGAAAGCAAAAATCTGCTTAAACAGTTGAGACAATTAGAGGAACATAAAGTACTTTTTTTTCAACTTTTTTGGTCATCCACTTGTTAACTTTTGACATATTGGCAAGTGATTGTTTCACATGGACATTTGGATTTTGAAACTGCAGAATAAAGGCCTACTCAAAACTGATTAAAGAAAGCATCAGAACTCTCTTCAAAGAAATTAGGTTGCTTAACAGTAATATGACCATGGAGAGTGCATTCCATAAGTGATAAGCTGATATGTTTATTTCCTAGATGGGTGTCAAATCTTAATCTTTACGGGAAATGCATTGCCAAATGGAAGAATTGTCCGGAAATTTGTTCAATTTCACCCTCACATGTCCATATCAGATAACATCCCACGTATGTGCAAGGAATTAATTACTAATGGAAATTCCTTGAAATGGGAAAGAGAGAGAGATTGGCAAGGAAGGTAGAGCTCTCGGACCTCCCTGAAAACTGACAGTAATTTAATACAGCCAAACCATCCCTCACTTTAAAACATTCACATGCATCATACATATGCTTGTATCTTTTTTATCAGTTTCAAAATTTTAAAGGAACAGTAAATAGTAAGAACCAGGTCACCGACAGAAGGGAAACAACTTCAAGAGAGTCCCCCGCAGCAGCTTTTTCCTCTCTCTTTTTCACCATCGCTTTAGCTTTGTTAAGCTATTCAAAGGTCTGTAACAGAAGAGTTGCGCGCTTCACCATGGTTGGTGAGTTTTTAGTTTTCACTATTCATTGTGCTACTGTACCACTAAAACCTAATTGAACCTTATTTTACCAAGATACCCTCCCCCACTTTCACGAAAATAGGGAATTTAAATGAGGATTTTATGTTTATTGGTAGTCATCAATGTCGACTATGCAATCTTGCAGATAAAAGAGGACACAGTGTAGAGAAAATATGGGAATAGGGGTCGGGATTCTTAAGTCATCAAGTTTGTTCGTTTCCACTTTCCAGCATTTACAAAGGGCATGAAACTACTGCTTGTTTTGATGGCTAGGAAGATAGGATGGTGTCCGGATTCCAGGATTAGGTGGGTAGACCTGTAGATGTGAATGGGGAAAAGGTTAGGTGCATTATATTACTAGTTTAACCCTAATGCCAGGGGAACAACTCAGGCAAGCCTGCAACTCGGATTTCATCCTGTCCACGCACACAGGTTGACTGGCAATTTTGGTTTATTACCTTCTTTTAAACAGATGACTTTAGAAAGGTGTGGACGTAAAAAATAACTTAAAGAGTAGATGGGCCGGGGGAAGCATGCTTGAAAGGAAAGGAATGTGAAGGGTATGTTAGGAAATTTATAGCAATGGGCCTGCAGTATAATAATGTGGAATGAAAAGCATCTCTTTCTCGTTGAAATTTATCATCACTGATCACGCCACAAGCCAAAGCCTAAAAATAAGGTACCTCCAACAGCTGAAACTCCAGCACCAGCAACAACAACAACAACACATCAGAAAACAGCATCATCCTATTTTATCCTCCTGCTTTTTTCAGCCCACCCTTCTCGTATCAAAGCCTATATCTCTCTTTCTTTCTCTTTCTAAGAGAAAAAAAATTACTTGCCTTTCTCTCTCTACACAGGGGAAAAACACACCAAAAACAAAGAAAAGAAGAAACATGGAAACTCCACGCACCCGCTTCAAAATCAAAGAAGAGTCCACACACCACCCAACTCTCTCTTTCTCTCTCTTTCTTCAATGGCCCAGCTGGACCAAAATTTATGTAGAAGAAAAACAAAAAAAAAAAAAGAAAGGAAAGATAGAGAGAGAACGGGAAAGAAAGAGAAGATAGATGTCTTCAAATGTCCTCCAACCAAACCCACCTCACAAAAACCTCTCTCTCTTTCACAAAACCAATTAAAAGCATGTTTACCGGAAATACCCTTCTGCAACGCCCCAAAAAATCCTATCTTCATCACTGTCTCAACTCTCAAAAGAAACATTTTTTTCACCGAGTTATGTGGGCTTCTTTGGGTTTTCTTTGTCTCGGTCAGAGTTTTTCACAGGGTAAACAGGAAAGCGAGAACCTTCCTCTCTCTCTCTCTCTCTCTATTTCTCTCTCTTTTCTTGTTTATCTTTCTCTTATCTCTCTCTACACTTATTCTTTCCTTCTATTATTTCTTGCCCTTATCTTTCTTCCTTCTCTTCAAATACTCTTCTTTCTCCCCTTTGTCTCTTTCTCTTCCTCCATATTTCCTTCTTTTGGCCTTTCGGGGTCTTCTCTTAATCTCGCCCCTGTGATCTGAAATATGAAGAAGATGAAAGGGGTTGCTGCTGCTATGGAGTATTCTCCATATGCCATATATGAGGACCAGAGGACCAGGTTCAAGCACCAAAGCCTTATGCAAGACTTTGAAGACTTGCACATGGTAATAATTTTTTGCGAATTTTTTGGATTTGTAGTTACTTTCGTCAGATTTCATTAGATCTGGTGTTTGTAATCCTCTGGGGTTTTCTTAATTTATGATGAGAATAAGGAGAGGATATGATTATTTGGATGTTATATCTTGGTCTCCAGTTGATGGAGATCTTACCTCATCCAAGCTAGGGAATGATCCCTTTTTTGTATGTGGTATTGTCAGACTTTTGCGTTTTAGGCCCTTGTTTCTGTTTTTGATGAGCTAAAAAATGAGGAAATAAAAACTTTTGGCTGTTGTAAGTGGATATTTCCCCACTTTCTTACTGAACACAATGAAGTTTTCCCTTTTTCCTTAAATTTTCTAAATTTTCTATGCTGTTTGCCATGAATATCTTTCTACCTTTGTTATATGGGCAGTTGTGAAACCTAACAAATAAATTAAAAATAGCTACTCTTTAAGTCTTTCGATCCAGTGAGCTTTCTTTGGTTTGATTGATCAAGGTGATGCTATGTAATTTTTCGTTTATTGCAAGGTTTGATAATACAATTATTGATTGTTGTCCACCTAAATCCTGTAGTTCTTCTATAGAGATTTTTTTTTATACTATTAAGAACTACTCATGTTATCGCACAAACTACAAAAGGGCAATACATTCAAACCCACCTCCCTGGAAGATAAATAAAGAAAAAAAAATTGAAGGCTAATTTGCTTTTTTCAAAATTTAACAGCTTTTGATTATTTATGTTATTGTTAGTTTGTTCATACACTCACCTTAAGCCCTGAGTATATTCTTAACTAATGTTTATGCGTGTTGTGTTTTTCAGGAAACGGAGTCCATTAGAAAGAAGTTGCAGATGATGAAAGAGCAAAAATTGACTCTGTTGGCTGAAGTCCGGTATGATCTTGTTCCTTCTTAAATTTGTTGGATTTGTATAATTTTATAATCACAACTATTGATATAGAGTTAATATTTTGAGTGTTGACCATATTTTTTTTGTTCTTAGGTTTTTGAAACGGAGGCACAAGTTCTTGATGCAAAACCAATCTTCAAACACCCCAGCTAGTCGAAACTTTGTGCAACCACAGAATATGGTGATCAGAAGTAAATCAAGTATGAAGGAAAAGAAATCAACTAGAAAGGAACATACTTTGCGACGCCTAGCTACAGGTTTTGACTTGAACCAAAAGGGAAAGGCTTACGGTGAAAAGGAAACCACTTTCACTCATCCTTCTCTGATGTTTGACTTAAACCAGAAACAGCAGAAAATTTTCAGTGTAAAGGAAGAAGCTGCTTTGCGAAGTTCTTTACCAGTTCTTGACTTAAACCAGAGGGAAAGGCTTTATAGTGGAAAGGAGGCAACTGCTCGAAGCGTGACACCAATTTTTGATTTAAACCAGATTTCGGTAATCTATTTGTATTTATTATGAGTTATTGTCATTAAAATTTGCATGCTATAATCTTATATCATAAGCTTATGTTGCCTAAATTTTCTTCCATTGCAGAGAGAGGAGGAAGAACTACAGGCTAACGATAATTCAGCTAGAATAGAGGAATTCAAGAAAAGTTCAATCAAAATTGGAAGTGATGAGCAGCACAATGATATTAAAATATCAGCCTGCAGGAACACCGGAAATGGGCCAAACAGAGTTGGGAAAAGAAAGATCTCATGGCAAGATCAGGTGGCATTGAGGGTTTAAGTCTCTTACTCTACTTGTAATAGACGTGCTTAGTTTGGAGGGGTTGGTGGTTGGGACCTGTGAGTTGAGCTTGCTTCCCTCCTTTTTTTAATTGATCTATGTTCTGTTATCTTCTTTTTTTTTTCCTCTCTTGTAAAGAAAATATAGTTGCATATGTTTAGTTTATAAAGATAAATATCAAAATTGGTGCTTAGATCAGATATGTTCTTACAGAAATTGTTGTCGACTTGTATCATGACAAATGAATGTTGCTCTTGTTTGGTCGGAGTAATTGAGAAGCAGTTTGGTACCTTGCAATTATTTATGGTGTGAATGATTTGTTG
Source organism: Durio zibethinus (assembly GCF_047325235.1). Classification (NCBI taxonomy): domain Eukaryota; kingdom Viridiplantae; phylum Streptophyta; class Magnoliopsida; order Malvales; family Malvaceae; genus Durio; species Durio zibethinus. Next base: position 30,995,205 of record NC_143167.1, on the reverse strand, counting down.
AAAGATTCCAAAATTTGTTCCTTAGCCTCCTAGTTTACATTTTGCTAAGCAACGGAAGGTGCCGGCTGCTCCGTCTTTAATGCATGAAATGGGTATTTGGAGTAGGCTGGAAGTTGTTGTCGCTTAGGATCAGAATGCAAACACAGATCCACAATATCCAGGGTTGTGGGTCCTCACCAAGTTCCTGAAGCAAACGCAAACACAAACTAATGCCAAATTGCACGGTGAAGTTAGTTCAAATGTCACAAAAGAAAGGAAGCTTGGGTGTTAGGTTAAGTCTCAATTCATGCACCCTCCAGGAACAGAATGTGATTCCGCAATAGAACGTCGGACAGGGATGTTATTTGCCATCCTTTGTTAAGGTAATTAAAGGCTTCCAAACTGCTTTACTGTCATAGGTTTCTCTATCAATATGAACATGAAATTTGGCATCTGGTTGTTAAAAGAGTTGCAAGAATCTAGCATTCTACTATACTTGTTTCATTAGGGACCTGGTAACTGTCGGTAGAAATACCACTGAAATTTCTTGGAGACTTACCAGTTGCACACCTGTTGGAAAGCATTGGTACTCGATGCAAGCGTGCCGCTTTCCAGCTTTTTGCTAAGTTATCTGCAATTTCAAAGGTGCGGCAAGGTCAAATTAATGAATGGCATTTTTACTCTAAATCCTTGGTATCAAAGCAATTACTCAATCTTGGGTGCACCTCATTAAATATTGGATTTCAGCTAAAATACCAACATCTAATTAAAAGTTTCAGACAGGATTTCAGCTAAAATACCAACATCTAATTAAAAGTTTCAGACAGTACAAAAGATAGAGAGAGCAATTTTCAGAGCTCCCAACACAAATCCGGAGAGTGGGTTTTGTCTACGGTTTTGACAATCAACTTACAACAGGTGATAGGTTATAACCATCAGCTTCTGGAACATCCATTAGCTTCTCATTTGCTTTGTCAGCTACCACATCAGCGACTTTGGGCATCTGAACGCCATCTAATCTTGCCTGCTCAGTGATTGTATTAATGGTTGAGGTAGCAGGGGCAGCTGCTCTATTTTCATCAAGTTCCAGAAGTCGAGCAATGTGCCTCTTCCCCTTTTTATGAGTTTCCAGTACCACCTCAGATTGTGCACCAAATAAACACATTTGACACCAAAATTTAGAACTAACAGACCCTGGAGCATTCGTTATCTTCTCATTTGCTTCATCGACCACCACATCAGTGACTTTTGGCATCTGACTACCATCAAATCTTGCCAGCTCAGTGACTTTATTGTTGGTGGAGGTAGCAGGGGCAGCTGCATTATTTTCGTCAAGATCCAGGAGTCGAGCAATATGCCTCTTCCCCTTTTTATGAGCTTCCATTACAACCTCAGAATGCGCACCAACCAAACACATTTGACACCAAAACTTATATTTCTCCTTTTTACTAAGTTCTGGTGTCCTCTCCACCTGCATTGGTCCATGTTTCTTCCTAAACCTTTCTGCCTTCTTCTCTCTCTTAATCAGCAGTTCATCCTTTTTATTCTTTAACTTTTCTCTATCCTCCAATTTCTGGTCTGAACCATCCATATTTTTATTAAGTTGCGGCAGTCTGGGTTTTTTTGGCAATGTTGTGGTATTGGTATTGGAACTTTTCTCCATTCTCTCAGCTCTTAGTCTTGCTTCCTTAGCCTTGTGCTTCCTACCTTGAAGGTGTTCAATCAAACCTTTCTCACTTGTGGCGCTGACCTGACAAATGGCACAACTCCACTCCTCGTTGGGTATCTTCTTCAAACTAATTAAAGGCAGAGGCAGTTCACCAGTGCCTGCTGGAGGTGGTGTTTTCCTCTTTGCTCCAACAACACGATTAGGATCAGGCTTAGCCTGCAATGGGATACTCAAAGAAGAATACATAACCAGAAGGGTCAATCACTCCACCCTCTGCCTTTTCAATTAAGGAGAAATTTAATTTTCTACTATCTTACTTTAACTGAATCAGTCTCAAAATGAAGCATTTATCCTCAGAGACAGTAAGTCATCAATCATGTGAGATGATATACCTTTTTTTTTCTTGGCGCGAACAGAGCTAACAAAAATTGATAAGAGCTTAATACCGAGATTCAAAGTAACAGAGATTGCGGAAAGTTCCATGCAAAAATTATAGCACTTCTAAACATTTTTATATGATCCATGAAGAAAGTTAGGGGCACACATGCATATAAACATATGCGTATATGCATGCTGATGAAGGCAGCTGATGAAGGCAACTGATGAAGGCAAAGTAAAACCAATTAATCTGTGTATAACAACATAAACTAAATCCAAATCAAGTTTAGATGGTTCTACAACAAATTCCAACAACAACAAAACCGTATTAAAATGCCATTATCACAACCCCAAGCAAAAATAATGTCATTTAGCCATTCTTCCATCATCTAAATCTAGCAGTTCAATCATGGAACAGCAAAATGGCTTGGTTTCTCTAATGCCATAAGAAACTTTTGAAGCAGCCAACTTGATTATCAAAGCCAGATGAAGTTGCATTGAGGTCTCAAAAAAATGATAAGTAAAGTCAGTAGAAGTGTACATGCATATGCATGAACAAATCTGGTACAAGTGGAGTATGGAGATTCCATTGCTACAGGATACCACATAACTTAACAGAGGGGAAGCATAAAGGTTTTATACAAAAACACAAGATAGCATTCTCAAAGAAATAACATCACTTATTCACTTGTCATGGGCGCATACAACTATCCTCTCACAACAATGGTGGACAATGAGTCCCACATTATTGTAAGCCGGATGCTATATGTAACCACGACATGAGAAAGCTGTACCTAAGGGAACAGCAAATCCATTATCAATCTATGATACTCCCCAATAAGTTGCTACAATATGATGTCACACTCAGTAACAGCGGCTAAGCAATCTAGGAAAAATACCCTCCTGATCAATGACTGCAATGCCCCATTAGGACTAACTTCTGAATTGCCCCGGTTGACAAGTGAAAGGGTTAACCATATGCATTGATAGCAAGCCTAGATGCATGCCTTGTACCAATAGCAACATCATCAAAGGCAAAACAACACAAGCAACAGAACTAAATTGCCATTAAACTAATGTACAAGCACAGAAAAAGTAAAACCTCAACATTAGCTTATGATTTCGAAGGCTTTCATTTAATTGGCTACTTAAACGACCCAAATCATTTAGGCAAAAGGGTTAGATTCTTTCATGAGAAACTAGTGTGTATATGAAGTTTGTTCAATCTTATGGCTTTAAACTTCGAATTAAAAAAAAAAGACTCCTTTTCGGATGATGAAACATTTTGTTGAATGTACTAATTCAAAGGCTTACCAGTATAATCAATTTATTCTTGTTTCCCTCCGAAGTATCCTTAACCTCAGAGTCCAAAATCTCCGTCAACTGTGGCGGCATCATGGGCAGCGGCGGCGGTGGAAACAAATTGAAAGACTGCTCAGGCCGCCAGCGGTGGTGGTTATTGAAGTGGTGATGCATGAAAGGAAGCCTAGGGTCGAGCCGCACTGTGAGCATGTGTTCGAAAGGTAAACTCGTTTCCCTGGCTCTATGCCAGGCGGCCATCTCCCTCTCCGCCATCAACTCTCTTCTCACTTCGGCTTCTAAGGCTCTCCGACGCGCCATTTCCGACGCGATTATCTCTTCCCTTATTTGTGCCTTCTCTAATTCCCACTGGATCGAGTCGGGTCGGTTTCGGTTAAAGTTAGGATTGGGTCGAATTCCTTGACCCGACGAGGGATTGAAGCTCGACGAAGAAGGAAGAAAATAATTTGGCTGCCGTTTATCGACCGCTCTGAATTTGAATTCCATTTGGAAAATTTTAGTTTTTCTCTCTGAGTGAGGGGTTTTTGCTTTCCAGTACAGTGAGAGAGAAACATCGAAATTGAAAAGGTTCAAAAGAAAATGTGTTCGTTTGTGGTAGGCGCTGTTGAGGCGCGTGGGCAAAATGTTTAAAAAGCGGGGGAATTGAGCAGAGGGCTGGGGCTGGGCAGAGAAGCAGAGTGGGGTGGTGCAAAAAGTTTTTTTCCCGGGCAGTACTTGAAATGAGACACTGTGAGAACTTTGGGCAGAGTGTTTCGCACGGACAGAGTTTTTTAATGTTTTGGGCAGGTGAGGACATACGTGTGGAGGAATCTAAGTGCCAATTATAATTTGTCACGTCCTTTTTTTCATTGGTTCGTGAAATTTTAATTATAAAATAAAATATAACTTTTAAAATTTTATGATACTTGATTTTTTTAATTTTTAAGATATTTTATATTCAAATTTATTTATTTAATTAAATTTTTTTTACATATATTAATTTTTAAATAATTATTATAATTATTTATTAATTTTCATTAATAATAAATATCAAAACAACAAATGATATGTTTAATAATAAAAAAATAAATATTTTATTTGATTGTTATTTTTATTTATAAAATATTATTAATAAAAAATTATTTAAGAGGTTTTTGATTAAAAAACATCTTAAATAATTTATTTTTTTTAAAGAGATTATTTAAAATATTTTTATTCGAAAGCATCTTAAATAAATATTATTTAAAAATAAGAATGAATTATTTAAGATATTTTTTATAAAAAATATATTAAATAATACTTTTAAAAATATATATTTTTAATAAAAAATATCTTAAATAATTTCTTTTATTACTTATAAAATTTAAGAGATAAATATAAAAAAATTAAAATAGCTTAATCGGTCGTAGTATATGGTTATCAATTATAAAGTTGTAGGTTTAAACTTTTCCTTTAACCCTGTAATGTTTTTGAATGGCATTATTTAAAATATTTTTTATTAAAAATATATTAAATAATCCCTTTAATTACTTATAAATTCAATAGATAAAATATAAAAGAATTAAAATAGTTCAATTAGTTAGAGTATATAATTATTAATTATAAGATCGTATGTTGGATTTCTCCTTTTAGTCTTTTTTTTTTATGATTACTTATAAGATTTTTTTTATTATTTAAGAATTTTTTTGCCAACAATTGTTTTAAATAATGCTAGTCAATTTTTTAAAAAATTATTTAAGATATTTTTAACTAAAAATGTCATAAATAATCTAAAAAATTTGAAGTGAATTATTTAAAATGTTTTTCATGCTAAACGCCATTAATTACAATATAAAAAAATCTTAATAGCATAAACCTACAAATTGATTTGTAGTTACTTTCACACATGCATTTTAAAATGATAACAATTATTTTTTAATTTTTTATTTAAGTCAAATTTGAAAACAACATAACTTTTCATTTCAAAATTCTAAAATACTATAGGAATACGTGAGTTTTGTATTATAATGGAAATTTGTTAGGTGGGTTCCTTATTCTGATATTTTTGGTACTATTAAGAATTTGTTACTTTCCTTTTGAATCAAATTACTTTAAACCAAATATTATAATTAAATATTCACTAGTAAAATTTTGAAGAAAAACGCATAGATTCTCGAATCGAATACTCCATAAAAGTATCAATCAAAATATATTTATTTTAATTTTTTTATGTAAAATATTACTCTTTCATTTTTTAATATATTTTTTGTGTATCAAATTATTTTTTATCTAATTTTTTATATTTAAAAATTTTTAATTTTGTTTTACATTAAAAATCATAAAATTTTAATTTTATAAAAATTTTAAAATTTAATATTAAATACATTAAAATTAAAAAAAAATTTAAGCTTAATAAAAATCAATAACACTCCATAATTAATATGTATGGTCAAAATTGGTTAATTATTAAAGAATATTTAAAAATATAGTTAATATAATAATTTTTAATTAATAATTGTGGTGAACTAAATATACAAAATTTAATATAATAACTAAATGATTTTTAATTTATAAACTTAGGTTAATAAACTTTTTGTAAAACAAAAATCAATACTTATGAGAAAATAAAAAAAATTGTAAATATTGAAAATCAATTTTTTTAAACATGAAAGTCATGTATTTTTTAAAATGAAGGTTTTTCGTTAATGAATAAAACAAAACAAGTGTTTTATTAATTAATTAAAAAATCAATTACTTTAAAATGGTTTAGGAGGATCATTATATATGCGTGTATTATAAAATATATGAATACCTAATAAGATATGTAATGCTTTATATATTTTTATACAAATGATGATATAAAAAATTATTATGTAATTACAAATTAAAAGAAAACATCAAATCTTTAAATTTAAAATTTGAAAATACTTAAATTTATATAATTTAAATTAATCAATTTTCAATATAAAAATGGATGATAAACAAAAAAAAAATGGATTATAAGTTGATTACATGAAAAGATACATGCTAGTCTTTTAAAATAAAAAATAAGGTGAAATAATAATTTGAAACTTAAAAAAAAAAAATACAAATTAAATCAATAAAAGATATCTAAATTCAAATTTCTAAAATATGATATTTATCTTTATAAATTTTCATATAATCCTTTAATATTTGTTTTTTTTTAACATAACATATTTTAAAATTAAAAAATACTTATCAATTTTGAAATATACATATAAATATCCTAATTACCATCCAATATTAATACTATTTGTAACTTTTCTTTCAAAGTTATTTTTTTTCTTAAGTAATCTTTTTTTTTTCTCTATAGATATTTACTAATTGTTTTAAAATTTTGTAGCAATTTGATTAAGAACGCATGATTGAAGATGTATGAATATTTATTTTATGATGTCAATTATATTTTTCTTGTATTTTGATACACATCTATTATTTATTTTATTTCATGATTTTGAGTTAGATTATAATAGTGATGAGATGAGATATTTTTTAGAATCATTAAAAGAAAAAATTACTATGACTAATTATTTTCAAAATAAAATACATTTAATTTTCTTGTAAAAAATTTAATTTTTATGAGATGTCAATTATATATATAATATATATATGTTATAAATATTGAAGAACTTGATATAACTTTGTAAATAATACTATATTTTTTATATGTATTTAAATATATAAATTAAACTATGCATCCATTGCACAAGTTATAAGCTAGATTAAATATATATTTTTTTGGATTTAGAGTTTTTTTCATAAGAAAAAGGGGCTAACAACCCACCCTGAAGTCCTTTCTTTGTGGGCCTTATGGGCTACAGCTCGTCCACCCAACTTCTCAATCAATCCAACCAAAATGTGGGTCCAGCGAAAAGAGCACGTGATCACACTTTGGAGTAATCACAACCGTTTATTTAACCAGTCACAGAAAAATGGACGGCTCAGATTTAGTTAGTTGGAATCAAGGGCATTGTTTATTATTTTTCTTTCCCTTGAAATTTCCCACGCCACGATAAAATCTCCTTTGTTTTCTTCTTCATTAAGAATATCCAATCTCAAAAGTCTTGGATCAAAGGGTTCCTTTTTTCTGCTTTCTTAGTTAATCACTTCGATCTTCACATCACCGGCGACATGCCTTCTCGCTGCGAAATTTGTTGTGAACTACTCATCGCGGTTTTGCTCCCTCCTTTGGGGGTTTGCTTAAGGCATGGTTGTTGCAGCGTAAGTACAATTTTCTGACCACATGATCTGTTAATAAATTGTTTTGTTTTAAGTTGAGGTTTTGATATTTTGATCTAATAAATTCTGGGTTTTGATGATTTTTTCAGGTTGAGTTCTGCATTTGTCTGCTGTTAACTATTCTGGGATATGTTCCTGGGATAATCTATGCTCTGTATGCCATTGTTTTTGTGGATCGCGATGAGTACTTTGATGAGTACAGGCGTCCACTTTATTATTCCAGTGCCTAGTCTTCTTTTGTTATCTCTCCCTCCTTTGCTGTAATATGAATATGATGATTATGTTGAGACTCTTTCCCATTGTGTTTAATTTGACTCGATATTGATGTGTTGCGCACTCTTTAATTGATCTTGATGTTATGCTATTATAATGGTTTTTTGGTCTTGGTAGTTCTTGATTACTTCATTTTAACTTAATGCAAATTCACTTTTGGTGGTATTGCACTAACCATATATCTAATGCTGTATGAAGAAACATGATGAGGTAGTTGATCTGCTGCATACCCTTTAATAGAAGTACTAGCTACTACTTGGCATTGTTGTTAGGATCAGGATACAGGAGAGGTTAGGTCTCATACTCAATCCCTGTCTGAAAGTAGTTATTGTTCTGATTTGGTTCTAGGTTTATTAGTTAGAAGTGGAGTACTTTGTATTTTGTCATAAGCTACAATTAAAAACATTAGATTGTTTTTCCTTGGATTTGATTCAATGTCTTAACTCTTAAAGACGTGGTATTGGTGTGTAGTTTTTATTTTGAAATAAACATCTATGGATGGAGAGCAATTGGCTGGGAACTTGGCTGAACTTGGAAACTGGAAGTTGTCAATCTGCTTCTTCCCAGAAAACCTTTGAGCTTTAGTTCAGTGTATTTAGTATTCCCCGTGTTATCACAACTTCCAATTGGAATTAATGTCTAAACTACATAAAGTATCAATCTTTTGGATCCTCTGTGACCAGAATTGATGCAGATATGTGAGAAAACTAGGCTCAAGTAGATATCTAATCCAAGAATGAAAGATTCCTATTCATTGTTGTTCTTGCTCCCACAATTTGAGTTCACATATATGATAGCAGTTTAGTTTAATGTGAAGTTTTAACAATCTACTGGCCTCTTCTGAATGACCATTCACATTATAATTTCCATCTTTGCAGTTGTAGTTTTTACTCTTCTACTCTTCTTACTGGTTGAGTTAGCAACAGTCTGTGCCTTTGTCTATGCCTTTACACAAAAACTTGTCTGCTTATTTTAATGGCCTCTCGGCACTTTGTCAAGTTTGTCAAATGCAGTTGTGTCTAACGAATTGCACACAGTTGCTCTTCATATTTGTTTCAGTAGCTTGTGTGCATTGTCTCGAATCTGTATAATGTAACAATAACTCTCGTAATTGCTGTTAGACATATGCCGAAGGTGAACAAAGGTGTAAGTTGGGGAAAGTAGGAAGTGACTCAATATTGGTATGAATTACGAGAAATGAGTCATTATTGGTATGAATTATGACTGAACAAAGTATAGTCATATATGATGAATGTTATATGTGATAGCCGGTTGGGCCTCCAGCAATCCAATATTCGTTGGTTATGGGGGAAGGAAAGTAGTTTAACCAATATATTGGTGAGGCATGTCAAAAGAGAAACTTTAATCAAATGACTAAAATTTGCACTCCTCTCTCTCATCTACTCCAAGAAGAACAATACCCCTTTGGGCATTGCGACTCGGGTGATTTGACAAATCACCCTTGTTGAAATTTCAATTGAACTTGATGGAATTTCTGTTCCTAATCTCATTGAAGAAAACTTATACTGTAAGGCACTACTTATTAGGAATATTTTTTTGAAGAAATCCATGTACGTTTGCTTTGAAGGAAAAAAATAAAAAAGGCGAACACGTATTTTCCAATGAAATTACCATATTATCCAATTCGTTATCAACAAAACTCTTTTCTTTTAACGTAAGAGGGAAACGGTATTCGGTGCTTCCCAAAACAAGCGTTCTAACATGGAGGGCAAAGAAGGAACAGGGGAATCAGACACCGAGTCCGTGCTCATCTCCGATTGGGCCGAGTTAACCCTCGAGTGCCTCATCAACATCCTTTCTCGACTCACTTTCGAGCACCGATGGACAGGCCCTTTGCTTGTATGCAAACCATGGCTCAACGCCTGCAAGGATCCTTCTCTAAACTCCGTGTTCGATCTCGAAACTCGGTTCGATTCCTCCACCGAGTCAACCCGCTGGTGGACCACCGAGTTTGAAAGAAGAATCGACTCCATGCTCCGATCCGTCATCTCCTGGAGCAACGGCAATCTAACCAAGATTCTTACCCGTCACTGCTCGGATGACTCTATCAATCTGGCCGCTCAAAGGTATCTCATTTGCGACACCATTTCCAGATTTTACATTTTCGCTTCAATTTTCATCTTTGATTTTTCTAAACATTTGCCAGGTGTCCAAATCTCCAAGTTCTTTCTATAAAAACCTGTCCCCGCGTGACCGATGCCTCGATGGCTCAAATAGCGTATCATTGTCGGAACCTTAAACAACTCGACATCAGTTACTGCTATGAAATCTCACACGAATCTCTGGTGTTAATAGGTCGGAATTGTCCCAATCTAAAGGTTTTAAAAAGGAACCTGATGAATTGGTTAGACCCATCGCAACACGTGGGAATCGTTCCCGATTATTATCTAAATGCTTGTCCACAAGATGGGGATACAGAAGCAGCTGCGATTGGGAAATTTATGCCTCAATTGGAGCAACTTGAAATTAGATTTTCCAAGTTATCAGCTAAAGGTCTTGGTTCGATTTGTGAAGGGTGTTTGAAACTTGAGTACTTGGATTTGTCTGGGTGTGCTAAATTGACTAGTCGGGATATTGTCAATGCGACATCGAATTTGAAGGATTTGAAGGAGGTGAAGAAGCCGAATTTTTATATACCCAGGTCAGTTTTTCATGCTGAGAGATATGGGCATTGGAGGTTGTATGATGAGAGGTTTCAAACTGATGTTTTTCGAATCTAGGAGAAAGAAAAAGGAACATGCTCTCAATCGCTTTGCTTTACTATTTGTGTATTACCGTATTATGAATCATCTGTTCATGTTTGATTGTATGATGACATGGTGTTTTGCTCAATTCGTTGTAATGTAATACTTATTTTCCCTATCACTAGTTTCCCCTTTGTCCATTGTTTGATCTCTGAAAGGGAAAAAAGAAATAGCCAATGAACCTATTTTGAATTGACATAGGCCATGAAAAATAATGCTATAATAAGCTAGATTTGTGTTTAACTTCACTGTAATTCTTGATCAAATGTAAGCTTCTATTGCTGAATGGGCATTTAGAATTTGTGTTTCTTTCCCAGGCTTGGGTTTGTCACCATCAAAAACGGTAAAATAAAGGAGGTCGAAATTAGAATTGTAATACTATGAAAGTTGTCTAGCTACCTTAGGATGATGTGTGATCCTTCCAAGCTAGGGATGGGGAATTCAAGGTATTTAAATTTAATTAAGAAGGATTCGAACAAAAAAGTTTAGTTAAAGGAAAAAAGAAGCAGCTTTATAGGTTACATATTGATAGCGAGAACAAAAAACTAATATCGAGCCTTTATTTGTCAAATGCATTAAGCCTTAGTAAAGATGTTTCTGGAAAAGTTTCATATAAGAGGTCTCTAAGCATGCTACCAATGACAAGGAAACATATCATTTACAATCATTACATTATAATTAACCAATCACAGTTTAGAATATATGGGTCCATCAAAATTTTATATGGAGCCTACACTTGTAAGCGGTGAGTTTTAATATAATTTTTTATTGTGATTGCATGATTATAAGATTGTAGTAATATGAATTGTGGGTAAAATGCGTGCGCCAATGACAAGCTCCGATCATTGGTTGAACTTGGTAGTAGGTATATTTTTCCTTCATGGACAACATTTGCCGTTGGAAGTAGTTTCAGCTTCTATCCATAGAACTCCCTTTGCATTGCACATTATCTTTTAAGTCTAGCATTTTCATCACTTCCCAACCTTCCAGCCTTAGGGTAGAATGGCACAAGAGTCTTGCATAAAGCCACCTCAAGCACTTGGGGTCTAAAGAAATCGGACAAACCATTTGGTTTGTAGAAGTACTGCTTGGGGACATGATACGTTGTCATCGCCATGTCCAAATTTGAGATCCATTGGCTTTCTTTTGGCGTTTCTTGAGCGGCCATATTATGCTCGATCCTTTTACAATAATCTCCATCTCTTCAATGACTGCAGCGACCACAGAAACCTCAAAATCTCATGTGATATATGCTTTCTCAACTCTATTTTTGATGTGTTCTGGGCATAAAGTCAATTCAAAATTTTGTGCTACTCTTCAAGATTAGGTTTTCTAGTAAAAGGCTAATAGCTTCCGATCTCATCTGCCTATGGTGCCATATTTTCTGATACCAGCTCTTAAAATCAATCACTTGAGATAATCTGGAGACATGGGTTTTCCTTCAATTGAATGAAAACATATATATCAAACTGAAAAAGAGAAATAAGAGCATCTGACACAAGGGGAAGGTAATTCACTCGTAAGGACAAAAATTATTCATTAATAATGACTAAAGGATACTTATAACATAATTTATGATGGATCATAACAATTAAAAATTAAAAACGAGGCTTTATTTTGTCAATTGGCATTAAACCCTGGTAAAGATGATTTTGAAAACGCTTCATATGAGAGGTCTGTAGGCATGCTACCAATGACAAACTCCCATCATCTGTCGAACTTGGAAGCAAGCGTATCTTTCCTTCGTGAACGATATTTGCTGGGCCCATATATATGGGATGACCCTATCCAAAATCTGCATCATATACTGGCAATAGCATCCAACTGATAATATACAGGTTTGGGCATTCAAAAGTGTGAGCTCCATGCCTAACGCTGGTTACATTTGGCAGTTTTCCTAGGTAGTCAAGAGCTGATCTTAGATATTCATTATCCATCCTCTCCACTGCTTTCTTAACCCTATTTATGGTATTCGGAAATGGTTCTGATTGGAGATTTCCAAATAAGGCAATTGATGCAGTGGTGAATAATACATTGCCAAGGTAGCCTGATGAGAGGGGAGGGCATAGTCTGGATCGCCCATTAGTTGGTATGTGTAACTTTGCTGGTTGATCATCTACTAGGCCTCGTGCTTTGCTTGCACAGCGCCATACGTTTGCAGCTAGGATATTGTGGGTGCTATATTTGGTGGTATTTTCAATTTTGATTGACTTAGCTTTTAAGGTATGAATTTGATCTTTAGTGATTCTAAAAGTAGATACCGATAAGGGTTTAGGATGAGAATGAGATTCTGAGGTTGAAATAGATGTGTAAGGAAGGGGATGGATCATATTCAACATGGTGAAATGTAGGCATTGGTGGCACTCGTGCTTGGAGAAGGGTTCGGTCAATAATTGGTGCAACACTAAGCCTCGTGCGATTTCAGACCAGCTGTTGATGAAATGAAAGACAAATGTGCCATCTGCCAAAGTATGGTGAATTCCAATTCCAAGAGAGACCCTACCGCATTTGAAAGTAGTTACCTAGCAAAATACACTTATATGAGTATCAAAAGTTTCTCCTTGTATAATTAAGTGCCTATAGAATGCTGGTTTTTCATTCTTGTTTGGTGAATAGTTACCTGGGATATAACGAGCGGGTGAGTAGAGATATCTGCAGAGCAGTTAACTGTTGGAACTAGTTGCCGAAGTTTTGAGCTAGGTGCAAAATCGCCAAAGTTATCTATTGATGAAGTAGTTTCAGCTTCGATAAACAAAGCTCCTTCTCCGTTGCATATTATCTGGATTCTACCATTTTCATCACTTCCCAACCTTCCAGCCATAGGGTAAAATGGCACCAGAGTCTTGTTTAAAGCCTCCTTAAGCACGTGGGAGTTGAAGAAATCGGAAGAACCATTTGGTTTGTAGAGGTACACCAAGGGGAATGATACATTGTCATCACCCGGTCCAAATTTGAGACCCATTGGCTTTGTTTTGGCGTGTATTGAGCTGGGCGTATCATGCTCGATCCCTTCAAAGTTATCTGCATCTCTTCACTCAGTGACTGCAGGAGCACAGAAACCTCAAAATCTTGTCTTATTTATATGCATTTTCAACTTAATATAGTACTTCTAGGAACTTTTCCAACCTTTTTGCTCGTGAGTTTTATACGAATCATTCATGTCTACACCTGTGGATATTAGCTCTTAAAACCCGTGATTTGAAATTGTTTTTCTGATTTATGCTCTTCATCATGGAGCTTACATTAATGTTAAGAATTATCTTGATCGATTAGGGTTTTTGTAATAACTGAAAAAAAAAAGAATTATTTTTTAAGTATATTTATAAGTGGAGGGACTCTTTAATAAAGAATGAGAAATGCATAAGATTTATTGACAAATAACCAATATTTTTTAATAGAACTTATTTTATTGTTTTTTGTCGACAACTAACCAAAAGAAAAATAAAAGCTTAGTTCTCATCTTTCTCTTATATGGAAAAGATAAATCGAAAGATTACAAGTGAAAGGTAATAACAAAATCTACAAGGAGAATTGTCTATCAAAGGTGAGTAAGTAATTTTTTGTAATTTTAAAGAAATAATACTGATTGTTAAGTTTTGAGGTATAATTTGTAATCAAGAAACCCTAAAATTTTAGGAAATCCATTATCTCTTTTCAAGATTAGTTTGGACAAATCATTTAGACTTTAATTAGGGTCTAATTAAGTGTTGAGAAAGTTTGGTAATGTGATTTTATTTTTGTAAAAATAGGAAACAGAAATTTGACGGGGTTAGAAAGAAAAATTTCTGTTTCGTATGAACCTTAATATTTACAATGATGGATTAAAATAATATTAGGTACTAAGGGATAAAATACTACTGTGATTATTATATATAATTGAAAAACTTGCTGAATTTACTTTCCAATGAAATAAATGAGTTATTTAATGATGTGTAAGTTGCCTAGAAGCAGTAGCAAGGAGGAATTACAAAATTCTTTTTAATTTTTATACAAGGAATTGCAAATTAAACAATATATGCTTGGAGAGTTTGTTGAGTCTACTTTCCAATGAAAGAAGCGGAATTGAATTTGGAGTTTCCTATGAATAATTCGTAACTTTTATGAGAAGTTATATAGGTTGTTTAGCAACAATATATGACATAGATTGTAAAAATTATTATAATTAATCTACAAGAAATCATGAGATGGACCATATATGGTTAGAAAACTTATCCAGTCTAGTTTCTAATGCATTAAAAAGATCTTAATTCTGAATTGAATATTTTGAGATATGACTATTTTACTAAAAAGAGCTTAGGCTGTTAGTATTAATTAGTTGAGTTAACTCTTATTTAACTTAATTGTTTTTGATATAATTGATTTCAAAATGGGCTGATTAATTACTGTTATGTTGAAATTATCTTGAATAGGTCGTTAATTATTTATGAGAAAAAACTAAATGGTGGAATTGAAAGAAAGTAAGTAGAATCTCACACATTTTACTTGTTTTTGAATATATGTATATTTGTATGTTTCTAAACAAATGAATGTTTTATTTTATTATTTTCAATGTATGAAAATATGATCAAGCATATGATTATTTTGTGTTTCTTTATATAAATAATGGATCATGCTTATGAATGAAATGAAAAAATTATTTATGTTTAAAAAATGATTTTATGATAGCTACGTTTTTTACATCCCTGAGAAATGGGATCATCGATAATAGAACTAGTTCTACGGCCCTGGCGAACGGGTAATAGTAGTTAGTATAGACATGATCATATGGCCCTATTAATCGATTATAGTAGTTAGAGTAAGGCCTTGGCTAGTCGGTTATAATAGTTAACAATGATCATAAGGATGAAATTATCGATATGGCCAATGTCACGAGTTATAGCAGTGATCGTAGCTAATGATAAATTAATGATAATGATGATTTATGATGATTTTTACAAATTGATCCATGATTTGGTGGCATGTTTTGATATTGATTCATGATCTACGAAATACTTGACAGAATGTTGATCTTTGAATTATTTTTGACATTATGGTTTGATGAATATTTTTGAAATGATTTATATAGTACGTATGAAAACGATGTTTATTTTTAGAATGATTTACATAGTACATATGACAACGATGTTCGATCCGACAAGGTGTGTGAGCTTATACTTGCTGAGCTGTTGTTTGCTTATTTCTCATTTTATTTTCTTTCACACATGATATGAATGATAAGTATGATTAGTCTTGTGAGGAGCTAAAAGAATCTGAGCATTGAAAAACTACTTAGAGAATAGGATTTTATGAAGCATTGTTTTTTTTAGTTGTAATACTCGATATTGAACCTTTTGAGACTTGTTATTTAGTTATTTTACAAATATTAAAACTTATTGAGAACCTTATTTTAGTTGAGGATTTTTCAATGATTATGGATTATAATTTGTATTGCTTTAAGGTTTTATTTCAAAGTAATATGATCGTATTATATTTTAATCTTGGGGCGTGTCATAAAGTAATATCAGAGCCAAGGTTTAAGATATGAAAAAGGAAAGAATCAAGTTATAGTTAGTGTAAAACTTAAGTATTCTTAGCATTTATGCTAATAATATTCGTTTATTTCATTTTGATCACTTACAAACTATTTTCGTTGGTACTAATTTAGGTAAAAATAAGTGGTAGAAATGAGACAATGGTAGACTTTGTTGATCGAAAGAAAAAAACTGACAAGAGAAGAGATTAATTTGAAACCACCAATATTCGATATGAGCAAATTAATATTAAAAATGCTCATAATACTCTTGTGACGCAAGATGATTTAGCTGGAGTGTGTCAGGTAGTGTTTAATTTGATACAACAACAGTAGCAAACACAAGAAAATCTATGATAACGTGAGACAACTTATGAGCAATTTTAGAAGGTTAACCCACCTTAGTTTAAAGGCAGCCTTGATCTTTTGGTTGCAGAAGCTTGGGTTAAAAAGTTGAAAAAACTTTTTAAGGTGATGCAAATTTTTAAAGATTTGAAGTTGAGCTTGGCTGTCATTCAACCAAGAGAAAATGCCAGGTACTAGTGGGATACTATAAATTCCATATTTGAAGATTCAGGTGAGCCTTTGACTTAGGGAAAGTTTAAAAAAATTTTCTTTGATCAATATTTTCCAAAGTCAGTGAAAGTAAAAAAAGAGAATAAATTTTTGTAGTCACAACAAAAGCATGATGTTGGAGTATGCCAACAAGTTTAATTAGTTGAGACGTTTCTACACTCGTATCATTAACTCATATAAGAATAAGGCGATATGATTCGAGCATGGGTTGAAGCCAAATATTTGGTCTTATTTATCTTCTCACATAATTGATAGTTACAAAGATATGTTACAGCAAGCATTGAAGATTAACTCAGACATGAAAAGATTGAGCAAAAGAGGGGTGATAAGAAACGTTTGACGTTTGAGGGAGATCAGAGTAATCGTTAGAAAAATGTAATAGGAAATGTAAGTAAAAAATAAAGGATAAAATCTGGTACTAAGCTCGATAAATGCAATTTTTATGATCGATTTCATTTTGGACCATGTTTTAGGAAAGTAAGAGTTTGCTTTGAATGTGAAAAATATGGGCATATTGCTTAAGATTATCCAAACAAGAAGAATGATGCTGTTAAAGCTAAACGAGTAGAACAACCACAGAAAGGAAATGCTCAAGTTTTCACTTTGACTCACTAGGATGCTAATGTAAGTGATAATATGTTGACAGGTACTGTTCCCATTAATCATATCAATGCCAATGTTTTATTTGATTTCGGTCTCTCTTATTGCTTTGTATTTGCCAAGTTTGCTGCATTCTTAAGTATTGAACTTGAGAAGTTGAATAAGTTTTCATATGTTGTTACTCTTGTAGGAAAAATTATGTGTGTTGATATTGTTTATAAGAATTGTGTTATACACATAGAAGGTTGTGAACTACTAGCAAACTTAATGCAGTTAAAGATGCTAGAATTTAATGTGATCTTAAGGATGAATTGTTGTTTATACATCATGCATTTATTAATTGCTATGGAAAGAAACTAGTGTTTCAGTGTCTAGGACAATCGAAACTTATATATGATAGTGATAATTTAAACCTTCTGTGTTGGGTTGTATCAATCTCAAGTGTCATGCAATCTTT
The DNA here is from genome assembly GCF_047325235.1 of Durio zibethinus. Lineage (NCBI taxonomy): Eukaryota > Viridiplantae > Streptophyta > Magnoliopsida > Malvales > Malvaceae > Durio > Durio zibethinus. The sequence goes on along the minus strand of NC_143167.1, from coordinate 30,977,461 downwards.
AAAAAAAGGGTGTCAAGGCTATCTTGCCTATGTGAAAGACACTTAAATGAATGTAAGCTCACGATTAGAAGATATTTCAGTTGTTAGAGATTTTTTTTATGTCTTTTCTAAAAACTTGCCTGGCCTACCTCCTAATTAGGAAATTGAATTTGAAATCGATCTTAACCCTAGAACTAGACTAATTTCTAAGCCTTCTTGTCATATAGCTCCATCTGAGTTATGCGAACTAAAGGTATAACTTCAAGAACTATTAAAAAAAAAGTTCATTCATCATAGTGTGCCACATTGGGGAGCTCATGTGATTTTTTTTTTTAAAAGAAGGATGGGAGTTTGCACTTACACATTGATTATAGGGAATTAAATAAAGTAACTATGAAGAACAAATATCCTGTTCCTTGAATTGATGACTTATTTGATTAGTTACAAAGTGCAAAGGTCATTTCAAAGATTGATTTATAGTTTGGATATTATCAGTTGAAGATTAAGGCAGGTGATCTACTTAAGACAATTTTTCGAACTAGGTATGACCATTATGAATTTTTGGTTATGCCTTTTGGATTAACAAATGCGTCTGCTATATTTATAGACTTGATAAACAGAATCTTTAACTAGTATCTGGATAAGTTTATTGTTGTTTTCATTAATGACATTCTGGTTTATTCTAAAAGTGATGAGGAATATGAGAACATTTGAGGATTGTACTACAAATCTTATGGGATAAACAACTCTTTGCAAAGTTTAGCAAATATAAATTTTGGTTAGCAAGTGTTACTTTCCTTGATCATGTTGTTTCTAAAGATGGGATTTGAGTTGATTTGAAAAAGATTGAGACAATGGTGAATTGGCCTCACCCAACAAACGTGATAGAAGTAAAAAGTTTTATAGCCTTGGCAAGTTATTATAAAAGATGTGTTGAGGGGTTTCTCAAATTATTGTGCCATTGACTCATTTAACTCAAAAGTGAATAAAATTTGAATGGACTAAAGAATGTGAATAGAGTTTTCAAGAGTTAAAGTAATGATTGGTGTCAACACTTATCCTTACCTTACCTTTTAATGTTGACAGTTTTGCCATTTATAATAATGCCTCCAAGAAGATGTTGGGTTATGTGTTAATACAGAATAATAAGGTAATTGCTTATGCTTATAGGCAATTAAAATCCTACGAATAAAATTATCTGACTCATGATTGGGAGTTGGCCACCATTGTGTTTGCTTTGAAAATATACAGACATTATTTATATGGAGAACCTTATGCAGTTTATATAGATCATAAGAGTTTAAAGTATTTGTTCACGTAAAAAGAGTTGAACATGAGACATAGAAGATGGTTGAAACTAATCAAAGATTATGATTTGACCATCAATTATCATCCAAGTAAAACCAATGTAGTTGCTGATGCTCTTAGTAGAAAGTCCATTGATAGTATGGTTGCTTTGATTACTTCACAATCAAAATTGTTGGAAGATTTTGATGCGTAACAAATCGAGATGACTATATAGGGAAAATGTGTTGTTATAACTAGTTTGTTGGTTCAATCAACTTTGATCGAAAAGATAAAATTGGCATGAAAAAAAGATAGTGAGTTGTACATAATCAAAGAAGATGTGCAGAATGGTTTGCGGCTAGAGTTTAAACTTCATGAAGATGACACACTATGTTTTGGGAACAAATTATGTGTACCAAATGATTTTAAACTGAAATGAAAGATCTTGGAGGAAACACATGGGTCTTGATCACTATACATCTTAGAGGCACTAAGATGTATAAGGATTTGAATGAAAGCTTTTGGTGGAATAACATGAAACATGAAATAACTCAGTTTGTGTCCTAATGTCTAGTGTCACAGCTAGTTAAAGTTGAACACAAAAAATTATCAGGATTGTTGCAACCTTTAGAGATACTGGAATGGAAGTAGGAGCATATTTTTATAGATTTCATGATAAGATTGTCTAGATCATCGAAAGAGAATAATGTAGTATAGGTAGTTGTTGATAGACTTACTAAATTGACTCATTTTCTACATATCAAGTTAATTACTCTACTTAATAAACTAGCATAATTATACATTGATGAAATTGTTCGATTACATAGAGTTCCACTAAGTATTGTGTTAGATAAAGATTTTAGATTTATCTCTAAATTTTGGATAAGCTTACAGCGAGCTATGGGGATAAATTTGAAATTGAGTATAGCTTTTCACCCTCAGACAAATAGGCAAATGAAAAGAATGAATCATTTGAAAGATATGCTTCGAGCATGTGTGATTGATCTAAAAAGTAGCTGGGATGATTATTTACCTTTAGTAAAGTTCACCTATAATAACAGTTACCAATCTAGCATTGGGATAGCTTCTTTTGAAGCCATGTATGTTAGAAAATATAGATCCTTTTTATGTTGAGAGAAAACTTTTAGGGCCAAAAATGATATAATTGACTGAGAAAAAGATCAAGGTGATTAGAAAGAGACTAAAAACAACATAAGATCATCAAAAGAGTTGGGTAGACAAGAATAGATGGGAGTTGGAATTTCAACAAGAGGATTATGTCTTTTTAAAGGTATTACCCACAAAAGGTGTTATGCGATTTAGGAAGCAAAGAAAGTTAAGCCCATGTTATATAAAACCATTTTATATTCTTGATAAGGTGAGAGAAGTTGCATATAAGATAGCCTTACCACTTCAACTATCTAGTGTGAATAATATTTTTCATGTGTCCATGTTGAGAAAATATGTCTCTGACCCAAGCCATGTAGTAAAGTATGAAACTTTAGAAGTTCAAGAAAATTTAACATACTTGGAATATCCTATTCGAATAGTTGATCGAAAAGAGCAAGTTTTGAAGCATAAAACTATTCCTTTTATAAAAGTTCAATAAAGCAATCACACATCAAGAGAAATAATTTGGGAAATGGAAGATGATATGAAAAAACAACATCCTCAATTATTCAAAAATAAAGGTAAATCAAGTTTCAAGAACGAAACTATTTATAAGTTAGGAATAATGTAAGACCAGTAAAAAAAAGACTATTTTAAATATGTTTATAAGTGGAGGGACTCTTTAACAAAGAATGAAAAATGCATAGGACCTATTGATAAATAACCTAATTTTTTTTAATAGAGTTAACTTATTCTATTATTTTAGGTCGATGATTAATTGAAAAAAAATAAAAGCTTAGGTCTCCTCTTTTTCTTATATAGAAAAGATAAATCAAAAGATTCCAAGTGAAGGGTAACTGTTGGCTTTTACAGAGATAAAAAAAAAACTTGTGAGAATGAACAATGAGAATATGAAATTGAAAATGTTGTACCACATCTTTATTTGATGCAACTTCCTTAAATACAAAAATATTTTAACCTAAAACTAGAATGACTGCTAGTCACAAGGAATGATCTTCCTGTTTGCAAGCCATAAACAAAAACCACTAACACACAACTAACTTTCATAACCCACTAACACCCAACTAACTTTCATAACCCACTAACACATATCTAACTTCCATAAACCACTAAAAAACATCGAACTTTGATAAACCACTAACAAACATCTAACTTGATAAACCACTAACACACATCTAATTATTCATCATACATTAGCAACCTATATTTGCATAATGCAGCTAATAAGGCATTCTTGCAACATTTCTCCTTGCCTTAGTAGCTACAAAGACCTATTTACTTTTTAAAGCTTCAAATCTAGCTTTGGATAGGGCTTTGGTTAACACATCTGTAATTTGATCTTTAGTTTTGTAATAAAGCAACTTGACTTCACCTTTTTTTTGCATTTCTCTTAAGAAATATAATTTGATCTTAAAGTGTTTAGTCTTGCCATGTAAAACAGGATTATTTGATATTGAAATTGCAACTTGGTTGTCTATATGAATTTGTGTTGGCTTTTTCTTTTATATATATAAGTTTACAAGTATTTTTTTGAGCCAAAGTGCTTGATTCACAGCTACAGTGGCTGCAACATATTTAACCTTAGCAGTGCTCTGAGCTATCACTTTTCACTTTTTGAGCACCATGAGAACATTTTTTATCCAAAGCTAAAACAAAAATCTATTGTGCTTTTCATATCATCAACTGAACCTGCCTAATCACTATCAGAGTAACCATGGAGCTTAAAATCCTAACAATAAAAATATTTGATACCATAATTTGTTGTGCCCTTAATATATCTGATAATCCTTTTAGCAGTTTGAAAGTACAACTCACTAGTATAATTCATGAATCGTGAGAGTAGGCTCACTGCAAATATAATGTTTGGTTTGGTGACAGTAAGATACATCAAACAACCAATCAAACTTTTGTACTGACCTTCATCAATTTTGTCTGATCCATCATCTTAGCTAAATTTTTTCTTTTGATTTATTAGGGTATTTGTACATTTGCAGTCCTCTATATAAAATTTCTTAAGTATTTTCCTTGTATATTTCTTTTAGCATGTGAAGACTCAATCCTGATTTTACTTTACCTTAATTCCTAAAAAATAAGATATCAGACTAAGGTCTGTCATCTTAAATACTTTAAGTATTTTAGCATTAAACTCCTTTATTAGCTCTTCATCAGCTTCTGTTACAAGTATGTCATCAACATAAATAGAAACTATGATTAGATTAGCATCGATTTCTTTTACATACAACGTAGCTTCTCTTAGGCTTTTAACAAAACCAAGACCTAGTAGGTGTTCATCAATCCTGCTGTACCAGGTCTTAAGAGCTTGTTTAAGGCTATACAAGGCTTTTTTAACAAGTAGACCTTTTTCTCTTATCTCTTGACTTAGAAACCTTCTGGCTGCTCTGCAAAGATCTTTTCCTATAAATAACCATTTAAAAATGCATATTTTACATCAGTTGGTAAACCTTCCATCCTTTATGTGCTGCCAAGGCAAGTAGCATTCTAATTGTATCAAGTAGATTATAAGGTGTATGCTATATGAAAAGGAGATACCAAAAATTTAGTTAGTAGTCGATTTGGTATCTCCTTTTCATATAGCATACACCTTATCATCTCCATTATGATTCTGTTTTTTCTTTCACTTACTTTATTTTTTTATAGAGTATAGGGTGCAATAAGTTAGTGCTCAATACTAGTTTCTTCACAAAATTTGTTAAACCTATCAAAAGTGTATTCCTTCATATTATCTGACCTTATTACCTGTATTCTGCAACCACTTTGATTCTTCACCCATACTTTAAATTTTTAAAATACACCAGTAACCTCATATTTGAATTTAAAAAAATAAATCCAACAGAATCTAGTAAATCATCAATAAAGATAATATTGTACTTACTACCATTTAAAGATGATATTTTTTAAGGTACTCCTATATTTGTTTGAACCAATTGAAGCTTGTGTGTTACTTTTGATGCAGTTTAAGGAAAAAAACTTCTAACTTGTTTGCCATATTGATAAGCTTCACAATCTACCATCTTTTCTCCTAGCAACAGTACTATTTTCACTAAATCGTGTTTTTGTATATAAAAAAATCCAGCATGATGGAAAAGCCTAAGCTTCCTGTGCCATAATTTTGCATTGCTTGTGTTACATAGAAAGGCTATATGTTTTTCCTCTATTAGATTTAGAGCAAAGCTTTTTCCTTTCATTTTTATCTTAAATGTATCTGTGCCTTTTGCATCTTTGATCTTACACCATTATTTTTTGAATAATATTTTGAAACCCTTCTCAAGTAGTTGTCCAACACTAAATAGGTTTTGATCAATGTCAAGTATATATATAACATTAGTAATACATTTTAAACCTGTTAGGCTTTCTATGACCACTGTTCCTTTGTCATTGACTACGATGTATTCACTGTTTTCAATCTTGACTTTGAAAATATCAGTTTTATCAAGTTTTTTAAAAAGTTCCTAATCATTTGTCATGTGGTTTGTACAACCACTATCAATAAGCCAAGAGTCACTAGAACTACTATTCATTGCAAAGTATGTTGCAACAAATAATTGCCCATCCAGATATTGTTTAGTAGCGACATTTACTTCATTTTTATGCTTATATGACTTACAAATCTTTTTTATATGTCCAATTTGATCGTATTTTTTGCATTGAATATCTGACCTCTATCAGTACTTTTTTTACGGATGATTGGTCTTCTTGCAGTGTGGATAAAGTGGATAAGTTCCATCCTTACTTTTATTGTTGACTTCATTGTTGCCAGGCTTGTTGTTGTTCTGTTTTCTATTATTTTTTTTGCCTCTTATTGAATTTCATGCCTTTGCTTGAAAGGCACATTTCATAGAATTCTCTTGTCTCATCATTCTTCTTTGTTCTTGTGCCTACAATGCATTCTCTAACTTTGCCAAAGAAATGCTTGACAGATTTTTTAACTCTTCTAAATAAGAGATTTTAGCTTTATATTTCTCAGATAATATAACCAGAATTTTTTACACAATTCTCTTATAAGAAAAATCCTTACCAAATAGTCTCACCTTGTTCACAATACTGAATAGCTTGTCAAAGTACTCTTTAATGGATTCTGATTTTTTTATTTTTTGCATCTCAAATTCTCTGATCAAATTCACCACTTGCATGTTTTTTGTCCTCTCATTGCTTTGGTATTCCTTCTTAAGATATTCCCAGATCTCTTTGGCTGATTGTAGGTTCATGATTTTGATGAATATTGTGTTTGAAACTACATAATATAAGCAAGCTTTTGCTTTTAACTTTCTAGTCCTTTTCTCATTATGATTCTTGAGCTAAGCATTTATTGGATTAGCAGGTAGTACAAAAACTTTATAGTCATCCTCTACTGCTTTCCATAGATCTAAAGTATCTAATGCATTACCATTCTAACAACCCAGGCTTGATAGTTACCACCATCAAAGACTGGTGGTTTAACAAAGAATGTCTTATCTGACTCCATTTGACTAAGGGTGTTGTGTGTTGCTGTGTTTGTGTAGAGGATTTTTGTTTGTAATAATTTTTTTGGTTTACTTAACTCACAGATCCCTCAAAAAGCTTGGCTCTGATATTAATTTGTTGGTTTTTATAGAGACAAAAAAAAAAACTTGTGAGAATGAACAATGAGAATATGAAACTAAAAATGTTGTACCACATTTTCATTTGATGCAACTTCCTTAAGTACAAAAGGATTTTAACCTAAAACTAGAATGAATGCTAATCACAAGGCATGATCTTTCTATTTGCAAGCCATAAACAAATACCACTTACTCACAACTAACTTTCATAAACCACTAACACGCATCTAACTTCCATAAACCACTAACAAACATCTAACTTCCATAAACCACTAACACACATTTAATTATACATCACACATTAGTAGCCTATGTCTGCATAATGTAGCTGATGAGGCATTCTTGGAACAATAACAACAAAATCTATAAGAAAAATTATCTGTCAAAATTGAGTAAATAATTTCTTTTAATTTTAGAGAAATAACATTGATTGTTAGGTTTTGAGGTGTAATTTATAATCGAGAACCCTAAAATTTTAGAAAATTCATTATCTCTTTTCAAGATTAGTTTGGGCAAATCATTTAGACTTTAATTAGGGTTAAGTATTGAGAAAGTTTGATAATGTGATTTTATTGTTGCAAAAATAGGAAATAGAAATTTGATGGGGTTAGAAAGGAGAATTTCTATTTCGTATAAACTTTGATGTTTGTAGTGATGGATTAAGATAATATTATGTATTAAGGGTTAAAATACTACTGTGATTATTATATATCGTTGGAAAGCTTGTTGAATTTACTTTCCAATGAAATAAATGAGAGTCAATTTTGAGTTTTCTATGAAGAGTCGGTTAATATTTACTTAAGGATGTGCAGGCTATCTAGTAAAAGCAGTAGGGAGGAATTAAGAAATTTTTCTTAATTTTTATACAAGGGATTGTAGATTAACCATATATTCTTGGAAAGCTTATTGAGTCTACTTTTCAACATAAGAAGCAGAATTGAATTTGGAGTTTCCTATGAATAAATACGTAATTTTTATGAGAATGTATATAGACTATCTAATAGCAAATATATGACATAGATTGGAAAAATTATTATAATTAATCTATAAGGAATCATGAGATGGGCTATATGTGGTTAGAAAGCTTATTGAGTCTAGTTTCTAATGCATTAAAAAGATCTTAATTCTGAATTAGATATCTTGAGATATGATTGTTTTAGTGAAAGGAGCTTAGACTATTAGTATTAATTAGTTGAATTAACCATTGTTTAACTTAATTGTTTTTGGTATAATTGGTCTCAAAATGGGTTGATTAATTATTGTTATGTTGAAATTATCTTGAATAGGTCATTAATTATTTGGGAGAAAAAACTAAGTGATGAAATCGAAAAGAGGTAAGTAGAATCTTGTACACTTTGCTTGTTTTTAAATCTATGTATATATGTTTGTTTCTAAATGAATGGATGTTTTATTTTACTATTTTTGATGTATGAAAATATGATCAAGCATATGATTATTTTGTATTTCTCTATATAAATGATTGATCATGCTTATGATTGAAATGAGAAAATGATTTATGTTTAAAGAATGATTTTATGATAGCTACATTTTTTACATTCCTAGGAAATGAAATCATCGACACCAAAACTAGTTCTACCATCCTGACTAATGGATAATAGTAGTTAGCACAGAAATGATCATACGACCTTGCTAATGAGTTATAGTAGTTAGCGTAAGGCTTTGGTTAACGGGTTATAATAGTTAGCAATGATCATGAGGATTGAATTGTCAATACGCCCAATATCAAGGGTTATAGCACTGATCGTAGCTAACGATAAACGAATGATAATGATGATTTATGATGATTTTTACAAATTGATCCATGATTTGGTGACATGTTTTGATATTGATTTATTGATACTTTTGATATTATGATTTGATGAATATTTTTGGAATGATCTATATAGTACGTATGAAAACGATGTTTGTTTTTGGAATGATCCGTATAGTATATATGACAATGATGTTAGATCTGGTAAGGTGTGTGCGTTTATATTTACTGAGCTGTGATTTGCTTATTCTTCATTTTCTTTTCTTTTATAGATGATATGAATTATAAGTATGATTAATTTTGTGAAGTGTTAGAAGAATCTGAATATTGGAGAACTACTTAGAGAATAAGATTTTATGAAGTATTGTTTCTTTTAGTTGTAATACTCGACATTGAATCTTTAAAGATTTATTATTTAGTAATTTTATAGATATTAAAACTTACTAAGAACTTTATTTTATTTGAGGATTTTTTAATGATTATGAATTAAGCTTTGTATTGTTTTAAATTTTTACTTCAAAATAACATTATCATGTTATGTTTCGATCTCAGAACGTGACAGTTTTATTGATGAAAAGTGTCGTAATTCCTAAAAATTTAGCATAGTGCATACATGCATACATAATTGATGAATGTGGAGGAAAGTGTCCGTACCTTATAATACCAGAACCGAAGGTGCTCAAAAATCTTCTTCAGCGGGTAACTACCGGAGGCACAGCACAGCGTTGACAAAATGCAGGCTGTGAGTTTCGTAAACGTCTTCTGTCTCGAGTTTTGTGGTATTCCTGCTTGCTACTGATAATTTTTGGTCAAGTTAATAATTGAGGTATTACATGTCAATTACTTATCTTAATTTTCCACGGCTCTTATCGTCCTATTCTTGTTTGTGTTGATTAGGACAACTATAATATCAAGCAATATTAAGAAGACAATAATATTTAGGTCATGTTTAGTGTATAAGATAATTGATAGGATAAGATGATAATCATATTATATTATGTTTGATTTGTAGTTAAAGAAAATGATAGAATTATTAGAAGAATTATTATTTTCTTGGTATAAGATAATTCAATTATTCTAAAATGAAAAAAATTATTTTTAATTAATAGAATTGAATTTATATATTTTATTATACCTTTATAAATTACATCAATAATTTAAATTGTATAACTTTAAAAAAAGATAATTTTGACCAATAAATAAATTATTCTATCGCATCTTTGTATATATCAAACACAAGATAGGATGATATTATTTAAATAATACTATTTATAATATTATTTTATTTTATCTTATCATATCTTGTCTATCAAATATGATCATAATTATTAATTAATCAGATTTTAACCCATTTTTTTCTTCTTCTTCTATATATATATATATATGTGTGTGTGTGAGTGGATATTACATCCCGCTTTTAACAGCAAAGAAGATATCTAGTGATCCAAAAAAGGATTAAAAAGGAGCTTTTATTTTATCAATTGACATCCACCCTTCATAAAAATGCTTCTGAAAAAGTTCCACAAGATTGGTCATGCTATCAATGGCAGGCTCCCATCTATAGTTGGACATGGTAGCAATTATATCTTTCCTTCATGTATGACAATTGCTGCACCCAAAATCTGCTTCAAGCAGAGGAAGTCGCATCCAATTGTTAATGGAAAGACTTGGGCACTTTGAAAGTGTGTGCTCCACTTAAGCGTAGTTTCTATGCAGCAAAGAGCTGATCTCAGTCATGTATTCATTGTCCATCTTCTTTATTGATTATTTTGTGAATTCTCTCAAACCTATGAGTATATATACGGATAGGAGATTACCAGATAAAGTAATTGATGTAGCTCAGAAGATCACATTTCGGAGTAGATTTTATAAAATATTATTTCAAGAATTTTTTTGTATTTAATGTATTAGTTTCATCAAATTCAAAAAAAAAAAATACAAAATATTTTTATTTAATTATCACCTTAACTAGTATCTCCTCTAGTTATTTTTTTTTTTAAATTGCGAATGTGTGTAAAAAAAATGCTTTAAATTTATTATTATTTTAAATAATATTCTCTTTCAATATATTGAAAATCAATCTATTAATTGTCAATTACAAAATTATTAATTCAAAACTAGTATTTTCTTTCAAATCAACATATTAACAATTAACTACCACATTTAATGATAAAGAAAAGAAAATTCCTTTTCTAGAATAAAAATCAATAAAACAAAATTTCCCTAACTGCTGCATGACACTAATTCTAAGGAAGGCCGCCAGAGGATTCTGGATCATCAGTTATATGCAAGTGGAGAGCATGGAGAAGGTCATAGCCAGCTTCCTGGAGTATCTTCATTCGGAAAAATAATCTATGAACAGTGATTGGTTCTTGAAGGAACACGTTATTAGTAAGTATGTTTTATTTAGGGCCATGCCTTTTTGATAAAAATGACAAAACTTTAATGCATATGGCTTTTGATTAAATAATCAATGTTCGTTCTTTATGAGTTAAGTTGACTAACTTGCCAATGCATTGATTAAGTTGATAACATTTAAATTTGAATTTAGTTTTTTATTATAATTTTTAAATGATATGTAAATTTAATATAAATTTTATTTAAATTTTGCGATATGCTTTAATTTTAAAATAGATAGACTTCTTTTCATCTTAGATCCATTTTTTTTTTTTTAAAGTGACTCACATTTAGATTTTTTATATATAAGATGGGTATAACCCGTGAAAGAACTAGTGAAGGTTTTGGTTTGAATCAATGGTACATAGTACATAGGAAATGATTTTATGTTCTTGATTAGTCATTTTTAGTTATTTTTAAACCCCATAAAATGAAAGAACTAAAAAAAAAAATGAAGTCAAATTAGAATTTGATTAAATGTATCTTTTAATTAGACTGATATCAAAAATTAATTTTTTTTAATTTTATGTTCAGTGCGAAATAATGTCTTATAAAAGAAAAGAGAAAAGAGGAGATAGATAGCATTTGGTTTTAGAAAATAGAGTCATTTTTTATTTTATTTTTTTGAAAAAATAAAAAAATATGATTGAAAATGTATTTGATAATTGAAATTGAAAACAAATTTAAAAAAAAATGAAAATAGATTTAAATATGAAAACAAAAGAATATGTTTTCAATTATAAAAACAGGGGATGTATATTAATTTTTTTCTTATATTTTGCAAGTTATGATATTTAAACACTTTTTAATATCATTAATTAAGAAATATTTTTATATTTATAATTAAATGCTATTAATGACAATATCATTGAATATTTTATTTATTTCATTATTTTTACATTTTTAGAAAATAATTTTTATTTTTGTTAAACAAAAAATAAAAAATAAAAACTATTTTCTAAAAAATAAAAATAAAAAATATTTTCTCAAACAACACAGAAAATTTCCTCTTATTCGACTGATTATATAATTAACTAGAGATAATGCTTTTTTTTTTTCCCAATGCTCAAATCAAATGCAGACAAAAGCGAAAGCGCAAAAAGGCTAATAGAAGAAAACGAAGTTGATTTCCTCCAATATAATTTTCTTAGAATTCGTAAAGAAGCTGCCCACATTTTTTAATGTAAGAGATGTCTAAGCATGTCACCACAAACAAGCTACCATCCTTGACCGGACTTGGTAGAATGTACGTCTTTCCATCTTGGGAGACTTTGGCTGATACTAACAGTATGAGACGACCCATCCGAAATCTGCTTCGTAGATAGGCAACCACATCCAACTGTTGATACTGAGATTTGGGCATTGGAAACCCCGTGCCCCTCGCACTGGCGGTTTTACGTTAGGCACTTTTTCCTTGTAATCGATAGCCGACATAAGGTATTCATCATCCATTCGCTTCATTGTACATTGGATTGTCTTTGCCGTATCCGAAAATGACTCTGATTGGAGATCACCATGCGAAGCTATGGTTGCAGCCATAAAGATTACATTGCCAAGATAGCCAGGTGGGAGAGCAGGTCGCAATCTAGATCGTCCATTGATTGGAATGTAAAGCTTGGTTGGTTGATCATCAGGGAGGCATCGGGCTTTATTTGCGCAACGCCATATATGTGCTGCTAGGCAGTTGTAGGTGCTATAGTCAACGGCATTTCCATTTTGCTTGCGTTGGTTTTCAAGGTGTTGAGTTGATCACGAGTGATTTTGAAAATAGACACAGTAGTTTGAGGATCCGATTCTTCAGCAGTAGGTACGGTGTTCATGGAAAGAGGTGGGTCGTATTCAACGTGGTGAAATGTAGGAGTTGGTGGAACTCGAGCTCGAAGAAGAGACCTATCAATGAAAGGTTCAGTGCTAAGAGGCAGCCCTCGTGCCATTTCAGCCCAACTGTTGATGAAATGAATCCCAGCTGAACCTCTGCCAAAGTATGTTGTAATCCAATTCCAAGACAAACTCCTCCACACTTGAAGCTTGTCACCTAAGAAAATTAACGTATATTAAACTCTCAGAATTTGATATTGAAGCAGACTAATTAAGCTTACTACCAATTCTTAGTTTCGATTAAGGAAAATATATTCTAGTAATACCTGCACTAAAATGAGAGGATAAGAGGAAATATCCGCTGAATAATAAACTTTTGGAACTAATCACCAAAGCTCTGAACTATGAATGGTATGATCACCAATCAAACCATCTATAACAGAATCAGTTTCAGCCTCAATGAATAAAGCTCCCTCTCCATTGCAGATGATCTCGACTCTTCCTTTTTTATCCCTTCCCAACCTCCCAGCCATGGGGTAGAATAGAACAAGAACCTTGCTTAAAGCCTCCTTAAGCAATTGAGCATCAAAGAAATTGGAAGAACCGTTTGGTTCGAAGAAGTACACCGTAGGGACGTGATGAAGTGTCATCAACAGTTCTAAGTTAGAGCTCCATAGCCGATGCTTTGGTGTCTCCTCAGCTGGATATACCATGGTCGTCTTCTTTGTAGTAATCTCCATATCTCTCTCGTCCCTTAATAGCTTTGCTAAGTGGATTGAACAGACTAAAAAGTATTGGATATATATTATATATACACACAAAAGGAGAAGAAAACGCTTATACCTTGCGCAAGTCAGAGAAGAAATTGAAATTGATGATTCTAAAAGATTAATGATAGTCTTGCAAAACCTGGCAAAGGCTCTCAAGGGTTTTTTTTTTTTTGGTTCCAGAGAAAAAGGCAAGACTGAGTTTGAACCTACAAAGTACATGTGTCTAGGTTATTTATAGGCTGAGAAGCACGAGCTTACTTGTGATAGGTAAGAGTACAGATTTATGGTGTTAATTTAATGGGATAAATTACAACCGTCAGACAATTAAATTTAGAAAAAGAATAAAATATTATAAAAACTCTTAAATTTTTTTAAAAAAAAACTCTTATATTTTTATTATACATAAATAAACCTTTACTCTTTAATTTATATTCAAATAAACTTTTATTTTAAATAAAAAATTTATTTTTATTAAAAATTTATTTAAGTACAAATTAAAAATTAAAAATTTATTTGGGTATATAATAAATGTTAAGAGTTTATTTGAATGTAAATTAAAAGTTAATAATTTATTTGAGTGTAATAAAAAAACAAAAACTTATTTAAATAAAATACTAAATTCATAGATTTATTTGTTATTTTAACATTAGAAAATTGTCTAATTCACTTTAAGTTATTAAAATCAACAAGATAACATAATAGTTAATACTTTTTAAGATATTTTAAAAAATTGAAATAATTAAAAAATAAAATATGTGATAATTTTAATAAATTTATTTATAAAATTAAAAATATTACATTGATTAAATATGACATATAAACTCTTAAGTTTATAGATTTGGATTTTGAAATATGTATCTTATACAAGGAAAGACAATTAAAAGGCGATGCCCACCTTCTCCTCGGTGAAAGCAGCAGATGAAGCAAGGGGCGAGCAGAGCACTTAGTCGGAATAAAATGGTAGTTTGATAGCCTTATTTTTCGCCCAAAGTTTGAGGAACAAGCACAAGACAAGTACATATAAAAAAATTTGAATAATGGGTTCCATTTATGAGATGCATGATGCAAAAGTGATTTGGTAATTTCTACTGCTCTATTGTTTATATATAAAAGTATGAATTTTAAAAGTATTAATAGTAATTGATTTAAATATTTTTATAAATTTTTTAATTAATAAATTTATTCTTAAATATATATAGCTTTTATTAATTTATTTAAATTTAATTTAAATAAACTAAAATTAAAAATATAGTTTATACGAAATTAAATTATTTAAAATTTTAAAATTTTAATTCTAAAAATGTTAAAAATAATTATCTAAATTTCCTTGGTAAATATTTTTATAAAATTTAATTTAAATGAACTTTTTTTATTATTAGACTCTTTTTTATAATTAGACTAAAAAAGTACTAAAAATGATTGATTAAAATATCCTCAATAAAATTTTAATTTAAATTGATTAAAATACCATTAGTAATTTTTTTTACAAATTTTAATTTAAAATTTTTTTTTTATTAAACTCTTTTTTATAAGTAGAATGATTTTTTTCATCAAATAATTTAGGTGATTTACCTAATGTAAATTATTCTAAGTGAAACATTATCAAGTAAAAAATAACAACAAAAATAACACACTAAGCTTTATATGTCATACTCTGGGGTCAGTTGTATAAAAAATCAAATAAGAGAATTAGATTAGATTGTAGTTTGAATATTCTTGAGCCACTCATTTCTATCAACAAATACCTTTCATCCAATTCCATAATCATCATATCATTTTTTACCACTTGTATCGATATCTTTCGTGGTCTACCTCTTGATGTTTTGATATTTTCTAAATTTAGAGACTCAATTCTCCTAACTGGTGCATAGTTAGGCTTACGTTTCACATGTTCAAATCATCGCAAATGACTCTCTCTCATATTCTCTTCAATTCAGACTACCCTTAATTTTTCTCTAATCTTTTCATCTCTAATTTGGTTTATTCTAGTTTTACCATACATCTATCTAAGCATCTTTATCTCTACTACGTTCATTTTCTTCTCATATTATTTCTTAATAGCCCAACATTCAGTTTTATATAATATATAGGCCTTACAGTTATTTTATACAATTTTATTTTTAACTTTAAAGGCATATTGCGATCACACAAAACACTCGATGCACTTCGTCACCTCATTCATCTTGCTTGAATCCTATGTTTGACATATGCTTTTATCTCAATATCACTCTAAATAATTGATTCCAAATATCGAAACTAGGTTTACATCAAAATGTGACAAATTTCATTAAAACTATTTTTTGAATGTGTTTATGTCAAAATTACATTCTTTTATGAAATTTTTTGTTGTTAATATTGAAAATGAAATCATTATAAATTGTATAGGTTTACATAACAAGTTTAATATTCTTAAAGTTGAAATTTTCTTAAGAAAACATGACAGGTAAGGAATTTATTTTATTTTATTTTTAAAATTATGTATTTTAATATTTTTATAATAAAATTTTTAAAATAAAAGAAAATTTAAACTTTCAATTAATAGAATGTACAATTATATTTAATTAATGAAAGCACTAATAGATGATTATTTTAAGCAAAAAAATTAGATGAAAAATTGATTGGTTTTACAAAACTCTATCATCTCCATATGACAAAAAATGTTAGTGCTATATGATATTTGAATAAAAATATACAAATGCATTGATTTCAAATTTCTTTTGGATTAATAGGAAATTATTTTATTTGGAGAAATATTGTATACTTATTTATTTTATCTTTTATATCAGTTAAAGAATGTTCACTATTGTATAAAAATTTTAAGGTAGTCATAGTAGGTAATATTTGTTCAAAAAAATTGAAATTCATCAAATTAATTATCACTTTACATTTAAAATAAAGAAATTAGTATAATTTATAATTTAACTAAACTTAAAAGTGATTTAAAGGCATTCATTAGCAAATTTTATTTGATAAATCTTTATTTGATTGTGTACTTAGTATTTCAATCGTTTTAAATTTTTATAATTTCTAATTAGATTTCAGACTTAGGATCAACTATGAATTAAGTATAGTTAAGTTTTATCATCTACTTTTATTCATAGTATACTTAATTATTCACTTATGTACCTAAGCAAAATTGACTCAATAATTAGTGCATGCTTCTCTTTGTTTAAAAAGATGAATTTAAATCATCCTAAATTTGAATAAAAAAGAAATATATTAAATTACTTATAATTACAGTTTTACTTTATAAATACTTTTAAAATTAATTAATTAATTCAACCATAAAGACAATAAAAATAAAATATTGAAGATGAAGGGAAAAAAGTTTAAATAAAAAACTTTCAAATTATTATAGAAGATGAATAGCGAATGATGGATTTTAATTGGATTATTATTTTAATTCAAATTTTGGTTATATTCAATCATTTCATGTTTTAAATAACTATTAAGTTGTTAACATTTTAAATCAATTAAAATCGAGTCAAGTTAATTTATTTTTATAATTATGTGTATTATATTATTTTTAATTTAATTAAAATTTAAAATAAATAAAAATTTTATTTATATTCAATTGAAGTTTTGAATTGTTCAAAGTTTGAGTTTATTAATCTATGTTATTTTAGCTACACTTTTATGACACCGGTAATAAATTTTAAAATAGAATGAAAACACAAAATAATGAAAATTTAAGTGCAAAAGTGATAAAGATGTTGATGATAATTTTAGAAGAAAATCTTTATACCCAAAATTTACAAAGATTAAAAGATATATATATGTTTAAAGATTTTGAAATTCATATAGAAATGTCAATATAAAGCAAGGCTTAGTTAACAAAACCATATTCTTGGATCGTCCAAATAAGGTACGCCCCAACCACCATGTCATTTACTCATAAGAAAACGGCTCACCCTTCACCAAAGGAAGGACTCACGTATCAAGGTAGTAATTTAAGAACTGACCATTTGACCTTCAATTTACTGAGACTATTAAATGTCTTTCATACTCACCTAAGAGTCATTAAATACAAATCACTATCACTCATGTAGAGCTTTCTTGAGTCTCACATAAATATCTCATAAACTATCAGTTGTCTTAATCAACTCACCTCTTTTTGTCTCATACATAAGGTAAAAAAGAAATAAGTAATGCAAGATCCAATCTTAATCTTTCCTCTATAATAGCTTACTCAATATTCTTCTCCTTTCAATTTTCTCCAATTTTTAATACATAATTAATTTGAGCATTAGAGTGCCTCTTAGAAAAACACCCCTAACGCTTTTCTAACAATGTTCTTTGGTTACAAGCTTGAGCTATCGTTCTCTCAACTTCATTTTGTCTTTCTCTGGTTAAGATATTGAAAATATCATCTACAATATAAAGACTAAATTTTTTTTAAAAAATTCAATGCAAATATTATATTATTTTAACACACGTACAAGAACAAAAGCAAAATCCAATACTTCAAATTTTAATGTCTTAAATTGATATTTTGGTACATGGTTGCAACTTAAAAGGAGGATTTGATAATTTTTTTATTAATTTCTGATTTGGAGAATGAATGGATTAGAACGAAAGGTTGTTGGCGAAAGAAACAAGTGAAGTGGATTGGGTTGTCATTCACTTTTTGAAAAAGTGCCTTACAAAATTATTTCACATTGTTTGTCCGTACCAAAAACTTTATTTTTCAAAAGAACGTGCCTACTTTATTTATTTTCTAGCCTTTTACTCTATCAATGTCGGCCACAAAGAGAGGGTGTCTAAAACTTTTGACTGCCACATCTCAAAACTGTTTTCAATTGAGTTTTATTTTTTAATAAAATTATTATTAATTTTTAATATCTACCAAATAGACTCCTCAGGAAAATTATAATAACATAAAATTGAACTAGATTTATATGTATCGATGATACTTAAATATAAAACTTAAATATTTCAAAACCATTTCTTTATCATTAAAATAATAACCGTAAACATTCATTTATGATCGAGTTGATTTTCATTACTATTATATAGTATATTATTTTATTATAATATAATTTATGATATAATGTTATATTACCTTTATTATTATTATTATTTTATTTTTTTCTTCTTTCCTTTGTTTTTCGATCTTTGGCGAGGGTCAGGAAACGAAAATTTGAATCAAATCCCATAGTAAAATATTTTTAATGTTGAATCAAGTTTGAATAATTGACAAATTCAATTGGGACCAAATCATAATCTTAAGATTATGCTTGCGTAGAATGTAATCCCAGGATTTAAATTTGGAATTGATTTTATTCATTTCTTAAAAATTTATCTTTAGGATGCCTATAAATTGCAATAAGATCAAAGGAACATACTGTTGATTTCGGGGGCAAAACAATTATTTTTGGGGAAATGGTTGACTTTTAGGAGAGTTGGTGTTATGAAAAATTTTTGGCAGTAAAGAATTTCTAGGATTTTGATTTTTGTCTGAGTTCTATCTGAAGTTTATGAGTTTGAGTTTAGGTTTCTAGAGTTAGAATTAAGGTTCTGAAGAGTTTTAGGAGGAATCTGGGCAAATTTGAGGAAATTTGGGATTTTTTCTGTAAAATTTGGGTTTAAGATGAATTTTTGAATTTTCTGGTGAGATTTTCTGATGAAGGTTGAATTTTTTGGTGGGATTCCAAAAGCTTTTCCAAAAAGTGATGGATTTTATAATTTTCGATTGAATTTTTTAGTGATTTTTTCAGAAATCGATAGATTTTTTAGTTTTCAATTGAAGTTTTAGGTAGGTGTTCTTGGGGTTTCTAGAAAGAAGTTAGAGAGAATTCACGATAGAGAGAGAAACAACAGAGGGTTTTTTAAAAAAAATGCTGGAACTTGGTTCATATAATGACCTGAAATGGCAGCATTTTGGGAGGCCTTCAAATCCACGTGTGACCCGCTAATCCATCCGTCAACCCGCGTGTTGACCCGACCTGAATCACAGGTTTTTCTTTTTCATTTTCATTTTGTTTTTCGATTTCATTTTATTTATTTTATTTTCTTAAGTTTTTATTTTATTTTTAGTTTTTTAATTTAATTTTATTGATTTTTATTTAAAAAAATCTTTTCTGAAAAATAGAATAAGCAAAGAATAAAGAAAAAAATAAAAAAATAAAAGATAAAAAAAAATATTTTCAAGTAAATTTATAGAATTCACCAAACTATTAGGAAATTTCATTAATTAGTTTTCAAAAAAAAAAAAAAGATAATTTTATCTTCTAAACTATTGGAGGATTGTTTCAAATTAAGTTTTACCAAACTATTGGAAGACTTAATGAAATTCTTAAAAATTTTTGTAAATCTTTTTACAATAAAATCTCATCAAACTATTGGGAGATTTGCTTCAAAGTAGGTGTTACCAAATTATTGGGAGACTTTATTAATTTTTTTGAAATAAAATAAATTAATAAATCGATGACAGAACCTCTTTAGGGTAAGATACTAGTCTTCATGAATACTTTTGAGGTGAGAGAATTATCTTAAATTGCTACCAAACTATTGGGATAATTTTAAAACTAATTTTCAACATTAAATAATTTGGTAAATTACAAATATGATCAAGGCTTGGATAATTTGAAATCAAACTGGTACCATTCTTTTGATGGGCACTGTAAAAGTGCTATAATATTTTTCATGCGTAATCGTACTATTAAACCTAAACTCTGGTTTCATAAATCAAAATCTACTATTTAAAGATACCTAAGTCAATTTTGGGACTCCTTTTTAAATAGGACAAATTCAATCGGGTGGCCAATCATACCTAAAGAAAAAAGATTAGTGGCGACTCCTCTAATCTATGTCTAACGATAGGTCTACAGATCTATACGTTATGATAGTTTGGTAACTTCACTAGAGATATCGAGAGTTAGATCAGTAAATGATTTCTTATTATCCAAGCCTTGTTTAATAAATTTGAGATTATTATTATTTATTTATTTCTTTTCATTGCTTATAGTTAGTTATTCATTTATTTATTATATATATCTGTCATTCATTTATATGTGCATAACATAAAACTTTCCACCTGAGCTTTACCCTTAGAAGGGAGTGAAATACGTGTGCTCTCATGAGATTTCATGTCTCCGTACAGGCCTGTGAAACACTTTCTCTTAAATTGAACCCTTTTCACTTCAAGCCTATGATAGGTGAGGATCAGGGTGTCTTACTAGTTTGTAATAGATAATGATATAAAGAACAATTTGAAAACCTTTTAAAATTTATCTACATCACATGTAGTTAACTTTAAGAGCCTAACTATAGGTAGAACCATGCCTTTCCTTTGTATTAGAAAATCCTAAATAGGATTTATGATTGGATGTTTATTTGTAAGCTTAGATATTATCTTTTTGTATAGTTTTTACTAACCCTGTATGTTGATTTCTGTATTTATGTATTTACATCTTTATTAACCCTTTTCTTTTATCATGCATTCATATTATTAGATTCGTCACAATGAGTATTTGCCACAAAATAATTTTTAACAAGAAAAATCTCAGTTATGTCCATGAAAAGCTTAGGCAAATCCTCTGTTGGCCTAAAAAAAGAGTCTGAAGAGTTGAAGCTTACAAACAAAAGGTTAAAAATGGAAGTCTAAACATTGAAGCAAGAAAATGATGGATAGAGAAATTTGTGTATTGACCTTAATGCAACAAGGTCATCCACTAATTAGGAATTGGCCCAATTGTTGTAAGAAAATAGACAACTGTAAGCAAAATTACAAAAAAAATGATGTAATGCTTTTTTAAGCACAAAAGCACATCCAAATGCTAAATGGAGTAGTTATGGGAATTAAAGCGCAAATGAATGCTATAACTGAAAAATGTAAGCAAGTGAAGGAAGCATATGAGTAAAAACATAACCAGTTGAAGTCTTTGCTTGATTGAATCATTGTGGCTATTTACAAAACCAAAGATATGGTAGAAATGATTAAAACATGGAAAGCAAGGGTGTCACCAGTAGGAGTACATAGTCAAAAATTGGTAGATTTTCTTAACAAAGTGCAAAGCCAATATTGACAAGCCATGGGTTTCTTTTCCAGTAGTTCTAGACTTTTCATGGATGTAATTAAAAATAACTTTTAATAAAGATTTTCTCTAATAACGATTACTATGTGGTAAATTTTTCTTATTGCATTCATGCATTTTATTTTAGTACTCATTCTTATGTATAATTTAAAAGTCCCATGGATATCATTTTAAATTTACACATTGTGAGAAATCAAGGTTCAATGATAGCTCAACACTAGTACTACACTTAGGTTAGAGCCAAAAAAATGGAGCAAGATAATGTAAATCATCTAGAAAGGATATAAAAGGCCCATGAGATACTTGAAGGAAAATTAAGCAAGATTCTGAAAGCCTTAGAAAAGATAAATAGAAAAAAAGTAGTATAAGAAGGCATCTTATATGAAGATACTAAGCCACTATATCTTTCAGGTTTCGCTCTGTATCAGGCCTAAACCATTCCGAGCTTTCGGTAACAATAAACCACCTTTACAAATTATAATCAAGGAAATGTTCAAAGCTATACCAATATTGTATTCGCTGAAAAGGTAGATGAGCCAATCCAAATTCTCAAAATGGGTGAGACAAAAAAAATGAAGTTATAAATGGTAGTGTCCTTGAAAGATTTTAAGACTGACATGAGCATGATTGAGAAAAGATTATCGACTGTAAAAAGCATTAATTTTTATAGATCCATGGATGCTGTAAACTTTTATTTGGTTTCAAATGTTGTGATTCTTTTAAAATTCAAGGTACCAGAATTTAAAAAGTATGACGGTATCAAGTGACCCCATTATATATATCATAATGTATTATTGTAAGATGATAGCTCACGCTAACAATGAGAAGCTGCTCATGCATGTGTTTGAAAACAACTTGATCATATCTGTTGCAAAGTAGTATGTTCAGTTAGACAAGACTCGCATAAAATCATAAAAAGATTTAACTTGATCTTTCATTAACCAATACCGTCACATCATAGACATGGTCTTGATCGCATTTCATTACAAAAGATAGAGAAAAAAGCATTTGAGCCTTTCAAGAAATATGCCTAAAGATGGCAAGATGTCGTTACCCAAGTACAACTTTTCCTAACAGAGAAAAAAATGACATTGCTATTTGTAAGCACTCTAAAATTATTATACTACGAGAAGATGATAGAGAATGTAACTAAGAATGTTATTGATCTAGTAATTTTGAGGGAGATTATCAAAAATACAATTAAAAGTGATAATTAGAAGAAAAAAATCATCTGCTACTAAAAAGATGTCTAAAAAAAAGAAAAGTGAGACTCAAGTTATGAGTTTCAACAAGTAGCAATTCAAAAACTACCATAAGCCAATTTATCCCATATATCATTAGCTTGCAAGTCATGCTTCGACTACAGTTTACCAATCAACTTCGTGACTTTTTTATCCATCCACACTTAGGCTCTCTATTCATCCAACTATCCAAACAAGTGGTGTGCGAAAATCATAAAATTGAAAAAAGCTTATATTTGACCTTATCCTTGTGAGCTACATAGATTTGTACCAAGAGCTTTATAAGAATCATTTGATTGCTCCTATTCCTGCAAAATAACCTGAACCTCTTTATCCCAAATGGTATGACTCTATTGTTCACTATGATTACCATTTTGGGGTGGTGGGATATTTTATCAAAAATTGTATCCTTTTGAAACATGTAGTACAAAGTCTAATTAAAAAAAAGTTGATAAATTTTGATACCGATAAAAACACGGCATCTAATGTCAGTGGTAACCCGTTGCCCAATCATTCAAGGATATGATTTTGAGAAAGTTGATTAGAACTGCTCATCATCTTAGGATTTTTTAATAATGTAAATTTTTTTATGTACTTGGATTTCATCTTATCTTTCATCATTTTAATAAAAGCAACAAATCTTATGCATTTTCATAACATTTTTTTTGTGTGAATACCCATTATTTACTTTTACCTTCTCATACTTTTTTTCATACCCTTTTCTTTATTTCGAATAATGAATGTTCAGATAATTATAATGATAATTCATGATTTGACGTTGAAAACACCATTCATTATATTTTGATTGATAAATTTGAGATTGTTGGTTCATTGAAACTGCTGAATAAAAAAGATAAATTTAGGAAAGAATTTCAAAAGTGATGCAACATATGATCTTTGCAATTATTCATAAGTTTGCTCTTAATTAATAAAAAATTTTCATTTAGAGTATTCATGTTTGAGATGAGAGATGGTCATATTTCTTCTATCTTTCAAAAAAAATTATCCCTTGCTACCCAATTTGAGCTTGTTAAAAATTTCTTTCAAGAAATCATAACCAAGGATCACCCCACACTGGGGAAAAAATTTGAGAAGTTTGTTTACCCTTAGTAATTTCAGGGGTAAAGCCCTTTTGTGGTTAAATTTAAAAAAAAAATTATTGGAGCAAAACGCCAATGCGTTTCATATAAAGAAATGATCATTGGTTGATTACCCTTCAAATATAGTTTAAGCTTGTTTCATCCATTTCTTTCATAGTCCTTTACCCTAGCCTACGTTACATCATTTAAAAGTCCATTTTGATCGAATGTGAATGCTCGATTTAAAAAATCATGAATTGAATTAGGGTAGGTTTACCATTGGATCATTTGAAGTTTTGATCGAAATGTTACTAATGGATCAAAGGATAAATGGGAAAGAGGTGTACCCAAAAAAAAATAAAAAAATTAAAAAAAGAGAAAAAATTACAAAAATAAAAAAAAAGAGAAAAAAAAGGAAAAGAAAAAAATGAAGACTTAAATTGAAAATCTGAAATAGTGGTTTAAGTAAAAATGAGAACGTTAAAAAATAATTTCAGAGTCTCAAGAGTGAGGATGATGATTAGCTCAAAGATTAAAGATATTAATGAAAAGTGTTTTTGAAAGATGATTCTGCGTTTGAATTCAAAATTATCTGAACAATCATTATTTTGTATGTTAATATCCTATTTGAATGAATTACAACATTTTGCTTTTGTTCACCTTTTAAGTTATTCTTGACCATACCTTTTGTTCTTTCAATAATAAAAACCCATTTTTTTTATCCTTTACTAATTGAACATTCTTTGAATGAACTAAATAAATGTATCATGTATATCACTGATTTGAATGATGGCAAATAAATGAATGAAATTTTTCATAAAGAGTTTTCTATTTTTTTTGAAAAGAAATTTAAGATGAGATATGACTGTAGACACCATAATCTGTTCAGGTGTCTACATTTGATTTTTGTTGATATAAGAAAATAAAAAATAAAAGGCTAAAAAAATAAAAAAAATAAAAAGAGTTTAAATGGGATTAAAATTAAGAGTTTAGGTGGGATTAGAATTAGAGTTAAAAGTTAGAAATGACTAAAATCTTGTTTAGTTTAGGCTCTCAAATTATACTCTGTAAATGCATAGAATAGAAACACAAGAGGGGTGAGATAAAAAATGAATCATAAAAAAAAGATATAGAGATAAAAAACACATAAGAAAATCAGCAGTGAAACAGAGAAATTGGCATAGCTTTTGACATGCAACAGACCATCATGTAGAGTCACCAGCTTGTGGGAAAAAGCAAAGGAAAAAGTTCTCTGACTGAAAGTCTAAGAAGAGAGAAGCAAACGAGAAAGGCAAAGAAACAAGCCAAAAAAATAAAGGGATTTGATAAAGCCAACAAACTGATTTTTGAGAGATTCAAAAGCCTATGTGCTCACAAGCTCCAATTCCCATTCTTGTGAAAAGCTTTGTTTATTTTCATCAATGACGTA
Source organism: Durio zibethinus (assembly GCF_047325235.1). NCBI lineage: Eukaryota > Viridiplantae > Streptophyta > Magnoliopsida > Malvales > Malvaceae > Durio > Durio zibethinus. The sequence continues at coordinate 30,951,925 of NC_143167.1, read as the reverse complement.
GCAGGGGGTCCAAAACGGAGGAGTCGAGAAGGTAGTGATGGTAGAGTTCACGACGATAAAGCCACAACTGATGGTGAAAGCACCAAAGGCAGTTGATGCAATACAATTCTACAAGATCGTGTTCAACACTGTTGATAATGGCCATAATCTTTATCCCAAATGCAAGGCTGAGCAGGAGTTCCCTTACATCCTCTTTGTTTAGCTTGAGCTCGTTGGCTCTACCATTTTCGTATCTGGCATCGATGATGACTCTACTTCAGTGAAAAGTGAAGAAACTAGATGTGTGCTTTGCATCGAGACTGAAGACATGAAAGCTGTTATAGCTAAAGTCGTGAGCATTAGAGCCATTACGGAAGGCAACGACGCATGCTGTGGTGGACGTGTGGGCAAGGTCAGGGCTTTCTATGTGCTCTCCTATCAATAAATGCACTTACGTTGAAGTTTAGATGTCGTATGATCTTTAATCTATTTTTGTTGAACTCTATGCTTTTAATTTCTTTGTTATGGGTGGGACTTCATATCAAAAAAAGTAAAGGATGTCTCGCTAGTAGGTAATCAATAGTGTTTGGCTCTAGTATTGAACATTTTGATACTGTTCAAAAAAAATAAAAAAAATAAAAATATTAATAAAAATTTTGGAATGAAATACAAATTATCCAATGATGAAATTCTTAAAACTTTCAAATGATAAAATTTTAAAAAATCTCTAGGTGAGAAATTTTGTCTAAATTTATCCCAAATGGTGGAATAATTTAGATTAAATTTCAATAAAAGTAATTGTATTCTTTTCCAAATTTTGGTTGAAAATATATGATAATTATCTAATGATGAGATTCTTAAAAATTTCAAATGGTAAATTCTTAAAAAATCTCTAGGTGAGAAATTTCTTTAAATTTATCCCAAATGGTAGAATAATTTAAATAAAATTGCAATAAAAATAATTTTCATATTATTTTCTTTTAAAAAAAAGAAATAAAAAGAATTCTAAATAGGCCCAAATGGTAGAAAATTTAGAAATTTCAAAAAAAAAATTTTAAATTGACCTAAAATGGTGAAAAATTTAGAAATAAAAAAAAATAAAAAGAATTTCTAAATAAATTCAAATGGTGGAGAATTTAGAAATTCAAAATAAGAAAATATTTCTAATTTGGCCTAAATGGTGGAATAATTAGATATCTTTTCAATAAAAAAATAGATAATTAAATATTTTTCGACGATAAAGCATCTTCAAGAAATAAAATGGGATCATTGAATACTTATGAAGTGAGAAAATATTTTTAAAAGTTCTATCAGATTGATGGAAGAATCTTATAAATTATTTCTAATATTTAACATAAAAATTTAAAACCATTAGACTCAAGACCTTAGAATAAATTTAAAATAAAATGACACCATCCTTTAGATGGGCATGTAGGGTTGCTATAACATTTTCCGCACGTAACTGAATTTTTGAATCTTGTTCTAGTTTGTAGACTTGAATCTATTCTTTTAGGGACTTTAGTCAAGCTTAGGAGTTCTTTAAAAAGATATATTCATAAGGTGGCCAATCACACCTAGTTAAAAAAGATTGGTGGCAACTACATCTATTTTGTTAAGTCTAGCATAGATTTACGGATCTATATATTATGAAAGTTTGGTGACTTCACTAGGGATAGCTATAGATAATCATGCCATAACTTTTAAATTTATCCTATTTTTCGGTCTAATGGTTTTAAATTGTAATAATTTGTGTTATCTGTTTATAAACATTTTTGTCTTGTAATTTATTTTTGAGGCATGAAACTTATATGTTCCTTCACACACACTATTACATGCATTACATGAGCTTTATACCTAGGCTCTGTCCCTTTTAAGAATGAGTAAAATACCTATATTTTCGTAAGATGATAATCTCCACAATGGCTAGTAAAAAACTCTTACTTAAATTTAATCTTTTCCATTGATAGCTTGTGATGGGTAAGGATTGGAATGTCTTACTAGTCTGTGATAGACTATGATGTAAGGAATAATTTGAGAACCATGAGTAGTCAAAATCACCTAACCCTGCATATAGTTCACTCTTAAAAGGTCAGCTCTAAGATAGAGCCCTTTCTATCCAGTGATAAATGTAACTCGAAGATAGGACACAAGAAGGAACAATTTGTGTGATATATTAACTTGCTAACCATTTTGATTATTTGGCTTTGTGCATTTGCATGTCATGCATCATTCTCACTGTCATATGTAATATTGTGCATCTGCATCACTTTTATTTTATCCATAAAACTAACCATTTTGTTTGTATGACTTTGTGCATTTGTATTATCATGTCATGCATCTGCATCATTTTTATATTAGATTTCATCCATGAAAATACACATTTCATTTATGCATCAACATACCAAACATGAAGCATCGCATATAATTTCTTATTATAATTATGGTATTCAAAGTTCAAGGATAGTTCTACCAACCAAGAATCCCACATAATTAACTCACCAGTATAACACAAGAGCTTGAGCCAGACAAATGAAATAAGAAAATTTCAACCATCTCAAGAGGATAGAGAAAGCCCAAGAAAAGCTTGAAGGGGAATTGAACAGGATTTTGAAGGCTTTGAATAAGTTAAATAAGAGGAAGAATGTAAAAGAAAATACTAGCTAGCATGATCATCCATCACAAGAGGTGACTGATCCTCTGTATCCTCTTAATTTTAGGCCTCATCAAGCTTAGTCCACTTAAGATCCACCACCATAACAGTTCACATATCCTATAAGTATACATACCTTCAAATGCTATTAGCTTTAAACTCAGGACAATATCAGAGTTATGTAAATCATATCTTTATTGAAAAGATAGTAGAATTAATACCAATTCTTAATTTGAATGATCCAGAAGAGAAAAAGAAGTTGAGGCCCAAGGAGAAAGAGACTTTAGAAGCCTCAAAAACTGAACAGAAGATGAACTTACTAGAGGAAAAGCTATGAGCAGTGGAAGGAGTTGGTTTTTATGGTTTAGTGGGTGCAACTGGGCTCTGTTTAGTCTCCGATATGGTTATCCACCCAAAATTTAAGGTTTCAAAGTTTAAAAAGTATGATGGTACGAAATATCCGAAACTCATATTACTAAATACTATCAAAAAATGATTACCCATGCTAGTAATGAAAAACTATTAATGCATGTATTCTAAGATAGCCTTATGGGTTCTATTGCTATGTGGTATATCTAACTGGATATGACTTACATTCGATCTTGGAGTAATATGGCTTATGACTTAATTAGTCAGTATCGACATATCATAGATTTAGTCTCAAATCACCTTTCTTTATAAAATATGGAAAAGAAAGCAACTGAATCATTTAAAGAGTATGCCTAGAGGTAAAAAGATATTATTTTTCAAGTGCAGCCTCTTCTGACTGAGAAAGAAACTATGTATTATTCGTCAGCATTTTAAAGTCTCCTTATTATGAAAAGATAGTAGGAAATGCAATAAAAAATTTTGCTAATATGATGATTTCAGGCAAAATCATTGAGAATGCCATTAAAAATGGCAAGTTGAAAAGAAGAAGAACTAATAAAGATAAAAAAAAAAAGAGATCGAAGCTCAAGCTATGAGTTTTAGTAGACAGTTCAGGGGATATCAACCCTATCCATCACAAGGTTAATCCCATACTATCTTGCTGTGAACAATACCTTATCCTACCTACACCAGTTAGCCCCATTGCCATATTATCTATACTAGCCTCCTTTTTCAGCCTTCAAGCTCTTATATATAGCCTTAACATTCAACCACCCACAAGATCTTAGGTTCATCCTGCTAACCCAACAAGTGGTTCACAAGAGCAGTAAATTACTTGAGAAAAGCCCATATTTGATCCAATGTTTATGACTTATACGGAGTTATACTGAGAGCTCTATAACGACCATTTGATTGCCCCCAATTGTGTGAAGCCGTTTAAGTCACCCTATCCCAAGTGGTATGATCCTACAGCTTATTATGACTACCACTATGGAATTACCAGTAATTTCACTAAAAATTGCATTGCTTTAAAGCATAAGGTGCAATGATTGATCAATGATAAAATGATAAACTTTGAACAATGAGGAGTAACAACACCTAATATTAGTGGCAATCTATTGCCTAATCACAATGTCAATGCTTTGAGTGAGAATCAAGAACACGTTGATCTGAAAGGGCTTGGAGAGCTGTAATGAATCATGAGTTAGATATTAAGAAAGATTATTCATTTGATCACATAAGAGCATAAATTTTGGAAAAAAAACAAGCTGATTAGAAGTTGTTTATTATTTTAGGATTTCTTTTAGAGTAATGTTAGGATTTCTTTATACAATAGGATTTCATTTGTCATCATTTTAATAAAAGACAAGTTGATGTATTTCATTACATTTTTTTTCATTCAATTATTGTTCCATGCTTTGTTACCTTTTATAACTTTTCATTCCCATTCTTAAATTAAATGATGAATGTTTAGATGATGATAGCAATAATTTTAGGATTTAATTTTGAGAACTCATTCACATTGATCTGAGGAGACTATTTGAGTAAAAGAAGCCAGCTGCTAGCAGATATGAAATTAATATGTTTTAAAAATGTGCAGTCTTTTGTAAACATTCATAAGCTTATTTTTATTCAATAGATGATATTCAAGAAAAGCATTCACATTTGAGATGAAAAATGGTCATTTTTCTTTTACCCTTTGAAAAACTATTCATTGTTACCCTTTTGAACCTATTATGATTTTTTTTTCTAAGGAACTTCGATCAAGGATCACCTCCACATTGAAGGTAATTTTTGAAAAAAAAGAGGCAAAAGATCGTAAAAGGTCTCAAAGATAGAAAGTAGAGAAAAAAAGCAACAAGAAAAAAAAAGAATGCCACATATGATTTGGGGTAAAGTAATGAGAGTCTTTTTTATGAGAAATGAGATAGATGAAAAGGAAAAAGTAGTGAAATGATGTGAAATGGGATAAAATACCAAGTTGTTTCAAATGATGATAAATGATCCATTGATTTTAAACCTTTTAAACACATATTTTGAGCCTATTTTACTCATTTTTTTTATGACACTTCACCACGGCCTACATTACAACCTTTAAAAGTCTATTTGGATCAAATGTGAGTGTTAGAATTAAATGATCATATGTTGGGTTAAGGCATGCTCGTGATGGAATGACAGAATCATGCTTCGTTGCTCTAGAGATTGATGTGAAAGAGATATCAATAATAGGTGAAAGAATGAAAGAAAGAAAAAATAAAAAAATGAAAACATGAAAAAAATAAAAAAGATGGAAAAAAGAGAAAAAAAAGACTTAAATTAAAAACTCAAAAGGGCAATTTGGGTAAAAAAAAATTTGAGTTGAAAGTTAAAAAATAGTTCACATAGAGGAAAGGTAAAGATATCTGAAGATCTTTCAAAGCTGAGGCAAAGTTCACTAAGCTCAAAATGACTTTGAAAGTCAATGGAATGAGTTTTTTTTTAAAAAAAATCCTGGATTAATGTTCAAAATTGTTTGAATATTCACTGTTTAGATATTATTACTTCATTGGTTTTATTCATCCCAATGACATGCATCCAATTTGTCTCTTTTTCATTTATTTTTGTACCAAACTCGTTCTTTATTGATTATCTTTTTCCTAATTCACCTTATGCTCCCTTATTGTTGCATCCCTATCATGAATAAAAAAAATGTATGATTGCATTGTATTTTTCATGATTTGAAATAATAATGAATGAATGAATATGTGTTTAAAAGATTTTTGTATTTTTTTAAAAAGAAATCCAAGATGATAGGGATAAAAAAATGAAGAGATGGTAGAAACCTAAAAAAAGATAATTTAAGAAGACACATTATGTATTCAAATGATGAATATGGTGATGGATTGGTCAACAAAATGAAGAGATGCCTACAACCTAAAAAGATGGTATGACTAAATGATGGATATAGGGATGAATCGATCGATATAACCTATGATTGGTGACCTAGTGATAGAGGATGAAACTTATTTTGAAATGGTTAGTACTGAGAAACCTATGATTGGTAATCAAGTGACAAACATAATGTGGATCAGAAGACATAATTCATTTTAGAATGGTTAATGCTGAGAAGCCTGTGAATGGTGATCAAGTGATGAACATAATTTGAATCAACTGATAGAATTTATTTTGAGATTACTAATGCTAAAAAGCTTGTGATAAATGATGTAGGGTAATGGATGAAATTTATTTTAAAATTGCTAGTGCTGAAAGGCCTGTGAAATGCGATCAAGTATCAATTAACAAAACTTGTTCTAAATGGTTAGTGCTGAGAAGTTGAAAAAAAAGAGAGAGATAGTGGAGTCTTGAGAATTATATTACCATAATTAATTAGAATTTCATGACATGGACATTTGCATTACATTGTATTGTTGAGAATATGTCATTGTGAGAATCTAGATTGTTGCATTTGCGTCATTAAGAAAGCATTTGCATTATTGATCATGACATTCATTACATACAACATTTTGACTTTGGTAAAATTTGAAAGTCATCTAGAAAAGAAATTTTGGATCTTTGGATAAAGTCTTCAAATGAGAATCTTTGAGTTTTCAAATGAGAATCTTTTAATTTTTTAGTTCTCAAATGAAAGTCTTCGAATTTCAAATGAGAATCTTTAAGAATCTTTGAGAATCTTTAAGTTTTTCAAATGAAAATCTTTAAGAAATCCTCAAATAAGAATCTTTGAGTCTCAAATGAGAATCCTTGAGGTGTGAAATCTTAAAATTTGATGAACGTGAATCTTTGAACTCAAATAAGAAGCTTTAACTTTTAGATGTGAATCTCCAAAATTCAAATGAAATAGCTTAACTTTTTGGATGTGAACCCTAAATTTGTCAAGTGTGAACCTTTGAACTCGAATGAGAAACTTTGAACTTTTGGATGTGAATCTCCAAAATTCAAATGAGAATATTTAAATGTTGGATGTGAGTCTTGCAATTTGCAAACACGAATCTTGAGATCTTGCAATTTGAATTCTTATGAAACTGAAATTTTGATAATCAAATTTCAAAGAATTCTTGCAAAGCTGAAAGGTTCTTACGAATCTGAACTTTTGAATTTCAAACTCAAATTGTGAATCTTTGAGTTTTCATTACAAATTTCATCAGATCAGATCTACGATTCCTTTGGACATGATTATCGATGAGCCTTTTATTTTTCAAAGTTGTTATGCCTCTGTTTAAAGAAGCATTTTAATTTTCAAAAGTTGTGGTACCTATGTTTAGAGGAGTAATTTATTTTTCAAAGTTGTGATGCCTTAGTTTAGAAGAATATTTTATTTTTCAAAGTTATAGTGACTCTAATTAGAGAAGTTCTATTTATTTTTTCCAAAAGTTATGAACTTATGTTTAGAAGAGTCTGTGTCGAGTTGATTGAGTTATCTACGTCTTTGTAAAATTCTTGTTTCACAAAAAATGTGTAAATAGGGGCAACTATAAACACCTCAATCTGTCAGGAGTATACATTTAATTTTTGCTGATATAAAAAAATAAAAAATGAAAACATGAAAAGGCTAGAGAAAAATGAAAAAATAGGAGGGGTTTAAGTGGGATTAAAATTAAGAGTTTATGTGGGATTAAAATTAAGAGTTAAAACTTAAAAAAGACTAAAATTATTTTTAGTTTAGGGCTATCATATTACACTCTATTATATTACACTCTATTAAATGCACGGAACAAAAACACAAGAGAGGAGAGATAAAAAATGAGTCACAAAAAAAAAAAGATCCAGAGATCATAAACACATAAGAAAATCAACAGTGAAACAGAGAAATTGGCATAGCTTGTGACATGCAGCAGACCATCATGTAAAATCACCAACTTGTGGGAAAAAGCAAGGAAAGAAGTGCCCTAACTGAAAGTCTAAGAAAGAGAGAAGCAAATGACAAATGGAAAGAAGCAAACCAGAAAAGTAAAAGGATTTGATAAAGCCAACAAATTGATTTTTGAGAGATTCAAAAGCCCACATGCTCACAAGCTCCAATTCCCATTCTTGTGAAAAGCTTTGTTTATTTTCATCAATGACGTAGCAGGAGGTCCAGAACGGAAGAGTTGATAAGGCAGTGGCAGTGGAGTTCATGATGATGAAGCCACAACTGATGGTGGAAGCACCAAAAGCAGTTGATGCAGTGCGATTCTACAAGATCGTATTTGGCATTGTTGATAATGGCTGTACTCTTTACCCTAAGTGCAAAGCTGAGCAGGAGCTCCCTCATATCCTTTCTGTTCAGCTTGAGCTCACTGGCTCTACCATTCTCGTATCTGATATTGGTGATGACTTTACTCCGATGAAAAGTGAAAAAACTGGATGTGTGCTCTACATTGAGACTGAGGACATGGAAGCTGTTATAGCCAAAGTCGTGAGTGCTGGAGCAGTTACAGAGGGTGACAACGCGTGCTGTGATGGATGTGTGGGTAAGGTCAAGGCTCCCTATGGATACGGTTGGCTCATCTACTCTTTTGCCAAGAAATGCACTGACGTTGAAGCTTAGATGTCGTATGATCTTTGATCTATTTTTGTTGAACTTTATGCTTTTAATTTCTGTGTTATGGGTAGGACTCCATATCAGAAAAAGTAAAAGATGTCTCGCCAGTAGGTAATCAATAGCGTTTGGCTCTAGTATTGAACATTTTGATACTGCTAAAAAAATAAAAATATTAATAAAAATTTTGAAATTAAATACAAAATATCAAAGAATGAGATTCTTAAAAATTTTAAATGATAAATTTTTAAGAAATCCCTAGGTGAGAAATTTTATCTAAATTTATCCCAAATGATGGAATAATTTAGATGAAATTTCAATAAACATAATTGTATTCTTTTCCAAATTTTGGTTGAAAATATATGATAATTATCCAATGATGAGATTCTTAAAAATTTCAAATGGTAAATTCCTAAGAAATCTTTAAGTGAAAAATTTCTTTAAATTTGTCCCAAATGGTGGAATAATTTAAATGCAATTTCAATAAAAATAATTATCATATTATTTTCTTTCAAAAAAAATAAAAAGAATTTCTAAATAGGCCCAAATGGTGAAAAATTTAAAAATAAAAAAATAAAAAAAATTTCTAAATACGTCCAAATTGTGAAGAATTTAAAAATTCAAAACAAAAAAATATTTATAATTTGGCCCTAATGGTGAAATAATTAGATATATTTTTAACAAAAAAATAAATAATTAAATCTTTTTTCGACGAATGAGCCTCTTCAAGAAATCAAATAGGATCTTTGAATACTTTTAAAGTGAAAAAATATTTTTAAGAGTTCTACCAGATTGATGGAAAAATCTTATAAATTATTTTCAATATTTAACATAAAAATTTGAAATCATTAGACTCAATACCTTAGGATAAATTTAAAATAAAATAGTATCATCTTTTGGATGGGCATGTGGGGGTGCTATAACCTTCCCCACATGTAACCGAACTTCTAAACTCTGTTTTAGTTTATAGATCGAACCTATTTTTTAGAAACCCTTAGTCAAGCTTAGGAGTTCCTTAAAAGGATAGATTCATAAGGTGACCAATCACACCTAATTAAAAAAGATTAGTGGTGACTTCATCCATTTTGTTAAGTCTAGCATAGATTTACAGATCTATATGTTATGACAATGACTTAGTGATGAATTTAGTGATAGATTGACTGACATGATTAGTGAATCATGACCAGATGAAAATATTGATATGGATCAACTAACATAATTTGTTTTAAGACTATTAATACTAAGAAGCTAAAAAGAACTGGTGAAGTCTTGAAAACTTTGTCACCATAATTGAAATTTCATAATATCAGTATTACATACATTGTGTTTATATTTACATCCTAGATTAAACATGCATTTGCAGCGTTACATTATCATTTATTACTTATTTTGATCTCAGCTTAGTCCAGATTAGACATGTATTTGCAACGTTACATTATCATTTATTACTTATTTTGATCTCAGCTTAGTTCAGATTATTTTTTTAACTTACAATTTCATCTCGATCATTCATTTTTTATCTCGACTCGATCCTGGTCATTTTATCTCAACTCGTGGTTTCATCCCAGTCATAGATCTCAGCTCAGTTTAGATCATTTTTTTGACTCGTGATTTTATCCTGATCATTCATCTTCGACCTCGATTCAGTTTTGGTTATTTTATCTCGACTTACAGTTTCATCTCAGTCATTCGATCTCGGCTTAGTCCAGATCATTTTTTTGACTTGTAATTTCATTCTGGTCATTCATATTTGACCTTGAATCAGTCCTGATTGCTTTATCTCGACTCGCAGTTTCGTCCTGATCATTCGATCTCGATTCAGTTCAGATCATTTTTTTGACTCGCGATTTCGTCTCAGTCATTTATCTTCAACCTCGACTCGATCCTAATTGTTTTATCTTGACTCACAGTTTCATCTTGATTATTCAATCTCGACTCAATTTAGATTTTTTTTGACTCGCGATTTCATCCTAATCATTCATCTTCGACCTCGATTCGATCATAGTTGCTTTATCTTGACTCCTGATTTTATCTTGATCATTTGATCTCAACTCAATCTATATTATTTTTTTGACTCACAATTTCATTTCGATCATTCATCTTTGACCTGGACTTGGTCTTGGTCACTTTATCTCAACTCGCGATTTCATCTTGGTCATTTGATCTCAGCTTAGTCCAAATCATTCTTTTAACTTGCGATTTTGTCTCGATTATTCATCTTCGATCTCGACTCAATCTTGGTCACTTTATCTTGACTCATAGTTTCGTTCCAGTCATTTGATCTCAGTTCAGTCTAGATTTTTTTTTTACTCTCGATTTTATCTTGATCATTCATTTTTTACCTCAACTCGATCCTGATCGTTTTATCTCGACTTGCGATTTCATCTTGATCATTTGTTTTTTGGCTTTTTTTTATTCAAAATGTAAATGAAAAAAAATTTAATAGGAAAACTAAAGAGAAATAGCCCAAAAAAAAAAAAAACAAAAATGTTTACAAAAAAACCTAGCTTGCTCTTTTATTTCATAATAAAATATAATGAAAATTTTGTATATAAATCCATATCATAATAAAAACTAAAAAAAAGCATAAAAGTATATACAAATATATGTATAATTTAAACTATAATAGAACTAATATCAAGAGCCAAAACTTAAAAGGAAATCCAAAACATTAAGTATTTGGTTTCAAAAAATAGAATCATTTTCTGTTTCATTTTCTTGAAAAATGAAGCAAATGACTGAAAACATGTTTGGTAATTGAAAATGAAGACAAATTTTTAGAAAATAAAAATGAAAATGGGTTGAAATATAAAAATAAAAAATATATGTTTTCAATTGTGAAAACAATGGATATTCATTACTTTTCTTCTTATTTTTTGCAAATTATCATATTTAAATATTTTTTAATATTATTAATTAATTAACATATATTATATTTATTTATAATTATATGCCTTTAATAATAATGTCATTGAATATTTTATTTATTTTCTTATTTTTGCATTTCTAGAAAACAATTTTTATTTTCATTTACCAAATAAAATTTTAGAAAACAAAAAATAGAAAATAAAAATCATTTCTAGAAAATGAAAATAAAAAATAAAAACAAAAATATTTTCTTAAACCCAATAGATAAGATTTTTAAAAAATTTTGCTTAATTTTAAAATTTCTTTTCAAAATAATTTAAAAAAACAAATCATCATACAACTATGATGAAGAACTAATCTAAAAGATCTTAACACACACCAAAAGAGAAAAACCAAAGTACCTAAAATAATATAAAACCAAACATAAAATAATTTGTACGTCTAATCCATCTATATATAATATCATGACAATGAAAAAAATATTGTAGGGTTGTAATTTATATTTTAAACATTCCAAAACACCCTTATTCATAGGATGAATCTTGAAAATAATTATGGGATGGTTTATTACCTTTGAATGTTTAAATGATTAAAATAAATTTAAAAATCAAATCAAGATTAATAATAATATTTTAAATTAAGAATAATTTAAATTTGTTACTGTACCATTACCACCCACCATCACATTCTATCTTCACTATAACAAAAAAAAAAAAAAAACTCCCACAATTAACACACACCAAAAAAAACCTTCCATCATTACATCCATCCAAAAAAAGACAAAAAAACTCTCACAATTCGGTCTCATCCCCATCAAGTGGAATCATACAAACAATAAACACAAAAAAAGTAAAAACAAATCTCCTACAGTTTTGGTTTAGGACATTTAGGGTGTTTTGGACTTTGATTCTTGGAGGAGAGGAATATCTTGAAAAGGAGAAAGACTTAGTGAAAGATGGAAGCAATTTTAGCGATAGAAGAAAAGGATTTTTGAGGTGATAACCGCAAATTCGAACTTAGATTTAAATCAAATTTTGAGTTTTCGTAAAAAAAAATTTTTTTGATTTGAGAAAAAATAAAAGAAATCAAGAGGATTTTTTTTATGATTTTTGAAGATTTTTTACGCCAACGAATGGCAATGTATGACGGCAATTACTATGAAAAAGGAGTGAATTTAGAAAAAAAAAAAATATATTATTATAGATTTTTTATCTAATTAAAAAAACAATATGAATCCACGCGAAGACACCAAAATGAATCTCCACACTTAATCTCAAATATCATTTTTTTATTATTATTTTTTAATGATTTTATTTTGAAAAAAAAAAAGGTCACCAGCGAAGCGGGTCCAACCTACTATTTATCTCACAAACAATTGGGAACCAATTTTGTTCCGCCACAATAATGAAACAAAGGACAACCGTAATTAAATGATCAAATTTAAGACAAGGTTGTTGAGATATCATATTCAATTGTTATCACGTTTAAAGAACACTTGATTAAGATCATTATATTAATTAAATAGTAATATTTTTGCTTTTTTATTTGAAAAGAAAGTTCAAATTAAACCATTCTTAGAATAAAAAATATGCACAAATCAACATAATCAAATAATCAGATGTAACAATATATATTTTCATCTAATATAATAAAAATTATAACATTTATTAATTTATTAACATTTGTAAAATAAACTCACTGATATTGGTAATTAAAAATTAAAATGAAAGGTAACACTTAATATTATAATTGAGAATAAATCTAAAAATTTAAAATATAATGAGATGATACAATACGAATATACAAATTATGAGCTGTAACATATAATCAAGTTATATATCAAAAGAAAAACATAGCAGAGAGCAACCCAACCATTACGTATCTAAGCAGTTTTGTTGAGGAAGATTTAAGGTTTGCTCCACTACTCTTTTTGGTACGAGGGCGAAGAAGATCTCCACCGCCATAAGATCCTTTCCCTTTTTTGTTTTTATCAACAATCACTTTCTTTTCTTCTTGCACGTCCCTTGAGTAAAGTGCTTCATGCAAACCCTTGAACGTTCTTTCATGGCTCTTAAATACATGACCTGCGTAAAAATTGGGCCATTAACATTAATTCATTCATTAATATTGCAGCAAATTAAAACTTACTTTTGACTTGTTTCTCCTTCATCAATGGTTTGAGATCATGGCCGCTAGCAGCTTCTGATGATGAGATGAAAGCACTTTCACATAAGGAGCATAAGAAAGCAAAGTTACAACAAATGATGATGAAGAAGAAGAGCCATTCAACAACTCTTCTCTTCATTTTAGTAGGCTACCTTTTGAATTTAGCACTTAGAATTGTTACTTTCTTTAGCTTTGATACTGATTATTTATAATGAATCATTAAAGGAAAATAAAATATCATTTTTTGAGCAAACAAAAGAAGAAAAAAAGAAAAGATTAAGCTTGATAATGTTTCATTAAGTCATCAGGGGATAACGATACCCAAAGCAACTTTAAAATTCTCAAGCATGTGATAGGGTAATTGTTCCAAAGGAATCCCAAGGCAATTAGCTAGCATATTTTTTACTTTAAATCTTAGTTTTCTCATCCTTTTTCTTTCTTTTTTCGTTAAGAAAAAAGCTAAATAGAAAGAATATGCCTAATTGGGCGGTGGGTTTCTGTCATGTCTTTTGATGAATGCCAGCGGGAAAAGTAAAAGAATGAAGGGAAATTTTTTTTTTTTTCCGTGTCAAAGAATCTAACAATCCACTTTTAAGGGGATTGTTTATTCAGTCATTTTCGTAAATTAAAGAAAAATCAAAGGGAACCAGGTGCCCTATCTAATTTCTTTGATTACTCAGCAAAAGTGTTTTCTTTTATTATTCTAGCTAGAAAATATTATTATTATTCTATATTCTTTATAGTTTGTCCAACTCATATATAAAATGTTACTAATCTTTCATATTAGCAGTTAATAAATTTTACACTATTCAATGATTGGTGAACAAAAACAAAAAAAAAAATTAAATCTATCATTTTTCAAATCAAAAAAATATTTAATTTGTGTATTTTTTACCAAAAACACTTAAATCATATAGGTGTAAATGGATCTGTCTAAAAGGTAATCATAGCTCAAATTTTTTAGTAAAAGTTTCAATATATAAAAAAAAAATTACAAACAATAAATTTGAATTTCAAATTTATTATATATTATTATTTAAAAATAATTAATTTCATAAATCAATTGAATTAAAACTTAAATTTATAATAACTTTGTTTTAAAAACAAAGTTAATTAACATAACTCAAATCATAGAGTTAGCAGAGGCAGTCTATTCTACAACCAAATATTATTTAATTTTGAGAATTTGATCACTGTTTCTATTTCGATCTAAAACTAATAATAATACACGTCCTGATTAATACATGACCCATTTATAAAGTTTTTCTATATTTTTGGAAGGCATGTTTTAAGTTAACAGTCCATGAAACCCTAACTAATTCGTACAGTTGGGAAAACATAAAGCCCATTATTTCTTGATTAATTAATTTCTTAATTGTAAGAGAATTTAATGTTACATGCATGTGATAATATTAGGGATGGGAATTCAACCCAACCCCGGCGGGTTCTGACCCGACCCGACCCTATGAGGTCGGGTTTTTTTTTTTTTTGAATTTCGGATTTCGGGTCGGGTTGAATCGGGTAATGTTAGAAAATAATCAGGGTCGGATCGGGGTAGGGTTTTAGGCATACCCGACTCTACCCGACCCGATATTATTTAAAAAATTATTTTTTAATTATTTATTTATATATATATTTATATAATAATATTTTTAAATATTTATATTTAAAAAATAATATTTTTATTAATTTCGAGTCGGGTCGGATCAGGTACGGATTATATAATATAGGGTTCGGGTCGGGGTCGGATATGAAAAATAAAAAAATTTCGTGTCGGGTCGAGGGTCGGGTTTATTGATGATAAAGTCGGGTCGGGTTCGGGGCGAGCAAAACCCGCCCCGAACCCGACCCGATGCTAACCCTAGATAATATTGCCTTAACTGGGATCAGTCTTTCATCTGTGATAGACAACATTAATTGTTAATTATTTGAATTTTTACCAAGAGCATTTTAAGGGTATTTTTTAAGATTAATATATTAGATAATGTATTTTTAATGATTTAAAATTCATCTAATTAACTATCAATTATTGACTTTAATATAAAAACATTACTATAAATAAGTAATCGGGTTTTGCTATGGAGTGTCAATTTTTAAAGATGGTTAATATACTATTTATAATAATATTTTTGTACTAAATGGAATAGCTAATAATTTTATACATAATTTTCAATAATTGAAATGAAGATATTAATTCATAATAGTAACCTTAAAGAATACCTTTGAAACATTGGTTAACAAAATTCATAATAATTTAACTAACTTTAAAGATTAGCCTAAGAGGAATGAGCAAAATCCTAATTATATTTTAGCTGCCATCACATTTATATGGTTTAACAGTTGATTTGAAACAAGTAAAAGAACATCATGAAAAGAACATAAATTAAGGGGAATATCTTTTTGACTATACATTTCGAATTTAAAACTTCTTCTTTAGAAAGAGAGTCGTGATGGTATGCACTACTCAGTTCATTTCTGACTATCCTCTTGTTTGATCAATTATGGTAATTGGATATGCATGCATGGGCATTGGCCACATAATTTGAGGTGGCAGTAATTAGGAGTTCACTAGCTCAAACAAAACTTCTTCCTTTCGATAATAACTTCTACCATTAAACTCTGAAATTTTTTCATCAATATTTCCATAATTAAATCTTATACTTACCAAACATCACCATTGCATTTAATTTTCCTCCATCTAATTACCAACCATACCAGAAATTAATATTTGGTTATCTTGAGTTAGTGGCAGAATATATTTACCTGATCAGCAAAGAATGGGCCATTTCAGAAGAACTTTTAAATGTGCCACTCATCATTATCCTTTATGATTCTTGCCGAATTTTCTACTCATCCAATATCTTTTATCCAAGGTGGGAACGACGAAGATCAATTCCCTGCGAGTGTGCTCTTTGCTGCAGTGAGTGATAGGTTATGGGATATATAGTGGAACATCATGTGGTCGGATGTACAGGATAAGAGGCATATCAGAGGCCAAAATAGAGCAATAAAGGTTAGATAAATCCATTGTTGGGCAGGTTGTTGATCTTTGCTTGCAGGATCCTTGCCACACTTCGTTGCAGCTGTCAAACAAAGCCTTCGATCGATTCCATCTCCAAGATTGATGTGCGTGGTAATGATCCTTCAAATTTGTTAATCAGGCATCAAATTATAACGCATGATAAGTTAATCTTTTTGTTTTGCTGCTGGATTTGAAGTAATTACGTGTATAGTTTGAAGATCAGCAATATCTACCTATGGATTCCTTGCAGCCATTAACACAAAAAAGGCCAAGCTATTTTTCTCTATTATTTTGTATTTTAGATAGCCATTGCTAAGATTGATAAGAACAGGTATAATAATAAAAAAACCCATAAATTAAAATTAAATAATGATCCAAGTTTTTATTATTTTATTATAATAAATTAAATTTTTAAATATCTCTTTTTATTAATTTAATTTTTATTAAATTACAATTAATTAATTGTCAGCAGTAATTTTCGTCAAATTGAAGATTAAATCAAGTGAAGGTAAATATTTAAAAAATTAATAAAATAAAAAATAAATATTTAAGGATTTAATTAATTATAATAATGATAATAATATTTTTGAATAATTATTTAATTTTTAACTAAAGGCTTTTTTTAAGTTGAACATACCAATAATATCAGCATCCCCTACAAATAGCCTGATTGTTCTGGTCTCTTTCAAAAGAATAGCAGAAAGAGATACCAGAAAGAGATAGCTTTCACTAATTGTTCTGGTCTCTCTAGTTGCAGCCACGTCGGATCAAAAAGCAATACTGACGTGGACTGGCAATCCACTGTTGGATTAAAGGGAAATCGGGTTTTCCTTTTCTTCATTGTTTCTCTTTGCTATTTTTGAGAAAGATACAATTTTAGAAACTAAGAATTGTACTACTGCTATATACTAAACTAAAGATTCATTGTAATGCATTGAATTATTGATGATTATTGATGCAATGAATTTGCATCCAACATCTCCACATGCAATCTTCAACCCCAAAAACGAGGTTTTTAGTCCTTCTCCGTACAATCACAACATCAGCCACCGGCCGCAGCTACCAAAGAGCTGCGGCGGAACACGGGTTCCTTTTTCTCCTCCACTCTTGTAACACCTTCTCAAACCTCCTCCAAATCCAAACCCAAATTCTCAAATTGGGTTTCCAAAACAACCCTTTAATTCTCACCAAATTTGCATCCAAATCTTCTGACCTCAACTCCATTGACTACGCTCATTGCTTCCTCTTTTCACCCCACTCAAACACCCATTTCTATGATGCTTTCCTTTTCAACACTATTATCAAGGCTTATGCTCAAACTGGGAACTTAAAGGCCAAAGCATTATGGGTTTTGAATTTCATGCTTGAATCTGAAGTTTTGCCTAATAATTTCACGTACCCATTTGTTTTAAAGGCCTGTGCTGGCATCGGGGACTTGAATTTAGGCATGTGCGTTCATGGGTCGTTGTTGAAATTTGGTTTTGATGGGAATAATCATGTTTTAAACACATTAGTTCACATGTATTGTAGTTGCAAAGGAGGGATTGAGTTTGGTCGGAAAGTGTTTGATGAAATGACGAAAGAGGACTCTGTCCCATGGAGCGCTATGATTGGTGGGTATGTTCGTTTGAGGCGGTCAGAGGATGCCGTTGACTTGTTTAGGCAGATGCAGATAGAAGGCGTTTGCCCTGATGAGATTACAATGGTTGCTGTGTTGTGTGCATGTACTGATTTAGGTGCACTGGAACTTGGGAGGTGGGTTGAGTCTCTTATTGAGAAGAATAGAGTGAATAAATCTGTGGAGCTCAATAATGCGCTTATTGATATGTTTGCCAAGTGTGGTGATGTTGATAAAGCTATGAAATTGTTTAGGACCATGAATGAGAGAAGTATTGTTTCTTGGACTTCAGTCATTGTTGGTTTAGCGATGCATGGGCGTGGATTGCAGGCTGTTTCTTTGTTTCATGAGATGCTAAGGGATGGAGTGATGCCAGATGATGTTGTTTTTATTGGATTGCTCTCTGCGTGTAGTCATTCTGGATTAGTCGAGAAGGGAAAGGAATATTTTGATTTGATGAGGAAGGAGTTTGGTATTTTGCCTAAAATTGAACATTACGGATGCATGGTAGATCTGTTATGTAGGGCTGGACTTGTTAGAAAGGCAGTGGAGTTTGTTCAACAAATGCCTATTGAGCCAAACTCTATTGTTTGGCGAACCCTGATAAATGCTTGCCGTACACATGGTGAACTGAAGCTGGGAGAGAGCATTGCCAGACAAGTAATTGAAAATGAGCCTATGCTTGAGGCCAATTATGTCCTACTTTCCAATATTTATGCAAAGCTGTTTCATTGGGAGAAGAAAACCGAGATTAGGGAGCTGATGGACAAAAAGGGGATGAGAAAGATCCCAGGGAGCACCATGATTGAGATAAATAAAAAAATTTATAAATTTGTTGCTGGAGATGTGTCACATAATCAGTACAAGGAAATATTTGAGATGGTGGATGAGATGGGAAGAGAAATGAAGAGGGTTGGGTATGTTCCTTCTACCTCAGAGGTTATGCTTGATATTGATGAAGAAGACAAGGAAGATAATTTGAATAGGCATAGTGAAAAGCTGGCCATTGCTTTTGCTCTTATAAATACACCCGCAGGGACTCCTATCAGGATTGTGAAAAATCTGCGAGTTTGTAATGATTGTCATTCTGCCTCTAAGCTTATATCTAAGATATATAATCGAGAAATTATAGCGAGGGATCGGAATCGCTTTCACCATTTCAAGGATGGTTTATGCTCATGCAAGGACTTCTGGTAACAAAGTAATTACAGTCTTTTGTCGGTTGGCTAGTTGGAATCTTGAGAATTATAGAGCAATTGATCATTTTCTGTATCCTTTGTCATAAATCAAGAGAAATGAGCGTTGCGGAAGTTGGATACAGGGACAAACTTTTGAGCACAAATAGGATGAACATGTATGTCTTGTTCATCAAAGTATGATCTACCCAGATGGTCCAAAATAACATGTGTCTAACCTCTGAGAGAATATCACTTAGAAGTATTTGCTGTATGCAATTTGAAAGTGGTTTACTTCACCAACAGTCTTCATGTAAAGAAACTTTTATGCTTCCTCTTGATTTATTACTGGATCTCCATCTTCAAGAACTATTTTTTGGTATGGATTATAGAAGACTACAGTTAGCCCAAAGCCTTGATTTAAAGTGGGGTCAACAACTAACCAAAAAAAGGAAAGGAGAGCCAGCAAGTAGAAGTAACGTAAAAAAAAGGATGGGGGAGTCGGCTGCTTGTTCATAGGGTTGAATTTTACTGTGATTCTATGTAGTCTCGAGAAACGAATAAATCTGAAACCGCCATGTGATTCTATGTGCATGGATTTTGTTATTGGAGCTCATAATTCATGTAGAATTCTCACCCAATAAATCTGAATGATTTTCAAATTGCAACGAGTGACTTTATGAAATGTGTGAGTGTGCATTTAAGTACTTACCTGTTGTGTTCATACGTATTGTGGGGATAATCCTGGCGCGCCTCAGGTAGAGTGTCATGGGTAGCGCGTTCTTTATATCGAAATTATGCGTATGTGTGGTATCAAAACTACTTTTAGTCGAGATTAATTTTTTTCAAATCTATTTCTTAGTTAGAATCAGAATTTTTCCTCTAATGTAATGGGATAGAAATATATTAAAAGCAATTAGATTGTTGTATTAACAATCATAACTAACCCATTAGTGCAATAGGACAAAACCAAAAATCACATTAACATATTTAGTGCAATGGATAAAAGTATATCATCGACGGTGAATAAAAATTATTATTTTCAATTGATGATACGGTTTGAAACCGATATCGATATAACGAAATACATGTCAACATGACCAAAATTAACCTCAATTGGCATGATCAGAATATAATCATAGTAAAAAACAAAAATCAAAATATATTTTCAGACTACTTAATATATACAAATTTAATATTTATAACTTTCTCAAAATAAAATCTATAGAAAACAAATTTCATAATCATTCTAAAGCAAAATTTCATATTACGACAAATGATAGATATATAAATATATTATTACGAAATCATGTTCAAAAAACAAAATTATATCAAATCATATTCCAAACTCATAATAAATAAATCATATATATATTTTGCATCTTTAACTCGATTTACAAAACAAATGAAAAAAACAATATATATTATATATTTAAACTCTAAACATGTTGAGGTTGATTTTTAAAGACATAAAAACCAATGGGATATCAAGTCACTTAGTTAATACGCTAAACTGAAATTTAATCAGCAAATCACTTAATTCTCTTAGAATCTTAATAATTCAAAAAATATTCAAAAAAAAAAAATTTAACCCAAAAACATACACTTAACAAGGCAAACCTTCCGCAGGTCATCATAAACAAATTGGGTTGTGCGGTAACCTTTTCGACAATTCGAAATTATTTAAAATTATTTTTTTTAGCATGTAAAATATTTTCTTTTAATATAAGAAAATGTCTAAAATTGAGTATAAATATGAAATTAAAGATTATAATATAAAAATCAGTAGCAATATAAATTTTGACAAATATTTAATTTTTAACATTTTATAGTAATTTTTTTGTAAATTTAAATATAATTTAACGGTCTTTTAATAATACTAATAACATAAAATTAACACAATAAAAATATATTAAAATAAATAAAAATTCATTAAAATAGTATAACTGAAATGCAAATAATTTATAACTAAATACATGAAATATTGATTGGAAATAATTTTTAAAATAATTAAAAATAAAATTTTCTATATTAAAATTTTTGCATTTCATGATCACCTGATTTAATTTGAGTCACAATCTCTAATATCTTACAGTTTCTAGTAACAAAGGAAAACAATAATTTAAAGTAGGAATATAACACTACAACTTAGAATTTCGTTTCATAAAAGATGATTTTCATAAGCCTAAGTTTCAAAAGTCAAAACTTTACAAATTATCACAAACAATCTAAATTTTCTAGGTTTCAAATTCACGAAGCTTAGTTTGAGATTTTGATTCTCTTAGCTTATAAATCATCTGAACAAATCAATTATGCCACTAGAAAGTTCACATTTCATACTATCAAAAGCACTTAAATTTTGACCGAATTGACTACTAGAGTAGGGAGTTCCGAAGATTCAAAGTTGAGTTTTGGTAAATGTCAAAAACCCAAAAATTTGAAACTTTAAATACTAAATTCTCCTAAATTATTCAAGTAAATAAAGTGTCACAGATACCATTAGTAAGATCTTGAAGAGATCTTTCCATTGGTAGATACAATTTTACCGTATTGTTATTGAAAAGGCGCCAAAATATTTTTGAAAATGAAAAGATTAAAAAATATAAGTTGAGGTTTGGAAAAAATCACACAAAACATAAAAATTTTAAGAATTTTAAGTAAAATATTACCTTAATCAAAATTTTTTAGAATTGATTTGCCCTTCCTCTTCCTCTATTCTTCTTCTCGAGGTTTTCTTCAAATTTTCCTTTTGTTGTTCTTTTTTTTGTTTGAAAAAATTATTGGCAAAAACTGTGATAAGTTTTCTTTTATTTTCTTATCTTTAAAATTTTTTTTATTAATGATACTTATGAGCTGGGTCACTGATCAAGCTATAGTCACTTGACTTTGGATATTACAATTTGTGAATACTGCCCGCTATCAATGAGCAAATACTCATGTTGTCTGATATCAGTATCTTAACAACATTTCAAGTCTCTGTGACGAGTATCTATTTGGCTTGTTCATAATAAACTTCATTATTAACCAGGACAATGATGAGATATTCAACTGTATTTTTTTTCTTTGTTACTGTATAATCTACCCATACCACGACTGAAAATGATCCTAAAAATATCTTCCAATAGTTTCTATATTTGGAGTATTCTTATGTCTTACTGTATTTGACTCGGACAAAAACAATCATTGCGATTGATGAAGGAAATGTATGAATATATTGTTTATGCAAAAAGTTTGTAATTAATTTCTAGTTGTTTCAGTCCAAATTTCTTTAAGAAATTTTGGTGATCTTTTACGCCTCGCATTACCAGTGCTTGTGCTTTCTCCTGTCTGAAGTTTAAAAGTACCAAATGTATTCTTACCGTTGCTTTGGTCCTTGAGCATCTCTCGGTTTGTCTCAGAATTACTGTCCATGCATACTGATTCCAAAACTTCCATATCATATCAGTGATTCAGTGATCAATTGAGCATTATCTTGAGTATATATCTGTTTTTCTTGTTCATTCAGTTAACATATATGCAGCAGAGCAAGAATTATTTACCTAACAGGATGGCAAGGTTTTAAATAGCATCCGGAACGCAGTATAATGACTGTTATTTGACGGTAGCGTCGCCTACCGCTTCGGTTATTCACCCGCGATGGAGGTGTGACTGACAATCACACTTACATCAGTTGTTTGTGGTCGCAAATAGTAGCATAACTGAAAAAAAATGTTGTAACGAGACGTTAAAGCCACTATTTATGTTTTTCTTTCATCGAATAAAATGAAAACAGATTCTAAAATGGTAAGAAAATCATACCCCAAGTCTAAACTATTTAGTCAAATTTAAGCCTCAATTAAAATAATCAAAATAGAAACACTATAAAGATAAAACTTTAATAAGGGAACCAACCTTCAAATCGCCAAATCCATTTTACCAACCTATGGGATCTTTGGGTTCAACAACCTAAAAACTATGCGATCTCATAAAGCAATTGCAAATAGCTCATAAATCAATCTAATGAAAAAGAGAAAGTTGAAATTGCTTGAGGAAAAGACAAGAGGGAGGTTGGATAGAGTCGTGAGTAAGGACGGCAATCAAACCCGTCCTCAATGGATTTCGGCTCGACCCGACCTTATGAGATCGATTTTTTTTATTTTGAAATTCGGGTTTCGAGTTAGGTAAAGTTAAGGAATAATCGAAATCAGTTCGGGTTTGAGGCAAACCGAACCGACCCAACCCGACATTATATAAAAAATTATTTTTAATTAATTATTTAATTTTTTATTTATAAATATTTATATAATGATATTTTTAAATATTTATATTTAAAAAATAATATTTTATATTTTAAAAAATAATATTTTATTAATTTCAGGTCTGATCAGGTACGATTTACATAGTATCGAGTCGGATCGAATTCAAATTTAATAAATCATAAAATCGGATCGAATTCGGGACGGATCGACCCGATGCCAACCCTAGTCGTGAGATAACTCTGTTTTGGAGTGAAAAAGCAAAATGAATAGAAAGAGAAAAAGAAAAAAAAAAAGAAGAGGTCGATGTCATATATAAATTGGTTTTTATTTTTTATTCTGATCATTTTTTTTATTTTATATTTTGGGAAATGGGTATTTGAAATTTTTTTTGTGATGTGGATAAAAATTTAATAGAGTTGTTAATTGTTAAATAATGAATTTAATTTTTAATTATCTAAAAATAATTTTCTAACAAAAATTTTAATATTATTAAGTATATTTATTATTAATTATTGTATACCTAATATTTTTAGATAAAAAGTTTTAGAACAAAAGTAAATTATAGGGAAATACATTTTTAAGAATGTTTTGAAGATTTTAAATTTTAGATGAAAATTTTGAAAAAAATAATGAGAGATGATATGTACAAGTATTTTTACATGAATCTATACCACATAAATATATTTTAATCTATTTATCTTAATAATTGTATTTAAAAATATATAAATATTCATTATTATTCTTTTTAATTAGTTTAATTTATAATATTAATTTTATAATGATAATTTATCATCAATTATATGCATTTATAGCATTTATATTAACAAAATTCATGAATATATTAATGATAAATATTTTTTATATGTACATTAATTTATGACTCAAAACTAAAAAATATAAAATATTTATTTTAATATATAATTAAATAATTATAAATTACTTTAAATATAATAAGCATGTTTTTTATGAATAATTGTTAAAAATTAAAAAAAATTACTATGAATGCGATTATTATGGTGATCGCGATTTAAATCTCTGCTAAATGGATTAAACAAGACACGTGGATATTGGTGATCATGACATCACCAGATTCAAAACGATTTCTTGCCGGCTCTTGACGTGAATTTTCACCACCAAATCTTCCTTTTCCCCCATGTATTGCCTCTTTTGACCTTTCTGAATGATTAGTCCGACTGTCCGAGAATTATTGTGTCTTGCACTGTTTTGACAGCATCAGACTACTTATGGGAGAGAAAATAAACTGAACCACCATTTGCGCAATGATAATTTCCTTTTGACAGGTTTACAGCATAGAATACAGTCAACTTTTTCATTTGTCTGCATTAAATTTAGCACTACTGATCTTGATTGATCTTCCAATGCCAGCAACAAACCATTCTCTAATCTCCAGGAACAGCTTGGATGGCTCAAGGATGAATTGTGAGCTTAACAGATTAAACAAAATGTACCGGTCAGAGTCTCAGAGATCAATTCATTTTAAAGATTCTTGGGGTGTTTCTCTGAAATTACACTACCCAATTTGAAATCATACAAGAAAATAGATCCCAATAAATACCAATGGTAATAGAATAGGACGACTTTAAAGCGTGGAAACTAGTGTCCAAATATCTGTGCTTTTCACTATTGGAGATCTGTATGCGGTGGCATTATCGTCCAACTCAATTTGCGCTTTGTTGTCTGCCGTGAAGCTTTTGTTCACGTATTAAGTTGATTTACACCTTGTTTCATATCATCTGCACTTACATTTAGCCCTGTTAATATCATTAATCGCCATATTAAGTCACTGATTTAATAAAACTGACCTCAATTAAGCACCATAACAATATGTATAGAAGAGGCCTTGTTAGGAATTGTGGGGTCCAGCCCCTTTGATTTTAGCCAATCTAAAGCCATATGCTTTTGACTTTTAACTTAAAATAAAATCTTAAACAATAAAAGAAGAGATTGTGTTTTAGGTGTAAGAGTGGCGCCGAATAGAAAGAAAGAAAGCTAAAAAAAAAAAGAGAGAAAAAAGAGACAAGAGAAAGTTGATTAAATAAAAGTTAATTTTTGATTTGATTGGATTAAAATTTTATCAATAGATTTATAATTTAAAGTTTTATATTCTGAATAATAAAAATTAAGTTTGTAACTTTTTAAAAATAAATTCATAATATATTTATTAAGTCATTTATTTTATAAAATTTTTTTAATTATCCTTTTAATTATTGATTAACTTTAATTTTAATTAAAAAAACTTTTATATATTCATTATTTGATAATGAAAATTTTTTTGATAATAAATAATTTTTTTATCTATACTAAAAGATTTTTTATGTAAATATTAATGTGTTTTATTTTTTTATATTATTAATTTTTTTATATTATTTATTATTATAAATTTATTTATATTATTTTTACATTATTATATTTATTGTTTTAGGCCGAACACACTAAACATGCCATGTTCACTAAATTGAATTATGACAAAGTTGATCGGTTTGCTGCAGAGGCCATGAACCATGTATACAAAAGCATTTGCAACCCCACAAGCAAAAGCTGCCTCTTTCCCGTCCTTGTCATTTGTACAAGCTTGTATTTTATCACAAGGACGAAAAGCCCAGTTCCTTGTTTTTGTTTGAAGATATAATAATTGAATACACAATAATGCTGCAAGTATCGGAGAGATAAATCATATTTGAAATCATAAGATCATATTAAAAAGTTTATATATATATATTAATTATCATTTGAGTTCAAAAGTTTAAATTATTAGATTTTTAAATTTTTTATATATATATAATATTTCATTTAAATTTTGTAGTAACGTGAAATTTTTTATTTACATATAAATTTTATTCTAATAATTTTTTTTGTTTATTTGTAAATTCTAATCAAGTCTTACATTGACTCTCAATGCAAATAATTACTATCAACACCTCTTTTGAATTAAATAACTTCACATCTCTAGTACGCTTTTAGGCCAACTTAAGCACTTAATCTTACCATCAAGTTATTTCAGTGTTCCTTTAAATTTGCACTTCAAATTGACTCAATACATCGTTCATTTAGATGTTTCACTTCTGCATATTAACGTATACTTATTGCATCTAAGTCGAAACTTTTTTAATACTGATATTCGAGTACATAAAATTGATAAATGCGATCAACTTCTAATTTGTCAACAATATCTCTCCAACAACATATCTTTTTAATAATTGCATTTGAGCACATGAAGTTACTAGACGTAACCAACTTTTGATCTGTCAATAATCTTCTCCCAAGAACACTATTGTGACCCAAATCCGTGACTTTGGCTCTAATACTTGGCTCCTCGTGCGAGTAAGTTCTGTCCACACTTCTTTTTGTCTAAGCAATCTCACATGTCTAGTGTGCTTTTAAGTTAAATTACAGCATTCAACCTTATCAACTAGATTATCTTAGTGCCCCTTCAAACTTACACTTCAGGTTGACTTAATATATGTTTGCTTGGGTGTTTTGCTTTTACATATTATTATATACTCATTGAATTTAAGTTGAACATTTTTAATACTGACGATCGAGCACATAAAATTAATGGACACGACCAACCTCGATTTGCTAACAATCTCCCCCAGCAACAAACCTTTTTAATATTAACGTTAGAGCACATAGAATTAATGAAGATGACTAACCTTCGATTTGCTAACAATCTCCCTTTAATAATATTACTGAGACTAAAATCCGTAACTTTAACTCTAATACCAATTATTAAAAAGATAAGCCATACTTAAAATTATGAGCACACATCAAAAAATTTATACATATATGTTAGATACTATTCGATCAAAAAGCTTAATCTATTAACCTTTTCAATTCTTCATATATATATATATATAATATTTTATTTAAATTTTTTAATGATATAAAATTTCTTATTCACGTACTATTCTTATCCCAATACAGTACATCTCCCAAGATTCTATTTATTTAGCTATACCCTCCAATGATAATTTAACACCTCTAATTTCTGTCCTCCAAAAATCATATTCCCTAACATTAGAAGGAAAAGTTGTGAGCAGACAATATAAACTGATAGGATTACCCGTAAAACCATGTGATAAACCATATTCCTTTGCGCACTGATAAGCAAAAACAAAACCTGTCATAAATGGTAGTGGAGGTCGTTGTAAGGTTTACAGTGATTCGTGCTTTTCCCGTTTAAATAGAGATTGGCTACTTATCTTATTTGACAGCTTATAGTTGTTCCTTGGCATTGCAGAGAGGAGGCTTCTTGGCTAGCAACCTCTTTTTCTAGTTCACTCTTCTGTTCAAACCCTTCTAAATCACGGTTTGCTTCTTTAGCATCTCTGCTGGTTCCTGTTTACTTTATTTTGTCTACTGAAAATGGAATGAAATCGTTTACCATGATATAATTATAGGCTCTGTATAGGGATATTGTTAACTTTCAGTTTTACTTGCAGGCAGGGAAGATGAGTTTGACTGTTGCCGATGCTGTGGACTACAAGGGATTACCTGCTGACAAGTCTAGAACTGGTGGCTGGATACCTGCTGCTCTAAGCTTAGGTAGAGCAAGAATGCAAATTTTCTTCTGCTTTACAACCAACCTATGCTCCTGTCAGAGTTATGCATCCAACTACTGTAATTTATCCGTTAGAGCTCTACTAGGTCCAGGACTGCATATAGTACATGGTAACTTATCTGGTCATGGCATAGATTGAAAAATTAAGACATTAAAGTTCTAGAGCTCAAAGCATTCATTTACTTGCATGGATATTCGTATTGACAACTAATTATTACAAGTTATGACACTGTGTAAAAACTATTGAACAATTTTTTTTTTTTGTGGCCAGAACACTGTACCTGAAATCACAGCTATGCTAGTTATTGAATTTGAGCTGTCTTAGATAATTTAAAATTAAAAAAAAAAAAAAATCTGCTAGCGGGACCTGTCTTAGATATTCATTTGTAAGCTCAAAACCCATCACTCATCTTCATAATGGTTACAAGTCCAGTCTGAAAGCACTAGTAAACAGACAGAAATAAAGCTTAATAAAGCTTATCTTTAACACGAAGAAAAAAAGAACAGCAAGTCGGTTGTGAAACTGCTAGATTATCATTAAAATCAAATCTTCAAACATATTGCAATAAAGTATTTGATTACTTAGATTTTACTTGTCTCATCTTGATGGAAGCCTAACATTTCATTATCGATGCATTTTATAGATTCAAAATGCATTAGAGTAGATTCAGTTTACCTGATTACTCCGGGTTTCTCTTGTATACAAGTTGGAGTTATAAGTCGTTTAGAATATGAAATTTCCCTAAGCAATGCCGGTAGCAGCAAGAAAAGCAATTGAAGATACAAGACATTCATATGCATTCAACTAACACATGCCGAATATGGATCAACAAGTAGCCTATTTGGAATTGATAATATATATATATATATATATATATATATATTTTTTTCTGAATGATAGAAAAGATTTTATTCATGTAAATCAATTACAAAGGAATTGATAAAATTGAGTTCTGTTATAATAAAAAATTGAAGTTCTTTTTCAGGCATTGAAATATGTGAGAGGCTCTCAACAATGGGAATAGCAGTGAACCTCGTAACATACCTGGGCCGAACTATGCACCTTACAAGTGCTGCTTCTGCCAATGTTGTAACAGACTTCATGGGTACCTCATTTCTGCTGTGTTTACTGGGCGGCTTCCTTGCCGATTCTTATTTAGGCAGATACAGAACAATAGCAATATTCGCCTCAGTTCAGACCATTGTAAGTTCAAAAGTCACTCAATTTCCCACTCATGTAGCCGTAGTTAAATTCAGTTTTAACTAAAACGTTTATATTTCCCCTTCAGTTTCTAAATGCCTAATGACATGATACTGGTGAATCAGGGGACTTTCCTGTTATCTGTATCTACAAGACTCCCACAATTGCGGCCACCTCCTTGCCAGGCTACTGAAGTTACACAATGCAAACAGGCTAGTAACTTTCAAATGGGAACTCTGTATCTTTCTTTGTATCTAATAGCATTAGGGACCGGTGGCTTAAAATCCAGTGTATCAGGATTTGGAACTGACCAGTTTGATGAGAAAGATGAAAAAGAGAAGGCCCAGATGGCTTTTTTTTTCAACAGGTTTTTCTTTGTTATTAGCACAGGGACATTGATGGCTGTCACAGTGCTTGTTTACATCCAAGATGAAGTGGGTCGAAGTTGGGGTTATGGAATTTGTTCTGCTTCAATGTTTGTTGCAATCCTGGTATTCTTATCGGGAACTAAAAGATACAGATACAAGAAATGCTTGGGAAGCCCCGTAGTTCAAATTTTCCAAGTTGTTGCCGCGGCCATTGGGAAGAAGAATGTCAAAGTACCTTCTGACATTGCCTTATTATATGAGAATCTCCCTGAGGCTTTACAAATCCATCACACAGATCAGTTCCCGTGAGCTATTTGTGAATTGTGATATAAAACCAGTGAATTTATTTAGCTGTATTATCTTTCTTTTCTTCAATAGTTCAATGTATTGTTAACTCCTGTTTTTTACCTCTAAATTGAGTATGTATGCAGAAAAACAGGATAATTGTCTTATATATGTCCATAACTGCTATCTTTTGTTCTTTTCATTCTTAGTTTCCTGGACAAGGCATCTGTTGTGACAGAAGATGATTATGGAGACAATGGTTCCTTCAGGGTGAACCCTTGGAAGCTTTGTCCAGTTACAAGGGTAGAGGAGGTGAAGAAGATGATCAGGCTACTTCCAATATGGGCGACAACAATTATATTTTGGACAACATATGCACAGTTGATCACTTTCTCAGTGGAACAAGCAACCACCATGGAGAGAACAATAGGACATTTCCAAATTCCAGCCGGTTCACTTACAGTCTTCTTTGTGGGAGCCATATTGGTCACTTTGGCTGTATATGATCGTTTGATTATGCCACTTTGGAAAAAATGGAAAGGAAAACCAGGTAAGAGCCAGGTAAGAGAAACTGCTTCCCTGGAAAGTTTGATATTTTTTGTCATGTATCTTATCAGTGTCATATATTTTGAATAAATAACTTGAATTATTCTCATAATTGAGGTGAAATATGACATCTACCAGCATGATTTGACAAAAAATAAAGTGATAGTTTGATCAATATCTGCCGCAGGATTTACCAATCTGCAAAGGATAGCCATAGGTCTCTTCCTGTCAGTGGTGGGAATGGCAGCTGCGGCAGTAGCAGAGGTGAAACGGCTATCAGTGGCAAAAAAATTCAGTGAAACAACCACCCTGCCGATAACCGTTTTCCTTCTGATTCCACAATTCTTCTTGGTGGGTTCAGGAGAAGCATTTATATACACTGGTCAGCTGGATTTCTTCATCACTCAATCCCCAAAAGGAATGAAAACAATGAGCACCGGCCTCTTCCTCACGACTCTTGCACTTGGCTTCTTTTTTAGCAGCTTGCTAGTTTCCATTTTGAAGGCTGTGACTGGAAGCAGCCGTAAACAAGGATGGGTTGGAGAGAACATAAATAAAGGAAGACTCGATTGCTTCTATGGACTTCTAGCTGCATTAAGCTTTATCAACTTTGGATTATTCCTTATTTCTGCAGCATGGTACGGGAAAAAAACAGTCAAACGTGCTCCTGAAGTGGAGATCATAGTTGAAGAATCTTCATTTGAAGAGAAATGCTAGTTTCCATACTGGAAAATATGTTACTTGAGTCTTCTTTAATCACCAAAGTATACAAAAAGTAGTACTACATGTATAGTTAGCCAATTTTCTCCATTTGAATGGAGGGTTGAAGTTCTTGTCTGCACCATGGTTGCCTGGTTAGTTTAAGGCACAAGAGAAATAAAGCAGTTCACTACAATGTTATTGAAATCCTTGTTTGAATATCGTACTTTGTGAATTAATGTTTGTTAAAAAATATATAGAATATCATACTTTGGTAATGTGGAAAAAATAGATAGAGTATGTAATTCTATAATGGACGTGGGTGGAAAATATTAATGCATGCAGCCATTTTTCCACTCTGCACGGAATGAAGGTTTTTAAACCAAAATTTAAGTCATTTGGCCCAAAAGCCGGCCTCAAATCAGACTTCTAAGTACTTGTTAGTGAATGCTGACCAAATTCCTGAGGTTGAAGGTATGGTACTAGCAATTAAAGACATTGAAGGCTTGAAATGCTGCCATAAATTTCTTGGCTTATCAGCCAAATTTGTTAAATACATAATCTGTCTTCGTGGAGAATACCCAATGGGCATTGACAATGCCATTAAAGCGCCGTCCTCTAACAATGACATGAGATAAAATAGATTGATAGCTCGGGACATGGAACCTTATTGCAGCATGAGGTTATGCACATTCAAGAACTAGCCAATCAACTGGAGGAGATGTGAATGTGAACTTGTTAAAAACTTAAAAAGTTTGTTACTCACTGAAGCAATTCATTAAATCAATCTCAGATGTTGATTTTTGCAAAAGATTTTGGATGTTTTTCAACGAAGGGTATAAATGATTATGTGAACTTAAAAATCTTTATTCAAACCTCCCCTCTCTCTTACCATTTGAACCGAACTTTGGTGACTTGTTAACCGCAAATTGTCGCAGGGTGCTAATGCCATAGGTTGTTTTCCAAACCAGCAGAAAGGCTGCAATCATGATCAAAATCACTCGCAATCGGGCACCTCTTAGATTGCCAACGTCTCTTTTGTTCTTTTTGCGGAAAAAGAATCGATGCAGCCAGTGCCAACAACTACAAGGAATCCCTTGGAGCCTTCTTCCTTTAATTGTCTTGTCCCATTTGATTCTCCATTAGTAATAGAGTGGAAAATGCAACAGCCGATGGACAGTTTGTTTGATTTGGAATATGGACATATACCATTACTTGTTTCTGCAATAGGTAAAATCGTTTTCATTCACCAATAACAAAGTTTATGCGGCATCAACTCTAGTCCTTTCCCATTTGCCCCCGATCAAGTGGTAAGTGCAGTGCAAAATTATTTAGTTCGTGATAAATTTTGATCTAAGAAGCCCACTTTAACTACCCAACTCCATCTTATCGAATTTGGGATGACTCAGCCGCTAGTGCCATCATCAGGAAAAGGAATGGTTTTTGAGTATCTGATGCCCCTTTTGCCTTCTTGAATTTGAGATTGGTTTCCTCAATGACAAGACTAAGAATTGTCTAATGTGAGTCACAAGCTTTATTGAGGTGAGGACATACGATTAGATTATCGAAGCAACCACATGTACTGAGGAAAATAACGTAATAGATCCCGAATGGATGAATTGGGAAAAAAAACCTTGGACCGTAAATTACAAAGGCAACCTAGAAAGCTACCAGAGGAAGAAAGTCTTTAGACTTTGTAACAGGAGTAAAGCCGATTTCCCAGTCAGCCAGATCTTATCACCAATTACAGGAGAAATAGATGATTACTCCCCCAGATAGTTTTCCTAGGGGAGGGTTGACGAGATAAAAGCAGTAAAAAATTCAGACAACAGAAGGTCTTGACATGGAAATTATGATGGTAATATCATCCACTGAACTAGATTAAAAAAAATGGTAAGTTGACAATAGCATCTAAAATTCTAATATCCTACAAAACCATGTTTGAATCTTTCAACAAGGATCAAATTCTAGGAATTGAGAAACCAACCAATACCATAAGTTATAAGGGATACAAATAGCTAATCATCCAAGAGTAGAACTCGCTAAGTTAACCAAAAAAAAAAAGAATCATCCAAGAGTAGACCTGGCTAAGTTAGAAAAAAAAAATGAATCATATACAGTTATCTTTAGTTAGATCCAGCATATTTTATCTTATCATAATTAGATCAACAAAGCTGTTGACTAGGCCTTCTTCACTTTTTGGCACAAGAGGGACTATATTCAAAACTGAGCAATTTCAACATTTGATTGAGCACGTCGCATCTTTGGATTGATTTCAAGGTAATCTAATAGTTATAGTAGACTATGGTAATCTAATAGTTATACTAGACTACGTCATGCGCAACCTTGCTTACAGAATCAAGGAATCAGTATGCAAGCCCCTATGAGATACACCACAAACCCATAGCTTAACTTCAAATTAACAACCTCAGCATCAACCTCATGCCAACAAAATTCACTCCAGCCTCAAGGGTCAGCTAGTGATCATACTTTCAAAACAATGGTATATAGGACTATGTCGCTAATAGCACTGATATGCGCAAAAACAGAGTATTCCAGTACCATTGACAAAACTTTCTTTTACTCCCTCAATTATGCTTCAGAATCCTTATCACTCGTACTCTCCCAAGACTCCAATTCTACAAACTAAACTTCAAAGTAACGTAAAAAAAACAAATCACAAAGAGAGTCTGCAATCAGAATCAAAGCATCATATTAATCCAGCTGCAAGAGAAACATGCCAAAATCACATTGCAATAAGGCATAAGCAAAAAAAAATGAAACCAGACAAGAACAAAGAAGCGTATGTGAATAAATAAGCACTAATACTCCATCAATGGAAGAAGTACCTACAGAAACATCTGTCAACATCCCAAAAGGAAGAGACAAAAAAATAAAATGAAAAACGGCAAACAAAAGCACAGGCCATTTGAGATTCTTCTTCCTCTACTAACATACATTAATCGGTGCAATAAGCAACAGATGTGACTCCCAACCCCCTGACATTACTAAGAAATGGCCATAATAACTAGATTATGGAACGGAAACCTAAGACAACATACCAAAACCCAAATGCAGCCAAAAGAGCAAAAGAAATCTGACTCATTTCCTTTTGCCCTTGAATGCAAACCCTTTGGATAATCATCCAAACCTCACTCCCTTTAGCCCTTATTAGCAACCTCTCTTTCCATATTTCATATCCTAAAATCAACCACCGATCTGAACTAATTTTGAGATTCATTCTTCTTGCCAGTTCCCTCACCATCCCTCTCGTCCAACAACCTCCCAGCTTCCTCGTCAGCCTGTGCAGTCTTCTTCTGTGCTTCTTTCGCTTTCAAAGCCTGTAACTTGGAATGATTATAGTAAGCAACACCCAAAAACGCCAGCCCATACCCAAACAAGTTGATTGGTGTCACGGTATCCTTAATAACAGACCAAGAGAATGCAATCAACAACCAGTCCTTGACAACCCCAGCTACATTCATGGTCAAAGCAGAAGTCTTTCCAACAAGTAAGAACACAGCTAGATTCAGAGCAAAAGCACAGAAAGAATTGGTCCCAAAAATGACGAAATCGAAATGGAAACTTGATGTCTCTTTCAAAACTGGTAACTCAACAAAAATCCATGGCACCAACAAGAAAACAAAACAGCATGGCGCAACATAATACAGAGAAGTAATGGGATTCAAGGTGATCCCTTTAGAAGTAAGCAAGATTTGGATCATAACCAATCTGGTAGCCTCAAAAGCAACGGCTCCCAACTGCAAAATCACTCCCCAGGTATCAAATCTAGCTTCCCCATAAGCTGCAATGGCGACCCCGAAAGAGATGGACAACATATTGACCATTGTAGCAGTCTTAAAGCCCTCTTTTTTAAAAAGAACCCCAATGGAATAAACAGCAACAGGCATCAGGGCTTTAAGCATCTGAATAAAGGAAACAGACAAGTAGATGTAAGCGGAATTGGAAAGCCATAGGCTGAGAGAGTAAAGAGCACCGATGGGGACAACGGAAGAGAAATAAAGCTCTCGAGACATGGAAACAGGTTCGACAACTTTGAAGACTTTGATGAGGAGGAAAGCGAGAGTGGCGCAAAAGGACATGTGGATCATGGTTAGAGAGATAGGGAAAGGCCAATTGTACATCTTCTTGTCGAGGATATATTTGTTGTAGACGATGACGGTGAAGCTGAGGAAGATCCAAATTGCTACATAGGTGTAAGAGAGAAGGATCTTCTTGATGACGCTGTCGCTCAAAGACCCACCCTTGCCCATTGTTTCTTTTGGTTTTTGGGAGACACCCTGATGGGGAAAATGGTGGAGGTAATGGGGAGGGGATGAAGGGGTCAGAGCCGATTGTGGGGGAAGAGTTGGTATGACTGTGTGTAAGCGAAGAAGAGAAGACAGATTTGGTTTTTAACGATGGGATGGATCGGTAGCTTCGATTGGCTTTGTCTCCGTTCTTGTTGGTGGAATGGGCCTCTTCTTGGGCTTTTCTAATGTTTCCTTTCATTCGACATAAATGCATGCATCTAATCCTAATCCAATGTTTAGGAGCTAAGAGATTTTTTTTTTTTTTGAATAATAGATGTTAAGGGTTAATTTCATATTATTGTTGCGTTTTAATAAAAATTGACTTAGAAATTAAAAGTTATGATAAATTTTTTAATTATTTAATATTAGTATGAAAAATATTATGAATAATTAAAATATTTTAAAAAATACATATAATAATAAAATATTTAAAATATAAGATTAATATTATGATTTTTTTTATTTTAAACACATTTTCTTATATAAGTATAAAGTTTTTTATTTGAGTTTGGAAATAAAATTTTTAAACAAAAAAGTAATATTTTTTTTGTTGCATATGGAGACCTAAATCTATCTATTTTAATCTTGCATTTTAGCTGTCATTTGCCATTTTCAAATCAATAATTATCAAAACTTTAATGCTTTAATTAAATATCTTACCCTATTTGAATATCTAATAGGGATGAGGATTTTGGATAAGTAAGTGATAACTAGATTTTACATTCCATATTGAAAAGAAAGGCTTAAGTTCAGAGATTTTTTTGTAGCAATTTAACTTTAGTTGACAACACAGAAAAAAGTTCACATGCACTAAGTCTTGATTAAAACTTTAAGCTTATTTTTTAACAAATGAAAAAAGAAAAAAAATTCTATTTGACTCATTATTTTTGTTTTCATTCTTATATTTTAATATATAATTAATAGCGTGATTGTAATATTTTATTTATAAACTAATGTTTTACTCATGATCAATTGATAAATATCAGGCTTGAATTTAACTAATAATTATATACATATATCATGTTAGAAAATATAAAAATTTGAAGAATTATTAAATTTAGCAAAAAGGAAAAAAAAAAAAAAAGATGCTGCATTTATGGAGTTATTAAATA
This sequence comes from Durio zibethinus, assembly GCF_047325235.1. Lineage (NCBI taxonomy): Eukaryota > Viridiplantae > Streptophyta > Magnoliopsida > Malvales > Malvaceae > Durio > Durio zibethinus. Next base: position 30,915,216 of record NC_143167.1, on the reverse strand, counting down.
TTTTGGGCTTTAGTAAATGGGATTGAAGCGGAGAAATAAGCCCCGAGCTGAGATTCGGAGACAACAACGCCCGGGCGTCCAATGAGATTAGTCACGTGGGGCTGCAAGCGCTTACGCTGCGCCTTGTTGACTGTCTTTGCCACGTGATCTTCGCGTGTCTCATACTCGTTACTTTCCGCATTTTTTTTCTTTTCAATTATTTTTTTTTATAAAATAATTTTTTAAAATTTAATAATTATTTAAATCTCGATATTTTATTATAATTAATCAAATTTTATAATTTTTACTTCAAATTAAATTTTTATTTTTTTTATTTTTATTTAATTAAATAATCAAACGAAACAAATAATTATTTTTCTTTAACAAAAACTTAATTAATAAAAATAAATATTTAAAAATTTAATTAATTAAAAAAAATAATAATAATTTAAATTATTATTAAATTTTAATTCAGAAATTTTTTAATTTTTTATTTTAATTGAGTGTGATTTTTCACATGCAATGCAAAATTGGCATCCAAATCAAGCATTAAAGGCAGAACACGCGTAGGGTGAAAGCATTTTTTTGACTTTAGACAATAAAATAAAATAAAATAAAATAAAGAGAGACTTTTCCATTGAGTAATGAAGGGGTTTTGCAAAGGAAATTGCTCGCTATTTTCGAGACTTTACAAAATTGATTTCTATGTTGAGAGTTCGAAACCCAACCAAAAAAAAAAAATGGAGATAATAATACGGAGAATAATAATAGGCTAAAGTGAAACTATATAATTTTTTCTTTCGTTTTGATAATTATGGTTTTCATATATTAAATTTGATCACCTTTAATATTCTTTCAATATAACATGACATTGTCGGCAAAAAAAAATTATATGTTGGAATTAAATAAATGAAAAAATCATCCTATTGGATTATAATTAAATTATAAATCAATGCAACTGGTTTTATCGGATATAATTAATGGTATGTTATCGCGTGAACTGCATCATTACGCTTGGAAGACGCTGAAGCATGTATTTGGAATATGACTTGTTCTTTTAGACACGGGAGATGTGTACGATACAATAATCTGTCTCTTTCCAGAAAAAAAAATTTTTTTTATTAGTTAGGATTAAGAAGAAATGTTCTTGCTTTTTAATTAAAAAACACTTTTGATGTCAGAGTATTAATTTAATTGATATGTATGTTAATTAAAAAATCACGGATTTAAAAAGATTTAAGTGTATAATATGATTGAATTAAATAAATTAAAATGCTTTCTTTATCTTAAAATAATAAAGAAAAATGGGTAATTGTTTGTCTTATTGAGAAAAATATTTGTGGGGGAAAGGATAATGGTTGGCAATGCATATAAAATCGAAGTCTTGAATAATCAATGGGCCATGCTTCAGTTTACCTGTCACTTTCGATTTGAATTATTCTATATTTAAGAAAGTAATGAAGCAGACATCTTGAATGCGTACCAAACGGCAGAGTCTGAGTTAGATCATTTTTTTTATTATTTTTTGCTGATTGACATGATCATTTCTCTATTATTGGTTACCAAATCCAATCTCTTCCTTTTCCATCCCTTTGCTGCAATTGGGTGTCAAATTTTTTTTTTTTCAAATGTATTCAATGAAGCTGCTGACATATAGCCCTTTCTTATAATTGTTGTTTTTATCTTTTTTATCTTTCATATTTACTAGGTTTTTCTATTTAACAAATAAAATCCATGCTAGCATGTGAAATTGGTTTCATGTAGATAATATATCATATTGATAGAAAGTTTATTACTATTAATGTAAAATTAAAACTTTGGAAAAAAATAATGTAAGCTTTAGCTCATTTTTATATATCAAATAAATTATTTAATGAAAGTTTTTTTTAATGGATGTAGATTTTTGAATTGGATAAATTTTATTATTATTTATAATAAAATTTTATTTTAAAATAATAATTTAGAAATATAATGAACATAAACATTTATTTTCGTTAATTCAAAATTTTTCCACATCCCTACTTTTATATATATTATTATAATTTCATTGGTCATCAAGAAAAAAATTCTATATAATGATAGTAATTTCTCATATATATATATATATATATATATATATTACCCGAATATAAAAGAAATCCATAAGAATGCAAATATAATAGCTTAATTTAAAAGGTAAAAGATATGTATTAAAATTAAGTCATTTTTCAATGGCGGATGCAAAGTGTTGATCCGTGATGTCCGTACATCTCCAAAGTTGGAAAATAAAAAAATGTGAAGGTATATTTTTCTTCACATTTTTTTTTCTGGATGCTCTTAAAATTTTCTCTCAAACACTTCCAAAATTTTTTATTTTTTGTTGAATGATTGTTTGTTACATATATTGAGAAGCATGTATTTGATAATATTAATAATGATGTAACTATATATATTTTTTAAGATATTAGAATTTGGTATGGATAATTATAATAATTTAGTAAATATTATTTCAATTTTTTATTTATTATTTTTTAATATATTATAAGTGAATATCCAAAAAAATTATAGATTCGCCACTTTTTTTTTTTTAATTTTCGCTATTTATCAACAATATGCATGTAATATGTTGATTTTACATCTAAAATATAATATGTCTTACTCCCCAAAAAAATTCAAATGAAACTAAATCACTAATTTATATTTGAAAAAACTCATAGTAGGTTCATCAATAAATGTATAAACAAATAGAACTTTCAATGAACTGTTCATGAATATATTAGGTTTCTATCCGTTTATTAAGCTTAACAAACAAGCTTGATTAATATTTTAATAATTATTTAATAAATGAATTGAATAAGAATAATGATTTGTTTTATTTATTTATATTTATGAACAAACTTATTTAATATTCGTGAATAAATTCAATAAATAATTATTTTATATTTTATTTTATTTTTTTTAAATATGACTACTTTATGATTAAATATATTTTAACCAGATTTTAATCATAATTTAGTATTAATACATTGAAAATTACACCTAACATATATTGAAAATCTTTTATAATATTTAAAATATTATTATAGTATAATTTTTTATCGTCTAAAATCAACAATAAACAAATTATAAATGAGATTTTTTGTTTAGTCTTTCTATCCCACATAACTTGGAAAACCAGTAAGGAAAGAAACTCATTATAAGTACGCAGGTCTCATTCATTCTTGGGAGTTCATTGTTGGAATAGTAATTCAAATTTCATAAGAATTTTGGTTGAATTTTTTTTTTAAATATTAGTTAGTTACTATTTGATGGGAAAGAAAACTTGAAAGAGAAAATTCTAAAACAAAAAAAAAATTTCTTAATGGAAAGAGATTCTTGATAAGTAAGTTAATATGCTTATAAACAATAAGAGTTTCAATAAAATTAGATATAAGATAAATATATAAAGGAGTTATAAGGTTTTATTAAGTAAACACTCCATAGGATTAAAAAAAAATTGAGAGAGTCGTTATAGATATGTATATTTTAATAGACGAGAAGAAAATGAGAAAGTCTACATAAGTATAATAATTATTGTTTTTTAGGATAAACTAAAGGGATTGAGATGATCCACATAAGTATGTATTTGTTTGAATTAATAATATTCTTATAACTATAGAAAGATGTCCATAATTATTTATTATGAGTAATTGATTGATATAATATATTTGTAATTCTTTACAACTAATATATCTTTTATTTCATTCGTTGAAGTAAATTATTTTGGGTTGGGTTGAATTATATTAAATTAGTATCTTTTTTGTAGAATCTTATGATTTAATTTTGCTTTTGCTAGCTTGGAAGCTCAAATTGATTAGGGACTTTGACTTAATAATTAAAATCAAAACTATCATGATCTTAACAACTTGTATCAAAGCCTAAGTTTTGAGACATGAAAAGAGACAAATTTAGGTGAGCTTGATTAAAGAAAAAATTTTGAGTTTATTTTTAAAAAATCAATTTGCATAAATGTGAAGACACATAAAAAAATATTATTACGAGACTTACATTATAAATAAAGCCAAATATATATAGCATAAAGATGATTTGATAGAAGTTAATGTAAAGATTATTAAATTAACTATTGTTTGATGGAGAAAGAAACTTGTAAGAAAAAAATTCTAAAAGAAAAGAAATTCTTTATAGACAAGACCAATTTCTTAATTATTAGTTTATGGATGTTTATATTTTCATGAATATATTCACTTAATATTTATGAACAAATTCGTTTAACTTAAATAAATCAAACCTAACATTTTGATATTTAAGCGAATCGAGTTTGAATATAATATAAAAATTTCTTATCAAATATGAATAATCCTAAAAATAAATGAACAGATCACAAATATAACAATATTTTTTTATATTCAATTAATTTACATCCCTATCATCAAATATGTGAATTTCGATCATCCATGCCAATATTGTGCACATGGTTTCACTATTAAATTAGAAAATAATGTGAAGAAGAGATGAGTATGCCACCAGCTCTCTTGTTGGTCATGACTATTAATGCATATTCTTTTTAAATTATGCTCAGTTATAAGCATAATAGTAATTATATATTTGTTGCATGAGACATGGTGATGTTATGTTGTCTTATTTCAAATTAATTGCCCATACGGATTCTCTAAATATATTGATAAAGTTTTGTTGCTACAGAAGTAGGGTTAAGCAGAGACTAATCAATAATCATAATTAGAGATAATTAATGTTTATTTAATAAGAGTCTTAACTTGGTTGTATTTTATGAAAAACTCTTTACTTACATTATCTTCATATTTTAAGTACCGTTAAAGTAAATAAATATCTATTCTGCTTTGGTCAAGTAGGTTTTATCTAATTGTACACAACACAACCAAAAGCAACAAAAAGAAAGACGTCAAACAGAAAAACACCAAAAATGGGTTTAAGCCTTTAAGGTACTTTTTGGGTGTAGGATGGTTTTTGGAGAGAGTGCAAAGAAGAATTGCCGTTTGGCTAAAGGAGAAACGAAAATGGTGCTTTAAATAATTGGTAACTTGTTTCTGAAATCTGAGATAATGGTACCCTGCCATCAAATGGGTTGTAATTTCATTATATGGCTGAGCAGCCTGCCCTGCCAAGGTATCCCGAATAGCTTCTTTCTTTAAAATGTGAAATTCTCAGCAGTTGTTATCCATTTCTTGAAGTTTATTGAAGATTGATACTCATTTCTTCTTCCAACTTCGTGTAATGTTTAGATTCATTCAGACAATGTCAGCAAAATGGCTGTAATGTGAAACTCAATACTAATATCTATGAGGTAGTAATATTTTTATCGTACCAACCTGTAAAAACAGTTTCCTTTACGTTGGTTACTTTTACTGTATTCTCTTCTGTCTTTACTTGCTGTGTTGTCTTTTTTTTTTTTCTTAATTTCAAAAGATATCTCATTTCTTAGCCTTTGGTTATTTTATTTGTAATGGATGACATTCTGACAATGGCTTTGGTCGTATCTATCTAAAGCGTTTTCACTTACTCCAAAACGGGGCTGGAGGGTTGTGGAATTTGCGTTTTACAGTTGCAGCTGCAAGTTGCATCTTCATTGCTTCACAATTTTTCATAAAATTTCTTCAATAATTCTAGGTGTCCTAAAAGTTTCATTTTGTGTATTTTTTACAATGTGACACGAATTGGCTCGGGAGTCTCATGTCTGATATGTAATCCAACTGGGAGAGCCATTCTCACGTCAGACTTGTTATCTCCTAGCTGAAAATCTGACAAGAGAAACGACATGGAAACAATTCTCTCTTGGAAGCGTTTCATATAGAAGAAATTTATTTGTGGAGTTGCGCTTCAGGAAGTTTACGTCCAATGAAATTTATGGGATGGTTCAGACTTTCATGTGATATTATATGACTATTATCTATATATGAGCAACTGGAATGACAGGAACATTAAATTTTCGAAAAAGTCGAACATTTGGTTAATACAAGCTGGAAAATTCAGTATCCTGCTGATATTTAATTTACTTGGTTGACTATTTCTAATTCTATTGCTTTTACCTTTTCTTGATTTTCATGGGATTTGGAATCAGCTGCCAAACTTCTATTCCAACCTCTATTTTTGGGGTGCTTGTATGTATCTGTTACTGTTCTGTATGCCGTATAGCAGTCTCATGGCATTTTCCCAGAAAGAATTCTGTTTGGTTTCCAATTGCTTGGTATTCCCAAAGAGTCCGGTAAATATGAGGAATATGAGCCAGAGAGGCGCGAACCGACAATTCTCAGGATTCTGTTTGAGTGCATGGTTGTTTCTCCCACTCCTCAGAGCTCACAAAAATGTGTGACAGGCGGAACACAACTTCTGACATGTCCGGACGCTGGTTCCAGTTATCACCCACACAATCCTTGGACAATAATGCCATCTTAGCAAAAGTTAAAACAAGATGAATTAGGTTAAAGCTCTAGTGAGACCAAATCAACAACCAAAATAAGGGAAGTTACATGGAAACCAAACAGTTTAAAGCAGGATTATTCCTAAACCCTAATTAAGAGCATTTCTATTCCAGCAAGTCTGGGGCCACAACCACCTAGCAAGAAGGGGGGCCAGGGGGGGTGGGTCCCTGGCCAGCATAGGATCCAGCCAAGATCCAGTGCTGTGATTAACAGACCACACCAATACAAACCATGTCATATCTAATAATAGAAATATAGAGGCAAGTCAATGTCGTGACAAGTAACACATGCTACTTCCAAATTAGCAGCTGTCATATCTCCATCCCTCCCTCATGAATGATCTAATAACAGAAATCCAATGTTAATTGTTATTTGACGTCCACAGATGCAGACACTGATCTCAAGGACATATAATACATTTGAGAGGAGTCATCATCTTTTACCAAGCAACACATGATCTTCCTTGGCACAAGAAAACCTCTATTATAAACCAAAACAGAAAACACTAACAAGAAAGACCTGTAATGATGCATCAATATCAAAGAAATTGGAGAAAAAAATGAAATGAATGCTGTATACCTCTAAAACAGAGTCTTTGTGGTAGTGGGTAAGGTTTGGATCAATGCATTTGGCAAGCTCAATCATGGGCTTTTGGGTATCATTTAATGCTGATAACATCTGGACACAGTGCAATTCATAAAAAGTTCAATACCACTTAAATATATCTATAGTCAGTATGATAATGGACATTCGCTAGCTATCAATATCTCAGTACTTTCAGTATTGCCCTGTGATTGTAACTTTTCAAAAACTGACATTTTTTTAGCAATTATCATGCTTGCAATAGTCAAGCAGTAAGCAATTCATATGATGCAAACTCACATAATCCACCACTGTCCTATGTTCACTGTAGTTATTATTTCCAGGGTTTGCATCTCTGCTTAGAGCCTGTTGGCCAGTTAGTAGTTCCATAAGGACAACTCCAAAGGCATAAACGTCAGTCTTTGTTGTCACACGTCCATCTCGAACGTACCTTGTGATTAAAATATACAAGTGCAAGAATGGGACATTATAGTTAGAACTTCAAACATTTCTATAAGTACTATAGGAGACTGCTAATAGATCAGCTTATACTCGATACTTAAAAGCAAAAAAAAAAAAAAAAAGGCGCTTCTACTGAATAATGTAAATCACCGACATTGAACATACTCAGGGGAAAGATAACCAAATGTGCCAACAATTCTTGACGCTGCAGCACCAACTTCTGGAGAATGCTCCAATAGTTTTACCAGCCCAAAATCCGCAATCTGCTTGAAAGAAACTGAATCTTGAGAAGCATGAAAAGCAGAAAACTAACACAAATTATTATCTATCAATTCCTTCTCAGCATAAAAACATCAATAATGATATCAAAAATTGAGAAGATTCACATGTGAGAAACTATGAAGCACATTTAAACTCACCTTTGCACGAAAATTGGAATCTAAGAGAATATTGCTTGTTTTCACATCTCGATGAACATAATATGGTTTTGTGTGCTTATGTATGTACTCAAGACCTTTTGCTGCATCTAGAGCAATCTGAACACGCATAGTCCAATCAAGTGGCTTATAACCTGTGAATTGTCAGATCTTAGAATGTTTAATTAAGATCACAGTTTATGCGCGTGTGCTTGTTAAAGACAGAGAGAGGAAGTTTAACAAAAGCTCGCTCTCCTGGCAAATAGAAGTCAGACTCAAAATAGATAACCTATCCATACTAGGAGAAAACTAGTCCGGTAACCGCAGAGTATTGCCTGATTAACCCATACTTAATAATAGGAAGTCTGAAGGAGTCACAAATTTCTTCAAAGGCATATAACAAGGTTATATAACTTATAGCAGGGACCAAAAAGTAAAAGATAAAGAAAATGCCATCGGATCTTCAGGATTTTGCTTCATCTTAGATAAGAAAAACAAATAGTTTCTTCACCTCTTGCTTAAGACTGTAATTGCATGTTTTACACTCCATACTTTCAAAATTAAAGTTGGTTAAATTTTGCTAATTAAAATAAAATTGCTCAGAAACTCACTGACCGGTCAGTAAATCCATACCCCTATCACTGGAGACATGCAGATGATCACTTAATGCACCATTTTGGGCAAATTCATAAACAAGATACAAGGAGTCTCCACCAGCAGCATACCCGATAAGCTCAATCTAATTGAAATTCACACAAGAAAGGGAAATAGGAGTTCAGAGATAAAATGAACAAAAGAAAAAAAACTAGCACATAAAAAGGATCCATGCTAAAACAACTCATACCAAATTTGAATGTTGAACTTTACAAAGAATATTTATCTCCGATAAGAACTCTTTTGATTTTGTGTTTTTCATCTGCTTGATGGCCACATCCTATATGCATAGAGGATGGAAAGATATTATCCCTTAATGCACTCTTCCACAGATTTTTCTAATTAAATCCTTCATAATTTGAAGGACAATTAATGAACATGTACAAAGGATTCCTTTAGCTTACAGTTCCTCTTAATTTTCCGAGGTAAACAGATCCATATGAGCCTTGGCCAATCTTTAAAGACATACTAAAGTTAGAAGTTGCTACACGAACTTCATGATAAGGAAACAAAATAGCTTTACTGGAATTGAACGATGAAACAATGCTTTCTACAGATTCTGTAAAGAAATTATTCAAGAATCAAGTCAGAGGCAAGAATGCAGGTAGTCTCCAGCAGGTGACACTGCAGTGATAAACTCCTGTTATTTTAAAGAAAAGAGGAAAGGAAAACAAGGCATCTAAAATTTCAGAAGGTCCCCTACTTGTGAGAAAAGTGCGTGAATCAAAATATGAATGCAAGTGATCCATCTTTCTTGAATAGAAAATTGGTACTTGACTTCCCTTCTTTTTACAGTTCTTCCAAGAAACAAATATTACTGTCAAGAGAATAATAGCAAAAGCAGCTGAAATGGCTCCAACCACGGCATTGATTCGAGATTTTGATGCCTTTTTGGTACTTGAATCTGCAAGAAAGAAAATGCACAAGAACAAACTTATTCCCCGTCTTAAAAGAGGCATTAAAAAATTATAAGAGCACCATTCCAAAATGTTCAAATGACTACTTTCACCAAATATAAAATATTTGGCAGTTTCAAGTGATAGGTACATTCAGATGCATACAGACACACACACACACACACACATACACATTTATCAACATCATAAATGAAATGGGGAAAAAATGAACGGGTGAAATTTCTCACAGACCTTTGTTGTCAAGCACGATAAGGTTTGGAAGGCCCTCTGTCAATAAATGCCCATACAAAATAAGAGAAAAATGATTAGACGCTAAACTTTTTTTAAATATTAAAGAGAACTGCAATGACTGAATTTTTAAACAGGAGTCATTAAACTAGTTTCTATATTCTACCAAAACCTTATTCTTGGCAATCATCAAAACGTTAGGTAAAGCTATATTGCAATAAGATTACAGGAATAAGTTTTAAATTTAAAATAACTTTCTTGAGGAAACTATGAAACTTCTTGAAGTATACATAGTATGATATAAGGCATGCATCTACTAAGATGTTTTATGTTCCCCAGCTCATCAAGGCTCATGTCTTGACATATAAGCCTGAAAAGTTTTATAAATATAATGAAAAAAAAAAAAAACCAAACAACCCAATAGAAAATCAATAGTGCAATCATGCAAGTAAGAAACGAAAAAGTTGATCTTAGATTGGTCATCAAATATTAGAAGTGAAATTTCCTTGCCTGGTTCAGGAATAAAGATCACATCTCCGTTATGAATAAACTCTGCATTCTCAATCCTATTCAACTTGACAGTCTTATTTAGATCTGCACCGAATCGTGAACAGATTGTATAGAGTGTATCTCCCTTTGTGACCTTGTACGTGACAGTATCTGCACTCCCAGAACAGCCACATAAAGTATCTAAAGTCACAATTTGTGATGGAATCAGTTTCCTTTCAGGATATTCCACAACAAATGACCCAAATTTTGATGAAATGACATCCCATGTATCCTCAGGTTGGACTTCATACTCCACATGCCAAGTAAACTCATCATGGCCAGCTAGGCAGCTGCAATTTATTGCAATCAAGAAACCCTCAGTGGTTCTATTAACCGCATTTAAGTTTACATGGAATAGAGCAGCTGTTTCTTCTAGGCTTTTCCTGGTTCTTGGAACATAATATAGTGAAGCAGGACAAGATTCAGCTAATGACACATTGCAAGGAAGACTATGGCTACTGCATGAAAGCCAAGTCAATACGATAAAACCCACCAACTTTTCGAAATTCCCCAAATCCTCAAAGCACATTTTTCCAGAATAAAGTAGAAGTTACTGCTGGATACTTGTAATGAAACACACAATTTCAAAATTAAATTATGTTGGTTCTTTCTCCTACGTTGCTCAAGCAACCAAGCAAAGCTCAGTAGCTCATAAAAAAACGTATCTTTCCATCATGAAAATCCCAAAAAATATTTATAAATTCTCAATGCAAAGTACCCTCCACTTAAAAGCTAGTAAAATTTGCAAAGCTAAAGAACAAAATGGGAAACTTTGAGAAGCAAAGGATCTGACTTTAGAAAGGAATGCAAACTGAGAACATTAAAAACCAAGAAATGGAACAAATAACATTAGTGAGACCTGGTGGGGTTATTGCGGATTCATTCAACTTGACGTTTACGTGTAAGAAGACGACATGAGAGAACAAACAAAAAACTTTCGGTTCTGGGATTTTGATTAGATTCTTAAAAATACGCGGTTTTGACCATTGTTCTGCCATTTGGAGTTTATGCTGCAAAGTATATCAGCAAGTCGAAAAGTTTGTTTCGATTCCGCGGTTGAAACATTACAGCCGGCTATGTCATTTGATATTTGACGATGACAAACCAGGACACAAATGAATGATTAAGTTTATAAAAACTAGTAGACTGCTACGGGCAGCATTTGTAGTCCAAGGGTTAGGATAATTGCCTTCCAAATAATTGACCCGGTTGGACTCGCGGCAAAAGCATAAATTAAATATTTATTATATATAGCATTTTTTAAATCCCCAAACAATCAAGGAAACTTGTGCTGCTGTCAGTGGTCACATTGAATAACTATCTCATCTGGCTGATGAGATTCTGGTGATGACTCGGTTGGAAGCAACTCCGGGGCACTCTTGGACCCAAAAGTGGTTGTGGTGGAAGCAGTGGAAGAAACTGACACATAAACTGCACTGGGGCGTGATTCTGGCAAGTCCATTAATGGCTCATCAGAGTTCAAGAGAATTTGGACAACTTTTCTTATCTTAGGGCGTTGTGTAGAATCAGGATGCAGGCAAGCAAGACCAACTATTAACGTTCTTTTCACTTGTTCTTCGCCAAATTTGCCTTCTAGCTTTCGGTCCACACATTCTAGCAGTTCATTTTGTCCGTATGAGTTCCATACACAATCCACTAAGCTATTTTCGTCCATAATACCCTTCGATCTTCTCCCACAAACGACTTCAATTACTACCATACCGAAGCTGTAAACATCAGATTCAGGTGTTGACTTTCCTGTGAAGCCTACTTCTGGGGCCAAATATCCTGGAGTTCCTGCTAACATGGTTGTCACTGAGGCATCGTTCTGGAGCAATCTTGCTAGCCCGAAATCACCTAGATGAGCATTGAAATCCTCGTCCAACATAATATTGTTGGGCTTAACGTCTCGGTGAACAACAGGGTTACCACTGTCTTCATGGAGATAAAGTAATGCTGATGCCAACCCTGTTAATATCTTGAATCTAGTCTCCCAGTCAAGAGAACACTTGCCAATGTAACGATCGAGGCTACCGTTGGGCATATATTCGTAGACTAAGAGGAGATGTTCACCCTCGTGGCACCACCCTTGAAGTTGCACTATGTTTTTGTGCCTTAGGCGCCCTATGGTACATATTTCAGCGAAGTACTCTTTTTCACCTGTTTGAGTAAGGCAAGTAAACTCTTAGAGCACGTTAAGAAAAGATGAAAACAAAGATTTGTTTGTAAAATGTAGCCTAAGTTAGGAATAATTTGACAACTAATAAAATAATAAACCATGATCTAAAAGACTCAAAATATTTAATGACTTCTGATTTATTCTTCCCAAGCAATGCAAAGTAAGTAGAGCAGACCTTCTTTCGAGGTTGCTGAAATTTTTTTGACAGCTACAGTTGTAGGAGGATCCTGTAAGGTGCCTTTGTAAACAATTCCAAACCCACCAGTACCCAACAGATTTTCCTTACTGAAGTTATGAGTAGCCTTCGCAAGTAGCTTGTGGGTAAACATTTTCGGTACGTTTGCTGCAGTCCTCGATCGAATTTCTATATCAACCTTCTGCTTAACCGTGTCTTTTCTCTTTCTTAGAACTTTTTGAAATGATGGAAGAAAGCATATTACCACAATCAATAATCCCATGATGATAGGAATGACAATCAACAAAATAGTTTTAATCTTATCATGTTTGGAGACAGGGCTGTTAAGATATGGCAATGGAATTGTTGTGAAAGTCCAGTCATGGACCTGATGGCTCTCTGGTACTTTGCCAGTTGCAGCTGTGAAACCGATAAAAACAGAGCTTGGAACCGTGTCTGCCATCTCAATAGATTGGTTGAGTACGCTAACTAGTTTGTCCCCGGAGTATGCCATAGATATTTCAAGCTTCTTTTTCCAACCAAGGTAATCGATTTTGACCTTAATTTTTCTTCCACTTTTCAGGTCAATACCAGTACTGTTAAGACTTTTAGCTGCCACTGGATTAATTATACTTATTGTATCAATACCAACATGGTTTCCATCTGGATCCCATTCGTTCTTGTAAGTATCCAACTCCACAGCTAACTGATGAACTACGCCATCTGAATTTTGGTACCGTAGAAATAAATATTCATTAAGTATAAGATTTTTTTTAATGGAAAGGAAGAGAGATGTTTTTATTGTACAGCAAAACATACAAAGGAATTAAATAAAATTTTTAAAGGAGATTTTTGCCTACCTTGAGTTGATGGATCCATGATACCAAGATATGATCCCATGCTAGAAGGTGGTGAACTTCTGCTATCTTGTGCAAAAATGAAAGCCATACCATCTCCAGATACATTAGAATTTGGGAAGGGAGAAATCCTGACGGTGAAGGTGGTAGAGATGGACGCTGGCCAGGCTAGCACAGGATGGTGGAAAAAAACCCGACCAACCTGCTCTAGTGCTGAACCTGATAAAGTTGAATTGTTATTTGGCTCTGGTGTCAGGCTTAGGTATCCATTGCCTCCGGTCACCGAGCCCATGCAGATTAGGCTGCCATTAGTGCAACTGCTAGGATCAAAGGAGGGGAAAGAGAAAGTGAGTGGCTCAATGATGGACGTTAAAGAAGCTTGGTCCAGGAAGGTAAAGAGGAATAGCAGCACGAACATGGTTGCAAATGGGAGCTACAGTATAAAACAAAAGGCTACATTCCATTCCAATGAACATATATAGGAAGCAGAAACGTTGACGAGTAATTGACGTTAATGTTATTCCTAACATTTGTTTTCATTCGGAAAATGGAATGTTTCAAAGAAGTTTCAAAGAAATTATCACCAAAAAAATAATGGTTTAGAGAAGTTTCCCATAATCAGGCAATCAAAATTCATTCTTCTGTACGCATATGAAAGCTGTTCCCCGTAGCGTTTGACTCACAAACAAGAAATGCAACTGCTTGTCTTTTTAGCATAGTTCTAACTTAAAAAAAAAAAAACAATAGACAAAAGAGCATTCAAAAGAACCATCAACCATACACCAAAGACTTTCTTTCTAACAGAAATAGAATATCCAGGCCAAAAAAATCAGAAATTCTCTGTGATGATAATTAAAATGTATACATTGAATAACTGAAGAATATATTGCAGAGTATTGTCAAGCGCCAATGGATCAAGAGACCTGTGGTGAGAACCAAAAGGTTATTTCTAAATGAACACAGTAAGATATGGACTTTGATGGATGCTATGTTTGCAACAGACAACAAATACAGCTATAAGATTAAGGATCAACTCAGCATGTACTTTTACATAGAAGTCTGAAATGTTCATTTTAGGAAAAACAACATTGATAGAATATACTTGTTTGGAATCACATAAAGTAATACATATTTGGCCTAATATTTATGGATAAGTGCATAGAAGGACTATAGGTAAGGTTGTAATTTTCCTTATATAAAGGTTACATACATGACATCGGTATAAATTCTGACATCAGACTTTCTTGGTTTATCACTCTCTGCGCTCATACTTCCGTGCCCATATATGTTTACCATTGATCCGGAACTTAGCAATGCGTCTCCCATTCAAAATTTGATCAACATTTGCGACAGAATATAGAACCATTCTAGCAAACAAGGGTTGTTCATCACAGGGGACATTTTCTTGCATATGTACACTATCAACACAAACACCGCATATATTTGTGAAGAGTTCCCTTATTTCATCTTCTGAAACTGGAAAACCCCGTGAGAAAGTCAGAAACAAGGTCCTGTCATCCTCAGAAACATTGTTAGAGGGGTGCCATCCCCATAAACCTCCTATAGGAAAATTATGGTCCATGGCTCTTGGCACTATGATGACATTGCCAAATAATGAGTGAGGAAAACCAGGGATAACAAGAGGCTGATTAGGAATCACCTGTGATGTGCTCCCCACCACATGTTGCAGGATATCAGTAAAAATGCGAGAACAAACAGTGTTAAGAAAATTTTTTATCCCACTGATTGTACTGAATTTGTTTTGGTAGAACATTTGCAAAGAAATATCTTTCTCCATAATTCTTGCAGTAAGAGGCAAAACACCTTTTGGTGGAATGATAGGATTATTGGATCCAAGACAATTCAAACATGAAACTGCTTCACCAGCTAGTGCTTCCAGCAGAGGATCTGATAGGTTCACCATTTTCGCTATTATATTGGGATAACCCTTCTCTTCTAGCCATAGCCATATGGCCATAACTAATAGAGATTCAGCTGGATCCCTCCTAAGAGTTATTACCAGTCGAGAGAATATCTCCCGATCAATGGCATGATAAGCATGGAGCTCCTCAAGAGTGATTGACGCCATATGAAATATGATTCTGTATGCTGTGTGGAAAAAGAATGGAATCAGGGAGCAAACTTGAAAAGATTTCACATAATGCCACATTATATATTACAAGGATTTTTGAAGTATGGCAAGTTGTGCGCACTGATTTTATCAGTTATTGGCCCAAATGTAAGGGAATCTGCTGGTCGTGTGGAAGATACCTTAGACCTGGACGTCAAGAAAAAATAACACTTCATTAGGAAGACTTGTTTTTCCCGTGATTGGCATATGTGATTTCCTGGAATTTTCTCTAAGTGGCTTGAGAACTATGATCCCTTCTAGTTGTGGCCTCCACTGCTAAAATTAGAAGTAAGACTAATGACAAGTGGCAACATATATTGCTGGCGCTGATATAAGCTTCCCTTGTATTCTTTCTTCCCCATCATGTTTCTTTGAATGTCATAATTGCTCAAAGCTGGACATATGAACTTGATATTTAATAAGAATTAATGGCCTTGGGGCTCACTCTTTATAACAAAAGGTCCTGCATAGCCCTTCAGTGCAATTCAACTTAAACCTTGCTAGATGATTATGGGGCTTCGTCCAGGAACTAGTGATGAACAGATGATGTTGATCCTCTCAAGTAGCATTATTCTGGCCACAGCATCAAAGTTAATACAAAGTAATTATCAACATATTTTTTATTCATTACTAGGCTTATTTCAGAAATAACAATATGCAAGACAGAACAGAAGAGTGCTATAACTTAATAATATAAGGGAGGGCATTCATATTACTTTTCCATTTCAAGTCCTTAAAAATAACATCAGGGTTTATGGACAAGAGCAGAAAAAAACTGGAATTGCATGCTTTTCTTAGTTGCATATGAGGGGCCTTTTACGGTTTCCGATAATTGTCCCCCGAGCAGTACAGTCTCAAACTTAGAGTACTTCTAACTTGTACTATACTCCCTACCCCACTGCATTTCATTACAGCTGCAGAAGGACAAATTTTGAGTTGTTTAATTAATGACAACTTAGACAATATAAATGCTCAAAAGAGTTTTAAGACTTCATGGAAAGTTCATCCCCAGGCATTATAAGCAGTTAATACTTTGTTTTACTTTATCTTAATTGTGCCATAAGCTTATGATCACAGTCTCATTGCCAACTCCATACCTGAGTTTCGGCTCTTGCTGTTTCTCATCTCTTTTATGTTTCTCATACAGAGAATCGGGGATTTAAGCCATTTAACTTTAACCAATTCTTGGAAGGAACTGCCGTCTACTTCTATATGAGGAAAAGACATCACATTGCAGTAAATTTGAAAGTAGACAATACAAACAATAATAATTTATTTATAACTTTGTTTACCTCATCCATCACTTTTGATTTGAATCAACTTAGCAAAAGCTATATTGCATGAAACAATAAGTTATGAACTATACTGCATCCGGGTAATGATGATCGTTGCCATTGCAATAATGTCGGTCTATGGCTATCCGGTTTCCTGATGCGATTACTGTAACATGTTAAAAAAGAAATTTCCTAGGCAAACCCAGATCCTCCCTGTAAAACAAAGGGGTTCAAGGAAAGTGATTGTATGATAATCTGTATGGTATTTTTCTTCTAAGCTTTATCAATTCCACATAAAATTTTGGTTTCCTTTGGCAAACATGCCAATACATTTACTGGCATCGTCTTGATTCTTGCTCCATCCTGGGTCGCATTGAAAGTACAATCTGTCGCATGCACCTGCTCCACCTGGTCATTAGCTACTCTTAGATTTCCATCCAATGCTACAAGTATTTGCAACAGGTGAACAAGAAACTAGTCATCTATAACATTCAAACAACAATTTTTTTTCTTTTTTCTTTATTTTCAGATATTCACTTGCTTATCCTAAGTATATAAACCTATGAATCTTATTTCATAGAACTAAAAAAATTCTCAAAAACCAATTGGTCCACATGTAACTTTATTAACACTGATGGTGTTAGAAGAGCCACCTTTTATAGCAATGCAGTCATTACCTGTAATCAATTTAAGAGAGTGCATGCAAATTAGTTAAGTAACAAATTCAATTCCAAATCAAAAGAGAAGGGCCAAGATTAAGATTTCAATCAACATACCAGTTCCTATAAAAGAGTCAGATATAAGAACTTGGGTTGATAACGAAATGTCAATTCCATTATTAGGACCGTTGGCAGGTGCAGTTATGTGAAGATTCGATATAGATAACTCACTGCAGTTGTGTAAAATGACGTAATTGTTTTAGGTGAGTGAGTCCACATAGTTTGTCACAGTTTTGGAAGTGCAGAGCCTGAAACATTAGCAATCAATAAGAATAGTTGAATGTGGAGATTTTGAGAAATGCTACTACCAAGGCATTTGTCTTTTCTCTCGGTCAAAAGAGGACAGTCACCGTAGGTCTGTTTGCAGCTCGAAAGGCTGAAAATAGAATAGAAATCTCGTCAGTCATATCGAAGTCGAGTATATATGTTATTTTCTTTCATGTATCCCCAAAACCTGGTAAAATAGAATACTCCATATATTAGCTGAGTCATTTTTCTGGGTCAATAGAGTTTAATTTTGCCATTTATTACTCCAATTAACAGTGTGGTAGCTAATCTTTTCAACTAAATTAAAAAAAAAAAAACATTATGGTAGCAAATAGTCAAAGAAATTAAGCAGCAGTCATTATAGAAGTATTAAATACCTTGCTCTTTTTTTTCTTTTTTTTTGAGTGCTTAGTTATGATCTTGGTCACCATTAAACTAAGAATCCAAAACTAAAAATCTGACAATCTAAAAATACTCAACTAATAATCTATCAATGCTTGGCTTGATTACCTTTCTTTTTATCAAAACATTGAATGAAAACGCCTTAATAATTAATCATAAAAATATAGTGTGATGGGTAATATATGATTAATTGTGAGGCCGTAAAGATTAAAATGATCCTTCACGAATAAGATAATGAATAAAATAAAATTACAATTATTTTATATTATATTTGAATTATATCTAAAGATAAAAATAAAATTACAAACAAAATTACCATCACCTTAATATAAAATGATTTAAACTTTTTAAAATTAAAAAAAAAAAAAATTTATTTTTAATCTTATCCTATTCGATATTATTAAATTTAATCATATTCATAATATCATTTTATATTAGCTTTTCATAATATTATATATTAAATATATCTTAAATATATTATTGTAATTAACAAAAACAAGAAACCCAATATCATTGAACTGATAAATGTCTGTTAGGCTATAGAAATAAATAACCGGACGGTTGCTTAATACACAGATAAAGAAATGAAATTATTTTAAGGCAAATATTAAGAAAATAGAATGAACCCTACTCCAAAATAAACCACCTACAAACATGATAAGGTATAGCAAGAAAAACTACCACAAAATTAAAATAATTTAAAACCTGAGCCACAGGGTAGATCGCAACTAAAAATCATATCCAAAAATCAGAATTAAGAGGTTACGCTCCAAATTAAAACCAATGATAATATAACATGCAACTCTGTAGAATAGCGGAAAAAAAATGTCCTAGAAAGGGGAAATTCCCCTACAAATAGCCACCAAATCCGAATTGAGTTCTTAAAAAAGGCTACAATACTCTTAAGAAAGCAGTCCAAAACCACATGGGGGTGCATCTACTGCTTCTCCTAAGCATTTCCACACTAGTTTTAAGAACAAATACACATTGGCCTCCAGCAACCACAACTTGATTCATGATTTAGGCCCGATCCTCTCTGCTTTTGTTGACTGAATCCTTTATTATGATGGCACTACATAAAAACAAAATTTAAAAGCCTTATAAAATTTGGTTACCAACAAAAGTATAGGAGGACAAGAACAAATAGAGGCCACATATCAAACACGTGAAAGGAAAATAAATGGAAGCAAGATGAAATAATGTTCCAAGGCAACTATACAATGAAATTAGGCCTACCAAAAACTGATGGCCACAATAAGTACAGCAAAACAAACACCTTCCACAAAAAGAATAAACCAAACCAGGAAGGAATCAAGCAATCTAACAATGCCTTCAAATCATTGACAAGAATACAAATATGTTATACTAGTATATCAAAAGCAGAAGGAAGACGTAAAAAGAAGCATACTGTAAGTAGATGTATCAATCTGCTCAGGAAGCTCCTTTATATCCACCTCAAACCTCTCCTGGACCTGCAATGGATTGAACCAAATTGACTAGAGGCAGACATATCAAGGGACAAACAATGTTCAGAAGTTCTAAAATCAAACCTGATTTAGCACATCAGAATCTGAAGCAGATGACACAAATGTAATTGCAAGACCCTTGGTGCCAAACCTACCAGCTCTACCAACCTATCAATCAACCAAGAAACAACATCAGTCGGATAGCTTATATGCATAAAACAGAAGCAAGACTAGTATAATAATGCAGTTGAAACAAAACCTACCCTGTGTAGATATGTATCAGCAGAATCTGGCATGTCGTAGTTGATGACAATGTTAACCCGTTCAATGTCAATTCCCCTTCCAACCAAATCTGTAGCCACAAGAATTCTTTTATGCCCCTCCTTGAAACCCTTGTAGCGAGTCAACCTACAAAGCATCAATTAGCATTAAAACCAAGGGTTAGATTGGCTACATATATTATCTACCAAGGCCAATTGGTAAACGCCAAACCACATCATATTTAAGGAAGAAACATTACCCTACTGGAACAGAAAAAGAAACCTGAACTTCTAACAGACAGCAAGTAAACAATTACTAAAAGTAGGCATAAGACACACCGGCCAAACCCTAAAACAGTATATTTAAGATCACAAGAAAAAAAAAAAAATAGCACTCAGTAAACTTAAAAATCACAGATCAAGTAAAAAAAAAAAAAGACACTATTTCCTCTTCAAATCCGTTTTGCAACACTCTTTAAGAAGAAAAAATAAAAGAAAAACAAATAAAATAAAACAACAAATAACCATGTTGAATAACCCAATTTGACCAAATCATGTCAATAAATATTCCAAGGCTCCAACTAAAGAAAACACAGCATCCAGGGCAGCAAAATACACAATAGCAACTGAACCACCATAACTGGTAATTAAAAAAAAAAGACAGCCACAAAAAACTTTGATAGGGATCCTTATGCACGTTAAAGATCCTTAAGTCATTTATTTTACCAGAATATAAGTACAATAAAGCCTTTCTAAAGAAAAAAAAGTATAATGTAGCAAGAATGAAAGATGCATGATATTTACAAACCTTTCTTCCTGGGACATGCCAGAGTGGATGCATATAGAGGGGAAATTACACTCAACGAGTAACTTATTCAACTCAGCAGCCCGGTTCACACTTTTGACAAAGATAACAACTTGGTTGAAGTCCAATGCATCAAGAAGGTCATTCAACTTGCGGTTTTTCTCCAGCTCACTCAATTTGATGTAGTGCTATCATTGGAATCATTGCGGTGATTAGATCTTAAATAATATTTAAAACAAAAAATGAGGGTTGTACCAGCTTCTTGGAACATACCTGCACAAGACCATGAAGGGTCAACTTGGCTTCATCGTCAACATAAATTTCCATTGGCTGAAAGGAACAAATGTCACAGTAAATCATATTAGGTAGCTTCCACAAGCAAATGGAATCCAGTAGGAAATGAATTAGAGATGCACATCCCTTGAATTCAGATTCTGGTCCATCAGCCTTGCCTCCTTGCAGATTCATTACTAAGTCACAGCAAGCAAGTGCTGTTCTCCCTCACAAACAAAGATTCTATTACACGACAGACACAGCACCCCCAACAAGGAAATGCCCAACCCTTCTTATTACCCCACTCCAATCCCACACCTATAGCCTAAATAGAGAACTAAAAAGTTTAAGATAAAATAAAAATTAGCTCAGAGAGATCCACTTCTTCAAAAACCTAAACACTGCAAACCTATAAATTCACCACTAACCTTCCCCATTCAGTCGGCATAACCCAGAAATGACTAGCTGACATCACTGCACCCAAGCAACACCAATGGCACATATACAGTGATGGAGCCACCAGATGTTAAATTTTACAAAACTCTCGGAGAAAGCTGGGGATTAATTAAAAAGATACTTCTAAATTCAAGTAGTATTGGCCATGGAACATTACATCTTGCATAAATTTCTTGCAAACCGGGCGAATTTCTTTGCTGAGTGTGGCAGAGAACATCATAACTTGCTTATCATGAGGGGTCATCTTGAAAATCTCCTGGACATCTCTCCTCATGTCTGCAGAAGACAAGTAGAATAAATACCAGAAGGAATAGCATAAGTAAATGAAACATTAAAATCCTTGTATGCTTATCCAACTTCAGGTAAAAAAGACCATACCAAGTGATTCAAGCATCTTGTCACATTCATCAAGAATGAAATGCCTCACATTCTTCAAAGAGAGGTCCTTGTCTCTTGCAAGAGCCAATATCCTTCCAGGTGTTCCAACAACAATGTGGGGGCATTCATTTTTAAGTAGATCTTTGTGAATTTTTATGTTGACACCACCATAGAAGACAGCAACCTTGATATCAGGCAGGTAAGTACTGAACCTCTCAAACTCATGACAGATCTACAAGTTAAGGGAAAAACTAAAATGAGATGACATATATCATATAACTTCAAGAATACAAAGGGAAATTCTATGCCCAGAAAGCTTCCAACAAAAGATGCAGAACTTGTTCTTACCTGATAAGCTAACTCCCTCGTATGGCATAAAACAAGGGCAATAACTTGTCCTGGACTTGGTTCAATTTGCTGTAATGCTGATAGAACAAAAACTGCAGTCTTCCCCATCCCTGATTTAGCTTGACAAATGACATCCATACCCAATATAGCTTGGGGAATGCATTCATGTTGCACTGATGAAGAACCAAAGAAAATTGTATCGAAGGAATCCCTGGTAAGTAAAATATAACCTCCGTGATCCTTTTAATTGAAACTTTATGATAATGGTATATTACCTGCAAAAACAATGCATCAAACAAAAATTTTAGACCAAACAAAAAGTTCACATTAAACATTCAAAAAAGAGGGTATACATGAAAATCAAACATTTTGCATACACGCATGGCAAAGAATGACGGCATAATAAACTGCCAAAGAACAAACCATCTATGAAATTTAATTTGAAATTACTGCTTTTAGGAAGTGAACTGATTAAATAGGATAACAAAAATAAAAAGGAAAAGAGAGTCTGAAAATTTACCTTCGGAAGGGTGCTCAAATCCAGAGTCCACAATGGCCCGAAGAAGCTCTGGCTTCAAAAGGAAGTCTCTGAATCCTGAGCTGTGAATCCCGACATAGCCCCTACATAGACAAAGAGAAGACAAAATTAGAATGAAAACCGTTTCCCATGGAATATTTACCGTCATATACAACAGCAAAACAAACTCTTTGAAACCAAAAAAAAAAAAAAAAAACAAAAACAAAACTGCTACAACTAATAACTATTCTAAACAAAATTTATCTTTTTATCCAAAGTTTCACCAAAATTAACACCAATTCAAAAAATAAGACATACTTTAATAAAAAAAGGTCAAGGGAATTATAGAAAGTCAAACTCACTTCTTGGCGGCCTCGCCATTGACTTTAGCAGTGACAGAGTCGGGGGCTTTCTCTTCTTCTTCCTCATAGTCGAGAAGCTCTTCCTCGTAAGCATCGTTTTCCCTTGTTTCTCCCATTTTTTTCTACAAAATCCCGACCAAATAATAAAGGTTAGGGTTTTAGCAAAAAACTAGATCGAAGAGTAACTAAAAAATAAATGAGGGTTTCAAAGAGAAATAGATTTGGGAGATTTACCTGAGAAAGTAACTAAAAGATGGAGAATATTGGGGAGGATTCTAGGGTTAGGGTTAGGGTTTGGATAGTGTCTGCAAAGGAAAAAGGTTAGCTCTTAAAAAATATACATGCGATTCGAGAGTGTATAGATAGAGAGAGAGAAAGACAGGGCTTGTGAGATCGAGGGACAGGTTTTTATAAACAGTGGAAAATTTACTTATTTCCACAAATGCCCTAGGTACTTGTCCTTAATTACCATCTTATGCGGCTCTGCCCTTTGGATCCTGCTGGCTGTGAAAAGAGACTGACACCCTGCCCTCAACCCAGCCCATTTTGAATCCAAATATGTTTTCGTTCCAAATATAATAATTATAAAATTATAAAATTAATAAAATGACACATAGTTTATAATATAATAAAAATAAAAAATTTATTTAATATAAAAAATAAACTTACCAATTTTTTAATTTTGTTTGTAAAATTTAAAATTTTCACTGGTAAGACAAAAAATTATGCAAAAATAAGCTAAAGCCACATGTCAACTGTCTAACATTATTAAAAATTAAATTAAATTTTAAAAAAATAGGATTATGTTAAAAATTTAGCCCTTTTTAGGTCTTTTAAAATGCTCTTCATTTTTTTTTCTGATTTATTATTGTTGTGTTGGTAAATAATGTAAAAACAGCACTGAGAGTGACCTATAATATGCCCTTTCTAATTAGCAAACCCAAATATCTGGTGGACTGGGCGGTGGAAAAGTTAACTTGGACAGTTACAATTTAAATATCTAATCCGCTTTGTCCTCAATTGCCAACCATTGCAGCACAAAGCTAGTTCCAGTGCTTGTCAGAATTGAACTCGAATCTCTCTTCCAATGGCCTCTGGTTCATGCTCAGCACCGCATTTACTTGCCGTTATTCCTCCACAAAAGCCACGTACTTCCCTTTTCATCTCTATCATTTTACGTACTTCTAACTGATATTTAGTTTAACATCTTTCGCTGTAACATGATTGCGGGGGCAATATTCAATGCTACTACTCACGATCGAAAGGCTTTTCCTAACCATGGTGGGTTTCATGACTGCTTCAATGCCAAACTTCGCCCTGTGAAAGCCAAGGTCAGAATTTACTACTGTGCATAAATGTATTGCTGACTTTGATTCAGTTTTCTGATCAGCTTTATTCTGTAGTTGCATATATATGTTTGTTTCCACGCATCTGATTGCTTCTCTTTATGCTAAGCGGCTGCCCCAAGTAATCAAAACACCAAAGCAAATAGTGGTGATCCGTGCTGGTTGCAATGGAAATGGTAAGCTGATGGTTGGCTAAAAGTTCAAATCTGATGGTTGGCTATAATTTTTTCCATCTAATAATATTTGTTATATATGTGAGCAAATCATCTAGATAAGATAAAAGTTATGCCATGCACCCAAGTCTTTTTTTTTTCTCCCCTTTGAAATAGCATCAAGGCAATGTAGTTAAAATGTATATTTCTGTTTAATTTGGCAGGTGCAGTTCTTTGCTCTCAATGCAAAGGCAATGGAGTGAACTCTGTTAATTTCTTCGATGGGCAACTCAAAGCCGGTGACTGCTGTTGGCTTCGCGGGTAATAAACCTAAAGCTATGTACTCATGCATTTACATTCGTGTAGAAAACAGTCACATATTAGACTTAACTCTCCATCTTAATTTGAACCAAATGAGAGAAGTGTAAAGGAAAAACTAAGCGGTCTTTCACCTTTCCATATTGAGCTTTTGGCATCCTTAAATCACTTCCTAGTGTATGTTTTTTGGCAGGGGGAAAAAAGAGATGTTGTGCAGAAATTGCAATGCTGCTGGCTTCATTGGGGGTTTTGTGAGCACTGATGATGAGTAGGATTGCCTTGATCATGCTGAAGCTTGAAAATGAATGCCAAATTCAAAAGTTAGCAGAGGCCCTAGACTACCCTCAGAGGTTTAGATTGAGATGTTTTCATGTATATACTTAGAAAGTCATGTCATGGGACCCGGCGAGCTGTATATGAACCACCAAACGTTAAATTGACTAAGTTCAATATTTGCAGAATTTGATGTTTGCTCAACCCTTCTCATGAGTCATGACCATTTATTAAGCTTTGATGTAGGCAAGGCTGTCTCCTTTTATGAGCATCATCATTCTATAATGACGTCACTGAATTCCATACATAGTGGAATACTTATGCTTCAGTTTGATCTATTCAGAAGCTACCAGCATTAATCTGCCTGCAATAGGCACCAGCGAGCCTAGAGGTTAATTGTCCTCCATGAACTAGCTCATCTGTCGTCGGAGCAAATGAGTTGCCTGAGATTTAGGATAAAACACATGAAAGACATGAGACTTCCTCTCTCTTTCCACAATTTTCATCTTTTTCACTTGTTTCCTTTGCAAAAAATGCAGCGTACATCACTCCCCTTTCCTTCAAGAATTCCAAGCCAGCCACATAGACCACCACTACGGGAAACTCTCTCCATTCAGCTTCATACACCTCTTGTTTCTCAAAGTTACATCAAAATTAATCACGATTTGGCCAATAAGGTATACTTAGTCTCCAAAGCATGTCATTCATTGCCACATAGCCAGCTGCACCATCATGCTCCTTCTCAGTCTTTTCTTCACTGCCAAAAAAAGGATGTATCAACACTAATCCTTTGATCTTAACATTTAAAGTGTTGTTCCTCATTGCTTTAATAACAACCAGATGCACAATATTCCCTCCAGCACTGTCTCCACAGAGAAACACATGGGAAAGAACAGCTTGATTGAACCATGGTTCACTAGTAGCTTGGCTACATAGCCATTCCAGGGAGCTATAACAATCATCATAAGCTATTGGGAGGCAGTGTTCTGGTGCCAAAGGGTAGTCGATGGGAAGGACAATGGATTGTGACTCAACAGAGAAATCTCCAAGGAAATGATGGTAGCCAAGCCATGTGGTTGAGCCAATGCAAAACTCACCACCATGAAAATAAACAGGAACTGGAAGCAGGGTGCAGGATCCTGGGATATCAGGAAGGAAAATTCTCCCAGTTATTGGTGTTGATGGGTCGATAATCACACGTGGTGTAGTAGATTGAAGCCTTGGGACTTTCAAAAAAATTTTATGGGGTTTTAAAGTTACACGTGTACGTTCAAAGGTCACAGGCTCACAACAAACTTTCATGCGTAACTTAAAAATGGATTTCTGAATGTTATGTCATTTATGTAAGGTGCGTTGGACATACTTTGGATCCTTAATAATTGAGGGCTACTTTGTTCCCAGAGCAATTGGTAGTTCACCACAAGGAAATTATAAGAAAAAAAAATCAAGAAAGAAGAAACTCATGGGGTATCTGCTTTAAGCTTACGAGGTTAGGTAGGGAGACAAACTAGTAGATGAGAGGAAGGAACTATTGTTTCTGAAGATTCTGAACACATCTCTCTGGTGAAATCACACAATTTACATACATACCTAAAGTGATAATTCAGGTGTGAAGATGCCCACAGCCCAGTGTAGCTTATGTAATCATAGTCAAAGTCATCATATTAGAAAATTTAAGAACTATATTAGCAAACAAAATATCACTACTTACCGTAAAGCCAAGCAAGCCCAGTACATAGTGCTGAGGGCTTACAAGAACCAGTACAGGGTAATGTGCAAAGAGTAGATAAATGAGGAACTTGAGTGCTTTTAAAGTAATAACTGCAACCAAACATGTGTAATACTAAAATATTATCAGTATACAAGAAAGATCAAAACCAAATGTGCCGGTATTTAAAATTTCCTACAGGAAAAGTTCATACAAGTTCAAATGAGAATTGGATTTAAGGATATAAAAGCTTGGCTTGTATCCAGCAGCAGTATACGTATGAAAAACAAGAAGAAGGGGGGAAAAAAAACAGCAATGAAAATGTAAGGGAAAGGAAAAGAGGGAGAAACAGTGTTCCACATCCAAACTCCATCGTTGCAAGTTGAAAACCTATTTGGCTGTCTGTTCTAACACAGGAATTCTCTTCCAATCCTCTAATGCATGATTTTGCAAAGGTGGCAGTGAGAACATGCTCACAGTTGAGCTGCCACTCCGGATCACTTTCAAGACATATAGTGCTGACAATGTTAGCTTCATATACATGTTCTTAATATTCTTAATTTCAGCAAGTTCTTTCGGAGCTTTGAGCAGCCTTTGATTACTTGAGCTAGAAGTTTCATATTCACATTCTTTCTCATTGGTTAGTATCTCATCAGTTGTTTCAGGTGAGGCTGATGGTTCATTCATGGAGAAAAGATGATCAAGCACCATCTCACACTCCTTCACAAGCTTGTTAAGAACATCAGTCCTGTAGAATGGTTGTTGCAAGACCTTTTGAATGAAGGGCAAGCGAACAAGAGCACCGCTTCGCTTGTCATATTTCTTTATTATCTTCACTAGTCCTGTGTACATCATATAGGGTCAAAAATTTTCACACAACCCAAAAGAATGCAGTCTATTGACAACTTTGCAATATCAACCCCTCTCCTCCTGGTTGTTAAATATTGTTAAGGAGCTTGCAAAACTAAGTAGTATAATTACTAATATTCCAAATCTTTGAAAGGTCAAGGCATGACAAAAGCATTTAAATTGAATTGAATGAATTTCATGAAGAGTTCTTTTAAACAAAACTTTCCACTTTCCAATTAAAGTAATTTGTTCATCATATGAACATTTAAGCTATCACGTCACCCAATGGAGAAATTAACTGAACACAACAGAGAGCCACTATATCAACCTAGCCACAAGAACATCATATCTTTTATTAGACCACAAAATGTATCAAGTCTTTCTATTTGTAAAACCACATAGCTAACATTAGCATAGCACAAAAACTGCTAATTGTTGCAAAGGCTTCGACAATGTCTCAAATAACATTCTCAAAATTTGTGAATAACATAAAATCTTACTGAGATTAGAACATAAATTAGTTCTGGCTAAGCTATTTTCAGTCACTTATTAATAAAATGGGCTTACAAAAAATCATGGAAAACAGATTAGTACCTGTATAGTTAAGGGCACTGTAATTCTCCAACAAAACCATCTCTCCATGAAAATCTACTATCTCCCTCCCCACTTTCATTAACTCCCCGTTTGATACTTTGGCCTTTGCTGCTCTATCTTGCAGCTCCTGCATACCAGTCACAACGAAAAGGCATATCAATTAAGAGTAACAAAAATGTTGCACAACAAGTAAACAAAAGAAAAGAAGGAAAAAACTCAAAGAAGATAGTTGAAAACTTTCAAAAGAACATGCCACAACACAAGTCCAAAAGGTGTGGACCTCAGAGACTCAAACATCAATGAACTCCAGTGCGTGAGGGAATCTTAAACGGTTGGAGACTCAAAAACAACATCCCAAAAGAACCAAAAACAGATTTGTCTTTCACCCATTGTTTTCTTTTAGGATTAAGAAAACTGCCAACTTTTTTGAATGGTAAATTGATATCATCTTGAAAGAGGCAGTTCAGCAGAGGATTACATAAATAAAGCTCTCTGGCTTCGGAATAAAGGAAATAGCAGCAACAAAAAGATCCATTTTTTTCTTCAAAAACTTAAAAAAAAAAAAAAAAAACCCGTCACAGATTTGATTTCACCACAAAGTTTCAATTTAATCCTCTATAAACAGCATAAGAATAAAAAAGCCAAACCCTTTTGTTAACCAACAATTTAATCCCATAATAACTCTCGAAAATTTTCAAAATTTTAATAAAAAAAAAAAACTTTTGCATATAATAAAAATTAAGGGAAAAATAAAATTACCCTCCATTTGATAACATAATCCTCTTCTTTTTCAATAAAAAAAGCATTAAACTTCTCCATCTCATCTTCCAACAACAAAACGAAATCCATCATCTCCTTAGAAACCTCGCTCTCCTCTTTACACCCACCATCCCCACCGTCCGCTGAAACCAATATGGGCCGTTTATTAGGCTGCTTCTCTCCCTCATCTTTGGGGTATATCAACTTCAACTGCTTCTTCAAATCCTTGTACGACAAAAACTTGTCACTCCAATCAGGCAACGCTTCTTCGATCAATATGCTTAAACTCTTCCAAAACTTCATGCTCCTCTACTCACCTGATCACGATTACCCTTTCCTCTTCTTTTCTATATATAGAATATATTCTGGTTACTGAGATTATTACACAGAAGACAATAGAGAAGAGAGAAACCAATGAAGAAGAAAACTGGAATACACTATCTGTTTCTTGGAGGATGTCTTTCGGTTTTTATTCTTTTTTGCCTCTGTTTTTTTCCTTTTCTCGGTTGGACCGTTGCTCTTTGGCTCGTTTTACCGTTAATGTTAAAATTACAAAAGATAATAATAATAATAAGAAAGTTTATAATTATCAATTATGGGTTCATTTTTATTTGTTTTATATTTTAAATTTAATAAATAATTGTGAATAATATTTTAAAATTAATTTATTAAGCATAGGAAAAAGTTATCCACAAATTATTTTTTGTGATCACATCAATATGCTTTTATTTTATAATAATAAAGTCAAATACGCACTTTGGGTTTTAGAATACTTATCCAAATATTAAATTGATGACAATTGCTTGTCATTTTCAATGTTGTCATGAAAATTATGTGCCATTGGATTTTGCAACGTGCATACGTCACGATTTGAGATTTAAATTTTGAATTTGTGTTATTTCAAGATTCAAGTATTTACTCATTTAATTATGAATTTTGTGTGCATATATTACAGATCGAGATTTAAGCTTCGAATTCGCATGATTTCGAGACTCAGGTATCTATTCATTTGACGTTTCAGATCAATTTAACCCTCATGATTCACATTCTTGTGAGGTACACGATTTTATCTTACAAAAAATACCTCACAAAAAAAAATAGTATGAACCCTTTTATACTCTAATGATCATTTTATTATGTTCGATGTGAGATTTAAAACTAATGATTGGTTATATCTACAAAGATTTTGGATTTGCGATTTGCTCATAATGATCAAATTATGATCAAATTATATTTGTTCTTGCTTGTACCATTCCAGTCATTCTAGATACAATTTTTAAATATTTGATCTCTTATTATGTTCGATGTGAGATTTATGATTCTTTCTTAGGTCCGTGAGATTCTTCTCCACCTATTATGTTCGATGTGTCGATGTAAGATTTATGACACTTTCTAAGGTAGTGACTAGTGTGAATCCTTTTATACCATAGGTAGTGACTCTTTCTTAGATCCGTGACATTTTTTTCCACCCAACTTCGTGACGAGGACACTTTCTTAGGTAGTGACTAGTGTGAACCCTTTTATACCATAGGTAGTGACTATTTCTTAGATCCGTGATATTCTTCTACACCCAATCTCGTGACGCCCTCGTCACGAAAGTTAGTCACTCTGCGACCTTGCCTACCTCTATCGAAGGGCTTGGCGTGGGTCGAACGGTTTAGAGCTTGTTCTAATACCATTTGTCACAGGTCAAGACTTAAGTTTCAAACACGCGTGGCTTCAAGATCCAAGTATCCACTTATCCGACGTTTTAGATCAACATAATCGTCATAGTTTACACTCTTGTGAGTTATTATTCGCTTTGATCTCTTTATCTTATAGTTTTATCCTGTGAACTTTTTTATACCTTAATGATCCTCTTATTATATTCGATATGAGATTTAAGACTCTTTTTTAAGTTTTAAACATGTATGCTTGGATATACGTAAGTTTTATACGTACTTATTTGGACGAACTATTGGAAACAATGATTACCTGCCAATTAAGTTTTTTTTTTAGAAAGTTAAGACTTTAAAAAAATGAAAATTTATAAATAGGGGAGACTGAACTAAATTTTATTGAAGTACAACTCATAAAAAAATAACCATTTAAAATTAAGATTGAATTAAACGTAGCCCAAGCCCATGAACTTTCATATATTTTTGGGCCAATTCTACAACAACGCATCAGGTCAACATTGAGTTCCATTAAAATTAAAATTTTAATCAAGTAATCACTTGAACAAAAAGTAGAGTGGCACCCAATTTTTTTGTTCTAGAAAAACATTGTACAATAAGATTACTCTATTGACAAGAAGTTTTACTTATCCAACTCCTTCACCCACAATCCAACCATTTTCCCTTTTTTTTTCATTTTTTATTTTTTTATGTAAAATAGATAAATAGGTGAGATTTAATATCGACTAATCTATGTCAAAACAAAGTTATATATTTTAATATTTAGTGTAATTTTATTTATAATCTTTCAAAATTATTATTTTAGTATTCATTTATTTTTATCTAAATTATTTGCTTTTAAAAAAAAATTTTTGTTGACAAATTATGAGAAAATATTTTTTTTATAAATTTATTAAGTTTGACGTAAATAAACATTGATAAAAAAAATGCTGGATAAAATTTAAAAACCTCTTATCATTAAATAAATTTTTTTTTAATAATATGTGATTAAATGTTGAATTTTAACTATAACAAATGAAAAAATAATGGAAATGATGGGTTACAGTTGATAGAAAAATGAAGGAGGAGAAGGAATGCTAGAAGTGGTAAAACATTTAGGGTGTTTATCGATTTAATTAATTTCGAATTAAATTATTTAAAATTAAATTAAATTAATTATATTATATTATTTTTATTAATTAAATTAATTTTTTTATTTAAAAAATTTATCGATCGAAATTAATTTGATAAGTTGATTATTTTTTTTCGATTAATTGAATAATAAAATATATTAAGTTAAATTATATTTTAAATTTTTATTTTTTTATATGTGAAATAAATTGAATAAAATCACTCAATAAAAATATTTTAATATTTTAATATTAAATTAAAAATTATAATAAATTAAAATAAAATAGATAATTTCATATATTTTTTAGTTATATATATGTTTTATAAAAATTCAAACTAATTCGATTTTTAAATAAAATTAATTAAAAATAAAAAAATTTTAAAATTATGTTTAATAATTGATAGAAATTAATTTAATAATTAATGAATCAATTAAATTAAATCGATTAAATCAATTAATTTAATTAAAATCGAATTATTTATGTCCCTAGAAACATCCATCAAAACGACCATCATTAGGAGAAAAAAAATTAAGAAACGAAACAACACAAAAGAAAAAAAAAAAAAAAGGTCAAAGCGGGAAAAGGAAACAACTTCTCCAACAAGAACCGAAGAATTTCTCTATCCTAAATTACTTCTTCGTGAAGTACAAAAAAAAAAAAAAAGGAAAAACACACACACACAACAAAAGCACACTTGTTCTATTTAAATGGGTCGATCTCTCTTATACTCTCAATTCTCTCCCTATACTCACAAAAACCTTGCTTTCTCTTACTCTGCAAACGCGTTAAAAGTAGCTTCTTTTGTAGCCTCTCAGCAAAACTCTCAAGGTTAGCAGCTTTTTCCTACAAGCCATTTTTCTTTTCTTTTCTTTTCTTTTTTTAAGATTAATTTCGTTTGGTTTCTTACCTGCCATGATCGCATTTTGTTAAAAGATTCTGTTTGAAAGAAAAAAAAATGGGAAACGGGTTTGGATTATATATTATGTTAATTTTGGAGATTTTTCTTTTTGATTTCTCTTCGTTTGCTGAATGATTGATTGGCTGTTATTATTTGATTTATTTATTTTTAAATATAATGCGGTTTAGTGGAAGATAAACAGATTGAATGTTCATTTTCTGATTGATTGAAATAGGGCTGGCAATGAAGCAGAGATATTGTGTTGTTTGTTTTGAGTTATGGTCTCTTTAACGATTCAAGCTCTCTTTACCGATTCAAGCTCTCTTTACCAAAAAAATGAAAGAAGATTCTTGCTTTCTATTGGTATTGCTGTGCTGAATATCATACTACAAGTGATAATTGAAATGAATTCTGTTTTACATCAATTGGGTATATTTTGTAAAGTTAAATTTTGTATCCTTGACCAATATGTGGAATTCAACCATAAGAGCAGAAGATGAGGTCTATACAGTATGCATATTAAATAGAATAAGGATGAAGTTGTTCATTTTCTTTTCTAATTTCCGACTAGAGAATAAGAATAAAGTTAAATAATTGTTCTTCTTCTTATTGGTTCTTCAAATTGTTCTGAAAACGTGAAGATGATACTCTTTAAGGTTTTAATCGTTATGTTTTATTCTATTTCTGCCGTTCTGGATGCACAAAGCTTTAAACTGTGAGCCAAATGCTGTGCTTAGTTTGTTGGTCAGTCCAATTTGATAGTAATGCATATAAAAGATACTATGGTTTGAATTTTGAAACCCCACTTTCCCTTCTTTTAGTTCCTTTATTCGAGTACCGATTATGAGGCATGTGAATGGATTTAATTCCGTGGTTGTTAATAGCAAATTGATGTCTGCAATTTTCCCCTGGATAAAATGCTTTTGAGAAGAGAATGCAGGGTAGTATTTATACTAATTAGTAATCTTTTTTCACAATTACTTTATCAACTGGCATGTAGTCATAAAGTAAACCATAACATAAAAGAAATTTACCATGTATTGTTGCTGAGTATGCCAATGATTTTTTGCCTAGTTGTTGAGAAGGTGTAAAAGATAACTAAATTGTGTTTTTAATTAATAAATATGGCTGAAGTTGCAAAAAGATAACTTTTTGTTCTTTTTCATATAATCATATTTTTCATGAATTCAGGTTTTGTTTCAGGAATTTGCTTGATATTAATCCTAAGTGGTTAATTTTCTGAAATACATGGAGTCAGAAGGAAGTGAAAGGGACACTGTGGTGACACAAGTTAGTGTTGGTGGATTTGACAGACATGTCAAAGCCAAAGATCTGATGGACTACTTGGAGAATGAAGTTGGACTTGTATGGAGGTGTAGATTGAAGACTTCATGGACACCACCAGAGTCATATCCCAACTTTGAGATTCCTGACACTACAGTTATCCCAACAACAGATGACTATAACAAGGTGGTGCCCCATGCGTTTGTTCATTTTGCCTCCCCTCTAACAGTAAATTGGGCTGTGGATGCTGCTGGTCGTACTGAGTTGGTTTTCAACAATCAGCTATTGAAGGTTAGTTTGGGGCCTGAAAATCCTTATTACTTGAATCGTCGGAGGAGGACTACGACACCCTTTAATTTACCTGATGTCTCCCTGGAGATTGGAACCCTGGCTAGCAAAGATGAGTTCTTTGTTGGCTGGAAAGGACCTCTTTCTGGGGTTAATTTTCTTGTGGATCCTTTTGATGGTACCTGCAAATTTCGTTTCTCTAGAGATACAGCCTTCTCTTTCAAAGGCACAACGGAGCATGCAGTTATTAAATGTGACTTTAAGGTGGAGTTCTTGGTAAGGGAGATTAACGAGATTAAGCAGTACCCTGATCCATCATGCTTAGTAGTGCTCTTGCAACTGGCTTCTTCACCTTGGGTCTGGTATAGAACTGCTGATGATGAGATTGAAGAATCAGTTCCTTTTGATCTTTTAGATGATGATGATCAGTGGATCCGGACCACAGATTTTACCCCTAGTGGAGCTATTGGTCGGTGTAATACATATAGAGTCATAATCCGTCCTCGTCATGGTCTAAAGCTGAGGAAGGCCATGGATTATCTCAAAGAACGAAGAGTGCCAGTGGACTACCTCAGATTGCCACTTCGGATCGGTAATGAACCTGATTTTGGGAGGTCCATGTCAGATCCCTTCTATTATATTGATTACAAGGAAGGGATTCCCTTTGACATAATGTTTTTGGTGAATGCTGTAATGCACAAAGGCATATTCATTCAGCATCGGTTGTCAGAGGACTTCTTTAACCTACTGAGAGACCAATCAAGGGAGGTCAATGTGGCAGCTTTAAAGCACATCTATTCCTATAGACGTCCAGTGTATGATGCTTACAAGAGGCTGAAAGTTGTCCATGATTGGCTGCTGAGGAATCCTAAGCTTTTTAAGAACCCTAAAAGGCTGGATGATCTTGTTGAAATCAGAAGATTGGTTATTACTCCAACCAAAGCTTATTGCCTTCTTCCGGAAGTTGAGCTTTCTAATAGGGTTCTCAGGAAATACAAAGAAGTCGCTGATCGGTTTTTAAGGGTCACATTTATGGATGAAGGCATGCAGACAATGAATGCAAATGTGCTCACGTACTATGCTGCTTCAATTGTAAGGGATGTGACATCTACTTCTTTTTCTCAGAAAACGGGAGTGTTCAAAAGGGTAAAGTCTATTCTAACAGATGGATTTTACTTCTGTGGTCGCAAATACTCTTTCCTTGCTTTCTCAGCCAATCAATTGAGAGACCGTTCTGCATGGTTTTTTGCTGAAGATGGGAATATAAGTGTGCTTAATATTATAAGTTGGATGGGGAAGTTTCAAAACCGAAATATTGCTAAATGTGCTGCCAGGATGGGTCAGTGCTTCTCTTCAACGTATGCGACAGTGGAAGTTCCTTCAACAGAGGTCAACCCAGACCTTACAGATATAGAGAGGAATAACTATGTGTTCTCTGATGGGATTGGCAAGATCACTCCTGATCTTGCAATGGAAGTTGCTCAGAAACTGAAGTTGGACCTAAATCCTCCTTGTGCTTATCAAATTAGATATGCTGGTTGTAAAGGGGTTGTGGCTTGTTGGCCAGGAGAAGGTGACGGGATCCGCCTTTCTTTACGGCCCAGTATGAATAAGTTCCATTCTAACCACACAACATTGGAAATCTGTTCTTGGACAAGATTTCAGCCTGGCTTCCTGAATAGACAAATTATCACTTTGCTTTCAACACTAGGTGTGCCAGATGAAGTATTTTGGGGAATGCAAAAGACCATGGTTTCTAAATTAAACAAAATCCTTGTGGACACTGATGCAGCATTTGAAGTTATCACTTCATCATGTGCTGAGCAAGGGCATACTCCAGCAATAATGCTGAGTGCAGGTTTCAAGCCTCAAATAGAACCTCATTTAAGAGGAATGTTGACTTGTGTAAGAGCATCTCAGCTTTGGGGTCTTAGGGAGAAAGCTAGGATTTTTGTTCATTCAGGAAGGTGGTTAATGGGTGTTTTGGATGAACTAGGAGTACTTGAACAAGGTCAGTGCTTTATCCAAGTGTCCAATCCATCTATAGAAAACTGCTTCCTGAAACATGGTTCTAGGTTTGCTGAAACAAAGAAAAATTTTGAAGTAATTAAAGGGCTGGTGGTTATAGCTAAGAATCCTTGTCTTCACCCTGGAGATATAAGGATTCTTGAAGCAGTTGATGCCCCTGGTTTACACCATTTGTATGACTGTCTGGTATTCCCTCAAAAGGGTGAGAGACCCCATACAGATGAAGCTTCTGGAAGTGATCTTGATGGGGACCTTTATTTTGTCACATGGGAAGAACTTCTTATCCCCCCTAGCAGGCAGAGCTGGCCACCCATGCAGTATGACCCTGGTGAGCCTAAGTTATTGCAACGCCCAGTCAATCATAAGGTAACTGTTTGTTGTGTTCGGTTATTATCACTGAACTTTTATGAACCTCTGATTTTCCAGAATTGTTTTTCTTTTATTTCCTTTTATTCAAATGCATTATACAAAATTCTAGTATTCCTGAATAAAATCCTCTTTTTGTTACTACAAACAATATTGTTTTCTAGTATGCTGCTTGAAAGCTGGTATCAAAAGGAATGTTGCAATTGAAGACATACATGGTTGAGCACATAACTATATGTTTCTTTGTTATTATTCTTTTATGGTTTTACAACCAGCTCAGTTTTTATTGTTTAAATGCACCATGTTGTTTGGCATCGATCTAGTAGGAATGGACTGACGGTTTTTGAAATGGTTTTCTTGTCACTTGTAAATCTTTATGTTACTGTAATTTCCATAGAGCGAAATGAGCAAAAATGTGGCAATAAAACTAGTAAATTCTTGAGTATAATATATTAATAAAGCAGGAAACTGATTTTTGGATTTGTATCATGATGAATACCTTATTTTGAATTCCTAATGTCTAAAAGGAAAAATCTTCAAATGGGAGAAACTGGAGCAAAATTGCGGGAATAAAGTGGATATATTCTTGATTAAAATATATCAAATTGCAGGGCTAGTCAGTTTTTATTCTGATGAATGAACTATTTTAAATTCCAAGTAGGTTAAAGAAATAATCTACTGACTGTTTTGTTTCACATTTACTCTACAGGATTTAATAGAGTTTTTTTCAAAAAACATGGTGAACGAGAGCCTGGGAACTATTTGCAATGCACATGTGGTTCATGCTGACCTTAGTGAACATGGTGCTTTAGATGAGAAATGTGTATATCTTGCAGAGTTAGCGGCTACAGCTGTTGATTTTCCTAAAACTGGGAAGATTGTGTCAATGCCTGCTCAATTAAAACCAAAACATTACCCAGATTTTATGGGTAAAGAGGATTACCAATCTTACAAATCAAACAAAATTTTGGGAAGACTATATCGTGATATCAAAGGCGCGTATGATGACGATATCTCTGAATCTTCTGAGCTCAATTTTGATGCTAGTGACATCAATTATGATGCAGATCTTGAGGTTACAGGATCTGCTGACTACATTGCTGACGCATGGGTTAAAAAGTGCTCCTATGATGGGCAGCTGATTGGACTTCTTGGACAGTACAAAGTTAAGAGGGAAGAAGAGGTTGTAACTGGGCACATCTGGTCCATGCCTAAATACACCAGTAGGAAGTTAGGGGATTTGAAGGAGAAGCTAGGTCATTCTTATGGTGCCCTGAGGAAAGAATTCAGGCAACATTTTGAGAATATGGACTTGGACTTTGAGCAGCTCAATGAGGATGAGAAGAACGAATTGTATGAAAGAAAGGCATCAGCATGGTACCAGGTCACTTACCATCCTAAATGGGTAAAGGAGACAGTAGAGTTGCAGAAGTCTGATGGTGCTGAAGGTACAGTAATGTTAAGCTTTGCTTGGATTGCAGCTGATTACCTTGCTCGAATAAAAGTTAGGCACCAGGGGACTGGAAATGTTGACTTTGCTAAGCCTATCAACTCTCTAGTACGGTACCTAGCTGATCGAATATGACCAGCATTTGACTGTTTTGGCAGCAAATTCTTTTGCTGGATCAGACTTCTAGGTGACAAGGCCACTCTGCCATTGCCGAAAATAAGTTGTAATGTGGATTTCTTATGTAGTACATTTCTGCCGAATGACCTGTTACCTATCATTGCTATGACCTATTTTGATTGTTGAAAGATGATTTCCATGCGTCGTTTGGAAGTTTGCTCATGTGATTATGTTATCGAATTTTCTTGCTTTGCTCATGTAATAGTGGAATTGATTCAGTAAGTGGAATAGCATGTGATATTGGATGGTTCAAATTGTTTTAAGGCAGGCTGGAGCACTGCTAACTTGCTGGAGCTTGGATCATATTATTATGGTCCCAAAATTTTCCCTTTATTTCTGTATTATGCATGGTAGAGATGTTTGGCCTTTCAACTCATTTAAATTGATTTTTCTTGTGAGTGCATTTATTGCATATATCTATGGACTATGGTCCCCCAGATGATTCATAATCAAGGAATTTTATCAAATTCATCATTTTAGATGAGTTCTTGAGTCTGGACATAGATGGTCCAATTGGTTGAGCAGTTCAGAATCTTTTCCCATATTGTCCTTGAAGGCTATTCTCTATTTTCTTGACCAAGCTAACTACACAGGCATTTGGTGGTGACCTAGATTTAAACTTACTATGTAGCTCGCTTGTACATAACATAGAAAGGTATTTAATATTTTGAGGTCTTTCAAGGGCTATGAATGAAGAGGCTGCCTTTCTGTTGGCTTCGGTTGCATTTGTACAAGCTTATTACCTTGGACACTTCAAAAGATGTTTGTCCCACCCTACCCCTGGTATTCTCTAGCATTGCATTGCTGCGACTCTGCCTATTGAAGAAGACTCAATGGCTTACTGCTTAGCCTTTACATTTAAGAAAACTGAAACTATAAGCAACAAATCTAGTCAATTGACTCATGATCGTCGGCCTTGGTTCCCTTGAATATGGAAAGTGCTCTGACCATGACCGATATAAGTGAAATTAACTACTACTATTATTGTCGGACGACTGTTATTTACTGTTCAGAATAAATATACTTTACTGCTATTACCAAGTTTAATTATAGAGGATAATTACTGTTAGATCAAACTTGAGTTGTTTATATATGCTTTTGCAATGTTCCTAGACAGTCTTAACATATTCTTTCCTCCATTAAAAGGATGCCATAGCCCATAGGTGGCAACTTTTACCTGAAAGTATAGTCTTTATACAAAAACCAAAAGTTGGTTTTCAAATAAATTTCACAAAATCTGTTGAATTAATTTGATCCAAACAAGCTTTTGACAAATGGAAGATTAATGCATTCTATTTCCCATCGCATGTAGGAGATTATTGTTCCATCTACTAATGGTGGGATGGCAGGAAGGGCACTCTTCAGCGGTGGCAGAGTTCAAATCTCTGTTGGAGGCTTTTGATTCTATCTTTCTCTGTGTTTTCCAGAATTCCCTTGACGAATGAAACATGTTCAGATCAAGATTTGGAATAACTAAGGTTTAAAAAGAAACAAAACAAAAAAGATTGTTCACTTCAAAACCTTCCAAAACAATTTCATCGAGACAAAAAGATCTTTCCATACTTGCTAGAAACAAGCGTTCACTCGGAGATTTCCGACAAGCATCCTTAATCGAAGAGGTTACTCCAACAAGATTCAAAAACTAGAATTTAGGCCTCAAGGCAAATAAACGAGATTCAAAACAAGAAAAGAAATCAAACTTAGCTGGGATGTCATTCTTAGTTACCAGTTTCATTTTCTTAATCAAATATTCAGTTGAATTAATCCCATTTTTTTGGTCTTGCAACAGAATTACGTGCACCAAGAGAACAAAAACCTTACAAGCAAGTTCATCATACTCATCCTTGCCGACAATGTATATGCAGACACCTCCCAGCACTGTGTAAACATTGTAAACTGACCTGATAAGTCAAACCATTGAGAAAAGTCGATGAATATCAGAAAGGTTTTATTATCCATAATGACATCCCAACATTGATACATATATCCCAAACAATATTAAAAATAAACGAACAATGATGAACAATCTTGCCTTAGAAATAAAAAAAAAAAATCATGAACAGAATCCACTCGTTTACAGCCCTAAAATCCTTTAACTTTTAAGTCTAATTTTTTTTTTTTTAATTTTTTCTAGTAATTGAAGTTCTAGGCCTTTATAGTTAAATTAGGTAGGGAGTAAAAAATTAGATGGCACGGAAGTCTTGCATTGGAAAATTGTTCAAAAAAGAACAAACAAATTAATGGGTATGCCAACTAAACCTTTGTCACCTAGTTTCCATTGAAAGAGTTTCCAAGTCAGCAAAAGTAGATACATATTATTGAACTTCAAAAAATTGCAGGACCAGTGCATTTGCCACCCACCACTTCGGTTTTTCCCTTGGCTATTATCTATCCCTGTCTCACTTTCTCATTAATGTGACAACACATCTCTTCAATTTCATGATTTTAAAATGTTTAATTTAAACTATCTTATATATAGATAAATTTTTTAAATAAATCGTTAGTTTTTTTTAATATTTGAAATTATCAAACTCAAATAATTAAACTAAAACTCTAATATTTTATTACCGACAAATTTTGATCCTTTTTTAGAATGTAAGATTAAGTTATCATAATGAAATTAATGCAGCGAAATGATGGAAATGAATTAACTTTACGTACTTGTGTGAAGCAACAAAAAGCTCTTCATTTTTGCACCTTTGAGATTATCTGCTCCCAGTTTAACTAAGAAAGTTCTCCAAAGTATTCGTTCCTCAGATGGAACTCCATTGAACCTATTCATGTAAATGACGATTGCATGGACGAATTCAGAGCCCAAAATTTTTTAAAAATTTAATGTGAATTCTCAAAGTTTTCTTATAATTTCCACTAGAAACAGTGCCAAACTTAATTTCAACAGTAAAGAAAGCAAAATTCACCAAGCAACATGGAAATATTAAAAGAAAAATAAAGAGAAAAAGATAATTGGACAAAGAAATTTTATTTGAGGATGAATGCAAATACATGCACAAAGTTTTGCAATACATATACACATTGATGAACTGATAGCACTCTATATTATCATGTTGTGTGTATGTGTGCGAGCATGTATGCGAATAAATTTTTTTTATTATTATCAATGTTTTATGTGGGATTAACAAGACAGTTAGGTGATGATAATGGTAGGTCTTTTTTGATATGCCTAGAGAACCACCTCAACAAAAATGGGTTTACTAATCATCACCATCAGCTAATTAACCCTGACAACATTATCCTTTTAATTAGGCAATTTAGGAAATTGGAAAAATGTGAGGAAAACATACAATGTCCTAAGTTGATTGTTTGGAGCTAATCTCTGGGTCAGTGTTAGACTTATAATTCAAAGAGATTCATTCAATCCTTAGTCTTGTCCTAAGGAAAGGTCCTACAAAATTTTTGTGGTTATTGAAAAGACTGGTTTTGCTTGGATAAAGTCCAAATGTACATTAAAAACTGTCACAACTAATTATTATCGTTTCACACTTAGGGTTGATTAATAATCTAAGGTAGTGTGCACCAAAAATCAAGTTCTAAGGCATAGTATATAGATTAGATATCGTAATTTTGTTTAATTAAAAACAAAGAGCATAAAATTGGTTGTGCTTAGCTCCACGTTGGTGATTCTGTCTCTTCTTTTAAGTGCTATACATCTATAGCAAAGTTGCAGTTTCTGCAATGGTAGGCTACCAAGGTGAAAGGATTGTAAGGGACAAGTTAGATTGGAAGTGGGCCAAATTGTATACTTTGATAATAATTCATCAACCTACCGATTAATTATTACTATATCAACAGTTCAATCTTATGTTTTTTATTTTAAAAATTTTTTTATTAATAAAATGGAGTTTAGATATTGTAGAAAAGTTTATTTTCAAGAAATAAAAGGCATTACAGAAAATTAAACTTTTTGCAACATTTTTTTTTAATTGTTTAGTGACATTCATAAAATCG
This sequence comes from Durio zibethinus, assembly GCF_047325235.1. Taxonomy (NCBI): domain Eukaryota; kingdom Viridiplantae; phylum Streptophyta; class Magnoliopsida; order Malvales; family Malvaceae; genus Durio; species Durio zibethinus. The sequence goes on along the minus strand of NC_143167.1, from coordinate 30,872,879 downwards.
TTAAATTTTAAATTTTAGCGAGATTTGCAAACATTGCTAAATTAAATTCTAAAAAATTACCCATGGTAAGTTTTAGTTAATTTATTCCATTTATATTATTTCATGGAACTTGTTTAAACTTTAATACAATGAGAAACGAGTCTAACAGTGAATAATAACATGCTGCAAGGACTAAGAAATAAGAACACACATAAAAGTTACATCTCATGCCATCAATCAGCATTTATTTTAAACAGGTAAACTCGAACTTTCACTCTATGACAAACAAGCAATTACTTTGCATACTACTATTAAGCTACCTTCATTCTCAAAAATCTATACAAAACGCTTTTAAAATAAAGCATATATTGTATATACATCAATTCATAGATATAAAAACAAGAAGTTGTTGAGGCCCCGGTGAGCGAAGCAATGACAAAAGACCCACGCCTAGCTTTGACCTCATACAGATCAGTTTCTCAAGACATGTTTAAATTAAGAACAACTGATCAATTATTTCAATCGCCATGCATGCAGGCGTGCAGGCTAGCCAACGCCAAGGGTCCATCCCTTTACTACAACCTCATATCGACAGAAATTGTTAAAGCATCGTTATCGATCGATCACTTAAAAACTTCAACAAATTGAAAACAATGGAAACAAACAAAGATATCAACATCACATGCTGAAAAGCAATGCAACTAATTAACCAATACGTTGAAACCCTCTCTCTATTTCTTATTAATAACATCACAACATTTCTCACTCCCATTGTACGAAGTGCATTAACCCTCGTCCAACTGCTTTGAGAGCTAACCTTCCTTCCTTTATCTCAAACATTTTTTTTTTCATTTTTTATAGTGTGGTGAGTATAGTACATTTTGATTTATTAGATATTATAATTTTAGTTTTAGTGTTCTTATCTTATACTAACAAAAGTTTCTTTTTTTTTAATAATTTGATGTTTCACTATTGTTTTTTAATTAGAATGCAGTGGTAAATAATTTATAATTTTATTGATTTAGGGAATAAAATACTCAAACCCTGTTTTTTATGCAAAAAAATCTTGAATTAATTATTAAACCAAATGTTCGAGTATTGTCTTTAACTTAATAGTTAAAAAATTATAATTGATGAGCAAACATTTAATTTAGACTAAAATATTAAAAACCATAAACTACTTTATTTTTCTTAAATAAGCTTTTATATTTTTATTGTATATAAATAAGTCTTTTTTTTTTTATTTGTAATCACATAAACTTTTATTTCAAATGAAAGATTGATCTTATATCAAGAGTTTATTTAAATAAATATTAAAGGTTAAAAATTTATTTGAATACAAATTAAAAATTAATAACTTATTTAGATGTAATAAAAATATAAAGACTGATTTAAAATAAAGGTTAAAATTCATGATATTTTTATTATTTTAACCTTTAATTCATTTTTTTTATATTTTTTTATTGGATACTAATTTATATATATATATATATATTTTTTATTATTTAGATGTAATAAATATATAAGTATTTGTCTTGAGTACTCTTTATCAAATTGATCCATCTTCCCACAAACATTTATTTTGTCTGAGGGATTAAAAGCCATGAAATTCAACAGTTGTTATTGCACTTTCCATTGCCTTTACGATCCGTTTTCTTGTTCAGACATGCATTCTGATAGCCATAGGAAAAGAAAAGGAGAGTTTAACTCTTAAAACATCATTCTCAATTGAAAGAGAAACACAATCACTAAGACAAAATCACAATTAATTAGTTTATTACTTGTATATATATATACGTAGCTTTCAACAATATCCCCATTCAATAATTGTACAAGTTTTGTGTTAAAAGTGTTCAGAACAATAAAAAATCTGCATTGGTTTTTGGGTGTCTTCAAGGACCAATGTCTCGTTTGGATGTACATATAAAAGAACTCTGAAATTACTTTGGCAACTATGAACTTAAACTTATGTTGATATTTTGTAATAAAGTGAGCTTGGAATCTTATGTGAAAGATACGAAGCTCTGATTCATCTGCTCATAAAGCATCAAATCACACATTCTCACGCTTTATACTCGTCTGTGACACAAATTTCATACTTGTAATTATTGATATGTACGTACGTACGTATTTATACATGATTCATGCAAACTATAGCATTTCCCAATGGAAGCCAGTAAACAGTTGTATATAGGTGCTGACCTACATTTGTTTTCATATGGCAAATTTCATAATTACCGGGAAAGATACTGAATATTTCACCACTTTTACATGTGACGATGGTAGATGAATGATTTATGACCAGGAAAGGCAAAATGAAAAGGACTTGAGTGGTTTTTGCAGAGGATGTACATGCTATTCTAAGGATGTCTTTTCTAAACTCCACCTGAAGTTGAAGTCATAGGACAATTCCAATTGAGTAATTCTTCAATCATCTGCATTGCAATCCTGTCCTCTTCTCCCATCACACTTCCAGTTTCAATCTCATCAGCCATAGGCGACAACCCTGATGACAATGCTGATCCATCTTCCAATGCTGGTGGAATAATTTTCTTATTCCCGAGCTCAACCCTCATGACCCAATTGGAGCTTGAACGAGTGCCAGCACGTTTTTGCCAGACCCCAATATGAGCATTATCAGTGTCAAGCCTGAGGCAAGTCAGAGAAGGAGATTGGTCTTTGCAACACTTCCTGAGCTTTGCATTCAGAAGCTCAGATAAAGCCTTGGGAGGCAATGGAGAGTCATCATCATGAGCATTCGTGTCACCGGGGTGAGTCTTTGCTACAGGAAAATTGGTCTTGGCATTTTGTCCATTCATCAAAATAGCAGCCTGGTCATATGCTCTTGCCGCAGCCTCAGCTGTCTCAAATGTCCCGAGCCATACCCTTCTTTTCCTGTACATCAAACACAATTAAAATCAAAGTATGCGACCAGGCTGATATAATAAATATGTATATAGGTAATTATAAGAAGAGGTGTTATAATGTGAGTGGGTGGACTTACAGTAAAGGATGGCGAATTTCAGATACCCAAGAGCCCCACTGACGCTGCCGGACACCCCTGAATTTCTTTGCTTGTACCATGTTTCCTGGGGAGAGAAGACTTAAAAAGAAGTGCAGAGATCATAAATATGGAAACAGTGAGGTGCAGTTTTAAGAGGGGAAATATGGAAGTGTGGGCTTTGTGCTGCGTAAGAAAGAATTTATACAAGCTGTCGGTGGATTGAACGGAAAGTCCAACATAACAATTATTACTTGCTGCAATAAAGATTTCACCTACACAGCCATGATAGAACTAGGTTCGCAACAACAAAGAATAAATAAATAACATGTTGACAATCCTCATCACTTCTCAATAAAAAGGTAGTAAGTAATAATGTTCAGTACCTAGGTCTTCCACTTAATTGGAATTGAAAAGAGAAGAAAAGAAACAACAGTGACATCAACAACAATTCATTAAAAAAAAGTCAGTGTTTTTCTTTGAAAAATGGAAAGTTTCTAGACCTTTGACATGAGTTTGTAGTAGTTAAAAGTTCTTATCAACTTGTCGATAGAATGATGAATTCTTAGTTTCACTTTTAAATTTTCAAGTATAAAAAATTGCATATTTCTCTCTCTATTTTTTACTTGACAAATTGTTTTTTTTTTATGTCTATTTTTCTTCATGCTTCAATTAAGCTTTTCATACGCATAGATTTTCTGTCATATATATATATATATATTCTGCTTTGCTTCGAGTCCAAGAATTTTTTGAAAGAGATGGAACATTGTGTAATTTGCAGTTAAAGATTAGTTCAGTAGGAGGAAGATGTGAATCAAAGAAGCAGGGTTGTGAACATGTTAAATTATTTTACGCAGGCCAAGCTTTGAGGTCAGCCAGACAATTAATTATTAGGTTTGCTGCTCAACTGTTGCATTGGCACGAGAATTTCCAACCAATGGGTTGGCATATTAATAGGAATCCGATATGGTAGTTGATTACCCAGCCGACTGTGTGATTTGTGGCCAATAAGTCATTTCCCCTTAATGGTAAAGATTGAAAAAACACTAGCTTAGCTGCTATCTTTTTGGTTTCCTGGCTGGCTTTTACTTTTACAACCGGCTGCAAAGCCAAAGCTTGGTCTTTGAGGGTCTTGGGTCACTCTAGCTTTCTCAACGAAACAGATCTGTCAGACGCACAGTTGAATCTCATAATTAACTATATCTCGTACAAATCTTTAACTATTGGAGGGATATCATGAGAGCGCAGTAGCTCAAAACAGACTGAGTGGTTAACAAGTATGAATCAAAGCTACACAATAATCATCTTGAATAGAATATGAATCAAAGCTACACAATAATCATCTTGAATAGAAACTCTATCTGATCTCTGTGTTACCTGATGTTTTTTGCCGACCAAATAAATTAAAGTTTAATTTCAAATGCATAAAATTAGATTCTAACCAATTCGTACAAAACTTGGCGTATGACAATTGACAAATTGCTAGATTATTATAATTATATAATTCGAACGATTAATTTCAGTTCTAATTGAATTGACCGTGAATTGATTGAAAAGTGAGGATCGAACTCACATGATGAATAATTGATGATTTAAAAATATCATTTCAATATTAATTTTAATTAGTTATTCAATTCCTTTAGACAGTAGACCATTAATTATAATATCATCAACCCATCTAATATGTAGGGTCTAGAACGTTTCCATTGGTGGAATTTACAAAAGGGATATGGCTTCGAACTTATTAAAACTAGCCTTTGAATGTGAATAATGAAGGGAAAAAAAAGAGAGTTAATGTTATCCAATTATGCTAGACTGTGGCAGCAAAGCAGTTAAAGTTGTAAAACTTGGAATTAGGCATTGTTTTGATTTAGAGGGTAGGTAGGTTAATTGCTAATCCAAGATCAAGATCCCATCGCCCATGGGTGAATAGGTGAAGGGGATGCATCTTAATTATTAGTGGGGTTGATTTTCGATTAGCAGCCGCTTGTTAGCTCTTCGGGTACAGCAAATTTATTTATGGCGAAACTAATTTGGTGGTCGATTATTTTGGCTGACGTCTCTAAAATTTCAGCCAAAACTTTGCAATAACTTGGTCACAAACTAGTCTTTGGATGAAGAATTATTTAAAGATCTATATGTTTCGATCAAATAATTGGCTTTTCATACTCACATATCATAGAAAATGTTAGGAAAAGAAAGTAAAGAAAACAGAAAAAAAAAAAATTTTTGTTTTGTTATGCTAGATAGAAAAGTGAGAGGGTGGAAAAAAAAAAGAAAGATGAGCAATATTTTTCACTTTTATTAAAAAAAAAAAAAGTCTTTCTGAATTGAAATATAAGAGGAAAAAATAAAAGAGATATGAAGATTAATATTGCATATTTATAAAATTATCTATCATTAATTTTACTTTTTTATCTTAACTTACAATTTTCTTTTTTTTTTTTTAATTTTATCAAACAATGAATAAAAATAAAATTACCTTTTCTCATTCTTTTCATTTTTATTAAATGCGGTAATAAAAAAACAATTTCATCTTTCCACTTTATTCTTTCTCCACTATTCTATATATATCTTTTTATCTATTGTACGAAGTAAAGCCTAAGTGAAGAATTATGCTTGTTGTCAATTTGGTTTTGTTTGAGCAAGATCCTATATCATAGCTGTAATTGGTTGATATAAGTCCTTCAGCTTGCCTATGTTTGGTACACGGTGCTCAAATTATGAGTACTCGAGGTTTCTTTTGGATTATTTCTTTCTTGTGTTTAAACAATTGTGCAAAAGTTGTTTTTAAGGAAACATTTCAATGTTTCATTTGAAACTAACATTTTAAAGATTTCATTTTTTTTTTTTGTCAATTTTAAGAAGAAACGGGGTTTTCATGTAATGGACATGACTTACTCTTTTGTATATACCAAAACCCTAAAAAGGAAAGAGATTGATAACATCTACTTATTTTTTTCTTAAAATAAAATGAGGGTAAAATATACCATTACTCAATTAATTATGATCTTACTTTTAAAATAATCATCTAACTAATAAAATTTTTTATTGCATCACAAAGTTTGGATAAGTATTTTTTATCATTTAGTTGTTAGTTTCTAATGGCATACTAATATGATAGTATCACTTTAGCTATTAGGTATCACATGGCATTACCAATGCCATGTTATCTAAATCACATGGTATTATTAACGTGGTACTATAAATTTTGCTAACGTAACAATGTCACTTGGTGTTTTATCAATCAACACATTATTAGAGATTAATGATTATATGATAAAAAAAACATTAACTCAAATTTTGATGACTAAATTAAAAATTTTAATAATTTAATAATCATTTTAAGATACGATTATAATTAAATGATCAATGATATAATTTACCAATAAAATAATCCATTTTTGGGTCACTTTTATTCTAAGTTAAGATTATCAAATCTTGTCTCTTTTTTATTCCTTATCTTCGATTCACATGTATCAATATTCAAGAAAAGAATCACTTTAATGCATTGTTATAAACTCTGTCATAACGTCTAGATCTAAAGATCTATCATTAGACATTAATTTAAGAAGTCACCACCAATTTTTTTTTTTGTTTAGGTGCGATTGATCACCTAAAAAATTTATCATTTCAAGGAACACCTAAGCTTAAGAGTCCCTAAAAGAATATGTTCGGGTCTATTAATCAGAACAGAGTTCGAAAGTACGATTACGTGTGAGGAAGGTTATAGCACCCTCACAACGCTCATCGAAGGATAGTACCAACTTGATTTCGTGTTATCCATTAAGTCTAAAAAATTTATCAAATAATTAATTATTAAAAATTATTCTTAATTGACTCTAATATTTTTAACAAAAAATTAAAAAGTTTCTTCACTTCAAGAGTATACAAAAAAACTATTATTTCACTACAGAGACTTTATCGTTGGATTATTTAACATTAAAAAATTTTCAAAAAAAAAATAAAAAAAAGGAATAATGATTCAACTTTTGATATAAATCATTTTCTTTAAAAAAAAAACTCATTGTTTTTTTACAAGGAAAATTGATACTTTCAATTTTTTTTAAAGCATTTGAAAGTTTTTACTTTAAAAAAAATTGATGCTTTTAACTTTTTCCTTAAAATGTTTTTCTTTATCATTTTTATTTTTTAAAAAAATTGGTAATTTCAACTTTTCCTTAAAATATTTTTTCCTGAAATTTTAATTTCGAGAAAAATTAATACTTTTAATTTTTTTCTCAAAATGTTTTGTTTTTTTGAAATTTTAATTTCAAGAAAAATTGATACTTTCAATTTTTCCCTAAAAATATATTTTTTAATCTTTTTATTTTTAAAAAAAATTGATACTTTCAACTTTCCCTAAAAACCTTATTTTTTATTTTTATGTTAAAAAAAATTGATACATTCAATTTTCTTTCAAAAATATATATTTTTAAAATTTTATTTTCAAGAAAAATTGATACTTTCAACTTTTCTTCAAAAATATATTTTTTTAAAATTTTATTTTAGAAAAATCATTAAAAAGAAAAATTAAATTAAATTAAAATTAAATTTTTAAAAAAAATTAAGAAATACCAAATAATTTTAATTTAGAAATAATAATAACAACAACAACAACAACAACAATAATAATAATAAATAAATAAATAAATAAATATTAAAAAAAGAATATTGAAACGGCTCGGCTAGCTTGGCTTGGATTCAGCTCGGCTCGGCTCCAAAAAAGATAAAAGCTAAAAAACACGGCTTGAGAATGTGTAGCTCGGCTTGGCTTGGCTCCAGGAATCGACTGGCACTCGGATCAGATACGGGTCAAAAGCAGATTGACGCTCGGGTCGAGTTACCCAATGGTAATACACAGGCATCCTCTAGGATTAATAAGGCTAAAATAATATCGTTTTCTGAAGGTATAAAAGGCAAAAGCCTTTGATTTTCTTCAGACGCTTTCCTTCCCTCTCTTTCTTTTCCCCTCTTTTCTCTCATCTCTCTCTAGAAAAACTTAGATTTCGATTGAATGTTCTACCATAATCTGAAACAGCCCGTCGAAAACTAAAAAATTTGGTCGAAAAATTCAAAGTTGGTTGAAAAATTCAACGAAAAATTGGTCGGATTTTGGATTTTTCAAAAATTTTTCAAAAAAATATTGCCAAAAAATTTGAAAAAAATTCTAAAAAAATCTAAAACTGTTTCTATTACCCATAACTCCCTTTTTTGCTTTTGATTTCTTCTGTCTCGTGTCACTATGTCTTCCTTTTCGTTCTGTGTGATCAGTGATTTATAGGACCCGATCAAAAGAATTTTTTATCAGATAGAAGTCTTATTTCGACTAGATTTTCATATTATCAAAAACTTAAGACTCATTCCACTTCAGATTAAAATCCACAGGAACTCTACAACCACCAATTTACGATCAAATATATATTTTTTATTTTTTATTTTTAAATATGTTAAACTAATGATAAATTTAATAAAAAAATAGATAAATCAACTAAAAAAAATTTTAAAGATAGATAAAAAAACCATAAAATAATAAAATAAACATATAAAAATAAAAGTTAATTAAACCTTCTAATTGGATCCTAAATCGAATTCAATGAATTTAGGCTTAAATCATATTGGATAGGATCCAAGACCCAAATCAAATAGGGTGTTTATAAACTCTTTTTGTGGAATAACATTGCTTTTTGCAGTATTTTGAATTTAGTCACGAATCAGGGGCAATACCTTTTGTGACTTTCATATTTTGGTCAACTTATAAAGATCAGGCAAAATATATAAGATCAGGTACAATATATAAGTAGAAAATTTCAATATTTGATTTAATAGTTTCCCAATTAGATTACGTATAAAAACCAAGCTCTTAGCCCCTAAGCGTGTAAATGTTCTAAATATTTTATCAAAGTAATCTATAGCATTTGGCAAAGTGGTTGCTGGGAAGCAAAGTTGGGATCTGATTCTTACTTCAAATTCTCATGCACATTCTTCACACGTCACATGAAGCAATAGTAAGTACTATATTTTTGGTCAACTTCCTTCAAAAACCTAAACCTGCATACCGCATCAAAATCTTTCCGCAGGAATTCATCGATTAAGCTGTCTTTTAGGCAATCACCTTTAGCCGCCTCTAATTTATATTCCAAGTAATTAATTCACAACAGCATTTTTGCGTTTGTTTTTGGCTTGTTTCGAAATGTATATATTGTGGGTGTGTTTTGACTGAATTTTTAAGAGTTTGCAGGTTGAACAATGGAGCAGCAATTTTATTTGCTCCACGGAACACTTCATGCAACAATATATGGGGTTGATAAGCTACATTATGGATGTAAACAAAACTTTTGCTCTGGTCAGGTATGTGATCAGTAGAGTTTAGGGACTATATACTAATTAATTTTAAGCTGGATTAAAATTAAACCATGTTAGGAGCCGAATTTTGATCAAATAATAATTTCTTCCCTTCAAAGATTTCTAGTACGCATGTAAAAAACACATCAAAACTGAATAAAAAGATAGACATTTGAAGCCTATCACTTTCTGCTATTATGAATAATATCTTCCATAAATTCTAACATGATCATAGCCTAATTGAACGAACTTTGTTAGACAAAGTGGACTTGTAGGAAAAAAAGATTTGAAGACAGAAGTAATGAAACTTGGCTGTTTGAAGCTTTAATTTATAACAAATACCTTTGAGTTAATGTTTTGTAATGAAATAATGGAGTTTATTTCTAAAGGAATTCAATCCTTATTGTGGTCTTGTTTTCTTTAAATTTTGGAGACGATGAGCGCAAGCAAGTTCCAGAAAAGGGTTCTAGCCCGAATCAAGAGAACGGTGCGATGCCTATCTTATTCTTCTATCCTATTCTGATCACTTAATTTTTAATTTTGAGAATAAATATCATTGGCAATCTCGATCGTATGCCTCAGACATTTCCAAAACATCGATCTTTGCAGTTCTTAGGCCCACAGCTTTATGCAACAGTTGATCTAGATAAAGCGAGGGTGGGGCGAACAAGTGTGGTAAGACATAGACCATCCTCCCCCCAGTGGAACGAGAGCTTCCGCATATACTGCGCCCATTCGATCGAATATGTTATATTCACTGTAAAGGATAACAGTCCCATTGGTGCAGTACTGATTGGCAGAGCTTATTTACCTGTTAAGGATATAGTCAATGGGGGTATTGTGACGCGGCATCTTGATATACTAGATGAAGACCGTAATCCAATACCTGGACAATCCAGAATCCAGGTACGGTTGCAATTTCAAAGTGTTAGCGAGGACGAAAATTGGTCTCAAGGAATTAAAAACCCTAATTTCGAGGGAGTTCCTTATACTTTCTTCCGACAGCGAGAGGGCTGCAAGGTTACCCTCTACCAAGATGCCCATATTTCAGATGGTTTCAAACCTGAAATTCCTCTATCTAGAGGTGAGTTTTATGAACCTCAGAGATGTTGGGAAGACATCTTTGAGGCAATTAATAAGGCAAAACACTTCATTTATATAACTGGTTGGTCTGTGTACACTGAAATAACCTTGATTCGGGACCCAAGAAAGGAAAAGCCTGGAAGTAAAGAAACACTTGGGGAGCTGCTCGAAAGGAAGGCTAAAGATGGGGTGAGAGTTCTTTTGCTTGTTTGGGATGACAGAACTTCCATCGAATTGCTGAAGGAGCAAGGCTTGATGTCTACCCATGATGAAGAAACTGCTAATCATTTTCGGTACTCTAAAGTGCATTGCGTTCTATGCCCTCGCAATCCTGATAATAAAAGAAGCTTTGTTGAAGGCTTTAAAATTGCTACTATGTTTACTCACCATCAGAAAACACTAATTGTTGATAGTGAAAACCCGAATCCAGGATCAGAAAAGCCAACGGTTGTCAGTTTTATTGGTGGCATTGATCTTTGTGATGGGAGATACGACACTCAAGACCATCCTCTGTTCCGGACTTTGAACGACATTCATCATAATGATTTCCATCAGCCGAACTTCAAAGACTCTTCAATCGGGAAAGGCGGGCCGAGGGAGCCCTGGCATGATATTCATTGCAAGCTAGAGGGTCCTGTTGCTTGGGATGTCCTGTACAATTTCGAACAAAGGTGGCTAAGACAAGCTCGGTGGAAGAAACATCTCCTCTTTCCTATACACAAGCTTCAGGAAATGACAGTCCGACCACAAAAACTTGTGCCTTTAGATCACAGTGAAACATGGACTGTCCAGTTGTTTCGATCTATTGATAATGGGGCTGTTGTTGGCTTTCCTGAAGAACCAGGGCAAGCACATGGAGTCGGCCTTGTCAGTGGAAAGAATAACATCATTGAGCGAAGCATTCAAGATGCTTATATCAATGCAATTCGCCGAGCAAAGAATTTTATTTACATAGAAAATCAATATTTCCTAGGAAGCTCCTTTGGGTGGAATTCTAGGGACATCAAAGACGAGGATATTGCGGCTTTACAGCTCATACCAAAGGAGTTATCCCTAAAGATTGCAAGTAAAATTGAAGCAGGGGAGAGGTTTTCTGTCTACATTGTAATTCCAATGTGGCCAGAAGGGGTACCGGATAGTGGTCCTATTCAGGCAATTTTAGATTGGCAAAGGAGGACAATTCAGATGATGTATCACGATGTTGTCCTAGCCCTTCAAAAAAAGGGACTGAATGAACACCCTCGAGACTATTTGGCATTTTTCTGCCTCGGGAACCGGGAGACAAAGAAGAATGAAGAGTATGTGCCTACAGAGCGACCAGATCCTAATTCAGATTATGGCAGAGCTCAACAAACTCGCCGATTTATGATCTATGTTCATGCAAAGATGATGATTGGTATGTAATGAACTTATCATAGTTTTATTTTGGCAAAAGTCTCTTGAAGCTTAATTTTTTCCCCTTTGATATTGATTTTTCACTATTAATTAGCTGAGGTTTTCTTAATCTTCTTTAACATAATTTTCAAAAGTCTAGTAACTTGTTCTTCTCCAGTTGATGATGAGTACATAATCATTGGATCTGCCAACATCAATGAGAGGTCAATGGCTGGTTCAAGAGACTCTGAGATTGCAATGGGAGCATTTCAACCACATCATTTAGCAACTACGCAACCAGCTAGGGGTCAGATATATGGTCTCCGCATGGCTCTTTGGCGAGAGCATCTTGGAGAGCTTTGTCGGCGAGAGCTTCTTGGAGAGCTTCATAACCGATTCGATTTTCCAGAAAGCCGGGAATGTATCGGGCTAGTGAATGATATTGCTGACAAGCACTGGAATTTGTACTCAAGTGATACATTTGACCATGATCTGCCGGGTCACCTACTCCGGTACCCCATTAATATTGGTTATGATGGATCAGTTTCATTCCTTCCAGGGACCCAGGCTTTTCCTGACACCAACGCTCCTGCCCTTGGAACCAAATCTAACATCCTTCCTCCAATGGTTACCACTTAGTGTCATATCTACCCATTAAAGATAGCAAGTTTGAAAGTGTTTTCCTTGAAAAATAGTTGTAACAATCATCTGTCTTAAATTGCAGACATTTTCTTGATACTGCTTGTATTAGGCTCTTGAATAGCAAGCTTTGCAGTCAACCCCAACCAATAAATAAGAAAACTTTAAACCTGAAAAAATTTTAACAATAAAACCTGCAGCAAGCCACATGCTCAGACTAACAAAGGCTTATAGTCAAGATTGAAGCATCAATAGCAGTTTTCCCCTAGGCAAACACAAATGCTAGGCGAAAATAGTTGTGCCATGGATCATTTTCCTTCAGGTGTCTATGAATTTCTGAAACCTACAATTGGATTTAAATAATGCTATTGACAATTGTATGTCTATGTATGGTTCAAAAATGAAAATCCATTATATAGTGGGACTATCTACTTCTATGAATACATACCAGAAAAATACCATGTTTGGTTCAAGGATACTTAATATTTTCATGATAGGGAGATTGAGGAATGAAAGAAGAGAAAATAAGTAAACAAAATGTGAAACTCCTTTGCTTTTGTACTCAGTTATTTATATTCTTTACCCAATTATTTTTTCACAGTTTCATAAATGCTCTAACAAAGAGCCTTAAATATTTGCACTAATTTCTTAATTTCACGTTTATTTTTTATTAATCTTTCCCTTGTCTGATCTCAAACTGTGCAAACTGAACGGAGTTATAAGATAAAACCATGTATGCAGTCTAATTTCCAGGAAAGAAGCTCTCAAGTTAAATCTTTTAGGAATAGGTGTCGTAGTTTGCCGTATGATGTCGATTACTTGATTCCTGTTGCATCATAAATGCACCTATTTTTAATCCTGAAACTTGTATCCAATTCCTTGCCTTTGATTTCATTCTAGAACCATTGAAGCAAAGGATGACTTAACCAGGTTTGATTCCAATTCAAGCAAAGGATGACTTAGCCAGGTTTGGTTCTAATATGTATATTCCTATATTTTACAATCTTTAGTTTACCAAGTTAAGTAGCTGGTTCCAACATAAAAGCTTCATTTCACTCTTATATAGAATTCTGGGACCCATAGCAAAGTTGGCTGCATTGTACAAAGCAAAGGCAGGAACTTATTCTAACTCGACATTCTGTTACGTATAACCCCTCAGCTTCTCTTGATTCTTCTTATCAACAAGAATTCTTGAGAACCTTCTTTTTGTACTTGTATAAATCTGATTGATACCATCTTTTTCTCAGAACTCCAATCCGTAAACTCTAAGGGATTCTGCTGTTTTATCATCTTGGTTTGTCCTTGTCAATCTTTTCTTTATAGTCTTTAAGCAAATCCTAAGAGTTTGCAGGTCAACAATGGCGCCCCACTTGCTCCATGGCACACTTAATGTGACCATATATGAGATTGATAGGCTAAAGTACTATGGAGGATTAGGCCTTTGCAGCAAGGTAAATGATAACTTTTATAAGACCTGTGACTTTTAACTATTTTTGGGATTAAATTTTTTCCCTTGGGGACTATAGCAAATGCTTGCTTCCTAATAGTTGGTTGATTTTCCCTTCTGTTGGCAATCAATCTACCTTTAAGTTTAAGAAAAAATATGAATGCTATATTTTTCTAACAATAAATTTTCAGTGCCAATGATCTGTTGCTGTATTTCTTTAAGAAAATGTAGGTAGAGGTTTTTCTAAAATACGATATTATTGTTTATGATGAGAATCTTGTCTGTAAATCCTATGCTCTTTCCTTCTTTTGGACATCATGCTTTAATTAACAGAGAATTCCATGAGGTAGGTTATCAAAAACAATTCTCTTTCCACCAAGAAGAAAAAAGATTAATCATGTTTAACCTCCCTCTGCCGTCTCCGCCTCATCGGTAATCCTTAAATTTAATTCTGCATGCATGTTAATCATGGATAGATTTTTCTCTACTAGTTTTTTTTTACTTCCAAGCTATATGCTAGAGAAAACAAATCAACTTTGTCCATAAACTCTATGCACATTCACGCTTTTCTTTCTTGAATTTTGGAGGCCGCTGGACCATTGCAGCTAGGGAAAAGATTCCTAGCCCAACTCAAGAGAGTTGTGCTATGCCAATCAAGGGTACTGATCATACAATCTCAAACCTCTTTTTTTTTTTTTTTTCACTTGAATTTAGTTTTATGGTAGAACATTATATCGTCCCTAAAGAATTTTATGGTTTTCTCTTAACATCTCCAAAGGTATGATGCAGATTATTGATTCAAAACTGTATGCAACAGTTGATCTAGACAAAGCAAGGGTTGCACGGACCAGAATGATAGAAAAAGAAGGCAAAGGGCCTCAATGGAATGAGAGTTTCCGCATTTATTGTGGACATTTGATCTCAAATATCATATTTACTGTCAAATTTGATAATCCTATTGGGGCAACACTCATTGGGAGAGCTTACATTCCAGTTGAGGATGTCGTTAAAGGGGCTATAGTAGACAGATGGGTTAATATCTTGGATGAAAACCATGATCCCATTCATGGAGATTCTAAAATCCATGTTCAGCTGCAGTTCTACGATGTTACCCAGGATAATAATTGGTCTGAAGGGATTAGAAGTCCTGGATTTAAGGGAGTTCCTTACTCTTTCTTCAGTCAACGAGAAGGCTGCAAGGTTACACTATACCAAGATGCTCATGTCCAAGATGATTTTCCATTGCTGTCTTTACCTAGAGGCGGGCTTTATCGACCTCAAAGATGCTGGGAGGACATCTTTGATGCAATCAACAATGCAAAACATCTAATATATATAACTGGGTGGTCAGTATACACCGCAATAACGCTGATTAGGGACCCCAAAAGGCCAAAGCCGGAAGGTAGCCTGACACTAGGAGAATTACTCAAGAAGAAGGCTAACGAAGGTGTGACAATTCTTATACTTGTCTGGGATGATAGAACTTCTGTTGAGGAACTGAAGAAGGACGGTTTGATGGCAACCCATGATCAAGAAACCGCTGATTACTTCAATGGTACAAAAGTGCATTGTGTTCTCTGCCCGCGTAATCCTGATGATGGAAAAAGCGTTATTCAGGGCTTTGAAATTGCTTCCATGTTTACTCACCATCAAAAAACCGTAGTTGTTGACGGTGAATTGCCCAGCGAAAGGTCAGGCAAGCGGGCAATTGTCAGTTTTGTTGGGGGCATTGATCTCTGCGATGGGAGATATGATTCACAAGATCATCCATTGTTCAAGACTTTAGGCACAATCCATCATGACGATTTCCATCAGCCAAATTTTATAGGCTCTTCGATCAAGAAAGGTGGTCCAAGGGAGCCCTGGCATGATATCCATTGCAAGCTAGAAGGTCCAATTGCATGGGACGTCTTGTACAATTTTGAGCAGAGATGGCAGAAGCAAGTTGGCACCGATATCCTGATTCCACGAAGCAAGCTTGATGAAATCACGATTCAACCATCACCAGTTACATCATCAGCAGACCCTGAAACGTGGAATGTCCAGTTATTCAGATCCATTGATGGTGGGGCTGCTGCTGGCTTTCCTGAAGCACCTGACGATGCGGCCAAATTTGGTCTCGTCAGTGGAAAAGACGCAACCATTGATAGAAGCATCCAAGATGCTTATATCAATGCTATCCGACGGGCGAAGAATTTTATTTATATTGAAAATCAGTATTTCCTTGGAAGCTCATTTGGCTGGAAATCACAAGATATCAAGGTGGAAGACATTGGTGCTTTGCATCTCATACCCAAGGAGCTGTCGCTGAAGATTGCGAGTAAAATTGAAGCTGGGGAAAGGTTCACTGTCTACATTGTTATCCCAATGTGGCCAGAAGGTATACCTGAGAGTGGATCTGTTCAAGCAATTTTAGATTGGCAAAGGAGAACAATGGAGATGATGTATTCTGATGTTACTCAGGTTATTCAAAGAAAGGGACTGAATGCAAACCCAAGGGACTATTTGACATTTTTCTGCCTTGGGAACAAGGAGACAAAAAAGGTTGGAGAATATGTACCTCCAGAGCAACCAGATCCTAATTCTGATTATGGTAGAGCTCAGCAGGCGCGTCGTTTCATGATCTACGTTCACGCGAAGATGATGATAGGTATGTCATGAGTTATGCTACACAGACTACTATTAAACTTCTATTCCATCATAGTTAACACGATGATAATTTGTTCTTTTTTTTTCAGTGGATGATGAATACATTATAATTGGATCCGCCAACATCAACCAGAGATCAATGGATGGTGGTAGAGACTCTGAGATTGCAATGGGAGCATTTCAACCACATCATTTAGCAACTGACCGTCTGCGACCCAACGGTCAAATATACGGTTTCCGCATGGCACTGTGGCAGGAGCACCTTGGACATCTTGATAGCAGTTTTCATTATCCAGAAACGCTACAATGTATTCAGGCAGTCAATTCTATGGCTGAAGAGTCATGGAATATGTATTCAAGCGATGCACTTGAGCAAGATCTGCCCGGTCACCTGCTGCGCTATCCAATTGAAATCAGCAATACTGGAGGTGTCACAACCATGCCAAACATGGGGTTTTTCCCAGACACAAAGGCTCGCGTCCTTGGCACCAAATCTGACTACCTTCCTCCTATTCTAACCACCTAACCGGTGGCGCTGGGCTATCTGTCCTGATATCTAAACTTATCGTAAATAATGATGATCAACAACAGTGTACGTATTGTTTCTGAAAGGCTATCCCTTTCAAAACCTCTCCAAATAAAAATTTAAAACTGTTACTACCCTGTTATTGAATCTGAAACTCATCATTTGTTGCATTTCTTACGCCAAGCATAGAATCTAGAGTCTGGTCACGAAGCTAACGATTGTAAGCCACGAAACAGCTCCTGGTCCGGTCCATGTCCAAAATGTGGACCTCACAACGGTTCTTGAATAAGGTTCATTGACTGATCCAATCTACCGTTTCAGTTTTTTTTTTTTCTTTTTTTCTTTCAAAAAATAAAAGCTTTCTGTTTTCTTTTCCCGGAACAATTTACAAATTCGCAAATTAATAAAACCATAGAACAGATTAATTTAGGAAAAAAAAAAGAATAAGAAAAAAACAGCAAACATGAGAGGCCCTTTGGTCGAGTCCGTGACCATAGGAGGCCAAAACCAACCTTTTTCCACGAACAAGATTTACGTTTTTATCACAAAATATCCATATGCATTTTTAAACATGCCGTTTTCAAGGTATTAACTGCATTTCTTTCTTTCCAGAAAACCCCCTTTTTTCTTTTTTCTTTTTTTTCAAATTTCTACGAAGACTTCCAGCGAAAAGAGATGGAAGAAAAGGTGTTTACTTTATTATTATTATTGCAGGAATTGTTCTCTGCTCCTTCCTGGAATTAGGGTTTTGCTTTGGGGATTTTAGATGCAACCTTCTGGTTTCCTTCCCCCTTGGATCTCTGCCCTTTTAACCTGCATGGGGTCTGTTCTTCTTCTTGATTTTCTTTTTACTACAAGGAATAAAAGTTTTTCTTTTTACTGTTTATTTGAGTGGAAATTATCATGACATTAATCTTCTGATTCTTAGCTTTCTGGGTTATAATACAGGAGTTTAAAGTTTTGTGTGTGTAGTTTAAGTTTGCTTTTTTGAGTATGGAATTATGGGGTTATGCTTTGTGCTTACTTGTTGTGTAAGCGAGTTATAAGATGAGATGTCCGGAGAGAGGGGGCAAGGGCAGGGAGGACTTTTCGATTTTGGGGCATTCTTTGCTTGAAGTTTTGGGTAGCTGATTGTATGAAACAAGGGTTTTTGTTTTGCTTTTGGGATTTGGGATTCTACAGGAGGTATGGATCCTAGGTGTTGTTTATTAGCTCAGACTGAGAGATGCTTTGGAAGGAAACCTTGTTGTTCATTTGTTTTGTTTTCTGGAGCTTATTTACGTGCTCTTACACTCCGGCTGATGGAAACATTTAAGGCTAAATGCAGAGCTCTTCTCACTGTGAGGGACTAATTTTCCATTTATGTTTTCTTCTTTCATTTTTTTTGGAAATGGATTCGCCCTTAATGCGCTGCCTAGTGCCTAGTTACAATTTTAAGTTGGTTTTACCACTATGAGCTATAATAGAATTTGGATATGGGTGTGCAAAATTTAGTGGTTATATATGTAGCTCATGTCATGTAGACTCAGCAATTTATAAGGGTTTGAGGGCTCATAAATTTTCTGCATTGAAGCTGTAGGAAAATGGACTTGATTGATTTTATTTTTTTTTTTGTTTTTAGTTTCTGCACAAATTTTATCCCCTACATGTTGGAGATTAAGCTGGTGCAATTTGCTTCATTCACCTACCCTGCATTAATGTATTATTGTTTTTGTTGATAAAATGATTGCTATGGCACTATGCTTCATATGCAACTCCTCATTGATTATGTTGGACATTACACATTTTGAAGCTTCCATTTTTACAATTATTTTGAGTTTTTTATATCATATGCTTATTTCCATATTATGGTTGCAAAGTTGATGGCTTTTTTTCCAGCTGCTAGATTAAGGATTAAGTTATAGTTGATACTGATTATGCATGTGGTTAATCCCGGATTGTAACAGAGCAGAGGTTTTTGTGGATGCTTCAAGAATTCCTCACCAATTATGCAAGTGCATGATCAAGGCCAGAATGTGAAGAGATCTAGCCCTTCCGAGGATTTCTGGAGCAGCAGTGCGTTCGAAATGGAAGATAGTGGAATCCAGTCCCAGAGAAGCGTTTCAATGATTGGAATATCAAATCAACCCCTTGATCCTTCTGGCAGCACAAGTCATCCTTCTGAATTTGTAAATCAGGGCAAGTTCAGATATGTTAGCTTCTATATTCTATATGCTACTAGATAAAGCTGAATAGCATCCCATTGTTTCATATATTTTTCATGTGCTGTTGTCAGTTTTTATTACCATTTTACTGAATTTCTTGAAAATGATCGTCCTATCTTTTGGTGATCATATTGCTGAACTAGATTTTCTCAAGATGAAAATTTTGATTGCAGGCCTTCTTCTTTGGATCCAAACAAGGCAACAATGGCTTGGAAATAAAAGGTCTGAGAAGCGGGCGCACCTTCAAAAACCTACAATAAAGTCAGTAAATTTAATTGTTTTTTCTAATTTGACTTACAGAACACTACTTGGGACAAATAGAATGCAAAGTCCTCTAGAATGCCCTCATTAACAAAAATTTTACATGATCTTGTTTTAACATTTCATCCCCTGATTGTATGTGTGTGTATATATATATATATATTTGGTACATAAGACTAGAGTAAGTCCAAGTGGGAAGAGGGGATTTGAAGCCTAGACCTTAAACCTCTTACTGTGAGGATAACAAACATGAAGCCAAGTTTAAGTAGTTTCAACCACTGTTTACATGTGGAAAACAAGCCTTTTCCATCCTGTTTTATATATAAAAAAAAAAAACTTATATATTCTGCTGGTGCATATTGTCTCTGTTGTGTATTGCAGTTGGAATGAAGTCTATGAGAGTTTTCTTTGGATTAATAAGCCATTCCCCCAGCCTATTCCTCTTCCTGTAAGTTTGCTCTGCCTAATAGATAGTTTGTTATGTTATTAGAAACTATATATTCTTCTTGTAGAGTTCCTCAATTCTTAGGGTTCACAAAAAATGACAGGAAATGGTGGATTTTCTAGTTGATGTTTGGAAGCAAGAGGGTTTGTAATATTGAGGAAGATGATTCAGAAAAGCTAGAAGAACAGAGAAAGATAGGAAATATTTTTCCAGGAATTTGTCGAGATTGTGGATTGTATTATCGTCTGCTCTGTTGGATTTTTCCACTGTATTATTCTTACATTGTGGTTTCTAAGTCCTTTTGGATTGGCAAGAAAAATGCAATATTCTAGTATTCTCTATCAGCTTCTTGGCCCTTTTTTTGGTGGTTTACAATAGACTGCCGTTCGTGATGGACAAAAATCGATGCTTCCTTTTGCTCGTCACTTCTCCTATGAGAACCTCCCAAGGAGATGCCATCCAATGGGCTGTAAATTTTCCGAGAAGCATGTCTTTGGGACCTTGTCTGATCAGTAGGCTATTCAAAGTTCAAACATTATGTGGTCAATATGCGATCAATAACCATTTAAAGAAGCCTAGGTCCAGCCCACTATGGCTCAAAACTTGATAAAAGGTGCTTTCTCCTTTGCCACAAAATAGTAGCCCCAATTGTACTATTAATATGCCTTCACGCACAAACATATATAACTTAGAAAAAAAATGGTGCATCTCAAAGTTTTTATAGAATTTTTGTAAAAAAAAAAAAACTCGTCTGATTGAAGGGGTCATAAAATTTGATCCAAAATGAGTTGTGGCATAAAAAGAACATGTGATCTAAGCTAGGCCACATTAGTTTTTCCTCTCTCTTTTTTCTTTTACTAAAGACAAAACATATCATTTGTTAGATCATAATAATTCTAATAAAAGTATAATCCTATATAACTAATATTCACGCATTCTATAGTTTACTTTGTCTTGTTTTTGTGTCACCTTTTGGAAGTCATCAGCCATGGGAAATTTCTTGATAACCAGACAGATAATAATAATTAATAGAAGTTAATTGTAATAGTAAGCTCTCGGAAGAGATCTGAATTCAACTAAGCAAGCAACTTGACTATATGTGTTTCACATTTAATTAATGATGGCCTAAGTAAGCTAAAGAAAAATGGAATTATGTCATGCATATCTTATGTTTCACATAATTTATTGTTTTATTATTATCTCTCCTGAAAGGATGAACATTAGTCGCATAGTAGAAGTAATAATTGAAACTTGGGGCGCTGGTTTTTTCAAAACCGTGTATAAGCCTTGTTTGGTCTGCTTCCGAATGAATCACCATTTGGAAGCATACATCGAATTTGACAAGAAAGATGGCTTCATCCCTCTAACATAGAAAGTGGGCGTAGGGGCCACAACTACACCATTCTTTGTTGATAAGCCCCGCCCTTTGAAACAAAACAAATTGTAAGATTTCTTTTCTTGACGAGATCATTGAGGCAAGCACCGTTGTCATCAACTTGCCATCATGCAACAGTAAATAATAAAAAAAGGTTTTATGTGATTTTTATTTTTTTAATAATATTAATATTTAAAAAATATTAAAATTAAGAATCAAACGTTTTATCACATTGATGTAATCGACAAATAATACTCCTATATAGGTAGAAGAAATATATACATATGTAGTTGAAGTTGATGGCTTAGTCATTGGGTAAATGGTGTTTTGTATTTAGATGAAGAGTAGTGATTAGGCAAAAGAAATACATAGAGAAAGCAAGTGGGTATAATGAAATAGTCAATTGGAGTAGATATACATGCACTTCCAAATTTGATGAGTTGGGCATGTACATTTGAAATTATATGCACAAACACAGAGATCATAAGAATTAAGAAAGACCGGGGAAGTCTTATTATACTTTAATATTAATTAGCCCTCATGGAAGAAGCAATTTCAAGTCCAAGTGGATGCTTTCAGGAGAAGAAAAAACATGTATATATTAAAGTAAATGCCTTGCATTTTTTAGGGGAAAAAATAAAAAGAACAAACCCCCATTCTTGGTCAAAAAAAGAGCAGAATAATATTTACAGGATTCCCACTTTCATAGGTAATATTAACCCTTTTTAAATTGGAGGATACATTTGAGCGGCATGCATAAGCTTTGAAGAAGACAACTGATCATATGTTGTCAATAAAAATGCCAATTATAATTGGATAACCAAAATATTTTGGTTGATGCATTACCAGTACTTGCTTTTATCTGTGGCAATGAATCTTCCCATTTTTTTTTTCAAATTCCTTTTAACTGAGATTTTTGAAGTCATATCCTATTTGTGAAGTGAGCGTGGGATTTTTTGGGGGGGCAACTGGACAGGATTGGCTGGTTGGGGTGGGGGAAATTATATATGTTTCAAATGGTCCCAGCCATAATAATAGTGTAAAATGTGGTTGGAATTTAAGATTTCAGAAATGTACGTATATCCCAAGGCCAGATTGGGCATGATCTGTTTCTTTCCAGAGCCCACATATATTCATCAGGAAAAAAAAAATTTGCAAAGTTGATATATATTTCTCAACAGGAATTTTATATCTGTATATATTTGCAAAACAAAGGGTGGTGCTCTTCTCTTGTCTTCTCATTATTTTCTTTGATAATGCTTTCACCGTTTCACGTCTTTCTCTTGGACCTTACTTTTTCGTATTAATTTGATCAAAACTTTCTCAAAAATGAATAAACGTGTAGGTTAGTAAGGGTCCTTACCAAACCTTTTGCATATTTATTTTGATGGTCCACTGAGTTAGTGACACAACACATAACATTTATTAAGAATTTTAACTTTTTCTTTTCATTTTCTTAATTAACAACATACACTCTCTCCGATATATAGAGTAGTTGATTTAATTTCCTGCGATTTTTTAAGGTAAAAATAAAAAATAAAAAGAATATTTACACTTCAAGTCTCCAACTAAGAATATATATATATATTTCCCACAAACCCTATCTCCTTTTTACAAGAGATAAAAATATTTAAATTCAAATCTTAAATGTAAAGAACTTTAATTGCCCCAACCATGGCTTCAATGCTGTTATTATTTCAAGTAAAAAAAATTTATACAAATAAGACTTTAATCTAAGAATAAAAAAATAGATTGCATGTGTTAAATTTTAAGTTCAAATTTTGTAAGATGTCATATTTTAAAAATAGTTATATAAATTAATTGAATTAAATTTTAAATTCAAAATCTTAATATAATATTCAACAAAATGATTATACATGATCAACAAAATAATGTAATGGTTAATTTCTCTTTCTCTATATATACATTACCTTTGGAAAAGAAAATGATTTGCCTAGGGTTGTATATCAGTAATGACAACATTATTAAGGTTCTTATTTTTTAATGTAATTTGGTGTGATGGTTAAGATAATGGAAGGGAACCGACCCAATTGGATTGTAGTTTTGCATAATTATGGGTGGCATTTGTCATATTACATATATATATATATTATTTTTCCTTTTATTCCTGCGGATTCTTCTCTGGTCATAGCTCATGCGATATGGATATACAACTTGATCCGTCAAAGATTTGTATCAAATTCCAAATTGAAGCTATTACTATATAATTTGTTTAAATCTATATATATATATATATATATTAATGCAAATGAAGATTGGGAGGTTGGCAAAAGCTGCTTAAAAATGGATCACATACATGCACGTGCATTTCTGGATTTCATGAGTTGGAAACTCCTTCAAAAAAAATAACTACTTGGCGTTGGGGGAATGTACCAGGAAGATTACATTCTTAATTGGGAGGTTATAGAATAATTTATATAATCATGTGTTAATTACATTATTGAAGCATGTCTATGAACAATCCATGTTTTGCCATGTGCAAGGAATAATAATAATAATAATAATAATAATACATATATGTTTAAAAGCAAAATGGCGGAATTTGTTTTTGGCTCAAGTGGTAATTTGAAGAGAATATATAATTTTGTTTGGGTATGAATCCGTTGAAAGGTTAAGAAAAAATATTTTTTTATATAAATTTATTAAATTTGATTTAGATAAATTTGTATAAGCAAATCTAAAAAATATATGTACCAAACAAAATTTAAAAATCCTAATTACCAGTAAACCAAACAAAATGTGAAATTTCAAACACTCTTGTTTGAACAATTTAATAAAGTAAGAGATAAATTACTTCATGATTGTGAATTGTGGAGTCCAGTTAATCTACATCAATGCGAAATGAAGATGAGGTCTAACAACCAAAAAGAAATGGTTATGGCTGGTGGCTGGACCCAACCTTGCCTTCAATGGAGGGATGGTTCTTAGCATTGTCCATGAACATAAAAGTCACGTATATAAATATAAATATATGTAACCCACCAAATTACTAGCTCTAATTAAACAACAACTTAATTGGGTAGGACCAAATTAAGAAGCTTTCCCCTCTTATCCCCTAATTTTTGTAGACCTAAGCCTCTCTTCTCATTTCTATCCTTCCTAACCCAACCCCTAATGTAATGTCAACAAAAAATAAATATATTACTAAATTACTAAAGGTAGGATTTGACATTAAAAAAAAATAAAAATAAAAAAAACTTATTCCATCATAGGATTTGACAATATAAACCAAACTTAGCTTAATTTTTTTTCTGCCAGTAACTTAGCTTAATCGAGTATCCAAACACTTGGGGATAACAAAGGAGAAATAATAAAAAAACCAACAAAAGCAAAAGCGGTAAGCAGTAAGCGGTATTGAATGGTGGGGGAGAGAAGAGAGAGAATACATTGCAAAAACCAATAAGGAAACCGCACTTCTTTGCTCAAATACATTGCATGTGGCTTTCTCTCCTGTGTATTGTCACATACCCAAACATCTCTCCTCTCCTAATAAAACCAACCCCTTTTCCTTGCCACCCATCTTTCATATCTCTTTCCCAACAGTTTTTTCCCTATCTGATAGGGTTTCTATGTCCTTCTAGCTCCAATCTCTCTCATGCATCCGTGTCTTCAAGCTACATACGGTGACGTTTCAGCCTTCTTCCTTGTTGGGTCTCTCTTTTTTGCTCTCTTTGGAGGGTTTTCGATCGGGGAACAACGCAGATTTGACCTCCCGGGGTTTCTTGAGCTGTACTCATGTCAAAGCTCTTTTCTTTTAGTGGTAAATTCTTCATCTTTTATTGTTTGTAGCTTTGTTTATAATTCTTAAGCTGTTTTTTCTATCTGGGTATCTTTGATGTGCGTTTTTGTTTAACTTGGATTATAGATTGGATATGATAAAGTTATACCCTTTTATATGTGAACAAATTTTAGATTTTTGAGATTAGCTTCGGTGACTTCGGGTACTGATCTTTATTGTTTTATCACATGGAAGGTTTTAATAGCTTTTGATATTTTTTTGGTGTTATGAAAGATTTGTTTTCTAATGATATTTAGTTGATTAGGTAAAGGTGGAATTTTGAGTCTAGGGAAAGAACTTTAGTTGACTTTAGGTGATTCTATTTGTTGGTTTTTGTTACTTTGAAGACCCAAGGCTATGAAGTTGTTCCAGGTATAGATCAGGTGCTCTTAGAACTAATCTAATTGATTTTTGTGTCTCTTATTAGTATTAGGCTTATGGTTGTCCTTACTGTCTAATAAATGCGAGAGTTTGATGTTATAGAGGAGCTTTGGATGTTTCATAGCTGAATCTCTTGGTGGTTTTATGCTTCTTCCAACGTGAAAACTATAGAGGTGTTTTGGTTGTAGATCAGGTCTATTCTGAACGGATCAGTCGGGAACTTGGGATTTAAGGTTCAGATGACTTTCTTTTGGGCTGTAGATTGTTTGTTCTGAAATATATGTTTCTGTGTGACTATATCTGAGATGGATTTATGAGTTAGAGCTTGAAAGCACCTTCTGGTTCATGGATCTTGTGGGTTTGCCTTTTACAGCTTTGGTTTGATTCCTTGGAATCAAAAGTTTGGCCTCCAACAAAATATTCCTAGGTTCCTTCTTATTTTCTTTATGTTTTTTGGACATGATGTTAGTAGCGATGGGGTTTTCGAGAGCTGTATGTGGTCAACAATATCCTGAACAACTTCCATTTAATAGAAATATGTTTCAAATTCTTTAACTGGATTTTCTTATATTACTTTGGTAGACTTCTCTGTTCTCATCAATGTTTTTTCTATCTTGATTCCCAGGAAGTGATGATTTTTGCCCTGGGGGGTCGATTTACCCAAACCCTAAGGGGTCAAGTCTCTTTTTGTCCCTTGGACGCCATGTGGATGTGTATTTTCCTCCTCACAAGAGGTCGCGCATCAGTGCCCCATTTGTTTTCTCAGGAGAGAGGTTTGAGCAGAAGAACCCATCAATTGAGGTTCTCCCTGATGAATGCTTATTTGAAGTCTTCAGACGGTTACCAGGAGGTCGAGAGAGGAGTTCCTGTGCTTGTGTTTCCAAGCGCTGGCTTACACTTGTAAGCAACATCCGCAGAGATGAAATCAGTGAAAATAAGACCACCCAAGCTTTGAATCTTAAGGATGAGAGTACTGATAAGAAGGGTGGAGTTGTTTCCGAGGTTGAAGATCAGGATGTTGAGGGTGATGGATACCTCTCTAGGAGTTTGGAAGGGAAGAAAGCCACAGATGTTAGACTTGCTGCTATTGCTGTTGGAACTGCTAGTCGTGGAGGACTGGGCAAGCTTTTCATTCGAGGAAGCAATTCCAGGCGTGGAGTGACTACTGTTGGCCTCAGGGCCATTTCTCGTGGGTGCCGTTCTCTTAGGGTTCTTTCCTTGTGGAATTTGTCTTCTGTTGGAGACGAAGGTCTCTGTGAGATTGCTGATGGGTGTCACCAGCTAGAAAAGCTTGATCTTTGCAATTGTCCTGTAGTTACTGATAAGTCTTTGTTCGCTGTTGCTAAGGGTTGCCCTAATTTGACTGATCTGACCATTGAGGGTTGTGCAAACATTGGAAATGAAGGCCTCCAAGCTGTAGCACGCTGCTGTCCCAATCTAAAGTCTGTTTCAATCAAAGGCTGCCACCTTGTTGGAGATCAAGGAATTGCAAGCCTGCTGTCTTCATCCTCATATTCCCTCACAAAAGTAAAGCTCCAGGCCTTGAACGTTACCGATGTCTCTCTTGCTGTTATTGGGCACTATGGCAAGGCAGTGACTGACCTTTCTCTTACTAGCCTTCCGAATGTGAGTGAGAAGGGCTTCTGGGTAATGAGTAATGGTCATGGGCTACAGAAATTGAAGTCTTTTACAGTTACATCCTGCGGTGGAGTGACAGATTTGGGACTAGAAGCTGTTGGAAAAGGTTGCCCAAATTTGAAGCAGCTCTGCCTCCGTAAATGTGCTTTCTTATCTGATAACGGGTTGGTGTCTTTTTCCAAAGCAGCTGGTTCACTAGAGAGCTTGCAACTGGAGGAGTGCCACAGAATCACCCAATTTGGTTTTGTCGGTTCCCTTCTTACTTGTGGTGCAAAGTTGAAGGCTATTTCTCTTGTGAACTGCTTGGGTATTAAGGATCTGAACCTGGGATTGCCTCCTCTATCCTCTTGTGAATCCCTTCGATCACTGTCCATCTGTAACTGCCCTGGTTTTGGTGATGCTAGCTTGGTTGCATTGGGGCAGTTGTGCCCTCAACTGCAGCATGTGGAATTGAGTGGGCTTCATGGAATAACAGATGCTGGGTTTCTCCCTTTGCTTGAGAGTTGTGAGGCTGGTTTGGTGAAGGTTAATCTCAGCGGTTGTGTGAATTTGAGTGACAAAGTTGTTTGTGTGATGGCTGATTTGCATGGGTGGACTCTAGAAACACTGAATCTGGATGGTTGTAAGATCAGTGATACTAGTTTGGTTGCAATTGCAGATAACTGTCAGTTGCTCAGTGATCTGGATGTCTCCAAGTGTGCTATCACTGATTCTGGAATTGCAGCTCTGGCTCATTCTAATCTGATCAATCTGCAGATCCTTTCTGTGTCTGGCTGCTCTATGGTCTCGGACAAAAGCTTGCCTTCACTAGGAAAATTGAGTCAGACTCTCTTGGGGTTAAACCTACAGCAATGCAAGGCAATCAGCAGTGGTGCAGTTGACCTGCTTGTGGAGCAGCTATGGAGGTGTGATATCCTTTTCTGAACTAATGGATATAGATTCCTCCATATATTACCTGGTTCGACCAATCAAGAAGCATTAGAATAGCCTTTGTGAGTAGCAGCGGTGTGTAGTTTTTGGGTCCATCAGCTATGGGTCTTCTATATTCCGATGCTCAGTCCCTTTTTCCAGGGAATATGGCCATTCTCCTTTTTTTTTTTTTCTTTGCAGGTTTCCTATTATCGGTGATCTGTTACCAGATTTTGAACCCCAAGAATGGGTGTTGGTTTCTTCACGGCCGTGTTTCCCTGAGAATACAGTCACTGAGTTCTGGATTTTAGGGTATCTTTCCAATTTGTTATGGCTTTATGTTTGTTGGGGTGCTGGTGCATGGTGTTTTTGCTTAGCCTTGTTCATTTCTTCTTGGGCTAAGCTTTTGTTATACTGTCCGTCCACTACCCTGTTTGAAGTTTGTCCGTCGTTGGTTTTACCGAGTCTTTGACGTTTTTGAACTCAAAAGTTCTACACGTGATGGTTGGGTCTTCTGTTTTCTTAAAAGGGTTGGATTGAAAGTCTTGAGTCATTGTAGTTGTGGTTGCTTTTGGCAGTTCGAAGTTTGGTGTCTTGCTTTCATGGGCTTTGGCCATGGCAGCAGTTTATATGGTCTGCCATGACAACTCTTGGAGTTGTTTTTTATTTATTTTACCAAGCCCTAGTTTTGCAGGTTTCATTTGCTCCGAACTGTAGTCTGTAGCCTTTCAACCATGTAATGAATTTTTAAATCTGCCCTTGGAAATCATGTATGTTTTCGTCTCCATCATTAATAAAAAGTGATAAACTTTATCTTGTAGAAATTATGTGAATTACTGATGATTTCTAGTTGACTGATCTACTTTCCTGGAAATTGAGCTTTTTGTGACTGTGACGTTGACTGTTGACCGTTAAGGCAGGCAGGAATTATGTGAAAGACAAATCACATACTGTTATATTAGTTGGTACAGAAAATAAAGAAGTTTAATATATAAATAAGTTCTTGCACCAGATGGATTAGTATTTAAATTTTGCTTTAGTTTTTTTCTTTTTATTTGGTGAAGTACTTTTGATAGGTATAATTAATGAAGTAATTAATATGATATAAATATCTAATAAAATTATATTTTATGTCATAAATGTTCAATTATTATTACATCAATAAAAAAAAACCAAATATTATCTTTTTAAAAGTTAAAATAAGGAAAAGATCGGGGACAGTGGGAGGACGTGGGAAAATGGAGAGAGAGGAGAAGGGGAAGAGTAACGATCGATTTAGGATCGAATCGGAGCTGATTTGTCTCGGACCTGTAGATTGACACCGATCTGGCTCAAACGAGCCAAGTCAGTGCTGATCCGACCCTGAGCCGGCTGGTGGCACTGCCCTGCCTTCTTGTTTCTCCTCTTTCTCTTTCTTTGTTCTCCTTTTTCTTTCTATTTTTTATTTTTCTCTCTTTTTTTTTATTTTTTAAAATTTGAATTAAAAAATAATTTTTAAAAAATTGCATTTTTTATTTAAACTTTGACAGCAAAAAACGTGATGGGATGATAAAATATTTATATTATATGTCATGATTTTATTATTATTTACTATTTCATATGAAATTTTATTAACGGTATTAATTTAAAATATGAAATAAAATTTTAGATTAAAAATAAAAGTATTATTTTTATAAATATCAAACTGATAAAAAAATATAAAAATCAATCGTCTATTTAACCCAAAAAAATCAACCGATCGTCGATCCTCAAAAGGGCACATCCTTATTATTGCAGCAACGTCCTTTTTATTAAAAAAAAAAAAAATTGTTGCTGTTCTGTCTGGACCGTACCCCTTTATAATTTGTTGACAACAGTTACTTTGCATTCTTTTGAATTTCTCGACTTCCCTAATCTGTATGAAAACTGATGTAGCACTTAGCTTTCACTTAAATTATACAAAATATTTTGAATTCTGTCCAACGTATTCACTACTCGGCCTGGTCCTTAACCTTAAATTTTAGGAAACAGTAAAAACCAAGCCTATTACGGGTGGTCAAAAACACCAAAGGCAACGAATTGTCTCTTGAAACAGAACCAAGCAGATATTGTAACTACAAGGAATCATAGGATAAAATTTCATGCTCCCTACAGCATGTTAAAAAATAATAAAGTTCGACAAAAAAAAAAACTCAAAATCTTTATTGATGATTATGGATCACAAAGCTGCATTAGACGAGAAAAAAAATCTAGAGTTGTTGGAATCAGCATCCAATAAAGTGGAAACATAATCTCTCTTTGTCAACTATGTTTCACCATCCCAATTGACTTTAGATTCCAATTACCTTCTTTAAATAATAAATTATATGGTTGCATTAGCTCCAAAGATGTCGTCGAAAGTATCATATCTCCAACTATTATTGTGAACAATATCTGATTTGTCAAATCTTGTCGAAGAGAATAAGGGGCTTGCTCCTTCAACTGGGCCTGAAATTGGGCTTACAAATAGATAGTTGGACCCAGACTTGGGGGAGAGAGACCGATAACAAAGTCCGACATAATTGACTTCGAGACCAGAAGCACAACCAGACCAGACCTACTGTTTCATTTCGTCAGTTTCATGGTCTACTTTAGCATCTGGCAAGGACACGTTAGACCAGTCACCATGAAGCATTGGAGCTCCCTCAATCCGGAGAAGCAAATAAAAGAGACAGTAAAAATAATAGTGGAGTATTACTTCATCTAGAAAACAGTAGTATGGCTTCATACAATAATGGGTTTATTAACCTGTATAGTATACTACACCCTGCATTAACTTTTTGATAGATCTAATGATATTTTCTCTTCA
Organism: Durio zibethinus; assembly: GCF_047325235.1. NCBI lineage: Eukaryota > Viridiplantae > Streptophyta > Magnoliopsida > Malvales > Malvaceae > Durio > Durio zibethinus. The sequence continues at coordinate 30,841,997 of NC_143167.1, read as the reverse complement.
CTAAGGAAATAACCACAATCACATCGAAATACCCAAAGCTTTGTTTCTTCACTTTCTCTTGCTATTTGGCTATGGCTGTTAAGCCTCTGATCAATTCTTTACTCATACTTTAATTCCAGGATCGACACTCAAAAATGTAAATTTGATTAGGTAATCATCTAATTAAACTTTTCATAAGGTGGTGTCACTTCCAGTTACAGTAAGTCTGTAACATATTGCTGTTGATAGGACTCAACCTCTCAACAGATCACTGATGCATCACTGCACTGACCGACAGTTTTCTAACTTCATTCTGACAATTGGGAGGTTTGGTTTGCTTGGATAAATCAGTGACTCTTTTGAGTAAGATAACTCTTTTTCCTTGCTTTCAGTAATGCTGTAGGCCTTGCAGGTTACGCTCACGTTTGTTTCCATTGATTTCAGCAAAAGTAAAAAAGAAAAGAAAAGGCATCCTAGAGGTTTATTTTCACAAATAATGTTACTTTCGAGAACTTGGGTTCAGGATTTAGCTCCCTTCTCTCATTCTTAAATGTGCCCGCATGGTACAATAAACCTTGCTATAGTATTCAAGACTTCAAGTAGATCAAAAAGCACAGATTTGCATATAATTAAGCAATGTTTTATTTTGTTTAAGTTTGCAGGAGGCTTAGAATGTAGAGTCCTATATGCAAAACGATTTTCAAATATCAAATCTCCACTCCAAAAAGATCTTGTAAATAAAACAATAATTACTTGCAGCAGAACTGAAGCAAGAAAACTGTATTACTGTCCCAATTCGGTCCTTCATTTTCCGAAGGAGGACTGAATTTCCTGTTTGATTTTCACTTTCCTATTGCAAAACTTTTCTCTGGCCATGCTTGATAAAGTCATTCAAAAAGATGGATCTTGTACAGTGAATAGCTTTAATTAACAAGCCCGAAGTACCCCAGAGAAATATTGTCTGGCTGCAACAAACTATCAAACTTATATCCATGTTTCCATTTCACCATTCCCAATTGTTCAAGCATCCAGTTATCTCAAATCAAATCTCTGTCTTCCTTGATTATTGGTTCCCCTCTTCTCTCCGTACGTTATATTCTCAGCTTTCAAGAAATTGCAGAAGAGACTGGTCAAGCTTTAATGGCAGCTCCATCATCTTACAATAACAATAAGCTTAATATTGCTGCAATTCTCATCTCTTTCATTGTGTTCCTTCCTTCAAAACCAGGTGATACAATTCAAACCAACTTCATTTGCAGAGTATGTCATGGCAATTTTAATCTCATCAAGGGCATATATATTTAAGATTTTATCTACTAGTTGAAATTGATTAATTAGTCATTGGCATCGGAAACCGCCTTAGGGCTTCTTCAATGCATCAGCCTTTAAGTTTCCAATTACAAGAAGTTAGAAGCTATAAATAATGAGATATGATAATATGTCGTTTTATTCTACTCCTTCAATTCCTTACCCTGCATATGCTGCTTAACTTGGCAGTTGGGTTGGGGTTTCCTAGCTACAAAACCGGCAGTGTGAGTGAAAGTGAGGAGCTGCAGGTGGGTTCAAGGCCTCCAGTGTGTCTAAACAAGTGCTCGAGTTGCAGGCCATGCCTGGCTACTCTTGTTATTCAGCCTCCTGAACGAAAGAGATACAGAAAATCACGCCAAGATGATGAAGGTGATATCTACTATCTCCTCTCCTGGAAATGCAAATGTGGGAATAAGCTCTATGGTCCCTGATGTCAATTTCTAGCCACTTTTTTTATGACATCATTAATTTCAGAAAGATTACAGTATATTTAGCAGTTTCTAATTAATATTATGCCTTCTAAATCTCAGGCTTTATATATGTGTTTGTTTTGGTATTTGTAAGTTGGCTTTGTCTTTGTGATGTGCTTTTACACTCACCTGCATGGGATTAATTGGATAAGTAACATAAAATTTAATCTACGGCTATGGTTGTGGCTAAACTTCCCTAGCAGTTTTCTGTTTGCTCTCAAGAGATGATTTATCTGTTAT